>NC_046323.1:56056298-56660093 GCF_009819535.1 Lacerta agilis
CGTCGGGGGCCCCGCACAACCCCCCCCCCCCGCCAGCGTCAATGTGTCAGTTCCGTGCAGAGTCGTGATGAAAGTCAATAAACTTACTTTTCTATTGGCGTGGCCCGCGGCTCAGTGTGGGGGCGACGGGGCGGGAGGTTTCCCCCCATCCCAAGCAGGAGTCTTTCCCGGCTGCTGCTGCCGTCGTTTCTCTCGCAGAACCGCCCCACTTCCTGACCCGCCCCAACGAGGCGGCCCCCTGAGGTCTCTGGCCCCCTGCGGGGAGGGGGACGCCCCGTCCCAGCCTCGTTAGGCAGCACGCAAGTTCCGAGGGGGCCTCCTGCTTCCTGGAGGGCGGGGAGCGCGCGCATGTCAGATGTGTGGACGGGGACCTTCGAGGAGGCCCGACGCGCCCACGAAGGCCAGGCGGCGTGCGCTGCTCGCAGGACAAGCCCGCCGCTGCGCTTGCCGTCCACGGAGAAGGCACCCCAAGGCGGGGCCCACTTGCACCCCCCCCCCCGACAAGCCCGGTCAGTGGCTGAGCACCGGCTGGCGGACCTGAGCCCATTCGGGCCATGTTGGAGAAGCTGCCAAGGGCGGGAGAGGCCGCAGCAGCTCAAACGGCAATAAACACATCACATCATGTAACAGGGTTTTAATAGCAGCAACCGGATCACACGACCTGCATTGTCCCGCTAGAGTTGTGTGCCTGGAGGGTCACCCACCCCCTTAAAATGGCCCCCACATCAACCAGGTAGCCGTCCTGCAGCTCAGCTGCTTTCATTTGCAGGCAGCAGGGGTTCTTCTTCACCCCCGCTTCACAGGTCACAGAATCGCATAGGGCCCCCAAGGGTCATCCAGTCTGACCACCTGCAATGCAGGAATCCCAACCAAAGGTCCTTCCCCACAGCCACTATGCCCTGCAGGGAGAAGGGAGCGCAACTCTTCTGGCAGGAGAGGCGGAGGCAAGTTGTGGGGACCCCTGCAAGGAGGGGGGGGGTTACCCTGCTCCTGCTTGTGTCTGGACCCTCTTGATGAAGCCCCCCCACTCCCCAACAGAGGTCTGCCTCACACACCCAGATCACCAGAGAGCAGGATGTGCTGTGGCTGAGCTTCTGCCTCCTCCCTCCACCCCATGAAGACAGATGCCACTGCTGTCCTAGGCAATTGATGCGCCTGCCCTGACGGACTGTGCCTGCCGGCCCCCTGCCCTTGACCTCCCCTGCCGGGGTTCCCACACCCTTGATCATCGCCCTCCCCCACCCACCTTCCAGCTTGTCAACATCCTTCTTAAACTGTGGTGCCCAGAACTGGACACAGGATTCCAGGTGAGGTCTGACCACGGCAGAAAAGAGTGGGGCTTCCCTTGATCTGGACACTAGACTTCTGTTGTCTAGTCTAGAATAGTGTTAACCTTTTGTGCTGCTGCATCACACGGTGGACTCATGTTCAGCATGCGCTCCACCAAGACCCCTAACTCCCTTCCACATGGCCTGCTAGTCTGCCCGGCCCCTGGCCTTGCTCCCACCATAGCCAGCAGCAATCTGACCGGTGGGGACTTACTGGGCCTGTGGGGGCCTTGCCAGCTTGCTTTCTAGTGGCCAGGCTCCACCCCAATTCAGCCCAGCCTCTCTGCCCCCACCCCCTGTCCAGCCTCCCCTGGGCTGCGTGCAGCCCTGGCCCTGCTCCGCGAAGGAGAAGAAGGAGAGAGAGCCGCACTGTGTGGGGCAGTTGGTGGGTGAGGTGGGGCAGTACTTTTATTGGGTAGCTGTTTGGTTGCTGCTGCAGGTCTTCCTCTCTCTCTCTCTCTCTCTCTCTCTCTCTCTCTCTCTCTCTCTCTTTCTCTCTCTAGCTCTCACACACAAACAAACGGCAAAGAAACCTTATTTACAGACCGTCATATAAATATTTCCAATGTACATTTTATACACAAGTGGCTGAGACGGGTGGGAGGCTGGAGAAGGGGGAGCAGCATCCAAAGTGGGGGGCCACCCCAGGTCTGTCCCGGAAAGGCTGCAGCGGCGGACGCGGGGGAAGGCAAGGGGGGGGGGCTCTATAGTACTGACACACCACAAGTGCAGCCAGGGAGAGGGGAAAGGGGGTTCCCTTTGCTCTGGGCCCTCTGGGGGCCCCGTGTTCCCTTTTTCCTGGGGGATGGGAAGGAGGAGGCCTGGCAAAGGAGAGGCCCCTCGGGTGCCAAGGGCTGCTGCCTTTGCCCCGCACTCGCAGCGCTGCCGGAGGGCTGTCCCGGAGGGGGCTCAGTGGGCCGTGGGGGACGGGGGCTCGGGGGACAGAGCACCGGAAGGGGAGGCGTTGTTGTTGACGTTCCTGCGGGGCAGGCTGGGCGTGAGGGAGCTCATGGCAGCGTCGCTGGGGCACCCGTGCTGGAGCAGGATGTCCACACATTCTTGGCTGCCGGCCCGGCGGGCGTAGGCCATGGGGGTGAGGCCTCGGGCGTCGCGGCTCTTGGCGTCCACCCCGTACTGTAGGCAGAGAAAAAGCAGCGGAAAGGACGACTGTCAGGGAGGTGGCAGCTGGGGGGCCCCTCTCCTGCCAACCCCCTGCCCGGCCTCCTCCGCTCCCCGCCACCCCCTTGGAAGGCTCTCTGTTACCCAGATGAGGAGTTGCGTGAAGACCACGTTGGCCATGGCGCAGGAGAGGTGCAGGGCTGTCCGGCCATCTCCGTCCCCGTAGGTCTCGTTCACCTCCTCCTTGGTGCCGTGCGCCAGCAGAGTGACCACGGCCCGCAGGTCGTCCTCCACCACGGCCCGCAGCAGCTGCTGCCCCAGGGGCACGTCCGAGTGGGGCAGAGGGGCCAGGAAGAGCTTCTGCTCGTACTTGGCCCGGATCCAGCGCTCCTTCTCCTCCCTGCAGAAGCAAAAGCGGGCGGCCGCCTGTCAGGGACGCTTCAGCCGCAACTCCCGCCTCGGCTAGATGACCCTCGGCTTCCCTCCCGCCTCCACCATGCTGCGATTCCAGGGAAGGGGGCACTGCACAGAGACGTCTCCGTCCCGCACGGCCCCCATAAAGGCGGCCTGCCCCCCGGGATCGCCATCTATCACGCGGCCCCAGCGGAAAGGCCAGCCCCCGTGCTGGAGGGCAGGAGGAACGGGCTAGACGCTGAAGGCGTCGTTTCTGCCGCATTATCGCCCGCGGCGTCTTGCCGCCCGCACAAAGGCGCTGGTGCCGGGGGGCCCCCGATCGATGCTGCCGGCACCCCATTGCTATCTGCTGGCCATTCTATCCATCTGCATCTTGCCAGGCGCGATCAATACCCGCGGCAGAGCATGCTCAGTGCCTCCTGCCCCCTGACCTGCTCTTATCCGCTGATAAGGCAGCAGAAAGGGCTCTTGTCTGGGTGTCGGGATGAGTGAGTGACAGCGGAGGGGCTCCGATAGGGACACACAAGGCAGCCTCCCCAGGGGCCGGGGCAGCCATGCCGCCGCCTGTAACCCCTTCTTCTCCAGGCACGGAATCGGCCCTCCTTCACACGCTGCTGCTCCCGACTCTCTGGCAGGCAGAGAGGCTGCTGCGAGGGAACCTGCTCTCTCGCCCCTGGCAGCCCTGGCTAAGGCAGGGGACCAGCTCTGCCCCAGTGACTGCTTCGGATCCGTAACACACAAACAGTGTCCCAGCCGGTCTGGCACCCACTCTGCCCCCAAGGGGAGCTGGCTGGCATCTGATTTTGCTCTCCGCCTGTGGCTCAGAGGTGGGGCTGGCCCAGGAGCGAAGGGGGTGCTGTGGCCTCCTCAGACCCCAGGCAGGGGGCGGCCCATTTCAAGGCGGCACCTCCTAGTTCGGGCACTTGTGGGAAGCAGCAGAGGCATTTGGCGTGCAAAAGCAGGTCCCGACTGCCACCCCCCAACCAGGGGGCACCAGCCCCACCCTGGATCGTGAGCTCTGGGCAAGAAAGGCCACCCTGACAGGGGGACGCCACCAAGCGTCTTCCTCCTCCTAAACAAACGCCAAGGGCTTGCTCAGAGATGGGGGGCTGGGGGCCTTTCCCAGACGTTGTTAGGCTCCAGCTGCCATCTGCCCCCCTGCAGCCAGCATGGCCAATGATTAGAGGTAAGGGGGGTGGCACTCTAGCAACACATGGAGGGCCTCAGGCACCCCCCACCCCCAAGCCCTGGTGGAGAGGAGCATGCTAGAATGATCCTTGCAACTCCTGACAGGAACAGAAACAAACGAATAATAATTATAATAACAACAAAACCACCTTCCACCCCCGTCACCACCTCCAGGTCTGGCCTCGCGATGCCTCAGAGGAAGCGTATCAGAACTTCAGAGACCAGGAGATGGGATGATTCCAAAGCGTTGAGCAATCCCCAGCATTTGCATTTCCTGTGCTAATTGCGGAAATTAAGCCGTTACCTGTCTGCTGGGAGTGGGAAAGGAGCAGCGCTGCCTTCCCCAGGTCAGCCGGAGAGCCGGCCCTTCCGTGGCGGAGGCAAAACTGGGCTCTAATGAATGCAGAGACCTCCCTCTCCCTGGGGGTGGGTTTCCCCCTTTGCTTTGCTGCTGTCCCCTTAGTGGCCGAGGCTGCAGCTTGAACATCACCCCGAACCTCCAGCCAGCATTTCCTGGTAGGAGTCAGTGAAGAAGCATCGCCTGCCCCCCCCTCCAAACTGGAACCTGCCTGCTCTCTTGCTGGCTCCCATCATACAGAAAACAGCTTTGACTCTTGAATGTTGAGGAAACCCCCCTTTCAGAGTCTCCTGGGGGTCTGGGCATCTTGGGCCTCGCGTCCCAAATGCCACCTTGCTAGTTAGTGCTGAAGAGCCACAGCCGATGGGGGCCCTGCAACGCCTGTCAGAGGACGAGGGGGGTAGTTGGTCCCTCCCAGCTGAGTGGGGAGGAAGGACCTCAGTCATTTTGAGGTGCGCAGGGAGTCCCCATTTTGAAACAAATTAAAACAAATTCCTTCCAGTAGCACTAAGTTTGTTCTTGGTATGAGCTTTCGTGTGCATGCACACTTCTTCAGATACCCATATTGAGGCAGCAATATACCAACGGCCTGTTTTCGAGTTCCTCTATTGATCTGAGTGTCTTGGAGAATGTGTGTATCTAGAACCGTCCAGACACTCTTGCTCTCAGTCACAAAATTGTAAGCAGCAACCTATTAGATTGTAGAGATTATTATTAGCGACCGTTTTATTATGTTTGATGCGACTGCACTGCATTGCATAGCTGGGCATTTTGCAAGGCAATTTTTTCGCTGTGGAATAAAGAGATATTGACTGATTCTCCCCGGAGTCCATGAATGGGTCTGGGCTACTGCTCCCTGGATGAGACTGTAAATGTTCTGTTTTCAGACTTTCCTAAAAACTGGAGATGCCCATGAACCAAATTTCAGATTCCTAGCTTAGAATGGCTCTACTAAGTCTATGAACGTCCAGTTCTCAGACTACATGTGTTTGAGGTCGCAGAGAAGTAATCTCACAATTCTTATGCCCCATTGTGAGTGTGTGCCTTTGGGGGCCTTTCTGTCTGAGTTTCTGGCAGGTGAGAGATGCAAATCCATGCCTTCAAACGGTCAACTCTTCCTCCTGCAACCTCCACCCTAAATTTACAGCTTTCTGGTTATCGCAAACTGGCTAGATGTTTGTCCCTCCCAGCTACCTGAGGCAGCAGGTGCTGGGGGAGAGGGGAGCTGCAGCCTCCTGCCCCCCCGGCCAGTCCCTTAAGTTTGCTAGCCTGCTGCCTCCTCAGTTTTGTCAGAGGGGGGCTGCCCCCTCACCAGCGCAGGAGTAAGATTCAGTGGCCAGGCTAGTTGGCAGCTTGCCCTTGGCCTCAGGCAGCCAGATGTTTTGAGCCTCTCCATCAGGTTTCACCCATTTTTCAGAACTTGGTCCCCGCTCCTGGAGTTCCTGCCCCAGAAGGGATTCTTCTCCCAGCCTGAGGCTGTTGCCCCAATCCAACACAAGCACTAGAGAACCTCTGGCCCCCTTTCTAGAACCAGGCACAAGAGCCCCTTCCTCCCACCCAGCACAGGGAGGCCCCCACGGAGGCCCGGGAGCACAGCGGCCTCTGCCAGGCCCAGCCTACCTGCAGCTCTCCGGGGGCGGCTTGGGGTAGTTCTCGATGGCGCCTTCCCACACGGAATTGGCCAGCGTGTTGCCGATGGCCGTCATCACCATCACCAGCTCCAGAGGCCAGTCGTCCAGGTCGAGGGAGCGGACGCGAGAGAGGTGCGTGCCCAGGTTGCGGTGGATGCCGGAGCACTCGATGCAAATGAGGGCCCCCAGGTTGAGGCTGGCCCAGTCCGGTTCTGCGGAGGGGGGGGCAGGGGGCAGGCAAATTAACACCCTGCCTGCCAGAGAGTGGCTTCTGCTGGCTCTCCCTCCCGCTCTCCCCATATAAACCAAGTTCAGGTGAGATTTAAGGGGCCAGACGAGCGCAGGGGGTTATGAAATGCCCGGAGGTCCCCCAAAGCACCCACTCAGCACCCCAGGAGTTTCTGCAGAGCACCCCAATAGTGATCTGCACCTGGGAGTCGGAGGGAGGAATGAACCTCCCACTGTGTCCCCCCCTCCTACCCAATACCTTTGGGAACGGGCTGCAGAGTCACCAGCCAGGTCAACAGCTCCCTCCCTGTCTTGGGTTTGTTTCCCCCCCCCCCCAGGCACCAGACTCCCCCTGCCCATGTTTGGCTTCAGACAGAGATGCGTTTGGTGAGGGCTGGCCGTTGGCAGCGAGGATTCATCGCAGGGCAAAAGCGCCCCTCTCCTGCCAGAGCCATCCTCACCCAGGCTGGGGAGGTGGGGGAGAAAAGGGTCTGTGTGCCCCAGGCTGGGTGGGGGCATCCTGGCTGCAGTGGGCACCGAGGAGCCGCTCTCTTCTGCGGGATACAAAATGCCCAGAGTGCCCTGGGCACACACTGGCAGGGAGCTTTCCCTCACCCCCCCCCAAGGCGACAGTTTGCCGCCTCTGGTTGCTCTGTCCAGACCTGCAGAGGAGCTTCTGTCAGCAGGAAGAGACACCCCTGCTCCTCCTCCTCCGCCCCCCCCCCCGCACTGCCAGGCCGTCACTCACTGGGCGCATCGCAATCCACACAGAAGCTGTTTCCGCGCACCGTGCGGATGGACTGCAGAGCCAGCGCATCGCTGTGGCTGCCCAGGCGAGCCTGAAAGAAAGGCAGAGATTGCGTCCTGTGAGGGGTGCCCCTCTCCTCCCACCTGCCTCCTCCCTGCTCAGGGGGCACTGGGGAGGGAGGGGGAGGCAGCAGCAGGAGAAAGTCTCCCCCCAGCTGATACTGGGCCTGAAGCACCATCCCTGTGACCACCCCTGCCCAACTTTCTCGGGTACCATGAATCAGAACTGCCAGGATCTTTGGACCTGGATGCTCCCAGCCCCCCCTCCCCCGCCGCTTTCAGATCTGCTTGTGGACCCCCAGCCGTGAGACAAAGTGAGTTTGCCCATGTGCAAGGACATGCCGGCAGCTGGGTCCTGCCTCGACGGCCAGGCGTGCTGTGGGCGTCCTGCAGGTGCCAAGCCAGAGAGACCCTCCCCAACTCAGCCCCACCCCAGGGCTCTTCCGCTGCCCCTGCCCTACCCTCACCCCATTGCTCCGCCTCTCCTGTCCCCCTAGGAGCAGGGCAACCCCTGCCAGCGACACGGGATGGCAACCCGGCCCGCGATTCCCTCCCGCCAGCCGGGGTCCCTCTGCAGGCCGCGGATCACAGCCGCTTTGCCGCCGCCCCCCCCCAACCCGGCAGACCTACCTTGTTCTTGCTGCTCTCGCAGCCCTGGAGACTTGCCAGGATCTGGCTCTCAATGGCTTGAACCCAGAGCTCCCTCTCTTCGGCCGCGGAGGCCTCAAAGAGCCACGACTGGCCCGTCAGAGACACAATGACAAACTCAAAGGACTCGTCTTGCTCTGCGGGAGAAAGAGGGGAGAGGCACGCTGGAAAGAAACAACTCTCGGACTTTTAGAAGACACCTGAAGGCAGACCCGCTTAGGGAAATTTTTGAATGTTTGATGTTTTATTGCATTTTTAATATTTCGTTGGAAGCCGCAAAGAGTGGCTGGGGAAACCCAGCCAGATGGGCGGGGTATAAATAATACATTATTATTATTATTATTTGGGAGGGATTTTGGGGGGCATGCTTTTATCTTGGGGAGGAGGTGTGCAGCAGCCAGAGCCATGCAGCCTCTTGCCCTCTCCCGCAGGGGCCTCCCAGAGTGGCCCCAGCCGGAGACAGGACGTGGGTGGGCCAGAAGATGGGCAGCTTGTAGGGGCTGTAGAGGGGTGTGTGTGCTCCCCCCAGGGCAGATGCCTGCCCAGCTGCCGCTGCCGCCGCCCTGGAGGGGAGTTGCCGGGGGCCAGGAGTAATCATCCCATGCGATGTCACAGCCCACGCTCCAGCTCATAGCAAAATGATGTGTAATTCCCTAATTAGTGTTATGCAAATAACATCCTCAGCTCCATAATGTGGCTTCCTCACTCTCCGCGAGAGGCAGGCAGGCAGGCAGGGCATAGGAAAAGGAGTCCTGCCCCAGGCCCCTTCCCCAGACCCCATGCTCCCTTGCCCCCCAGGGGCACCTGGCTTGCTCCCCCCACGCCCAGTCAGGTCAGGCAGGGAGCGCCACAGGCCTTGCCCAAGGAGGAAGGCCAGAGAGCAGGCAGCCCTCCGATCAATGGACCATTTGCCTGGCGGTGGCTGGATCACAGAAGCCTAGAGTCACAGAGCTGGAAGGGTCATCCAGCCCAACCCCCTGCAACCAGGCCGATGGCCCGCCTAGTCCAGCCTCCTCTTCTCACAGTCAAACTGAGGGGAGCCCAAGAGTCCCCTCCCTTCCCTCCCGGGGTTTCCAGCAGGAATCACAGCTCCAGAATCGCGGAGGGAGCCGTGGGCGCCTGACCTCTGCTCCAAACCTCCAAGGGAGGAGAGTCCCGCCACCTCCCGAGGGAGCCTGTCCCAGCAGGGGGTGGGTGCCCACAGCCCGGCCTCCCTCTGCAGGTGGGGCCCGCTCCGCTAGAGGTCAGGGCTCACGGCTCCCTCTTTCCAGCGCATCATGGGGAAGCTGCCAAGGCTTTGAACCTGTTGCCCACCCACCTCTCCAGGGGAAGGGGCACAGAGAGACAGGTAGGGAGGGTTAAGCTTTGGCCAGTCCATCTCTTCGCTTCCGACACATCAGTCTCTCCCCCAAGCACCTCCTTTTGGCCCCCAAGCACTGCCAAACCCTTCCTGACCCCCTTGTGACTGTCCATCTCCCCCTTCTTGGACAGGAGAGCGGGCATCGTTGCAGGCTCCTTGGTGCCAGTCACAGGTGCAGCAGCGAGAGGCACTGCTTGGGGTGACCAAGCCCTGGCACTCTGCCCACATTTCCTTGCCAGCCAGTCGTCCGTCTCTGGACATCCCTGCCCTGGAGCTGCAGCACGGCTTGGGTGGGCCCAGCGGAGACCCCCGGAAGTGCCTCCATGGCACTCCCTTACGCATGCCAGTCCCTTGCCCATCCGCTCCCCCCCCCAGCCTGTGCCACGAGGGGAGGAGGAGGCAGCCAGGACACCTCCCCCCCCATTCCATTTCTGCGGGACTCCAATGCGGAGAAACAATGGGGAGGGGGAAGAGAGCTCAGCGCCTCACCATGCAGCCCCCCCCCTATTTCAGTGCATTCCTCTGGGCCCGGCAGCTCACTCCCCCCTCCCCAAACTCATTAGCTCAGTGACTGACCAACTGAGAAATTAGAGGAGCATTTGGGTAATTTGACGAGAGACTGGGATGGCGAGGGGGCCGTGGGGGGCTTGGCACGGAGAGTCTCCTGCTCTGGATCTCTCGCTCTCCGTGGGGCTGGCCAGGAGGGTGTGAGAAGGGGGGTGGCTAAGCCACGTCCGCGTGTGGCTCCCCAGGAATTAGTGGGCAGTGGAATGAGCCAGTGCGTCTCTTGATTATTTTTTGATGATGTTTCGCAGCCTGAACGCTCTGAAGTACTCCTGAGCAAGCCGGGCTGCTGCTAATGGGTGTTAACCCCGCGACCTCGTCTCCAACGCTGCCTCGGCAACAAGCCCTCCAAATGAGAGGGAAATTAGCAAGGCCACGAGGGGAGCAGGGGAGCGAGGCCAGGCGCCCCCCCGCCAAGACAGACCTCCCTCGCCAGCACCTGCTCCCCAGGGCATCTCTTGAGGGTGAAGCACGTGCCTCTGGAGTCCCCGGGGGGGGGTGTCCCCTTGGCAGGTGCCGTGGGAGGAGGAGGGAGAGACCCGCCACCCCACGCTCTATGGGGCCGGCCCCATGCCACCCTCCACTGCTCCTCGGCAAAGGACCTGCCCTCTTGCCTTGTTCACACCAGGGCTGCTCCTGCGAGGGGGATCTGCAGCCGGACCCCTCTCTGGCCCCCCATGCCCAGGATGCCCCCTGGCACCACCGCAGCCCCTCATCACTCCAAGAGGGACTTGGCACCTCCGCAATCGAGCAGGCGTTGGGGGGGGGAGATGCATGAGGCGGGCGCCATTCGTAAATGTCATCGCGCTACCGCCTCATTTTGCAGCTCATTAAACCCAATATTCCTAACCTGTATTAGTGCATCAGGGACAGCCCCCCCTCCCCTCTCCTCCCCCCCCCCCACACTGCCAGGCAAGCAGCAGCACGGGCCAGGGAGACGGAGGGAGCCCACAGCCATGCTGCGGAAGGCCAGATCATGGGAACAGAGCAGGCGAGGATTGGGGCCTTCCCCTGGCACAGCCCCTGTGGTTGGGGGCCAGGAAGGGGCAGCCAGAAGCAGGGGGTTGGGGGGCGGGAGAGGGGGGCATGGCAGCTTCTTAGCTTGCCCCTCCATTGCAGGAAGTGTGGGGGGGGGCAGGGTTCCAAAAGGGACATGGGGCAGGGTGGGGGGGCAGGATCCAGCAGGGCTGTCAAGGCGCATGGAGACCGGGCGTAATCCCTGGCAATCTGGTGGGTGTCGCTCAGGAGGCAGCAAGGGGTTCTCCGACAGGCAGCATTAATCACAACCGCAGCCCCAAAGAAACTCTTTGCCAGCCGCCGGTTCCCCTGCGTGGGCTTCACTGGGCTGCTGCTCCGGAAGGCGCTGAGGAGCTGCCAAGCCATTGCTGAGCACCTTGCATGGCTCCTTAAGCCCAGGAGGACTTCATTAGCCAGGCACAGACAGACAGACAGACAAGGGATCCTGGCCGGGAGGAAGGATCCGAGGAGGAATCCTGCCTGACTTTATGCACAAGTGGCCATCCCTCGCACCCCAGCCACGTTTTGCTCCCAGGAGTTCAGCTGCCACGCTCCCAGCTGGTCGGGGAGTTTGAAAAAGTTGGGCACGGGGGGGGGGGCCCTCTGCCACGGCTGCCTGACGCGCCCCGGTGCACTTTGCAGACGCTCCCTGAGCAGTTTGACACAGTGGCGGCGGCGCCTCGCTCCTTAACATGCGGCCATGTAAAAAAGCAACCGCTCCGTGCGTGATTTATGATACTTCAGAACAACGAAGATTCAATTGCGCCGCACGTCCTCGCCTCTGATTACCTCCTAAATGAGATAAACTGATGGCAATTCATCCCGAGACCTCACCCACTCTCCCAGGGTGCCAACCTGAGGCACTGGGGCCTGCCTGCCTGCCTGCGGGGAGCCCCCCTCCCCAGCCCCAAATGCCTCTTCCGCTGGGGGGGGGAAGGGGGCCCTGGCCTGGGATATGGGGAGGGGAAGGCAGCGAGCCGGCCGATTCCTGGGCCCTGCAAAATGAGGAGCGAGCAGAATGCCTGCAGGAAAAGGGGGCCCTCCCCCCAACTCTGCCCCAAATCGCCCTTCTGCACAGCAGGTGCAACAAGGGATAAATGGGTGCTGGAGTTAGGAATGCAAAGCCCCCCTTCACCCGAGAGGCCCTGGGCTGTTGCCAGAAGGAGCCACGGGAGTTCCTGAGCATGTGAAGATATTCACTAACCAATGCAAATGCCTTTCCTCTGCATTGCCAGCAGATCGGGGGGGGGGGGGGCTGAAGGAGAAGGCTCCATCCTTCCTGCTCCTTCTGTGCAGAGAGAGGGCTCACTGACCTGCACCCCTGAAAGCCTTTAAGGACGTCCTAGACCCCCTGGGATATTGCTACGGTTCCCCGGGACATACAGGTCACAACCATGGGGGGGGGGGGAGACACACACACACACACAACTGCTCTGCCACGCACGCACACACCAGGCCAGGCATGGCACAGACTAGGTGGAGACAGGCTCAGCTGAGGTGTCCCCCTCCCTCCTTGAGGACTAGCAGCCTCACTGTCAAGGCAGCAGGCACTTATTTCTCCCCCCTTGCGCAACACAAGCTGCCCTGCTCAGCTTAACCTGGGTAGCGCCTCCTCCTTGAGCACAACGCACAACCCCTGAGCAAAGGAGAAGCCCCTTCCCCACTGACCCCCCCCCCCAGGGAAGGCTGAGAGTCGTGCAGGGCTTTCCTGGGAAGCACAACGACCCTGCAGGCAGGCCTCGGAAACAGGCAGGAAGGATCGAGGCTCGGGACAGGGCCCAGCACTGACTGCTCTCAAGGCCCTCCCAGCTCTTTTCCCCTTCCAGTTGGGCGGCAAGTGCAACAGAAAGGACTCTGCGCATGCTCTGGAGGCTGAACAAGCATTTACAACGTGACTCCTGCACAGCGGGGGTTGGACCAGGTGACTCTTGGGCTGCCTCCCAATTCTACAATTCTGTGATTTTACGGAGCCTCCGAGGAGGAAGCAGCAGCTGCTTGCCTGGGCTGGAAGCCCCCCCCAATTGCGCTCTCCCAGGGGGCAGCTGCGCCTTGAAGGGGCCGACTCCAGAGGAAGCCCCCCCCCTTGCCCTTCCCCAGGCCATTCTCCAAGGTACCTTCGGCCACTGTCCCAGCCCCATCCGGCCGGCTGGTGCCGGTGCTCTTTTTCCGGCGATGCTTCTTCCTGTTGGCGTGGGGGGATGGCGGGGGCTCCAGCTTGGGGCTGGCGGTGCTGGACACGTTGGGGCTGGAGCTGAGCGAGTCGGCGGTGCCGTTGGCTGCGGGCAGAAAGAGGAGAGAGAGCGTCAGACGCGCCGTCCGCAGCACACCACGCCCCACTCAAGCGCCTGCACGGCAGGGGTTGGTCTGGATGACCCCTGGGAACCCCACTACTCTACAATTAAAGCAGGCAACCCATCCCTTCACTACCTTCCTGCCCCTAGCAAGGCACCCCCCCTTGGGCCTCCCCTGCCCCCCACCGAAAGGACCAGGCCTGGCACCAGGCCGCCCCCCCCGGGGCAGAGCAGCTCCCCCCCCCCACCAATGGGGCAGGAACGGGAGGGTCCCCGCGAGCGCCTGCCATATCCCTGCCTGCCACGCGCCAAATTTATCCTCAATCATACTGTTCCTTACAATTAATAGCAGAATTAGAAACAATCAGGGAGCTGGCTAATTACTGTCAATTAGAGTGCGCTAATCAAGCTCCGATCACACACACACGCACACACGCCGCCGCAGCTCTCACCATTAAATGTCAAATTTCATTAGAGACCAGCAACAAAATCAGAAGCCTGACATTCAGTTCCAGCCGCGGAGCAGAGAGCGCCGGCTCCCAATCAGCGTAAATGCGGAAGCCCCCCCGCCAGGCGCTCCAGACCCCCGGCCCCCCCAAGGCCCAAACCGAACCTCTTTGGCTAGGGAACCCGGGCAGTGCTGCCCCTGCCCCCCCAAGGGCTCCTCCTACCCCAGAGAGACATTTGGCTTCCTGCACTGGGAGTGGGGGGTGGGTGGGCTGCCCCCGCCCTTCTGCAAACAGACCCCAGGCACAAACATTAGGCTCCCCTGCATTACTAAAAAGCCCCCCCCCCGTCCCACCCCCCTGCCGCTTCTCCTTTAGCGGTCTCTGGTCTGACCCCTCTGCAGAACTACCATTCCCGGGGGGGGGGGGGTTTGGCTTCAAAGCGACATTCTTTTTGTAAACCGCTTTGAGGTTTCCTACAATCAAGGGGAGTGCAAATTTTACAGAATAAAATAAATGAAACTACATCAAGTTGCGCACTGGATTAAATGCACACAGGGTAGGGGCCGGTGCCTTAATGCCCATTGTTTTGTGAGCAGGACCTTGCCCCCCTTAGAGTTTGGGGGCGCCCCTCTTGCTTCTGAACCCCTGCCATGCCAGGGGGCAGGGGAGACAGGCAGGGGGTGGTGGTGGGGGGCTGAACTTCCTTTGGATCCTGCCCTGCTCAGAAGTTAGCAAGGGAATCAGGGCCCTGCAGAGACAAGCCAGGGGGGCCTCGCCCCAGGCTTCCCCCTGCTACCTCCCTCTAGGTGGAGAGGGGCAGTGGGGCAGAGCCCCACACAGAGCAGGGAAAGGGGTCTGTCTCAGCCTCCTGTGCAAAGGGAAAGGGGCCTGCCCACCCACCCCAGCCAGGCCAGGGGGGAGCAGGGGCCCAATCCCCCTGGGTGATCCTGTCCTTGGGCTCACAGGTGGGACTCTTGCCACAGGAAACGCCTGGCCATGGGGCAGCCCCATGCATCGCAAGCCCAGCCAGGGCCAATGTGGGGAAGGGCCAGAGCGCCGCAGCAGAGGGGCCGCCCTGCAAGCGAAAGGTCTCAGACACCCCCCAGGCCCCACTCTGGTGTGGCTCTGGAAAAGGCTCCTGCTGGAGAGATGCTGCCTGTCAGTGCAGACACCACTGAGCCAGGTGGACCTTAAATGCTCCGCCATGGGCGCATGAACTGGCTCCCTTGCCAGGGGGTCTGGGTGGGGCCCAGCCACGTGGACCACACCAAGTCAATGGCTTCTGGGCTAGAGTAGAGGACAAGCCCTGCCCTTCCTATGCTGGCCCTGGAGGATCCGCAGCCACGGCAAGTCCTGCAGTGCCAACCTCAGAAGGGCTCCTGACCCCTCAGCCCCCACCCCAGGACAGGCGCCTGCCTCGCAGCCTCCTCCCCACCTCTCTCCTCTGCCTGGGCCGGGGCCCTTTCTCCTGCCAATGCCACCTCTGGGACCAGGAGAGCAGGCCTTTGAATGCCAGGCGCTGGGCATCGTCGGTGGCAGAGAACTGCTGCCCTCCTGCCCCGTTTGCCAGGAGGCTCTTCTTATTGCCAGATTTGGGGGGGGGGGGGGAAGAGAGGCCTTTCCCTGCCAGATAGCCCACATTATCTTCTGGGGGCAACATGCCAGCCATGTGTGGGGCAAGAATGGGCAACCAAAGTGGGCATCAGCTGGGCAAGATTCTACTCACACCCACCTGCCAAGCAGAGCTCAAGGATGCCTTGCAGCTGGGCAGAAGCACCCCAGGAGGGTGCAAGGCAGGGATGGGGAGAGTCCCAAGGGCCAGGCAGAGAGAACGGGAGGGTCACATTCCCCCCCCCCCGTTTCCCCTGCCTGCTGTTCTTCTGTCCAGAGGTTGAGCACCATGTGTAAGGAAGGGTGTGCACCCAGGGGGACCAGGGTGGAATTCGACACGGGTGCAGCAGGCGGCAGGCACCCCTGCCAGGGCTGCAGGAAAAGCCCTGGGTACAGGGCTGGGTGGTGGGGGGCACCTCAAAGGTCATCCAGACCAACCCACCTATACGGGAAGAGACTCCGCACCCCAAGCGACGCTCACACAGGCAGAGCAGTGAACTCTTCACCTGCCAAGGGCTCCCAGAGACACAGGGGCTCCCTGGCCACTGTCTGCCACCCCCACCCCCCGGTCTGCTAAAAAGACAGCCTCCCCCACTGCCAGGGGCCAGAGCCCCACTTCCTCTCCTGTCGCCTCCGCCCAGGGCAGGTCCCGGGGGCACAGGCAGGGTCCTCCCCACCTGGGCAATGGGCATAGAGCCCTCTGCCATGCCCCACATCCACTGGCTGGCTGGCTGGCTCCCGCTGCCGCCCGCTCACTCGTTCTCTCCCTCTTCCTCTCTCGTTCTCTCTCTCTCTCTCTCTGCCCCATCAGCAGTAACAGTCTGATTAATTCGCTTCCAGCAGGGAGCTGATGGGGCCAATGATGGAGGCGCTGCATCAGGCGCGCCGAAATTGATAGTTTTTCACAGTTACAAATGAGGAGCCTCCCCAGCTCCAAATGGCGGCGGCGCAGTCGGACTCCGGTAATGATCATAAAGAGGCTCTCTTTAAACTGCGAAAGCCCCTGGGAGGGAGTGGGGGGGGCGGCTGCTGCGCTAATGAGAACGACAAGGGGGCGAGCAGGCATGGAAATGGCTCCTCCACTCTTGATGTGCATTTAACTGCTTTTTTAGTGCGGCGGCAGAGCCAGGAAGCACCGAGTGATGGATGCCGCACACAAGCATTTATTTTCCAATTCGGCAAAGTGGCTACGTTGGGAAATGTATGAATTATTTTAATTCACTCAACTGTCCTGAAACACCCGTGCAGGAGGGAGGGAGGGAGGGAGGGAGGGGGGAGGCGGGAGAGATTTTTGCTGGGACTCCTGCTCATTGCAGCCAGCCAACGGGTGCAGCACATTCGCAGGCAGGCGTGAGAGGGTGGCCAGAGGCTTCCCTGGGGAGGCAGGAGACCCTTGCTGCCTCTCTGCCCCTCCAGGCCCGACCTCCGACCTCCCCTGGCCCTGGGGTGGCTCCTTTTCTCCGGCCTTTCCCAATCCCTGTGCAAACACCTTGGGGCAGGGACCCTTTTGTAGGCCCAGGCTTGGAATAAAGAGCAGGACAAGGGGAGGTCAAAGGGGAGTGAGCCAGAGGGGAACCCCCGGCTCCCTAGGAGGGGGGGGCAACTTCTAGCCTGCATCATGGCAGCTGCCCCTCTCCATGGGCTGAACTGCAGCCGGCCTGCCCACCTCCCACAGCACAAAACTCACAAACCCCTTCCCTGCTGCACTCCCCCCCCCCCGGCTGCTGCCACTCACCTGGGTTTGGGACGCTGCTAGGCAGGACGACGGCTTCGTTCCACTGGTCTGCGCTGGAGACAGAGTAGGACCGCTGGTGCATGCCCCCTCCCCCGCCGCCATCCGGCTTCATGCTGAAGCCCACCAGGTTGGTGCCGCTGCCCGAGCGCTCCGAGTGCAGGGAGGTGCTGCTGGCCGAGTGGGGGGCACCTGCAGGAGAGAGACAGCCCCGGGGTGAGCGGGAGACCCAGGGGCATTTTCTCCAAGCCCACCTGGGCTTGTGGGGTCTGCAGTGGAGGGACGGAGCCAGGCCTAAGGACTCGGAGGAGGGAGGCCAGCAGGCAGGCAGAGCCACTATATCTGGGCATGGGGGGATGACTGCCCCCCCCATGGCTTGGAGCTCCAGTCCCTCTGCACACAAAAGGCTACAGGTAAGCCGCTAAGTTGCGCTGCTTTACGATGCCTTAAAAACACCTGTCGAGGGTTGCTTTGTGGAGTCACCCCAGCTTCCCACCCCAGCCGCCACCAAAGGGGGGGGCAGCAACAAGCTGTGCCTCCCTCCCTCTGCCCCCAGTATGTGGTCCTTGGGGCCACTTGCTGGAGAGGCCAATGGCAGCTTCCTGTGGTGGGGAAATGGACAAGGGAGCCAGCAAGGAGCTGGGGCTGGCGGGGGGGACAAAGAGGCAAGGGCCAGGGCGAGGAGGGGGCCACACTCCTGCCCACCACAAGTTCTGAGCTGCCTGTCCGTCTGTGCCTGCAGTGGCCAAGCCCACCCACCTCTGGCCTGGCACCTCCTGACTCATCTGATGGGAAGGACAGTAGGAGGGGCATCAGTGGCAGACAGACAGACAGACAGACAGAGGGTCCTGTGAGGCGCCAGCCTGAACCCCTGGCCAGAGAACCACAGCGGGGATATGGCAGAGTCTGGAGGCAGAGGGCTTGTCACCCCGCCCTTCTTGATGTCTCCCTCCTGCACCACACGCCCTTCAGGACCCCTTGGCACACAGGAACTCTCACTCTGTCGGGGTGTCCTGGCACTGATATCGTCTTACAATATGGGAACGAAACTTTTGGGGTGCCCAAGTCAAGGGGGGAATGGAAGGACCAAGTGAAAGCCGTCAGCGCGGGTGCTGCTCCCCTCCCATTGCGCTGAGCAAGGGGGCCAAGCAGCCCCAGCTGGCCACCCACGGCTTGCCCCATTTCAAGGGAGCCGCCCCATCACCACAGCCCTGGGCACTTCCAGAGAGAAAGTGGCAGAGGACAAACACTCCTTCTCGGCCCAAGACTGATCCAGGAAGGCAAGGGGGACCAGGGCAAGGGAGGCAGAGAGCCACAGGCAGGGGCTGAAGCAGCCCCCCAGCTTGATGGGGCAAATGGGAGGGGGGCACAGAGGCTGATGGGGAGACAAGGGGGCTCATCTCAGCAGACTCCCTCCTTGGAAGGGGGCGGACTCTCCTTCCCTGGAGGGTTTTCAAGAGAGGTTGGATGGCTGAGATTTCTGCATTGCAGGAGGTTGGACTAGATGCTCCTTGGGGGCCCCCTTTCAAAGAGGAGCGCAGGATGCCTGCCCTGGGGCTAGGATCTCACAGCTGGGGGAAGGCAAGGCTGGGCCAAGGCAGCCCCTGATGCCCACCCCACACAGCTGGGGCTCCAGGCAATTGCAGCTGCTCTCAAGCCAAACCCGGCCTTGTGCTAATCTTGATCTCTCTGCTATAGAGAGCACATTGCCAGGACAGGTGTAAAGGGGTCCGGGGTCCGGGGGGAGTCTGGATGCTCCGCTGACCCCCTCCCCTGCCCCACCCTGGGATGAGTGACAGGGCCGCCTGCTCCCTGCTCCGCTGAGCTCCCCCTCCCTCTGGCGGTTCAGCGCCTGAAAAACACGTGTAAAACCGCGACACTGACTTTGCCTCTAATTAGCCCTTAATTTACAAGACATACTCGGAAGGGTAATTAGCTGGTGCTCGGCTCTCGGCTGCCACATCCATCTCTCTTGCTGCCTTCCCTGGCAGGAGGGGAGGGGCCGCAGCAGCGGCAGGCAGGAGCAGCCATGGTCAAGACCCCCCCCCCCCACCAGAAGAGCCGCGAGGTCCCAGCAGATCCCAAACGTCAATCTCCCTTCCCTCCTTGTTCCTAAGGTAATACTTCTCTCGCTCCTTCTTCCCCGGTGGGGAGGAGGACATCATTCTGGGGTCCACCTCAGGCGGCAAAATGTCTCGGACCGGCCTCTAGCAGCGGGAGGAGCAAGAGGAGGACAGCAGCCTTCTCAAGACCTTGATTCCACCAGCCACCCTCCCGCCTCCGGGCAGAGCAATGGCATCGTGGGCACAGGCCCTCTGGAATGCCCACCCGGCGTCTCCCACCCCTGACTTCTGTCCTTCTCAAGGTGCAAATCAGGCCAGGTCTTATTTCACTGACTCAACAGGCACACGAGTTTTGTGCAGGGAGGGGGAGCTGCCAGGGATAGCCTGGGAGATTAGCTGGGCTGGGTTTTCACAAAAGCAATAGATAATAATAATAATAATAATAATAATAATAATAATAATAATAATTTAGATATACCCCGCCCATCTGACTGGGTGGCTCCCAACAGAATATTAAACACACAAAAAATCAAACATTAAAAACTTCCCTAAACAGGGCTGCCTTCAGATGTCTTCTAAAAGTCGGAGAGTTGTTTATTTCCTTGACATCTGGTGGGAGGGTGTCCCACAGGGTGGGCACCACCACTGAGAAGGCCCTTGCAGGGAGGGAACCACCAGAAGGTCCTCAGAGTTGGACCTCAGTGTCCGGGATGGACGATGGGGGTGGAGAAGCTCCTTCAGGTCTACTGGACCGAGGCCATTTAGGGCTCCAAAGGTCAGCACCAACACTTTGAATTGTGCTTGGAAACGTGCTGGGAGCCAACGCAGGTCTTTCAGGAGGGATGTGACTCGGGGTGGGGCATAAAAACTTAAGGAAAAGCCTGCTGGATCAGGCCAGGGGCTCCTCTAGCCTAGCATCCTGTTCTCAAAGGGGCCAACTAGATACCCATGGTGGGAAACTCTGCCAGCAGGAGGCAAGTCCGAGATCAGCCCTCCTTCTGCATGCAGCTTCCAGCAACCAGAAGCATTGCTGCCTCCAGCTGCGGATGTCAGAGTCCGGCCATCGTGCCCAGGATCCACCAAGAAGAGCCCTCCTGTCCAACCATCCAACAGGAGCCCACCATGGCTTCCTGGGGGAGCAAGCTCCACCGTTTAACTTTGTGCTTTCTTTAATCTGCCCTGAATCTTCCCACATTCAGCTTCGTAATCTGGAAGTCCACAAATTCCCCGAGATAAGCATCCTTGCTGTCTTCCCTTTATTTATTTTTAAAAAAGGACCCTGGTGTGGGATTTGTGAAGAACTCAGGTGAACTATACCTGCTGAGAAGAAGAGCTCCCAAACTGCTCTGGACTAGTTACAGGTGGGTAGCCGTGTTGGTCTGCCATAGTCGAAACAAAATAGAAAATTCTTTCCAGTAGCACCTTAGAGACCAACTGAGTTTGTTCTTGGTATGAGCTTTCGTGTGCATGCACACTTCTTCAGATACGACTCCAATGTGTGGACTAGAACGACTCCAATGTGTCACTCGCCTGAGATGCCAGACGGCCAGTGAAACACCTGGCTGGGCTGGGGTGGGGTGTGGAGGCCCAGAACATGAGTTGGGCTAGCTGAAATTCTCTGCTGGGCACAGAAAAGGAGGGCCAATGCCCTGCAGGCAAGGATGCCTCCCCAACAAGCCACTGTTAACAGCGCCCCCCTGCCCCCCGCGCCAGCCAGGCTCCTGGCATCCGCTCAAGGCATGCACCTGACCTGCCGGCCACGATGGGCGATACCCTGACATCACACAAGCACCCCAGCAGATTCCAGGACCCACGACTCGGGCAGAGCGAGTGGATCCAGACACCCAGGTTCAGTAGGGGCTCCTGGGTGGGAGGCAGGAGCCAAGATGCCAGCACCTCAACAGCCTGACGCGGTCATTGTCTGACGCTGGGGGGGGGGGGCGGGCAGCGACTTGTGTTCATGATGGCAGCTCTCCCTCTGAAGGTTCCCGGACCTGGGGAGCTGGAATGCGCCAGGCAAGGCGGGTGGAGCGGGGGGGCTTGGGCAGAAGGAAGCTGGGGGCTGAAATTGCCCACCAGGCGGCGGCAGCAGCAGGAGGAAAGGGAAGGGGACACAGGTGGCCACACAACCACAAGCTCATTCTGCAAGGCTGCAGAAAACGGGCCCAGCACAGTCCTCAGGCGGAGCTCCAAGGGGGGTGGGGCTCAGAGGACTCACAGGGGCAGAGCCTGTTTGGGTTTCAAGTGAGGAATTCTGGATAAAGTGCACAATGGGCCACACAACACCCCCCCCCATTAGTTTGCTGCTTTCACCCAGCCAGCCACTCACTGTGCCGTTTCCATTGATGGGGAATCAATCTCTGCCTTCCCCTCCAAGAGTGGGCCTGGAGTGTGTGTGTGTGTTGGGCTGGAGGGGGGGGGCAGGTGGAGGCTGCTCCACAGCAAAAGCCCCCTGGAAGGACAGCTCGCTGCACCCCCTCTGGGCTGGGCTGGGCTTTGTCGACAGCACATTTGGGGGGGGAACAGCCAACAAGGGCAGGAACGGCCAGCTCTATCTGTCCGTGGCAAAACAGGGGCCCACAGCAAAGCATGGAACCCCCTTGCCAGTCTCCCTCCCATGAGACCTGATGGATGACAGACAGAAAAGGTCCCACAGCGGCCGCTGGAAACCGGGGACCCCACACCCACCCACCTGCCACCCCGAGTTTTCCCGCTAGGAAACTGGCAGGCTCCAGCCCACTGCCCAAGGCGGCGCCAGAGGGTCCTTTGCCATCGTTCTCTGCACAGGTGTCCCGGGAGGCGGCTGAGGGCCAAGAGCGGAGGGGAGGCCTTCTCTTGCAAGGCTCTGGGGAGTCAGGAGGAAGGGAGGGAGGGAGGGAAGGAAGGAAGAAGGGAGCTTGAGCCGAGAGACACCTCAGAAAGCTATTTCACAGAGCTGTGCAGCTGGAAACGGCATGGCAGGCGGGAGTCACTGGAGCAGCCCCTGAGTGTCAGGGCCATCAGCACAGATCCGGGCGCTGGGAAGGGAGCAGAGAGAAGCCAGGCTCAGCTGGCAGAGGACAAGGGGGGGCCCTTGCTGAGGGAGAGGCCCTGGGACAATAACCCCCAGCCCTCTCTTTTCCCCCCAAGTGAAGGCAGGAAGAGGCTGTGCCCATGGTTTTCTGCTGCTTCGGAGGGGAGGACCCGAACCAGTGGATTCAAAGGACAAGAGATTCTGCCTAAACCTCAGAGAAAGCTTTCTGAGGGTGAGAGCTGTTTGCCGGCGGGACGGACAACACTGAAAGGTGGTGGGCTCTCCTTGCTTGGTGGTTATCAAGCGGAAGTTGGTTGGCCACCTGTCAGGGGTGCTTTGGCTGGGATTGCTGCATCGCAAGGGGTCAGACTCGGTGACCCTTGGCAGTCCCTTCCAACTCTACAATACTGATTCTAGGATCGCTCACAAGGACAGATCCCGGTAACTGCTGAAACACGCCAAGCCAGCTGATGGCTCTCGCTCCCTTCCCACGGGATCTCTCTGGCAGGAACTGGCACACCTGCGCTGGCTCTGTCTGAGCAGGAGGCACCTGGGGAGGACCAGCTCACCTTGAGCTCCTTGGAGGAAAGGTGAGGTGCAAATGCAGTAAAGCAAACACACGCACACACACACACCCCTCCTCCAAAAAAGCCCAGCCTTGTGGGGCTCAGCGGTTTAGCATTCAAAGCTGTGTATGATCCGGAGGGACAGGAGATGATTTTCCCAGTCTTGCTTAACAGGACACTGTGCTCTCTCTTATCCTACGATGCTCATTTTGCATAAAATGTGCAAGTTGCTCCTCAACTAAAACACGATCCATTGCTCCGTGTCCAGAGAATCGGACACGGAGCAATGGATTCAAACTACAAGAAAGAAGATTCCACCTAAACATGAGGAAGAACTTCCTGACAGTGGGATTTGCTGCCAAGGAGTGTGGTGGAGTCTCCTTCTTTGGAGGTCTTTAAGCAGAGGCTTGACAGCCATCTGTCAGGAATGCTTTGATGGTGTTTCCTGCTTGGCAGGGGGTTGGACTGGATGGCCCTTGGGGTCTCTTCCAACTTGATGATTCTATGATGCAGGAGAGCGCAGGGAGCTGCCTTCTACTGAAACACCCCCCCCACTGAGAGACCACCCAACCCAGTCTGGCCAACACCCCCTGAAATTCCCCTGGCATTGCTGCCAGAGACCTTTTAGGCAAGAAATGCTCCCGGGAAATGAGCCTGGCAAAGCCTGAGCTCCCTCGCCTCCTCCACAGGCCACACTCCTCCCTCGGGCACCAGCCAGGGCACCCCATAATACACATTCCACATTGGCAAGAACTCAATGATTCCAGAGCTACACTGTGGAACTCCCTGCCTCTTGACATCAAGCAGACGTCTTCACTGGACCTTTCACAGAGCCTGCTAAAAATATTATTGCTTAAACCAGCCTTCCTAGATGCTTAGAAAGTTGCTGTGAATCTTAACGCATTTTAGTATTTTAATTTTGTGTGTGTCTTAAACTACGGAAATGTAATCCTGGTATTCTCGTTTTGTGCTTTGGCAAACCACAATCAGGCGGTGTGGAGAAACAAATAAAAATGGAGACTCTTTCAGAATAAAGAGCGAAAGGGTAATCCTGTTAGGGAGTGGCATTTTGTGAGGAGGGGTCTGCTGCCGCCAGACTGCTCTGGGTGACCAAAGAGGGCAGGAGCTGGAAGGAACACATGCAAAATGTTTGAATCTGTTTTAGTATTTTAACTTTTGCACGCTTTAAAGTACAGCTGTAATTTCATCTTGATTTTCTTCTCTTATCTTTTGTAAACCCCTTTGAGGCTTTTGTTTTGAACAATCAAGCGGCGTACAAATTTTTATGACACAAATCAATATATAAAGGTGCAGCCCCCCCCCCCAGAATGAGCGGCTGGTGCGAGCCAGGCAGACCCCCCCACCTCCGCTCAGTGGCGAGGCCTCTGCTGGCGCCTCCCGAACTCAGGCCCCCTCCGCCCGCCCACCTGAGGATGGGGGAAGGCTTGCCAAGACACCTGGGAAGAAAGCCGAGGACCCAGCCAAGGTGTGGCAGCTCCATGCTCAGATCACCACCTGAATTCTTCAAGCAAAAATACAACTTTAAAAAGCAGCCGTAGGGGGAGGGGGGATGCTGGGTGCTGGGGGAAGAGCCACCTCTTATCTCCTAAGCTTTTTTTCATGACCGAACCCCCCCCCCCCCGGCCATGGCAATCAGGGCCCAGGCAGAAAACGGGTGCCCGTTCCCAGCGCATGGGGAATTTAGACAAGTGAAGGGGAATGTCCATTGGGAAATGGCTGAGCAGCCCCTCCCCAGCCTCAGCTGCAACCTTCCAAGCCAGAACTGCCGCCTTGTTGCCTTTGCCATGCCACCTCTCTGAGCTGTTTTTCCATTTTACAAAACACTCGCTCAGAGATGGATAGAAGAAAGAGTCCCTACCAGAGAGGAATGGCAAACCGAGCCGATGGACTGTGCCAAAATGGCAAAGTTGACCGGGAAGCTCAGGAACCAAGAGGACAAAAACTTTTAAAAAGAATGGGGGGAAATTATAATCTATTTAGGAGACCACTGCAAGCAGATGAAGACATTAGCAGGGTTTTAATCTCATTTGTAATGTAACAAACACTAATGGATAATACGGATGGATTCTTCAGTGTATCTGAAGAAGTGTGCCTGCACACGAAAGCTCATACCAAGAACAAACTTAGTTGGTCTCTAAGGTGCTACTGGAAGGAATTTTTTTTAATTTTTTAATTTTGTTTTGACTATGGCAGACCAACACGGCTACCAACCTGTAAATGGATGGATTGATTACAGAATAATATGCAGTTTTAAATGTTAATAATAGGACCCATGAAGGGGATGGGGGGGTCTCGAGAGTCAGAGTAATCTCTATATATGGATGTGCATTTGGACTGTTATAAAATTACATTTGCAGAATCAAATAAACATGATCAATCAATTTTACAAAACATCAAGAGATCCATGGATCTTCCAGGCATGGATTCAGAGAAGAGGAATGAGTCCATGCCAAAGCTGTGCCTCTTGCATGGGCTGTGTGGGCTAAGATGTAAAAGCAGGGTTACCAAATGTCCCCATTTCCCAGGGACAGTCCCTGGATTTGTGAATAAGTCCCCGGACAAATTCCATCCCCGGATTTCATCTAATGTCCCCCGGAAACGCAGCAGCGGCAGTCTCAGCAGCCCAGAGCAGTTGGCTCTGGCTGGCTTCAGGAGCTGCTCAGAAGTCCCCATAGGATGGTAGCACAGGGGCTTGAAGATAGAATCATAGAATCCTAGAGTTGGAAGAGACCCCAAGGGCCATCCAGTCCAACCCCCTGCCAAGCAGGAAACACCATCACAGCATTCCTGACAGATGGCTGTCAAGCCTCTGCTTAAAGACCTCCAAAGAAGGAGACTCCACCACACTCCTTGGCAGCAAATCCCACTGCCGAACAGCTCTTACTGTCAGGAAGTTCTTCCTAATGTTTAGGTGGAATCTTCTTTCTTGTAGTTTGAATCCATTGCCCCGTGTCCACTTCTCTGGAGCAGCAGAAAACAACCTTTCACCCTCCTCTATATGACATCCTTTGATATATTTGAACATGGCTATCATATCACCCCTTAACCTTCGCTTCTCCAGGCTAAACATACCCAGCTCCCTAAGCCGTTCCTCATAAGGCATTGTTTCCAGGCCTTTGACCATTTTGGTTGCCCTCCTCTGGACACGTTCCAGCTTGTCAGTATCCTTCTTGAACTGTGGTGCCCAGAACTGGACACAGTATTCCAGGTGAGGTCTGACCAGAGCGGAATACAGTGGTACTATTACTTCCCTTGATCTAGACGCTATACTCCTATTGATGCAGCCCAGAATTGCATTGGCTTTTTTAGCTGCTGCATCGCACTGTTGACTCATGTCAAGTTTGTGGTCTACCAAGACTCCTAGACCCTTTTCACATTTCAAGATGCAGCTTCCTGGGTGCCTCCACCCTCCCTGAGCCCAGCAACTAAGCTGTGAAGGGAGACCTCATGCTGCCTGTCGGATCAGCCTCCCAACTCCTACTTGCGTGCAAGCAGGAGCGGGGCGGGGGTCTCTCAGTTGTGAAGGGAGGCTTCATGCTGCCTATCAGAGCTTGCGTGCAGCAGGAGGGGGCAGGGATCTCTCAGTTAGCCAACGGGAAGCCTCCCTTCCCAGCTGAGGGATCCCCGCCCCCTCCTGCTTACACGCAAGCAGGAGTTGGGATGGGGCTGCTCCAAAAGGCAGTGTGAAACCTCCCTTCCCTCTGCCACCGCCATCGCTGCAGCATCAGCGTCCTGAACATGTAGTATTTATTTATTTAAAGTGTCCCTGGATTCATTGAAAAAAAAAAAACTGGTAACCGTAAAGGGACACACCTGAGTTAAGGGCAGCTTCCTTTGACCATAGTGGGGGTGACACCTGCTGCAGAGGGTGCTGGGGGTGGGGAGCACAGCTCCCCCCTTTCCAGGAAGGCTTCCTCAATGCCACGGAGAAGCCTTTTCCATCCTGGCGCTCTCCAGGTGCTCTGAACCGCAACTCCCATCAGCCTCAGCGTCATGTAGCCATTGGGCTGATGGGAGTTGTAGTCTGGAAGGCGCAAGGATGGGGAAGACGGCCTGAAGTCCAGCGGAAGAGCTAAAGGCACGGCTGCTCATTACCGATTACGGGACGGAGCTGTTTTATTCTCCGAGCCTTCAAACTTAAAATGCAACTTTCCACAAGGTTATAAGGTCTCCAAATAACACCTTCCATTTATGTATGGTGTGCAGTTGGGGTTGCTAAGGAGTCACACACAATATCATTTCATGCTTTTAAAACAGTAAAGGCCTTTGGCTAATTAAACCATCTATGGCCTTTTAGATTCTCTCTCTCTCTGTGTTGTGTTTTTGTTATTATGGTATATATTTTTGTGTTTTTATACTGTAAACCACCCTGTGATCTTTGGATGTAGAGTGGTACAGAAATTCAATAAATTTTAAAACCTTTAAAAGCAAAGGAAGGTTAGGTTTGGCGAAAATGATGATGATGATTGCAGGCTTCTTCCATTTTTGGTCAAAAATCATTATTGTTGCTGTTCTTATTATTATTTATTTGCATTTCTGATAGATTTCAACACAAGAAGAAGAAAAACTTTGCGGAGGGAGATAGGAAGGCCACGGCTAACGGGGCAGGGAAGCCCAGGGCTGCCTGGACAGAGAACAGGGGCTGCCAAGTTCAGCCCTGGCTGGGGGGCCACGGAAGAGACCCCTTGAAGAGGGCTGTCACCTTTCCCAGGGCAGGGGAGTCCAGAGACCCCTGCTTCCAGAGGTGAGGGCGGGGTCTTCGCTCTGCCGGCCTCCCTCCCTCCCCCCAAAGGCCAGGGCTGCTGCTCCGTTGCCCAGCGCCCCCCCCCGCCCGCCTCTCCCCCTGCCTCAATGTCATCACCCCCGTAGTGAGCAGCAGAGCAGAAGCCAAACAGGTTTTCCCTTTTCTTTGTTAATTCTTCCCTCATTACATTTGAAATTCCACAATCAGTGTGCACTGTAATTGTCGAATTTGATGCTAATGATTAATGAATTAAACATGGATCCATCAATTAGTCCTTGGAGAATAATTCTGCATAAAGCAGCGGATAATGTAATTACAGTAACAAAGATAATGAGATGTTAACATCGACAGAGCCCGACGTGACATGATCACAGCAGGCAAAGCAACCGGGCTTGGGGGAGCCAATCGCGCTCTCTGCCCCCGCGGCGCGGGCGGGGGGACGAGGGGGGGCAGGGCACGTGCCTGGCCGGGGCGAAGGGCAGAGCACATGCCAGCCATGCGCGCGGAAGAGGGGAACAATCAAGCCAACGAGCCAGCCCCACGCGCACCAATGGCGCCACCTCCTCTGCGCCACGGACGCAAGGGCAGAGCAAGCCCCACAGCCCTGAGGGACTCTGTTCCCCCCAAGGCCCGAACCTCTCCTTCCTCTTGAACCCAGAGCAGAATTCCAGACGAGCACCAGGCACCCCGACCCATTCCCACAGGACCTTCCATCGACTCCCTCCAGATACACCAAGGTCTCCTCTTCCCACACACCAATTGCCCATCTGTGTGCCACCCCCCCCTTTGCCCTGCCTGGGTGGGAACATTGTGGCACTGACTCTGCACAGCACCGGGCAAGGGCATGTGGGGCTGGCCGGGATCTGGCTCCGAGCTGCAGCGTTGAGAGGGCCCCCCAGAAAGCCAGCTGGAGGGAGCTGGAGCCATGAATGCCAAGCATGCGCACCGGAGCAGAAACAACAAGGAGATTTGTTGTGGCTGCAGCTTTTGTGGGATCTCTCCAGTCCTTGAAAAGATTCGGCCACAAGCGGCCAGTGGGCCTTCGGAAGGGCCAGAGGGGACTCCAAGTCCATCGCCCCCCATTAAGACCCTGGCCTTGCCCCTCGGTCACAACACCAGATTTGCCCTTCCAAAGGACTTATCGGCCTCCGACTCGCCAGGCGGAACAGAGAGGTTCAGCAGGGCTGGCAGGGAAGGCGGGCAGAGCTGGGCAGGCGCCCCGAGCCAGGGAAAGCCGCTCCTTGCCGGCACACTCTGTCCACCCCCCACCCACCTGCAGGCAACGGCTGCCTTCGCCCGAGAAACAAAGCCCCCACTTTGCAAACTTCCCAACTTTGGAGGGCTTGGATGCTCAGCCGTAATGGGGCTTTAATGCTAGTTATTTGCATTTAATTAGACACTGAAAACCGTTAATAGAGCCGGCACTTTGCTCATCTTCTCCCTTCCCTCCATCACTCCATCTACATTCCATTAGAGGAACATTTGAGCTGCGAAGTCAAGCGCTCCAAAGTTGGGCAGCGGCGGCCGTCCTCCTGCCAGGGGGTGGGGGAGAGAGAGAGGCAGGGGCTGGCCTGTAGCCCCACGGCCCGTCCTCATGCAGCCACACGGCAGGGGAGGCCCCCAAGAGAGGGAAGGGAGGTCCGAGCACTGGCAGGAAGCCGTCCTTGCCAGGCTCCTGTGCTGCACGTTTGGGCAAAGGGCGCGGCAAGGGCAGGCAGCCTCTCCTGTGGGCCTCTGACTCCACCAGCACCTTCCCCCCCCCCGCTGCCCCCCTCACCCAGGCCTTTGTGCTTTTGGCTCCCACAGCAGCATTTCATGACTGCCCGAGGCCGCGCTCCCCCTGCCCCACAGCAAACGCGCCCCGCTCTTACTGGAGCCTCCAGGGAACTGGATGCTGCTCCTCTCCTTGGCCAGCCCGTTGGTTTTGGGGCTGGCGCTGGGGGCAGCGGTGGTCGTGGCCCGCGGAAGCCTCTTGCCGGGCACCTTCACCGTCGTCCTCAGCAGGTCAATCTCCTTCCCGTGGATGTTCTGCATGTAGTCCTGGGAGAGGCAGAGGAGGGGGGGCTCAGTCGTCTCTCGCACCATCGGGTCTGGCAGCTGCCCCCCCCCATACTCAGGTTGTCTCCCCCCCCCCCGGATCTTGAAAGGGCCTTTCTCTCCCCACCACAACCACAAGGGAGCGCAGTGGAGGCGATGTTCGTAGCCCAGGACCAAGACCAACAAGGCCCTGGGAAGAATCCTTTACCCAATGGCAGCTGGTCCCTGGACTGTTCCTGCAATAGCCCCATTCCTCCTCGGGCGAAAGGCAGTGGCTTAACCAGGGGGGGGGGGAGCATCTGTGAATACCCTTAGGAGCAATATGTGCTTTGGAAGAAGTTGCTTTCCGTGAACACAGAAATGGGAGAGAGACTCCCCTTCCCAAGCCATCTGGCCACAGGAACCAGGAATGGGCCAGGACCCAACCACCGAAACTCCGGCCCCCAGCAGTTGCTGATGGAGCTCCCCCTCCCCCTCCTATGAGTCTCTGGCTTGCTCATGCCCTTCCACCCCCCCCACCCCCACCCCGGTTTCCAAGCATTTGCTAAGGTCGGACCAAACAAGCAGTGCTGAAAGAGGGAGGGGGGGCGTCTCCCCCCAGCGCTGTGTCCCAGTGTGCACTCTGTCCCCAGCACAAGGCAAGGAGTGTAGGGGGGCAGGGACTTAGAGAGGCGGCATGGGTCCGCTCCAGTTCCCAAGGAGGTCACCAAGCAGCTTCGGCAGAGTCAGCGGCACCTGCGGCAACAGCACCTTGAGACTCAGGCGAGGAGGAGGAGGAGGAATGATCCTGAGACGCAGCCCAGGAGAGAGAGGAGGTTTCAGAGACACAGGCCTCCACCTGCAGGTGTGCCCACAGGCCTCCCTGCTCCGCCCCACGGCCTCTGCCTCCAGCGGCGCCCGCCCAGCGCAGGGACCCCCAGGATTTCCCCTGCCTCAGCAGAACTGCGTCCTGGCGCTAGCTGGGCTGCCTGCCTGCCGGAGAGCAGCGCCGCGGTCACCAACGCACCGCATTTATTGCCTGCCATAAAACAGCAATTCCTTCCCAAGCCTCCTCGCTAATTACCCAGCCAGTTCTCTCATTTCATTTTATTACTGGAATTAACAACGAGTTCAAAGCGTGGAAAGCTATTAAGATGTGTGATTAAGCCACATTCAATTAGCTTCTACAAACAATTTAATTGATGTTGCAGATAGAATTAACAGAAGGTGATTGTGTGAATGGCTTCAATGGCTGCAGAATGGGAGGCGCCTCCTTCGTGCAGGGGGGGGGGGAGAGGGGGAGAGAGAGAGGGAGGGAAGGAAGGAAGTAAGGAAGGAAGGGCAGAGAGGCAGAAGCTGTGCATGGAGAGATGCTTGAGGGGAGCCCAGCCGAGGCAGAGAGAGCCAAGGGTGACCCCCTGGGCGGCCGGAGGCAGGGAGGCTGCCTGACAAGCCCAGGAGGAACCAGGGCACCCCCAGAAGCAGTGGGAAGGGTGCCGGTTCCCCCTTGGTTGCAACGGCCACAGCCCCCCTCCCTACCCCCACCCAGAGAAGTTGTGAAACAACCTGTCCCCAGAAAGTCTCCGACAGTTGCTCTGCACCTGTCACTTTCCCTCTGTGCTTGAGAGAGAGTTTGGCAGAACGGTTGTCCTGCTCTCCAGATTTTATGCCCTTGAGCATTTGATTTATGGTGGGGGGGGGGCTATATTTCTTGGTTTGCCTTGGAATCCGGAGTATTCTGGTCAGCTGACGAAAGAAGGACGCCCGGTGGGAGTTATGGAGGAAGAGGGAGCCAAGAGGGGAGTCCCATCTTCCGGAGCGTCTCCATCTTCCAAGAGTGCTCCGTGCACAAGGACAAACTTTGCTCTGCAGCTTTGAGATCTAGAACCGGCTTCCTTCTTTGGAAGGGACAACCAGGAGGTCAGAAAGCCAAATTCCAGGCAGGCCAGGTGCGGTCCATGCTCTCGTGCATCCTGGACAGCGGAGGGCTTGTCACTGGCCCCCCCTCCCAGCTGAGGAAGACCAGAGTCCCCTGCGTGACTGTTGGGGGGGGGAATGGGACGAGGGAGGGACAGGAGGACGCCACGCTCTCCATGGGCCAAGTTGTGGTTGCCCAGGGCCCTCAGGAGCCAGGCCAGGGTCAGGGCCAGGCCAGCCAATGGGCAGCCCGGAAAGTGCCACCTTCCGCCCCCCGCCCAAGGGAGCCACGCCTTGGGACGAGGCGGCCCAGGTTTCCCCCGTGTCCGTGGTGGTTCTTCTTCATCTCAGCAGCAAACTGTGCTCAAGAGAGAGACAGCGCAGGGAGAAGACGGGGAAGAAGCCATTAGCGCCCCAGCGGGGAAGTGACAGAGACGGATGGGGCGGCCGCCACACACATGTCCCCCCCCGTCCCCCCCCGTTCTCCTCTCGGCACTAGTGACAAAGAGAGCTGAGCAGCCACGCAGCAGCCCCCCCCCCAGCCCAGCCCCTTAATCACAGGCCAGGCCAGCCTGGGACCCCGCGGCTCTCCCTGGCGGAGGGGACTCACGTGCAGACTGGGGTGGTACGTCAGGACGCCGTTGTCGCACAAGGTCACGTACTTCTTCTTCCACTCCTTGTTGAGGGATTTGCTGCTGCGCTTCAGGAGGACGCCCTGGGTGGGGTGGGGGGTCACAGAGCGGGGAGGCGTTAGAGGGATTCTGCTCAGCGGCCCCCTCTGGCCCCAGGGGCCCCAGCTGCAGGGGCTCCCCCTTCCCTCAGATGCTCTCTCCCACTCCCTGCCCCTGAGCCGAGGCTACCTGGGCCCCTCTGCCACTCCCCACCGAGGGACCTGGGACGCTCCGCCTTTTGGGATAACAAAGGGGCCCTCCGGCATGGGCAGATCCTGTCCCGCCAGTTCTCATGCTGCCTTGGGGGGGAACAAGGCCTCTTGCTGAAATGCCCCCTGCCCCGCCCAGGCTGTGCTTTCCTGCATGGTGAGGGGGTGTCCGGTGCTGCCTCTGCAGGATTTGGCCAGACCAGCCCCCCCCCCCGCTGCTTCTGTGAAGACAGCCCAGCCTCAAGAAGCCAAGACAGGTAGGCAGAAATCTCCTGCCCTCCCCAACCGCACCCCAAGAGCTAAAGTGCATCTCACGCCAGGACTCGGCACCATCGTCTTGGATTCGCTTCCTGCCTGTGATCTCCAGAGTGCAGCCAAGGAAGACAGCGGGGGGGGGGGGGCAGCGAGAGAACAGTAAAGATGGTCCCCACATCTGAGCCAGGCCACAGCCCCTCTGCCCAGCCCCGTCAGCAACAGAAGGGGTTCCCCTCTCCCGCAGAGACTGTGCCTTCTGCACACGGCACACGGACGCAACTCCCCCCCCCCAAGAGCGCAGTCACTTCCATGGAAAAGTTCAGGGATGCCCAGAAGCCGAGCTTGCCCTGCCTCAGTCTCTCCACTGTGCAATCGACACGGGGCCCAAACACTGAAAATGGTTCAGGTTTCAGGAATCCAGTTTGAAGCAATCCATTCCAGGCACCGGAAAAGGAGAATGCAAATGTGTTCCAAAGCAAAACTGACATTCCTGGAAGTCTCTGTGGAGGCTGGAGGGCTGCCCTGCGGGCCGGGAAGCAAGGGCTGAGCCCCCTTCCGCAATCTTCCCCTGCCCCCAACCTGAAAGAATCAGAGGCCAAACTCCCCTGCAGGTGGGACAAATCAGCCCCCCACCCCGGCCCAGCAGCCCGACAGGCTCTGAGGGGCTGGCAGGACCGTTGCCCAACGGCCAGAGATGGAGGCACAGCACACCAGCCAGTTTAGGGGGTGCCCTGCCCAGTCTCTGCAGGTGGCGCCTTCCCCTTAGCTGTGCCCATAGCTGCCTCTGCCTGGCTGAGCTGGCCAAGCCTGCAAGGAGACCACGGGCACTTGGCAGGGGCTTGAGCTCAGGGTCCCAACAGCCCAAGAAGCCCCTGGATGGGCTGACCATGACCGAGGAAGCCTCTTGGCTTCCCACAGCCCAGTCCTTCCCCAGGCAGCTGGGAGGGAAGGCAAACGTGGACAGCCAACAGACCAAGGCTAGGCAGGGCAGACACCTGCATCTTGGGAGGAAAGCGATGACAAACCTAGACAGCATCTTCAAAAGCAGAGACATCACCTTGGCCGACAAAGGTCCGTATAGTTAAAGCTATGGTTTTCCCAGTAGTGATGTATGGAAGTGAGAGCTGGACCATAAATAAGACTGATCGCCGAAGAATTGATGCTTTTGAATTCTGGTGCTGGAGGAGACTCTTGAGAGTCCCATGGACTGCAAGAAGATCAAACCTATCCATTCGGAAGGAAATCAGCCCTGAGTGCTCACTGGAAGGACAGATCCTGAAGCTGAGGCTCCAGTACTTTGGCCACCTCATGAGAAGAGAAGACTCCCTGGAAAAGACCCTGATGTTGGGAAAGATGGAGGGCACAAGGAGAAGGGGACGACAGAGGACGAGATGGTTGGACAGTGTTCTCGAAGTGACTAGCATGAGTCTGACCAAACTGCGGGAGGCAGTGGAGGATAGGGGTGCCTGGCGTGCTCTGGTCCATGGGGTCATGAAGAGTCGGACACGACTGAACGACTGAACAACAACAGGCAGGCCAGAGGCAGACCTTGGCTGCTGCTGTTGAAGGGAGGTGGAGTCCAGAAACAGGCCCCTCCATCTGCCCACCATGCCTGCTCTGCTCTCGCCCTCCCCAAACAGGCAGACCCTCTCAGACCCTTCTCCTTCCCCACAAAGGCTCCCACCTTGAAGGACGCAAGAACAGCCCTGCTCCATCAGGCCCACCTAGTCCCACAGGGGCCAACCGGGTGCCCCAACGGGGAGCCCCAGGGCAAGAGCCCCCTCCTCTCTCGAGGTTTCCGGCAACCGACGTTCAGAAGGACTCGGCCACCTCTTTCTTCTCAGGCCAACGTTGGACCACCTTGCGGCTGTTGATGGTGCAGGAGGCGGCCATGTTTCTTCTGCTCAGCCGGGAACCTCCCATCCTCAGGGCCCCACATCTCCTTTGCCCCAAAGGAGCAAAGGAAAACCCCCCACTACTGCCGGCAAGTGCAGAAAAAACGACACCACCATTGCCAGGAACTTGAAGGGAAGTCATGTTGGGAAGCCCCCTTCTCCAGCTGAGAGAGTGAGGGGCCCCCCCAAGCATTCCTGGGGGGGGGGCGGCGGCGGGGAAGATCTTGTTTCTGCAGAGCAACAGACTCCAGTCTAGTCACATGTGTCCAAGGTCACAAGGCAGAACGGGTTTGGGGACAAAATGAGGCAGGCAGACAGGCGCCCCCCCCCAACACAGGAGATGCCTTCTACCAATAAAGGGCACTGCCCACCCCCTCCATCCAAACCACCCCTCTCCGCCCGGCTGCCGCTTCTCCCCCAACCAGAGTGTCCCCACCGGGGGAAAGGGGTCTCCCATGATGGGGCAGCCGCCTTCCTCCCCACATGCACACATCTCCCTCTCGCCCCCCCCCCCAGCCAAGCCAGGCTGCTAGATTGAGGCTGGAAGAGGAGGAGGCGGCAGCGGCGGCAGCAGCAACAGCAGCAATATGCAGGGTAATGAAGCAGGGAGCAGCAATGGCCCCCACAGGACTCGTTTACTCCACAAATCTCCCTTCCACTCACTTTTCGCTAAGAATTTTAACACCAAACTTAATTGTAAAGTCGCGTATTGATTGGAAAATGCAAATGGCAATTTAAATGTAATCTAAGCTCCCAGCATGATCCCGGCTCCCTCCAAGGAGAAGCCACCCGGCCCAGGCAGCAACGGAGCCCAAGAAGGGAGAGCGCAGGGTAGGATGGGGCCCGAGCAATTGCCCCAGGGGCCAGGAAGGGGGGGGGAGGCTGGTGAGGATGGGAACACCCCAGGCAGGACAAGGAGGGAGGGGGTGGGGAGGCCATTCCCCTCTTGCTCAGCCCCACTGAGGGGTTGGCTAGGGGGCTCATGGAGGGGTTGGCTAGGGGGCAGGGCTTCTTCCCTCATGCCCAGCTGCCCCTGGGTGCTCCTGTGGGCAGGGAACCCTGGACTAGATGAGTCCTTTGGCCTGACTCTCAGGTGGTAGGGGGCCGGAGCCGGCCGGGAAGTTCTGGGGCCTTGACACTGCCTGCACCTTCCGGTTAGCACAGAGGGGCAGCCTTGGGGTGGCCTGAACCCTTGGCCACGGGAGTAAACAGTGCTCTTGTGGGATTCCCACAGCCACAGCAAGAGCAGGATGTTGGACTGGACGGGCCTCTGGCCTGATCACAGTGGGGAGCCTGCTTCAGCTCCCAAGCTCCCAGCAGGGAGGGAGACTTCTCTAAGGAACCCCAACAAGGCTCTGCACCCCAACAGGAGACCTCTGGCAAGAGCCCTGGACTGAGTTCACACAGAAGCCCTGGGTGGGGGCAGGTTGAGGGTCCAGGAGTGAGGAGAGCCCTCCCAGCCTGGTGGCCTTGCAGGCATGCATTCGGGGGGGGGGGGGGAGAGAGCACCCCCAAATGGCAGCCCATGTGATACACAACTCAGTCAGAACTTCCTGAATGCCGCACAGAAGGCGCCACGGCCACCATGGACAGCCAGCCACAGGAGGTGCCACCAGTCACCAAGGCCAGGAGGGGGCTCAGTCAGCCCCCCAACACACGACCCCAGAAACAAGAGTAGGAAGCCCCATGGCTGGCAAGCAGAGCCAGGACAAATCATGCCCTGTTCCCCAAGGCCTCATGTTTTGCCATGGAAAGGAGAGGGAAAGGGGTCCGAACCCTTTTGGGGAGTCGGCTGCTGGCGGGTGGGGCCCCCTGAGAAGCCAAGGGCCAGGGGCCACCAACAAAGTCCTGGGGAAGCAGCTCCTCTTTCCCACCAAGGCTGCCTGAACTGCAACACACTCGGCTCCACCTTTTCCCTTCCTGCAGTTTTTCTCCTTGGGGTTCCCCCTCCTCTCAGGGACAGAGAAAGGGGTTGGCGGCGGGGGGACACGGGGGACGACAACACCGGCCTAGTCCTGCCCCTGAGACTTCCAGGAGACATTTTTGCACCAAAGCCCCAGAAGGCCCCTCTTCCACCACCAGCAACCGCGACTCCTGCCCCACCGCGGGGAGAGATCTCAACTTACCAGGTCCTTTCCCCCAAATGGGGCAGACAGACAGCAAGACCTGGCGCTGTCTGGAGGAAATCTCCCTGCAGAGACTTTTGCTGTAGTGGAGATGGCAGCAAAACCACTTTACAGGATTGCGGAGCTCGGTCTCTTCTCGAAGGGGGTCTTACACAGAGAGCCAGCGCAGCACTTGGCCGGCTCCTGGGAAGGACGTCCTTGGATCCAGGCTTTCTTCAGCGAGGCCAACCGCCCTGGCCCCTGGAAACTATGCCCAGGGCCGGGCGAGGGTGCCAAGCACCTGCTCTGGCACCAACCAGAAGCTGCAACCAGCCTTGGCATCCTGGCATGATGGGCAAGGCCTGGTCCCCAGCAGCCTTCGGAGATCCATGCTGAACGGTGCCCCCCCTCCCACCCACTGACCATTGCATGAGGGCCAAAGCAAGCAACATGGAGTCCCACAGATGTCGCCAGCCGGCAGATGGTGCTTGGCAGCCCCCCGATGGCAAAGGCCTCCCCTCCTCCCCGCTGCCCCAATGCACACACACGGGCACACAGAGTAGCCGGACACAGAGCTGGTGACTGCAACACTGGCATGGAGAAACACAATGGGCCTGACAGAGAGATGCTCCTCGGTCGCGGGGAAGAAAAAAAGAGTGGGGTGAGCCCCGGGTACCCCTTCCCCCCCCCCCCCCCCGGTCTGGCCCAGGGCTGCAGCGATGGGGGAAGAGTGCGAACCTGCTTAATGGGTATGGCCCGCCCGCTGCCGATGGTGTCCGCCTTACACTCCGGGGGCTTCTTCTCCCGCTCGATGTCCGTGCCTTTCCGAGACTGGAAGAGAAGAGACACGGGGCATTAGATGGGCGGGGCGGGGCAAGGGGGGCTGCCCCCCGGAGGCTCAGAGGAGCTCCCGCCTGCTCTCTGCTCCAGCCCCAGGCCAGAGGAGGGAGTGGAGGCGCTGCCGTGGCCTCAGCCCCACCCGCCCCCTGCCCCCTCCCTCCCCCGGTCCACGGGATGTGGTGACAGACGAGAGCAGCATGGGATGGGGTGAGCATGGATGGAGGAAGCAGCAGCGGCAGCAGTGGCAGAGGCAGCAACAGCAGCAGAAGCACCGCCGGAAAAGAAGGCACCAGCCCGACTAATCCAACCGTTTATTTGGTGAACACACGGGCACCATACAAAGTCGCGGATGTCACTGGGCCACCGTCAGCCCCTTACAAAAGAGCTCGGACAATAAACAGCTACTTTACATTGAGAACATGATTCTTGGGGAGAGAAAGAGAAAGAGAGAGAGAGGAGGGCGGGGGGAGGAGGAGGAGGAAGAGCAATAACTCCAGTTCATTATCATCATCATCATCATCATCACCACCAGCTTAATAAATAAACGGATCACTAGATGAAGCTGGAAACCGACAGTCTGCCGAGAAGCGGTCCACGGAAGGTGCTCGAGAGACAGCGGAGAGCCTTGCGGGAGTCACGGCGGGGGGCGCAAGCGATACATTCAGAACCACAAGAATGGCGGGAGGAGGCAGCCTTCGGCCCTCGGCCGGCGTCCGTCCATCTTACAAGCCCTTGTGTCGTCTGTCCATCAACGCAGCCGGCCGCACCAGCCCCTGCGCACTCGGAAGAGCAGCCCTCTTGCCCCGCACTCCGGGGGCCTCCAAGAGCCACAGTCGTCTGCTCTCTGGGGAGGAGGCGGTGGCGGCCGTGGCAGAGAAGGAGGAAGAAGAAGAGGAGGAGGAGGAGGAAGAAGAGGAAGAGGAAGAAGAGGAGGAGGAGGAGGAGTCCATGCAGGAGGAAGGAGGGAGCCGGAGAGCAAGTAGCAGGGCGCGGCCGGCGGCAGCAAAGCGTCCTGTGGCCCCTCCATCTCCTCCTGGCACTTCCTGGCAGCTCTGTCGGTCTTCCTGTCCCCGGAGGGCCCCTTCTCCGGCCCAGCAATGTCCCGGCTTAAGGGGCAGGCGCAGCAGACTCCCTCCGAGAGACTTTAGAGAGGGGGGGAGGAGGAGGAGGGGCTAAAGGCTCCTGCGTGTCTCCGGGAGGAGGGGGACCCAGGCGGCAGGTAGGGCAGGCCGCTAATCTGAGATCACTCCCAGTGCCTGTCCCTGATCCGGCCCTGGAGAGGCAATGAAAAGTGAGAGAATTGGTACTGAGGTGCCTGCTGGGGAACCAACGGGGTCTTCTAATTTGGAAGGAGTTGAAAAGGCCTTTTGGTTGATGAAAAGTTGGAAACAGTGGCACATATCTGCAAATATCGAAAGAATAAAGAGTTTGGCATGTTATACTCAGAAAAGGACGTGTGCGTCTGTCTGTCTGTCTGTCTGTCTGGGGCACGGCAGGAAGGAAGGAAGGACACAGAGAATCAGGCCGGCCAGCCAGAGGTGTGGCGGCAGCAGCAGCAGCAGCGGCAGCAATCAGGCCGAGCGGATGAGAGAGAAGGAAGAGCGGAGGGAAGGAGGGAGCGAGGGAGGGAGGAAAGAAAGGAGGAAGGAAGGGAAGCAGGACTCTGCCTCCACCTGCTGGCCAGAGGCACGCTGACACCCTCCGTCCTCCTTCGCTGGTGCAGAGAGCAGGAGAGGGAGCCAGGAAGGGGCAGAAGGCCAGAAGCAGCAGGAGTTTGGAGAGGCAGGGAGGGAGGAAGCAGCAGCCATGGGGAATGAGCTCCTGGGAATGAGGGATGATGCACAGGTGGCCGCCAGGGCTGCAGACCCAACGCCCCAGCCTGGAAGACCAAGGAAACAGGGTCCCCTCCCTCCCTCCCCACCCACCCCAACAGCCAGACCCTTCAGGAGTCCCCCTCCGGAGCAGTGCCACTGCCAGTGCCGCCCCCTGGAAGGACCCCCAGGCGAGAGCAGCTGCCGGTTTGTGGATGGGCGTGAGCAGGCATGGTGAAGAGCGCAGATCCGCAGGGAGCCAAGCAAGGGGTGTGTGTGTGTGTGCTCACGGCAAGCCATTCCGAGTGGAGGGCGACACAGGCGAGCGAGAGAGAGGGAGAGAGAGAGAGAGGGAGCAGGCCGGCGCAGCACTCGCTCAAAGATCCGCCCGCAAGGAGCAGGGAGGAAGGCAGCAGCCAGCAGAAGCAAGCAGGAGCGCGGGGCGGGGCGGGGTGGGGGCCGCGTGCAGTGGGGCAGCAAAGCAAGCAGGAGCAAGGACAGCCAGGGCCCCCGTCGGACCCCCACAGCCAGCAGCAGCCCCGCTTGCGGAGAAAGAGCCGAGACCCAGGAAGGCAGGGGGGTGTTTTGTGTTTGTACGCAGAAATGGCCCAGGGAAGAAGCCCCCAGAGACTGGGACTGGTCAAGTGGGCTGGGGCGGGGAGAACAGCGGCCGTTTTGTCTTTGCAAAGGCTGTGCCCCACAGCCCCCGCCCCCCCCCCGAGCTCCAGACAGGCAAGCCCCAGCTTCCACATCCCCCCCCAGAAGACCTCACAGCCAAGCCAAGGAGCCCAGCGCCCCAGCAAGACCCACAGCCTCCCTCCCCAGGGGCATGCACTGCTCTGTGGCCCTTGTGGGGCCGGGGGGGGGGGGCTGCGCAGCTGCTTTCAGGCCAGGTGATGCCTGCTCTGGGGTTTAGCGTGTTCGTGGCTAATTAGAAATCAGGAGACCTTTGCCCGTGTTCAAAGATACAGATTCTCAACAATGGTCAAGACTTCAAGACGGGACACCCGTGGCCCGTTTTGCAAACAGATGATTGAAAAATGGGGAGAGGTTTCTCTTTGGAAGGGATGCAATTTTTCACAAATATGGACCGGCCAGCCGTGTCCCCTGGCCATTCTTTAAGATGGAAGGCCCCCTTGGGGGGGGCAGCCTCTTTCACTTCCCTGCAGGGCAGGCAGCAGGCACCCTGGGTGCCCTCCGTCCACCAGCCCCACCCTCCCTGCCAGGATTTTTCACAATGCCTTTGAGAGTTCTCAGCAGTATCACAACAAATTTGCTCTTTTGTCTTTATTGCTAATTGCAGGAAATCTGCACACCCACCCCGTGGTATCTGGACTTCTGTAGAAGAACGGGGGGGGGGGGGATTGGGCCCTTAAAACTGAGGGTCCTCGGAATCTCTCCCCAGGGAAGTTCGCCTGGCGCAGTCATTAAACACCTTTAGGCACCAGGCAAATACGTTCCTTTTTAACCAGGCCTTTGGTTGATCCGATTTACATCCTATGCACTTTTAAAATGTGGTGCGTTTTTCTTTTCTTTTCGGGAGGCCTATTGGGTTGTTGTTTTTAATTTTTATTAGGTATTTTGTGGTTTTATATCTTGATTTTATTCTGTGAACCGCCCCGAGACCCCTGGGTATAGGGCAGTATATAAATTCTAAATAATAATAATAATAATAATAATAATAATAATAATAATAATGGGAATCAGAGAGGCAGAAGTCAAAGGCCACTCAAATTCAGTTATTTCTGGACAACCAAGAAAGCTAAAAGAAATGGTCACTCTGGGGAGAGGACAATCTGGACACACCCTGTGAATGAAATCTCTGCCATACCCTCATGTCTCACCCTCAAGCTCAATCCTGTTCCCAGCAGGGTTTGCAATTTGTCCCAATTTTTAATCATCTGCAAAGTGGATGTGCCTCCCTCCTGTGTCCAAACCATTTGCGAATGTTTGGAACAGGGCAAGACCCACCTCGTGGTTCCTTGTGGGGCAACCTTAGTGCCGCCCCACTTTGCCCCCCTCAGGCAATGAATGGGCTGCTCTGTGCAGGCAGCCCACCCAAAGGAGCCCCCCACCCACCCAAACGCCACCAGGATCCTCTCCCCGTGCACACACCCCGGACACTCAGGCACTCACTGTGAAGATGTTGGACCGGCGCTTCGACTGCTTGCGGATGGGGGTGGGGGTGTTGGAGGCGGCAATGGTCTCGATCCGCAGCTCTCGCTGGCTGATGCTGGGGGTTGAGGGCACCGAGGACGAGTAGTCGCTGAAGGCCCCGCTCCCGTTGGCAGCCTGGCGAGGAAGGGGGACGCTTGAGGTCAGGGGGTCAACACCGGGGGGCCTCCCAGACCACCAAATCCCCTATCCCACCCCCCAAAAGAGGCTGCCTCCCCCCCATAGAACCAACAAGAACAGCGGACGGTGCTTAAGTGATTTCTAATGGAGGCCTCGCATACCTTGGAGGTTTTTAAACAAGGGATTGGGGCCACCCGTCATTTGCGATTCCTGCATTGAAGGGGGTTGGACTGGATGACCCCCAGAGTTCCTTCCAACTCTACTAGTAAGAGCTGGGGGGGGGGAATCACAGCTGGCAAACAATTTACCCCCTGGGTTTCAGATAGACAGGCAAGTCTAAAAAGTCCAGGACACAACATTTCACGGCCCTCTAGCGGCTCTGATGGCTCATTGACCAGAAGTAAAGTATTTAGCATTCACTCTGGAGGCGTCGACTGACAAATTTCAAATTCAAATTTATTGCGGCTATAAGCCCATAAAAACATAAAATATGGAATATATGACATAAAATTACAGCAAACCATAGACCCTGGAGTCATAGGGAAACAAACCACAGCACAAATACAAGTTTTAAAATTGCAACCAGGAAGCAGAAAACAAAAGTATTAGTGGTCGTGTAGTTGGCCACAGCGCCTTTTTTGAGATATGACAGAGTTTAGAAACCTTGCCACCTGCAAGGTTGTATAGGAGTCGTTGTCTTGCAGGAGTAAGGCAAGGTGTGACTCAGCTGGTGCACCTGTAAGTTTTTGAGTTATTGGTCTTAGTAATTTTGCCCGAGCCTCACTATGCAGGGAACAGATAAAGATTATATGATGGAGAGATTCCGTCGACTGTTTATCACAATCACAAAAGGCGGAAACTAGGCCCTTGGAAAATCTATGTCTCAGGACATTAGAAGGAAAGACATTAAACCTCGCTTTGGTGAAAGCGAATCGGTGCCCAGCAGTGGAGAGGGAGGATAGGTATAGAGGGACATGATGTATTGGAGTAACTCCAAAATTCCGAGGCGAGCAGACACCCCCACCCAGCATATGATTACGCTGCAGCTCCAAATCGTCCAGTCTTTGATTGATTAGTCTTTTTGCTGAAGCAAGGTCTAACTTAAGTGAATCTGAAGGAGAGATTCCAAAGGACAGAAGTTTGGCGTGGATTTTCCCAGTCCAAGGGTTTGCAAATTCGTCACGCCAAAGACATTGGACGAGATAATGGCTGGGTAATCTATGCCAAAGAGTTAACCAGTAGGTGAATATTCGTTTCCATAAGAGAGTCTCTAGTGAAGGAATCTTCAATTCTAGTCGTATAGCTGCATTACTAACACACGTAGGGAGTTTTAAAAGCCGGCGAAGAAACTGATTTTGCAGCACCTCCAGCGGGGCTGAATTTACCAGAGCTGCCCAAAGCGGAGCAGCATAAGTAAGAGTGGTAATAACTTTTGCATTGTACACCTTTAAAGCCGAGGGCACGTGTAGGGCTCCGTCTGAGAAAAAGAACTGGAGAAGTGCATGAGATAAAGTTTTGCCCTTGTTGAGTAGATGTTGAACTTGGGATTTCCAGCTCATGTTATATTGAAAAACAATCCCTAGATATTGAAACTTAAAAACTTGATCTATTTTAACTCCACCAAGCTTCCACTGAAAAAGTTTACGACTTCTAGAGAAGACTACAACTTTTGATTTTGAGTGGTTGATGGACAATTGGTTGGATTGACAGTAAGCAGTAAAGATCTTTAACGCCCTACATAGCCCAACCCTTGAGTAAGAAAGGATCACCGCATCATCTGCGTATAAAAGCAGCGGACAACGGTAGTTTGCGATGCGGGGGGCGTGAATGTAAGCGTGCGACTCATTTAGAGGCTCTCTCATATCACTGACAAACAGGTTGAAAAGGTAAGGTGCTAATATACAACCTTGTCGGACTCCTTTATTTATCGGGACCGCGTTTGTAAGGTCACCAGCGGGGGTAAGTCTGATTCTGGCAGAGGATCCACCATGCAGTTGGATCATGAGCCAAAGGAGCCTTTTATCAATGCCCCACCTCGCCAATTTCTCCCATAGAATGGTTCTGGGGATGCTGTCGAAGGCTGCCTTCAGGTCTATGAAGGCAGCGCATAAACGTCCTCGACTGGGGAAGGAGTATTTCCTTGCAAGGTGGTAAAGGATTATGGCATGATCTATGGTGGAACGATTGGGTCTAAAGCCCGCTTGTTCATGGCCAATCAGGTTGGATTCTTCTGCCCATTGAGACAGTTTAGACAGCAACAAGCGGGCATAAATTTTCCCTATAGTCGAAAGGAGGCTGATACTACGATAGTTCCCTGGATCAGCAGGAGGACCTTTTTTATAGATTGGTATAATAATGGCTTCCTTCCATGTCTTGGGAATACAGCCAGTAACATTAATGGCGTCAAAGGTTTTGGCCAGGATTCCTGACCACCACTCAGGATGTGATTTAATGGCCTCTGCAGGAACCAGGTCAGGGCCGGGGGCCTTACCCACTTTCAACTGGGATATAAGGACTGATATTTCGCCTGGATCTGTGGGCGGCCATCTGGGTAGGTGTTCGAACAAGTGCTCCAGATGAGGAACCGGAGCTTCTGCCTGTGAGAAACATTTCCTAAGGAACTGTTCCCAAGTAGGGGCTGGGATAACAGTCAAGGGATATTTCCTAGTTCTACTGTTAATTAGTGACCAGAATTCATTAGCTCTGCGGGATTTGGAAGCTAAGATCAAGGCTTGCCAACGGGTAGACTGCCACTCCCGTTTTGCCATTTTCAGAGCCTGTTTATAGGCTAATTTGGCTTGAAAGTATATAGATGGTAAACTGGAAGCGCCTGAGTTTTTATACTCGTTGTATATTGAGCGCAGTTGGAGTTTGGCTTGTTTACATACAGAGTTATACCAGGGAGCTCCTGAGTTATATTGGGCTCGCGTAACTGTTTGAGAAGGCGATGTAAAAAAAGCAGTAAAGTTTGCTGTAAGGTGGCTAAAGAGATTCAGAACTGCACTGGGATCGCATGAGTCGGAAATTGAAACAATTGGATGAACTTGAATTTCTTTCTGAAATAATTCTTTATACTTTAGGGCGAGAGCCTCTGACCATTTAATCCCTCTTAATTTAGATGCTGCATTAATTTCCATGAGGGGGAAATGTCTATGATCAACCCCTTGCCAAACCAGAGAAAGCGTGGCCGTTAGGGGAAGGTGGTCACTAACATGCGCATTATCGACCTTAAAGGAAAGGACACTCTTAGCTAAATCCCTGGAAACCAACAGGTAGTCAAGGACGCTATTAGATTTTGTGCCAAGATGAGTAAACTCCCCCGGTATATCAGGGGGGTATCTACCATTCAAAAAAACTAAATTCAGGCGGATGGCCATTAGATAGAAGATAACTCCTGCCTCATTTACTCTGGAATCCTTAGAAATTCTTGTTGCAACGTGCTCCCATTCGTAGTTGTCAAAACAGGGGGTAACCCACCATTTGGTTTTAGTCAATGAGTCCCAATTGGCAGCTGTACGGGCATTAAAGTCTCCACCTATTATAGATGGGATATTTGGGCATTTAATGTAACAAGAAAGAAGATGGTCTTCTAAAGAGTCCCATCTAGAGCAAAGTTCAGGGCGCCGCCCTCCTGGGGGGAGGTAGACATTGGATATTAAAAGTGAGATCTTTTCCCCCGTTATCAGCCCAGAAAGAACATAAGGAGGGCAAGCCTGCACAAAGGAGAGTTTGGTATGTAGCTTGAGTGAAACACCAATTACGAGACCACCTTTGGGGCGACCACCTTTCAAGGAGGGGCTAGCACGGAGTGTTAGGAGGTCGAAACCATTTATAACAATTTCCTCCTCCTCCCAGGTTTCTTGTAATAGGATGATGTGAAACAAGTTAATGTATGCCAGAAATTCGGGGTCAGATTTTTTCCCACGCCAACCGGCAATGTTCCAACAAAGAACCAATAGCGGACAGTTTCTATGCTCACCAGTTAGCTGTCATTTAGGGGGAAAGGTAGTGACCTTAGGAGGCTGAGAGGACCCTGCAAAGAAATCAGTTATTTTACTTTGTAGGAGTGGCTCAAGTGGGGGCCGCACTGGCATAGAGTTCAAGGATGGATAGACAGGCTGATGCAGCCGGACATTCCCTCTATTGGGTGGAGTTTCTAATACAGACAGGTCACACGCCTCCATGATGTTAGGGGACGATGTGCGGAGGGCCTCCAAGTAGAGCCGTCGGTCTTTAAGGGATTGTGTATCAGTTCTCGCAGGGACGGCAGAGGCAGGCCCCCTAGTAGGCCAACCAGATGAGGTTGAAATGATCTGGTTTATATGTCCTGCAGGATCTTCAATCAGCACGGTGTTAACTCTCAGCACTGGGACAGCATCCTCCTGTGTTTGTCTCGGTATCAGAGGAGATTGTAGATCTGGAACTGCCTCTGGGGCTGAGCAAGGAGAATTCACTAATGCACCCGCTCTTTGTATGTCGGTAGAATAGGAGGACTCCAGATCCGGCATAGAGGAGTAGGATGGCAATGATTTATTAGGAGAGGTAGGATTTTGAGCATCATTCTTTGGCTCGTTATCCAAGAGGGATGAATGTAGATCTATTAATGGTGGAGATAGATGTCCAACTTGGGGTATGGAGCGAGGATCTATTTCCTGGAGAGAGGCCCTGGCACCCAGCAAGGGTGTCGCACACTTTGGCATAGGGCTTTGAGGGATTAACTCATCCATTTCCATAGAGCACGGTTCTGCTGAATTGGGATGATTGATGTTCATGAGCGATTTAGTATGGAGGATGTGCAAGAGCTGTTGTTTAAGTGAGTCCAGCCTACAGATTATTTCCTGTTGTTCAGTTGTTGGTAGCTCACCAAAAGAGGCGATAAGACATCTTTCCTCCGGGGGTGTCCAGTGGTTGTCCTCACAGCTATGATTCTTTGTTACTGCGGTGGAAGCATGGGGCATGGATTGTTGCGGGACATACGTGTCTAAGGTAGGTGGCTCAGGGTCCCGGATTGTATCTGGGATAATAAATGAGGGGGTCTTATCCGGTGATCTATCGATTAGGAGTGGTTTTGTCTTGGAATCGGTGAAAACTCTTGTTGGTATAATGCCGCAACTTGCCAGGAATGCTTTCCGCCTGATGGAGATAGAGGGAATCCTTGAGGAGTAAAAAGCGAGCATTACTTTCTGGTGCCTGCGCTGATAATTCAGTGGTAGCACTGCAATAAGGTCGACTTGAGATGACACAATGTTTAGAAGTTTGCTTAGGTGCTCTTTAACACCACGCAAGGTACCCCACCGCGGAGACCCATCCCAGATAGTGAGGCATAATTTCCTTGGTTGCAGAATCAGCGATTGGTGGGACAATAGGGGATTAAGTTGAAACTTAAAGTTATCCAGCTCTTTGTTACTCGAAGGGAGGTGTTGCTGTCTGCCTGGATCACCTGTTGCCACAGATTGGGCTGCCTTCGGTGGAGGGAGAACAATTTTTTGTTGAAGTTTGCAAAATTGTGAGGATAGTCCATCGAGTCTTTCAAAAATACAGTGAAGAGTTCTGATTATTAGATGGAGTTGTTCCCAACTAGTACAATCCCCTCGTTCAATTTCTGGACCTGTCGCCAGGGGGGACCCATCCCCTGTGACTTTTCTATTTCCATTTATAGTCTGTGGGGTATTCGAATCCTCCACTAGAGTAACCACCTCATTATCGCAGACATCTTTAAGGGGAGAAAATCTGTTTTTTATTGGCACCATGAAGGTCAGTTTACTAAAAGAGTCCTCCAATTTAGCTTGTTTAGGAGCTGGTGCTGAGACTGCTTCCTCTGGGTCTCTGCTGCGTTTACTAGTAGGCGTCATAATGAAGTGGGAGAAAAGCCAGAAGGACAAGAAAAACGAGAAGAGAGATAAAAGCCCAACTTCATAGTACCAAAACAAGGCAAAGAAGGGAGTTGACGAGTAGCGGCTATCGGCTGGCAGCCTGCCCAGGGTGTCTCGTGGAAGCTTATAAAAGATATCGGTAAAAACCCATGGAAGGTAAGGGTAATGTATAAAATGTATAAAATTAGGGAATTAAAAGTCGTTTACTTCCCTGGAAGCAGTGGGCGATAATTATCGCTCGTGTTATCTCAAGAGCTCCAAAGCCTGCTTGCTACGCCGACGCCATCTTAGCCTTAGCGTCGACTGAATTCTGACCAAACTACGCCTCCTAGAGCAAAATATACACCAGGAAGCTTTGTTTGGGCAGAATTGAGTGGATAATTAATAAATAAATAAATAAATAAATAAATAAATAATTGTTGTTGTTCAGTCGTTCAGTCGTGTCCGACTCTTCGTGACCCCATGGAATAATAATAATAATAATAATAATAATAATAATAATAATAATAATAATTTATACTGCATCCATCTGGCTGGGTTGCCTTAGTGGCTCCCAACAGAATATTAAAAGCACAATAAAACATCAAACATTAAAAGCTTCCCTAAACAGGGCTGCCTTCAGATGTCTTCTGAAAGTCACATAGTTGTTTATTTCCTTGACATCTGACGGGAGGGCATTCCACAGGGCAGGAGCCACCACCGAGAAGGCCCTCTGCCTGGTTCCCTGTAACCTCGCTTCTCGCAGGGAGGGAACGACCAGAGTTAATGCTAAATACATGACTTCTGGCAAATGAGCCACCAGAGCCGCCGGTCGACTGTGAACATTTGTGTCCTGGTCTTTTAAGACTCGCCTACCCAGATACTCTCTGAAAGCGGAGCATTGGCTGCCGGATGTGAACTACACTGGCATCCTTTTCAGCTCTCCTACCCACCAGCCTGGCAAGGGACTCTCGCAAGTATGCAGAAGGCGCTGGTTGGCGTTAGGGTGGTGCTGGTCGGCGCTCGACCCCCTGAGATTGCAAAGAGAGGGCACCACAGACACCCGCAGGACCAGCCCCCCCCTTCTGCTACTCCAGCTGAGGTCCAGCCACTCTTCCCCTCCAGCCAGGGCAATCCCTTCCCCTCTCCATCTTTTCCATTGAAGGCTACCCACGGGGGCATCTGGGTGACCTCTGCGAGGACGGGATGCCGAACAAGATGGGCCATTGGCCTGATCCAGCCGCAGGGCTCTTTTTACGGAGATCTATTGCGATAGCAGAACCTCCACGCCCAGGGGCAGTCTACCTCCAAATACAGGAAGATGGGGAATAACAATTGGGGAATCGCTGTTGCTTCCAAGCTTCCCATATGGAGCATTGGGGAGGCCACTGTGAGGACGGGGTGCTGGACTAGAGGGGCCAGATCCAGCAAGGGCCTTTTGGGGTTCTCAGGTCCCTTTCTAGAGCTCTGAGCAATGAGAACTCTGGTTTCCTGCAGGGCTAAGCCCAGGGCAGCCTCTTTCCCTCTCACGGGGCTTGCCAGAAAGACCCTCAAGGCTCCCAGGAAAGACCGAGGGCCCTGGCCAAAGATGCCCCCCCCCGGCCCGCCCTACCTGGTTGATGTGCACAGAGGGGATGGAGGCAGCCGAGACGGACGAATGGCTGGGAGAGTTGGGCAGCGACTTGCAGGGCCCAATGGAGAGCTGCTGCTTCTTGCGCAGGGCTACCACTTTCTGGGCCACTGGAAAAGCGGGGGGGGGGGGGGAGGAGAGAGTAAAACCCCAGGTGACCATCGGGGGGGGGGGAGGAGAGAGATAAGCCCCAGGTGACCATCGGGGGGGGGAGGCAGTTTCCAGAAAAAGGGGGGGGGTGCAGCATCCGAAAGCGCACTCAGCCCCCATCTCTGGCACAGCAGCCACACTTAGGGTGCCTCCCCCCCACTGCCCCCCCACAGATGGGCTGGGGAAGGTCAAGAATGGGGGGGGGCCCTGAGCCACAACACGTATTTGCAGGGTGTGTGTGGCAATCAGCCCCACCTCTATTTCCGGGTCTCTGGAACTCCCTGCCACCATAACTTCCCACTGTGACCCTTCTCCGCTGCCCCCTCTGAGATTTGGGGGGGGGGGCAAGGCGGGCGCTGGCAGGCCAGGTTCTCCTCAGGGCCAAACGCCCGCCCTCGGCCCAAGCCCACAAAAAGCTCTCCCAGTTGCACTTCTGCCTGCTGGGGCAGCTGACCCCTTTGGGACTCCTCGCTCACCCATGTTTTGTGGGGTCAGCCTGCCAGGGCCGCTGGCTCCCTCCCCCTGCTCTTCACCGCAAGTCTCCACCCCCCACTTCCCCCTCAGCCACCATGACTTTCTCATAGGGGCAGTTAACTGCCTGTCTTCTCTGAGCGGAGCCCTCCAGGTCCAATCACAGGGCCACTGTTCCCCAGACCAATCAGAAAGCTTTCACCCGATCCAGGCCCCGCCTCTAAGCACTGCAAGGGCTCCTCCCCTCTCAGCCAAGAAGCCACTGCTAAAAAGGCCCTGCAAGAGCGCCAGGCCTCGGCCCCCTGGGAGTTAGCAATTCACCAACTTTTTCGGGGGGGGCACCCCCTTGGTCCCTGTAAAATGCATTATGCAGGATTGCCCTTTGCATGACCCATTTCGGAAGATGTAAGCACAATACAATTAAAAACAATAGCAATTAATTGCACTCTTGTTCAAATTGCAACTCTTTAATCCAACAAAATGCATGAACTTGGTCTGGTGATGCCAGCTTTTCAAAGCCTGAAAGTCACCTGCAAGCACAGTGCCCCCTGCCACCCCCTCGTCTCTGAGCGGCCCCCACCCCAGGTAATCCCTCCACCCACTTTGGGAACCACTGCTCGGCTGACGGGAGCTGCAGCCCAAAGGCCCTAGAGGGTTATCAAGCTGGCAAACACTGCCTTGCCACCAACAGAGACCACACAAAACATAAAGGGACCCCTGCAACGCAGCAGCAACCTGTGGAACTCACTGCCACAAGATGGATCAGCAGTCTCTACTCTAAATGGTGTTTTTTTTTTAAGTCAACATACCACTGTAGAAAGGGCAATTCAGGGGCAAAGGCCGCTGCCGCTTGCTGCCAGGAAAGATGGGCTCCCTTCTTGCGCCCCAGAAAGGCAGCCCCGCTCCCCTCTTGCTCCCTTGCGCCCACTCACCATCCTGGAAGACTCTCTCCACATTGAGCCCATAAGTGGCACACGTCTCGTAGTAGGTGCAGCGCTTCAGGTCGTTTGACAGCTTCCTGGCGCGGGAGTCATCAATCACCCGGGGGTTGGTGGCACTGATGGCATCTGAGAGGGAGGGAGGGAGGGAGGGAGTCAGGGAGAGGCCTGAGAACATCTACCCCCCTGCTGCCGACCTCCCTGGGGCAGGCAGGGGTCACTGCTGCCCCACGCAGTGTCCCAGGGCATGGGCACAACGCCAGGCAGGCCTTTGCCAACACCCCCCTTGCGCTTGATCTGCCCTCTCCTCTCTGACAGACGCACCTGCCCTCCCTCCCTCCCTCCCTCCCTGGCCCTGGAGCAAAAGGTGGGAGATTCTCCCTGTAACCACCTGAGGCCATTTACCTGCAAGACCCCTTTGCCCCTCGTGCAGCCACAATGAGCGGAATGGGCACTGCCACATCACACCCATTTTACGCCCTTGTAAAAACTCAGTCGTTGAGTGTGGCAGCACCTGTCCTGGGGAACTCCCTGCCTCTGGACACTAAGCAGGCACCTTCCTGGGCACTCTGATAAAAACACCTTCGTTTCAACAAGCCTGTCCAGACGCAAATCTTAAAGGCGCTTTAGCATTTTAACTTTTTGCATGATTTGAAGGACTGCTCTAATTTTGTCCTTTGTTTTCTTGCCTTCTTGCAAAACTCTGAGAGGCATTCTCTCCCCCCCCCCCCAAACACAAAATCAGGGACTGTATAAATTTTGATCAAACAAACAAACAAAGTCCGCAACGCCTGGGGGGGCCCTGCTGTGACCCTCTCTAGATGTTGCCAGGCCAGACTCCCCCCACTCACAGCAGCCAGCTTGGCCAATGGTTAGGGACAAGGGTGGGAGGCCACATTTTTTGGGGGGGGTGTTGTCACTGCAGGTCCCCCATTCCTGCTCTAAGTTCAGGGGGAGGGAAAGAGGTCCCCTTCCAAGGCCCCCTTCCCTTTCATCTGTCCAGGGGCTGGAGGGGGGCGCCCCCCTGACCCCACTGCCTTTCCACTTCAGGCCCCAGTCCAAGTAGACCCCCCCCAAGGCCTCCTCTTTCTGATAAATTGCTTATTGTGAACAAAAACTGCTGCCCCCGTAGCACCCCAGACCCTTCCCTTCAGGATCCAGAACATGCCTGTGCAAAGGCAGGTATGACACCCACTGTGGAGACCAGGCGCAAAACGGGGGGGGGGGGTGTCTCCCACACATTTGCCTCTCACTACACCCAACCCGTTCTCCTCCTGTTGCCACCGGACTGGCAAACACTAGACTGTAAGCTCCTCGGGGCAGGGGCATTCTTAGCCCCTTGGCTGCCGGGGACGGGAAGCCAAGAGGCACCCCTGGGGGCGGGGCATCGCGGTGCGTGCGTGTGTCATGACGTCATGACGCACGCGGCGCCCCGCCACAGGGGTGCTGGGCGGCAGATTCGGGAGTCTTTGTGGGCTGCAAAGACTCCCGAGTCCGCCGCCCGGGCTCCCTTGGCGGAGCGCAAGTCAGGGAGGCAAGGGGTGGGCCAGCAAGGTGGGGTGCCACCCCCTCATCGCTGGCCCGCCCCTCTCCATGCCCCGGCTCCGCAAGCCAGCCAGCAGCGGAGCTCGGCAAAGAGCAGGCCAGCGAGGAGGGGGTGGCACCCCACCTCGCTGGCCCGCCCCTTGCCTCCATGCCGAGCTGTGCCGCTGGAAGGGGGGGCTATTTTTGGTGCTGCTGGGGCAGAGCCGCAGGGGCGGCAGGGAGGGGGGGTGACACCCCTCCTCGCTGGCCGCCCCTGCAGCTCCACCCCGGCAGTGCCGAAAATAGCCTAGAAAGAATTTTTTTTAAAAATAAAATAAAAATAAAACATGTTTTAAAAAAGCCCAGTGGGCGGGGGGCCCCCAATGTGTCACCCCCAGCAGTGGCGCTGCTCGGGGCCCCCCGTCCCCTCCGCCCCCCCTGCGACGCCCCTGCCTCGGGGCGAAGACTCACAGTCTCTCCCCTCTGCAGCAAAGCCCTGAGACCGTGGGGACAAGCGAGACCTGGGGAAAACCCCTCCGTGGGCCAGCCAGCCAGGCTGGAAAATGCATTCTGTTCTGCCCCCCATCCAAGGCAGTCCCCATCCTACAACAATCCTACAGAATGGGCTGGGGGGCATTTTGCCATTTAAGGTGGCTTAGTTTTGTATCTGTGCCAACCCCCTTGAGCACACCAATGACTATCATTATTAGTTTCAGGTAGGGAGCTGTGTTGGTCTGGCGCAGTCGAAATAAATTAAAAAATTAAAAACTTGTCCAGTAGCACCTTAGAGACCAACTGAGTTTGTTCTGGGTATAAGGTTTTTTTGGTATCTGAAGAAGTGTGCATGCACACAAAAACTTATACCCGGAACAAACTCAGTTGGTCTCTAAGGTGCTACTGGAAAATTTATTGTTGTTGTTGTTGGTTGTTGGTTGTTGTTGTTGTTATTATTATTTCTATACTGCCCTATACCCGGAGGTCTCTAGGGCTGGGCAATATATCAATATATCGTCCAAGTCCATATCGTAATATCGGTTTCATAATTTCCGACCTGACAATATATATCACAAATCATGATGCGTGTGTGGTTCCTATGCAAAAATCACAATGTGGGGGAAACCGTGAAGCCAGTCAATGCCTCTCGGAAGCTCCATCCTTATTTCAGACGATATATCAATATATCGAGATGTTTAGCTGGTGATATATTGTGTCGTTGAAAACCAGATATCGCTCAGCCCTCCCAATGGCCTCTGAGCTCCCTCCCTGGGTTCTCAGCACAGAGGCTGGATGGGTGGGGGGGGGGAAAGAGAGACTTTGTGTTCCTCCCCAGGCAGTGGGATTTCCACCTGCCTTGCCCCCCCCCTTCCCAGACGATGACTTTTAAGAACAGCAGCAGAAGCAGCAGCTGGGAAAAGAGCAGCTCAGGGTACTTTTATGGAAATATTTTTATAAGTTCTGTGTCTTTGTTTCTCAGTTTGATCCTATTACACGGGTTTGTATGTCTTGTGGTATTTGATGCATTGTGATTTGCTGCTACTTTTATTGATTATAGATTGGTAATTCTTTATTGTGGCCGAACTGTTTTTAATGACTATTTGCCGTTGTTTACTTTAACAGTCATACCTCATGTCACGGCCTCTGCGGGTCACTTCTTTTCTGGTTGCGCTCTGCGCCGAACCCGGAAGTACCGGAACAAGTTACTTACAGGTTTCAGAGCTCGCGCATGTGCAAAAGTGCCGAATTACGTCATGCGTGTGCGCAGACGCGGCGCTGCGTGATACGAATGCTGCGGGTTGCAGGCTTGCCTCCGTCATGGATTATGTCCGCAACCTGAGCGTCCACTGTACTGTTTACTGTTAGATTCTGATGGATTTTTGAATGTTGAAGTTATTGTGACTTTTATGAATTATTATTATTATTAATAAAAGTCACTATTATTATTATTATTATTATTATTATTATTATTATTATTATTATTCAGTGGCAGCCCCCCCCAAGAGCAGGACTTCCCTGCCGTGACCCCCAGACCAGAGAGAGCGGCTTCCCACTGCCTGACCCTCCAGTCCGCTCCTGCCCTGCGCTGGCCGCCCCCCCACCCCCGCTCACCTTGCGTGCCCACCAACACCATGGGCACCTCCGAAGTATTGCGGTAGCTGCAGAGCCGCAAGTAGTAGTTGTAGACCGTCTGGAAGCTGATCTCGTCCTCCAGGCTGAAGACAAAGACCACGGCGTCCACCCAGGCCGCAAACTGGAGAAAGAGCGCACGGGGGGGGGGGTCAGAGCAGCATGGCCTCAGCCGCCCCCCAGCAGGACCCTCTGAGAAGCCTTTCCAACAGGACAACAGAGGAGCCCCATTTTTGGCTCTCCTGTCCTGCTTCAGCCTCTGGGAGTCTTCTCCTCGCGACTCCCAGAGGCTGAAGGGGCCCCCGCAGCAAGACCCCTCCCTGACCCCCCACAAGCAAGGGGCCCCCAGAGACTCACCTGCAGCTCAGGAGGGCCTCCTTCATCGCGGATCAGCAACAGGTAGCTCTGCCCATCCACCACAATCTCCTTCTTGAACCGGCCACCTGGGGATGCAGGCAGGCGGGGCGGGGTGGGGGGAGAGATCAGTGGCAAAGCCAATCTGGAAAAGGTCCACCTCCTGGCCAAGGGATCTGACCCCCCAGCCGCAAGGAAGAGCACTGGACATGGCTCCCCAAGTCTCCCCAGCTCTGCCCTAGATAAGTCCCCCCTCTCTTTCTCCGTCTTCCGTCCCGCATCAACAGGAGTGGGGGCCGATCAATTGGTGCTCCCCACAGACCCACCTCTCTGGGGCGCAGGGAAACTGGCACAGTGGCGTACCAAGGGGGGGCGATGGGGGCGGGGTGCCACTGAACTGGCGGCCCCAAACAAGAGAGCCTTAGGCCCAAAGCATTTTGCTCCCCCTGCCTCAAGCTCTTTGGCTTCAGCCAGGGGAAACCGGCCCTCTCTCTCTGGCCCCCGGCCACCATCCCTCAGACCACCCTGCCTGGGATTTTAGGGGTCTCCCGGTCAGGGCCAGGTGCTTAGGAAAGGCCCATTAGAACCCCCCCAAGCGTCATTCTAAGTAGAGCACATTGTAAGTAAGAGAGCAGAGAACAGGGAGGCCAAGAGTGGAACTTGGGCGTTGCAGCAGAATCGGGGCCGCCTCAGAGCGACACAAACGAAACTGGTCCCTCCAAGCCAGCAGCACGGAGGAGCTCCCTCACAGCCCCCCCCTACTCTAAAGGCCACGGCACCCAAGGTTTTTCGGATGGGTGCCTGGTGGGATGCCAGGATTAAACCAGAGGAAAGTCTCTCCCGGCAGGTTGGAGAAGCACAGCGAAGAGGACTTCCGGATCCTGTGGCCCACTGGATTAAGGAGAGAGAGGGGCTCCTCCGGGGAGTCACAGAGACGTCCGCTTGACCCCCAAGGAGCAGGAGGGTCTGAGAGATGGAGGGGGGCCTCTCCCACAGGAAGGGAGACCCTCGCTGACCACAGGAAGGGCTGGATCCTGCTCTCTGCTCTCTGCCCTGGGCACAGGAACAGGGCAAAGAGCAAAAGGCACAACCTCACGTCTGTCACTAACGGACATGGACTTGGGACCCCCCCCCCTGCGCCCCCCAGACCACTTTGATCGACGGCCCTGATGCTGCTACAAGGGTTCGTTCCTGATTTGTAAGAACTCGAGTCTGCCTGTGTGGCAGCGACTGGACCTTGGAACTCCCTGCCTCTTGACACCAGGCCTCTTGACACCACTTCCCCTTTCTGGCACCTGCTAAAAACATTCCTGTTCAGACAAGCCCACCTGGGCATGTAGAAAATAGATGCTGAGTTTTAATCTGTTTCTTGTCTATTGTTACTTGAACTTTTCGAAAGTCTTAAATGACTGCTGTTAACGAAATGGTCTCAAAGAAAAATTCTCTTTTTGCAAACTGCTTGGAGGGTTGCTGTTTGCTCTACAGTTGCGCAGTGCGCGCATTTTGCAACCCTGCAGTGCGTAAATTTCATACAGCAGGGAGTCCCAGGCAGGGCTGTGACCCACAAGAGGGCCAGAGAGGGGCTGCCCCCTTACCTTCCGGCGATTCCTCCTGCACGTAGGTCCCCGTCAGATAGCGGTGAACCAAGGCGGACTTCCCACTGGACAGATTCCCCACGATCCCCTGAAATGCAGAAGGCAAGGCTGAGCACTGCGACGTCCGCTTGGGAGGTGGAGGCTGGATCGGGGCCTGGCGGGGCTGGCGGAGGGAGCCACGCTCTTCCCTCCAATGCACCAAGAGGCCTTTTCCAGCACAGAAATTGGGGGGGGGGGGAGAGAGAGAGATCCCTTTGGATTCCAGGCAAGCTCAAGGAAGTGGGGCAATTGCCTCTGAGGAATCATTAGTCTGAGAGGCAGTGTGGCGTAGTGGTTAGAGTACCAGAAGAAGGCCCTGAGAGACCAGGGTTCGAATCCTCAGTCGGGCAATTGCCTCTGAGGAATCATTAGTCTGAGAGGCAGTGTGGCGTAGTGGTTAGAGTACCAGAAGAAGGCCCGGGAGAGACCAGGGTTCGAATCCTCACTTGGGCAATTGCCTCTGAGGAATCATTAGTCTGAGAGGCAGTGTGGCGTAGTGGTTAGAGTACCAGAAGAAGGCCCGGGAGAGACCAGGGTTCGAATCCTCACTCGGGCAATTGTCTCTCTGAGGAATCATTAGTCTGAGAGGCAGTGTGGCGTAGTGGTTAGAGTATCAGAAGAAGGCCCGGGAGAGACCAGGGTTCGAATCCTCACTCGGGCAGGGAGCTCCTTGTGTGAACTTGGGGGCTAGTCGCTTATTTTCAGCCTAACCTACCTCTCAGGGTCATTGTGAGGATAGAAAGGGGAGAAGGACAACCATGAGCTCCTTGGAGGAATAGGGGGGGGGATATCAACGCACACCCCCAAACTGGGTCGTCGAAGCATGAGTCAAAACACTCAGGCTTGGAGCGTGGCTGTTTTCAACAGCCTTGTTTGGGTTTATTTCAAAGCTGAGCCTGGCAATGTCAGCCCTGGCTGCTCAAAGCTCAGGCCCAGCTGGGCAGGGGCCTCTGGCCCATGCTGGAAGCCCACCATGGGCACCTGCCCTTGCTTGGCAACAAGGGGCAAGATGGCGCCAGGGCTTGCTCTCCCTCTCTGTGGTCCCAGCATGCGCAAGACAGAAGAGTGCGCCAGGAACGGCGGCCCCTGCATGCGTTTCTGCGGAGCTTGTCCAGCAAGGAACAGACAGTCTTGGAAAGGGATGTGCTTGTAGGATTGGAATATCACTTGTAGTTTCATGGTGAACTTTGGAGATAACGGAGATGTAAAAGATTTGGATTATTATGAAAGATGCAGGAGGGAATGATTAATAATAGGACCCACAAAGGGGAGGAGGGAAGTCTGGGAGATTCCTTGGAATCTTGTTCCTATGATTTATTTTGATATATGATTGTAAAAAATTAATCTGAAAAAGCAAATAAATCTTAAAAGGAAAGTGGTGGGCTCTCTCCCCCTTTTTTATGGAAAATAAGTTCTTCTCTTGCTATTTTTTTACCCTTTATATTTCTCTCTCTCTCTTTCCTCAATCTTTGTTTCTACTGTCCTTTTCTTTTCTTGTCTATTTCTAATTTTATGGTGCAATGGAAAAAAGTAATTAAAAATCTCATTTAAAGAAAGAAAGAAAGAGAAGAGAAGAGAAGAGAAGAGGTGGACTCTCCTTGACTGTCATGGATGCTTCAGTTGAGATTCCTGCATTAGTCGCTTCCAACTCTACGATTCTGAAGGGTGGAGGGAGGAAGATGGGGCACACTTATGGGGCAGAGGCAGGCACTCCTTGGCACCCCGCCTGGCACCTGCCAGAAATAACTGCCTGCAACCCAGAGCCCCCTTTCCCACCCCAAACTGTCCTCCTTTGCCGATAGGAATAAAATACAGGTTGACTCCCATCAGCGCTGCAGCCTTTGCCCAGAAGGTGGCGCTCTTTGCCTTTGCAGATATCAAGCGCCAAAGGCTAGCAAAGGGTTAAGCCCGTTAATTTGGGAAGTCCTGACCTGACTCTCTCTTGGCTCCCAGGTGGTTTTAAAGGCACAGGTAAGCTCTTCCCCAAAGGAGGCAGCAAAGGCCACCAACCGGGATGGATGGCTTAAAAAAAAAAAAGGATTAGATAAATCCACAACTACTATTGGTATAGAAATGAAATTATTTTCCATTTCCCATGGAATGGAAAATGGAAAACGAGCGAGGTCCCAACTAAAGAAGAACTTAAGCAACTTAAGCTGATGGAATATGCTCAGCTTGCAGACTTACCATATAGAATAAGATACAAGAAGAAGATGTTTAGTGGAGATTGGAAAACGTTTATTGAATATACGGGAAATAATTGCGAACAGCTGAAAAGGCTGGCAGCATTAAGATAAATTCAACAGTGTAAATAAGTTTTGATGGATGCAATAACGGAATGCTTAATGGTTTAGTTTTTGTAAAATATGCAGGGATTTAAGATATGCAAAATGAACCATGGAAAGAGAAAAAGGGAAGTCATTGATAAAATGAGTATTTTAAATTGTAAAGCAGAAAATTTAAAAAAATAGAGAGAGGGAGAAAGAGAGAGAAAATGAATTATTTATTATTATTATTATTATTATTATTATTTTATTATTATTATTATCATCATCTTAATTGGGGGGAAATGGCACCTAGACAATCCGTTGTGGCGACCCTGACCCAGGTTCGCCATTTGGGAATTAGATTGTATAACTGAGTTTCTAACAGTGGGGTGGAGAGAGGGCTCTTGTGTTTGAATCCTGCCCAGCAGTCTCGGTTAAGAGTGGTAGATTCGTTATCTGGGGAACCGGGTTCGCGTCTCCACTCCTCCACATGCAGCTGCTGGGTGACCTTGGGCTAGTCACACTTCTCTGAAGTCTCTCAGCCCCACTCACCTCACAGGGAGGAAGGGAAAGGAGAATGTTAGCCGCTTTGAGAATCCTTCGGGTAGTGAAAAGCGGGATATCAAATCCAAACTCTTCTTCTTCTTCTTCTTATTTGGAGAGGCTGTGGCTCATCCCTCATTCTGCTGGCTCTTTGGATCTTTTTTTTTGGGGGGGGACAGACCATCTTCCGGGGGTCTTTGGAGCAGCAGGGAAGACAGACCTTGCTCAAGCTCCCCCCACCTGCAGGCTCAGAGTCGTCTCCTCTGGGTCCAACCCCCAAGTGTGTGTGTGGGGGGGCCCACTGGAGACCTCAGTTTCTGGTGGCTGCTCTAACAAAAGACCCAGCTGGCAAGGCAGCGGAGCTCAGTGGTCAACCCAGACTGCCAGACAACCCCCCCAACCCCGCCGTTCTCTGCCATTTGGCTCTGAAGGCAGTCAGCACCACACGTGTCCTACACTGCCAGCCCCCAGTTTCTGCCATCCTGGTGCTTCTCGGGACGAGGCATGGCAGGGGGTTGGACTAGATGACCCCTGGAGGCCTCCCAACTCTGCAGTTCTATGATTCTTCCAGCCTCCAGTGGAAGCAGAGACCCACGCCTCCAGGGATTTATATGGGATGTCATCCACGGCAAGGATAAAAAACAACCACGGCTAGGTGGGTATTCCTGAGCCCCCAGCCGTCATGCCCTGGGGAGTGAGGGGCCAGGGCACACGTCTAGAGCCAGCCATGGACCCAGACCCCAAATGACCTCCGAAGTGGGGAGGACGGGCGTTCATGCCGTGGCCGCTGTTGGAAGAGGATGCTGGGCTCCGTGGGCTCCCTTGGGCCTGACCCGGCAGGACTCTTCATGTGCTCTTGTGGAACCTCCAGCTGCAAAGGCAGTCTACAGTGGTACCTCGGGTTAAGAACTCAATTTGTTCCGGAGGTCTGTTCTTAGCCTGAAACTGTTCTTAACCCGAGGAACCACTTTAGCTAATGGGGCCTCCCGCTGCCACGCGGTTTCTGTTCTCATCCTGAAGCAAAGTTCTTAACCCGAGGTACTATTTCTGGGTTAGCGGAGTCTGTAACCTGAAGCGTCTGTAACCCAAGGTACCACTGGAGAAGAGGGTTCTGGGCTAGGCAGGGCCCCTCGGACTCTCCGGAGGTTCTCAGGCACAGCCACGGAAAACTCACCACTTTCAGCTCCGGCACTGACCGACTCAAGGTCCACTCCTGGCTGTTGACAAAGGAATCTGCAGAGAGAGAGAGAAGCAGAGGGTTAAGGCAGCCCCTCAAAGCCAAAGACACCCCAGAAAAACAGAGGGGAAGGGAGGGGGGGCTTGTCAGAGCATCACATCTCTCAGGCTGGTCAGTGCTGGGTTGCACACCCCATGGATTTCTGCAAGTTATGCCCCTTTCCCCTTTCATAAAGGAGGCCAAAGAGGCAATAAAACACCACCTGATTATTCTTCTTGGGCCAGCAGCTCACCTGAAACCCCCCACCGATGGGGAGCCACTGCAGAGAAGGCCCTGTTCTCATGTTGCCACCCTGCAGACCTCTCAAGGAGGAGGCACATGAAGAAGGGCCTCAGAGGATGACCTCAGGGTCTGGGGAGGTTCATATGGAAGGAGGCGGTCCTGGAGGTATTGCGATCCTGAGCCGTTTAAGTGTTTGTAGGTCAAAACCAGCACTTTGAATTGGGCACGGAAACTAATCAGTAGCCAGTGCAGTCGGACCAGGATCGGTGTACGTAATATGCTCAGACCATCTTGCTCCAGTGAGCAACCTGGCTGCTGAATTCTGCACCAGCTGAAGTTTCCGAACCGTCTTCAGAGGCAGCCCTACGTAGAACGCATTGCAGTAATCTAACCTTGAGGTAACCAGAGCATAGACAACAGTAGTTAGGCTATCCCTGTCCAGATAGGGGTGTAGCTGGGCCACCAGCAGAAGATGGTGGAAGGCACTCCGGGCCACTGAGGCCACCTGAGCCTCGAGCGACAGCAAAGGATCCAGGAGGACCCCCAAGCTGCGAACCTGCTCCTTCAGAGGAAGTGTAACCCCATCAGGAGCAGGCGACCTCCCAGCCATCCACCACCCAGTATTGCCTGCACTGACTCGCAGCTGCAGCTCTCCGGGGATTCAGAAACTGGGCCTGGGCCTGGGAGCTTCTGCATGCAAGGCATGTGCTGTAATATGCTGGACCTCCTCACTGCCCACTGCTCCCCCTTTCCTCCCATGGCTACCAGCAAGCTCTTTGCCCAGAGGCCACGGCAGTGCCACCCTCTCCGCCCCACTCCCGACAGAGCCCAGGGCTCATGCCCTGCCCCATCCCAGAGATCTGCAGAGGCGCCAATGGAGGGTACTAATGGAAAACGGAGAGAAAGCAATTCTTTTCAAGAACCAAATGCACCTCTGCCCAACCACTAAAAGCACCCCGTTTACCTCCCCCCCCCCCGTCAATTTGCAAAGGGCAAACTGGCCCCAGCGTCTTCCTGCATGCCCACGGAGGGTGGGGAGAGCAGCTAGCCCTCGTTCAGTCTCGGGGGTCACAGCCAAGCTCACCTCCCAAAGGACGCGGTGGAGATGGAAAAGGTTCGGAAAAGAGGGGCCAAAATTATCAAGGAGACGGAAGAGCTCCTCTATGAGGAGACGCGGTGTAGGTGACTAGTAATAAGCATGGAACAGAGAAAGATGGAGAGAAGTTTCCTTTCCTCTCTCCCAACAGTGGGGACCTCCAAAGCCCTTCTTTATGCAGCGCTGAGTTAAACTATGGAACTCCCCAAAAATAGTTTCATTAAATGCGCCAATAATAGCGCTGGAGGTGCAAGATGCAATTAAGCAAGCTAAAACAGGTAAAACGCCAGGACCCGACGGTTTGTCAGCAAAGTATTATAAAAAGTTGCAGGACTTACTGGTACAACCGTTATGAACAAGATTTCAAATAGAGGTAAAGTACCAGGGACTTAGGGACGCAGGTGGCGCTGTGGGTTAAACCACAGAGCCTAGGGCTTGCCGATCAGAAGGTCAGCGGTTTGAATCTTTGCAACAGAGTGAGCTCTCATTGCTCAGTCCCAGCTCCTGCCAACCTAGCAGTTTGAAAGCACGTCAAAGTGCAAGTAGATAAATAGGTACCGCTCCGGCAGGAAGGTAAACGGAGTTTCCGTGCGCTGCTCTGGTTCACCAGAAGTGGCTTAGTCATGCTGGCCACGTGACCCGGAAGCTGGACGCTGGCTCCCTCGGCCAATAAAGCGAGATGAGCGCCGCAACCCCAGAGTCGTCCACGACTGGACCGAATGGTCAGGGGTCCCTTTACATTTACCAGAGACTTGGAAAGAGGCCTGTATTACTTTGATCCCAAAGTAAGATGCGGACTTACTTTCAGTTAAAAGTTATAGGGTTTTAATTTCCTTATTAAATAATGACTATGAGCTATTTGCCAATATACTTGCCAACCGAATGAAAGGAGTTTTGGTAGAAATAATTCATCATGATCAGGCTGGTTTCCTACCAGGACGCCAGATGTAGGATAATATAAGAAATATAATTGATGACACAGAATATCTAGAGGTCAGGAATGAGAAACAAGCTGCTTTAATGTTTATAAATGCTGAAAAGGCCTTTGATAATATTTCATGGGCCTTTATGAAGAAGACAATAAAAAGCTGGATTTTGGGAAACTCTGGAACTCCCTCCCACAGGATGGCGACCAACTAAGAGATGCCAATAAGAAGCACCTGGTTGGCTGCTGAGAGACCAGGATGCTGACCAGATGAGCCACTGGCCTGATCCAGCAGACAGGCTCTTCTTATGTTTTTAATGGAACCTCCAGGGCCAGAGGCAGTGTATCTAGATTCCCAAGTTCTTGGGGGGTATTTGGCCACTGTGAGAACAGGGTGCTGGACTAGAAGGGTCCTCTTGGGCCTGATCCAGCAGGGTTCTAGTCATGCCCTCAAGGCTGGAGGAGGAAAGCGCCGCCTGCCTCAGCTGGAAATCCCAGAGCAGCCAAAGGCAGCAGCAAGCAGCCCTCCCTGGGAGGAGCAGGAGGAGCAGCCCGCTGGCTCTGGGCTTGCCAGAACAGCACCCAAACTGGTTAGGCGAGTCTGGCTGCTCCAGGTCTCTGCAGCGGCAGATGCCTCTCAGTGTCACCCCCCCCCAACTCTCAGTGGCAGGGAAGGAGAGGGGGCACCACAGGCAGAATGCAAGGGGAGGAATGGGGTCTGTCCAAGAGAGGGAGAGGGAGCCCCCCCCTTTCAGGGAGCCTCACTCAGCTTTGGGAGCCACACAGATAGGCAGCTCGTCTCCATCTCTCTCCTCTTGAACCTGCCCCATGGAGGAGGCATCTCAGGATGGGGCAGGGGCGAGGGCTGCAGACGGGGTGGGGGTGAGGGCTGCAGACGGGGTGGGGGTGAGGGCTGCAGACGGGGTGGGGCCCCACCCAACACGCCTGCCCGGGTCAAAGCACAGAGTTCAGCAAACGGGGAGGCCCTCCCACCCCCACCCCCCGCGGGATTGAGCTCAGCTCCAGCCGCACCCCAGCCCTGCCCAGACAGGCTGAGCCAGTCTCCGGCACAGAGGGCCCCCCCACCCCCACTTCTGCCATCACCTCTTCCTCCGCAGCCTCTATGCAGAGACCCAAACCTGGCCATGGAATCAGAGAACTGTCAAGTTGGAAGGGACCCCCGAGGGCCATCCAGTCCAACCCCCTGCAATACAGGAATCTCAACCCAAGCACCCATGACGGATGGCCATGCAATCTCTGCTTAAAAACCGCCAAGGAAGGAGAGACCCCCACCTCCCGAGGGAGACCGGTCCAAAGCCAAACTGCCCCCAAACTGGGGGCTGAGGGAGGCTGGGGTCCTACCTGGACCGGACGCCAAGTGGGCAGGCAAAAGGGTCTCCTGCCCCCGACACACACACACACACACCCTCAAAGCCCTGAATGACTCAGGCCCCCAATATCTGAGAGGCTGTCTCCTTCCACGCAGACCCTCTTGGGGGCTGAGATGGGCAGGGGGGCTCCCTCCTGGTCCTCCATCCGAAGAGGTTTGGGGTGGCAGTTAAAGGGAAGATGGCCTTATCTGTGGTGGCCCCTAAACTGTGGAACTCTCTGCAGAGGTGGGTCTGACACCTTCACCATTCAGCTTCTGGTAAAAGCTGAGGACACCCCACGGGAAGTGTATGCTTTTAGGAGCCGCCTAGTTTTTTGCATTTCAATATTGCGACCTGCCTTGGGACCTTGGGGTGAAGGGCGGGCAACAAGTAAACAAACAAACCCGCTCGGATTCATGACTCCTTCATGAGGGCTAGGAACTTGGGGGAGGATTTAGGTAAAATGAGTCACAGCAGACTGACCTCCTCCTGGAGACATACAGAACTGCACACGCCACCCCAAGGACACGCCTCAGCTACTTCAACACATTCTGACTTCCTTTTCCCACGCAGAAAAGAGCAACAATGCAACATGCAAATGCAAATATCTGGAAGATTCAAATGCAGATTGGGGAGAACAGCCTCCCCACAAAACATGGACCAGAGCCAGTTATCCCAGAACTGGAAATGGCATGATTAGAAGCCAAAGGCACCTGCACCCTGCAGCGCACCAATGTCCCCAGCCTGACCCCCAGTGCACTGCACCCCTGCATTGCAGGGGGTTGGACTAGATGACCACTGGGGTCCCTTCCAGCTCTATGAATCAAGCTTCAATCCCCCCCCCCCACTAGGCTCCCTCCTTTATTCTGACAGGCCTTCAGGAACTGACTGCTTTTAAAGACAGGCCTGGTACTCTGAGGTTTCTCTGGCTGTTGCTATTTGTATTTTTAATAGATTTGTTTTTTATATTGTTTAAATTTTATTCAGGCTTAATACTTTCTGATGACAGGTAGGTAGCCGTGTTGGTCTGCCATAGTCAAAACAAAATGAAAAATAAAAAAATTCCTTCCAGTAGCACCTTAGAGACCAACCAAGTTTGTTCTTGGTATGAGCTTTCGTGTGCATGCACACTTCTTCAGATACCAATGATGATCATCTTTTCCGTCATGCTTTTACTTTTTCTGTTTTATTTCTGTGCTGCATTTTTTCTCTGTAAGTATAATAATAATCATTCCTACCTCGCAGGATTGTTGTGAGGATGAAATGGGACGGGAGGGGGAGGAACTGTGTGTGCTGCTTTCAGCTCCTTGGGAGGAAAAGTGGATTATAATGTTCTAAATGAATGAATGACAACATAAGGGCCCTTTGGACAGTAGCCGAATATACATCCTCTCCACCCTCTGCCAGAATCTCAGAACTGCCTGTTGTGTTTCAATTCTGCCCTGAGAATGAGGTGGAAAGGGGTGCACTGACTTCAGTCCAACAAACACAATTCCTTGTTGTTTTCATGACCCTCAACTTGGCTCCTTCGCTGCTCATGCCTCACTCTAGAGAACTACGAGGAACTCGAGGAATTAACTTCCTATGGGTAGCAGCAAGAATATGACACACAAAGGCTTGGAGGTTACACAGAAAACCCACGGGGGGGGGGGGAGAGGCATGAAAGAGGGCGCAGGAGAATCGTCTTTCGTGGCAAAATGGACATTTCTGCCTTTGCTGGTAAAAAATAATAATCAAAGAATGCAAAGAAGAGAAACATGTTCTCACAAGTGGTGACTATTAAGGCTTATTATAGCTCTGTGTGTTTCAAAACGGTGGTTGCTCCTCCAGGAACGACCCAGAGAAGATCAAAACTGCAAAAGTCAGATGCTGCTATATTAGAGAAGCTCTACACAACAGTACTTGAAATATCTGAGCCGCATCTGTGACTGAAAACAGCTAAGCATCATTTGAGACCGTTGCATCAAACGCAGCAATGAAAACTGTCAGGGCTACGCAGACGCCGCCTGGCAAAAGCCACAATTGTGACTCTGCAGCATCTCTGGACCAGCTTCCGGCAACCCCAAAGCCTCTCTGGCCACTTCAGAGAGTCTCTCTACAATTCAAAATTGCTTCGAGAGGCTTATTTATAAAGGTACCCAATTTGGGTCGAAATTAATCCAACACGGTTTGCTTGCTTGTTTTAAAAAGATGCCCTTGGATGCTAAAGGGGTGTCAAGTTATTGTGCTTTTGGTGTGAAGTGGGTGTGTGTGTTGAAGATGTGGGTTGTTGGGGGTGATGGGCAAAACAATCCCTCCAACCTTCGTAACACAACCCACAAATTTGATACCTAACCAACACAATGGTGGCACCAGTGTAGCAATACACACACCCCCACCCTAACACACCAACGATTGCTTCTGAACCTTATACACAACATTGGCGTCACAAAGACGCTCCACACCGTCTTGCTGGAAACCCCCTAGTCCAAAAGACAAGGGGGGTGGCCTGTCCCTGAACACGACCCTCAACACCAGCTGAGACCCAGGACCAACCGGCTAAGGGTCCAAAATACCCCAAACAAACACCTATATGACTACATAATAGGAAATCCTTTACAACCTACCCCCCCACTCTTTAACCCAAATCTAACTCCAACCCCACTAGCCCCCTACCCACCACAACCTAGGTCAGCACAACTCCATTGGTTCACTAAACGACACGAAGTGAGAGACACAGAACAACCCGGACGGGTTGGCAAGGAATCGTCCTACCCAACAGGGAAGCAAGATGGCTAACTTAAAAGCAATTACACTAAACGTGGGGGGGGGCTTGCCAATCAGAAGGTCGGTGGTTCGAATCCCTGCGACGGGGTGAGCTCCCGTTGCTTGGTCCCTGCTCCGCAATTCGAAAGCACGCCAAAGTGCAAGTAGATAAATAGGTGCTGCTCCGGCAGGAAGGTAAACGGCGTTTCCGTGCACTGTTCTGGTTCGCCAGAAGTGGCTTAGTCATGCTGGCCACATGAGCTGGAAAAACTGTCTGCGAACAAACGCCGGCTCCCTCGGCCAGTAAAGCGAGATGAGCTCCGCAACCCCAGAGTCATCTGTGACTGGACCCAATGGACAGAGTTCGCTTTACCTTTAGGCTAATATGGTATATCTGCAGGCTGTCCCTGGATCAAGGAACTTTCCTTCTTGAAGTTCTCTGAGCCCTTAACCCATCTGGAGGTTGTCCTCTGAACTAGCCAGATGTTTCCCACAGAATCAATCACAGTCAGTCCGTCATTTGAAAAATAAGACTTCGGAGCCATCTGGCCCCAAAATGGCAACCAGACAATCCGTTTTGGCGACTGCAGCCTCGGTTTAAGGAGCCCTTTGGCCCCTAGCTTCATCGTGGCACAACCAGCTTTCGTGGACGGCCACTGACCTGCGTCCTGACTTGCAGGTTCCCATGAAGGTGCCTGGGTGGGAGGGCTGCAAAAAGGGAGCTCAGAACGAAAGGGAATGCAGGAAAGCCCAGAAAGGGACAGTGGAACGGAGGGAGCAGCCTGACGCAGAGTCAGGCTGTGGGTCCATCTACGCAGCGCCAGCCCCATAGGCTTCGTTCAGGGGGTCCCGGGCATCTCTGCCAGGAACACTAGCAAAATCTGAATTCTGTGGAATTGCAGCGGCAATGCAATAAAATGTAGTATATATTAAAGAAAAGAAGGGATAAAAACGTGATTAGAACTCACTCGGCATCACAGTGGCTACATAACAGGCATAACAGGCATTGGATTGTTGGGGGGGCATTTGGCTCTCCAGGATTTCAGGCAGGGGCTTCCGCCAGCCCTACGGCACCCTCCTGGCCCCTTCCTTCTATCCACAGAGCGCAGGTGTTGCCTGACATTCCCTGCCCCCCCCAAAACACACAAGCTCCCGGTTTGGCCTCTTGCCCAGCTCCTTGGCTTGGCTTGGCATCCCTGGCGATGATGACCTCACCTCACCCCCAGGCTTGTGCCCAGGCACGTCCCTCTGACGTTTACCTGCCCTTCCTGTGCCAAATCTGCTTCCCACTCGGCCCCTCCTGCCCCCACCCAGCATCTTCCCACCAGAGGGTCCCTCCAGACATCTCAGGAAGGCCACAGGACCTCAGGGCTATGGAGCATGCAGAAGACCTCACCCTCAACCCCCAGCAGAATCTCCCAGGAGGGCCGGGAGAGACCCCAGGGCCTGAAACCAGGGTTAGAAACTCAGGTTTATAAGTGAGGCGGCTAATGGGTCCTTGAACCAGTCTGACAGTCACCAAAACGATTTTCCTTGATTACGCAAAAGCATTTGACTGTGTCGACCACAGCAAACTATGGCAAGTTCTTAAAGAAATGGGAGTGCCGGATCACCTCATTTGTCTCCTGAGAAATCTCTATGTGGGACAAGAAGCTACAGTTAGAACTGGATATGGAACAACTGTTTGGTTTAAAATTGGGAAAGGAGTACAACAAGGCTGTATATTGTCTCCCTGCTTATTTAACTTATATGCAGAATTCATCATGCGAAAGGCTGGACTGGATGAATCCCAAGCCGGAATTAAGATTGCCGGAAGAAATATCAACAACCTCAGATACGCTGATGACACAACCTTGATGGCAGAAAATGAGGAGGAATTAAAGAACCTTTTAATGAGGGTGAAAGAAGAGAGCGCAAAATATGGTCTGAAGCTCAACATCAAAAAAACTAAGATCATGGCCACTGGTCCCATCACCTCCTGGCAAATAGAAGGGGAAGAAATGGAGGCAGTGAGAGATTTTACTTTCTTGGGTTCCATGATCACTGCAGATGGTGACAGCAGTCACGAAATTAGAAGACGCCTGCTTCTTGGGAGGAAAGCAATGACAAACGTAGACAGCATCTTAAAAAGCAAAGACATCACCTTGCCAACAAAGGTCCGTATAGTTAAAGCTATGGTTTTCCCAGTAGTAATGTACGGAAGTGAGAGCTGGACCATCAAGAAGGCTGATCGCTGAAGAATGGATGCTTTTGAATTCTGGTGCTGGAGGAGACTCTTGAGAGTCCCATGGACTGCAAGAAGATCAAACCTCTCCATTCTGAAGGAAATCAGCCCTGAGTGCTCACTGGAAGGACAGATCCTGAAGTTGAGGCTCCAGTACTTTGGCCACCTCATGAGAAGAGAAGACTCCCTGGAAAAGACCCTGAGAAAGATGGAGGGCACAAGGAGAAGGGGACGACAGAGGATGAGATGGTGGGACAGTGTTCTCGAAGCTACCAACATGAGTCTGACCAAACTGCGGGAGGCAGTGGAAGACAGGAGTGCCTGGTGTGCTCTGGTCCATGGGGTCACGAAGAGTCGGACACGACTGAACGACTAAACAACAACAACAACAACAAAGTTGCCATTTGGGGGCCTGACAGCTCAAAAGTCGTATTTTTCAGTATGACATTTGGGTTCCTGAAATTCAATCCGATTGTGCAGATAAAATGTAACGGATAGAATTCTACAGGATGGGGTCTTAGTGTGTGAAAAGAGTCCAGATCCAAGGATCCCCACATGGTGGAGATGTCAGACGCCACCCTGGCACCCGGGCATCTTCACTTGGGTCGCAAGTGGCCAAAATCCAGGTGCCTGGCTAATTTCGAACACTGCTCTTGGGTGCTACCTTGGGGTGCCGGGATGGGGGCAGACGTAGCCTGGGTCCTCCTCTCTGGGGCCCTTACCCCAAGTGCAGCCCCTGACCCACTTCACCTCCCACCCCAATTCATTGGGCCTGTGCTTCGTCAGAGGCAACGCTGGATCAGAGCCTCTTGACACCTCCCCATACGGACCATTGCCATGACTAGTCTGCCCTTTATCGTATGCAGATCTGGCCAGGTCCCCGGGAAACCCCAGAGGATCAAACTGCCCCCCCCCACTTTGAGAGCCAGGAAGTTCTCCCATGGCCAGTGACAGAAATATCCCAGGCACATTTTGCGACAACTGTGACCACATGGAGATCTCTGGATGCCAGGCTGGCGACTGGAGGAAGCCAAACGCCCCTTAGAGAAGGAGCTGAAATGTTTTCCTTGAAGCTGGAATGTGTTTTACTCTGAGTTGTTTTATATGATGTTGTAATTGTGTTGTGAACAGCTTTGAGATTTGTTCTTTAAAATATAAAGTGGCACAGAAATGCAATTACAGCCGTACCTTGGTTTTCGAACAGAATGCATTCCGGAAACGTTCGGAAACCAAGGCACGGCTTCCGTTTGGCCGCAGAGTTCCAAGTTGTTTGTGAACTAAGCTGTTTGAAAACCAAGGTATAACTGTAACAACAACAATCAACAACAACAACACCACTTCATTGGAAAAAGGCACCTAGGCATTCCATGGTGGCGACTGTACTCAGGTTTAAGGTACCATTTGGGAATGAGATTGTGTATCTGAGTTTGTGGCGCTCCTTTATTCCTTCTGCACCCCCCTCCCCTCCCCAGAGAAGACCCCTCCCCTCCTCCCCCTTCCCACCAGCAGCTCCTTAGCTTTAGCTTCTGCCCCAGCCAAGGAAGGATCCACTCACAGCAAACCAGGGGGGTGGGAAGCTGCCTTGTACAGAGTCAGAGCAGGGGCCCCTCCAGCTCCATACTGCTGGCACTGACTGGCAGCAGTGCTCAAGGATTTCAGGCAGAGAATCTCTCTCTCCCACCCGTGCCTGGAGGGGCACCAGTGGGGACAGAGGTCTTCTGCTTGCCCAGCAGATGCTCTGCCCACCGAGACACGGAGGATGGATCAAGGCGCATTAGCAACCAGGTGTTTGCCACGGAAAACAAGAGTCTGCAGTCCAAACGAAGTGTCCTCTACCTGAAGGTGCCTGGGTGGGTCGAGGGGCCTGTCCTGTCCCCCCACCTTCCCACCCAGCCGACTGCCAGGGTCTCTAACCACCCAGCCGTGCAGAAATCTGTGGTGGCAGCAGCTGCCTCTTTGGCCAAGCTGGGGTGTGCAGGGTTGTGACAGCTCAGAGGCCCAGAATCATTTGCCCACTGGCACCCACCTCTAAGGTGGCAGCTGGGAGGGAGGGGGGCTGGCAGCTGCGCACCAGGCGCTCTGCACACCTGGCCTTGGGGTGGGAGGGGAGAGAGGAGAGAGAATGGCTCTCTCTAGAGGTTCTTGGTGCAACGATTCTGGAGCCCCCCCCAGGTGGAGGGGGGGAGACTCCCACACCCACATTCCTGGCCCACCCGCAGCCCAGGGTCAAGGGGCTCCCTTGGCTCACCAGCATTCCTGCCTGCCCTCTGCTTCTTGTCTGGGGTTGGTCTGTGAGCAGCCAGAGGGAAAGGATCACAGAGTTGGAAGGGACCCCCAAGGGCCATCTAGTCCAACCCCCTGCAATGCAGGAATCAGGGTGGATAAAAATCAGTGAATTAAAAAAAATACAAATTGATTTTTTTTAATTTAAATTGGATTTTTAAAATAAAATCCTTTTGGAGGAAAAATCTTTCTAAAGATAGTTTTCTATTTAATAGTTTTCTATTTAGGGGTATCTGAAGAAGTGTGCATGCACACGAAAGCTCATACCAAGAACAAACTCAGTTGGTCTCTAAGGTGCTACTGGAAGGAATTTTCTATTTTGTTTCAACTATGGCAGACCAACACGGCTACCCACCTGTAACTTTTCTATTTAAGTTAAATTATACACTAGACTCTAAAGGTTATTCATCAAAAAATAAGGATTTGTTTTAAGTTTTGCACTCAAAGCTTTAAAAAAAAAATTGTTTAACCACACCAGTTAACAAACATGGATACATATGTTATAATGTTATTGTTTTAGTTAAATAAATTGTTAAAATTGTTATTAAGGAAATGATTGTTTTTCTCCTTCCAAGAAAGTACAGCAGGAAAGTTGTCCAAATATAAACAGTTAACTTATTAAACCTCACAATCATTTCATAATTATCTATGTATTTCTGATAGTATAACCAAATCAGTATTTTTTTTTATATAACTGTAAAAACTATTCTGAAAATTTATTATTCCAAAAATGAAACCTTCATCTAGTTGCAATTAAGATTATACCAGCGAGAATGAGTCTTTCTGCAAAAAAAGGAGAGATTTAAATCAAGTCTTACTGACTAGTCTCGTGATTTAAATCGATTTGATTTCAATCAAATCCACCCTGGCAGGAATCACAGCTGAAGCATCGCTGACAAGTGACCTTCCAACCTCTGAACTACATTGTCACCCAGGAAGGAGAACCCCGAGGTGGATGGAGAAGTGGCCAGGGTGGGGCTGGGAGAGAAGAGAGCATTTTTAAAGGGAGCCCCCTCCCGCTGCAAACAGGCACGCCAAGCCACGCCACTTCCATGCCCCTCCCTTGCCAGCTTCTAGGCAGACTCCAGCTAAGCGCCTCCCCCCCCCCCGCGCAGAAGAAGAGTTTGGCTGTCCAGCCTCCCCCCAGAACTACATTGTCATCAAGGGCAAAAGTCCTCCTGGCACCGCCTCAAAATCTCTCCCCGCCCCCCCCAGCCCAGCCAAGGGACACTCCTTGGCCACAGTGGGACTTCGACTGCAGGTTGCCACTGGGTCTAAACACCCCCCAGAAAAAGGTGTGGACTCCTGCCAGTTGCCCTCCAGCAAGCCCAGTCTCAGTTAACAACCTAGCAATGCTAGCGGCCTACTCCGCAGGGTTGATGGGTTAAAATCGCAATCATAATAATTATTTTGGCATACTGTACGTGGGGCTAAAAAGTTGCAAACGAGAGTTTAGGCGTAGACCACATAAGAGGGGCAGGAGGGAAAGACACAGGAAGGAGCTGCCTTCGAACACTCTAGCTCAGCATTGCCAACCCAGACTGGCAGCACCGGAGGCGTTCCCAGTCCTGTGTGCAGCTGCCGGCAGGGACTGAGCCAGGAATGTTCTGCATGCAGAGCGGGTGTTCTATCGCTGAGCTACGATGCCTGAGAGTCAGTGGTGGAACAGCGGTTAGGGTCACAAAATCACAGAAATGTAGAGTCGGAAGGGACCCCAAAGGTCATCCAGTCCAACCCCCTGCAATGCAGGAATCTCAGCTAAAGCATCCATGGGAGGTGTCCAGCCCACCTCTGCTTAAAAGCCCCCAAGGAAGGAGAGGAGGATCATTGTCTAAAAGCTCTTACTGTCAGAAAGGTCTTCCTGTTCTCACAGTGGCCAACCACCACATGCCTCAGATGGAAACCAGCAAGCAGGATTCGAACTCAAGAGCAATGCTGTCCCCTCCAGGGGTTCCTCTGACTATGGAGGCAGAACAGAGCCATCCTGGCTGGTAGTTATTGAAAGCCGTCTCCTCCATGAATTCTTTTATAGCCACCCCTATTTCTTGTGGGAGGGAGTTCCACAGTTTAACTTTATTAAACTGACCAGCCAACCTCTGCTTAAAACCCTTCAATGGTGAGAGGAGGACCTGGGAGAGACCACCTGCAAATCCACCCACTCAGCCATGAAGTGGCCAGTCACTTGCTCTGCACCTAGCCTACCTGGCAGGGCTGTTGTGGGGTGGAGGAGGAGGAATATGCAGGCCACCTCCAGCTGCATGGAGGAACAGGTGGGATATATATGCAACAAAGAAATCAATTAAATATAATACCGTCCACCTCCCCAGACCCCCCCCAAACAAAATCACAGCCTTGGTGCTGCTTCAGGGGTGTCCCCCCACCCACCCGGCTTTTCTCCGTCCTTACCGGGCGATCTCCCGCTGCTGCGGCGGCTCCCCACAGAGACGAGGATGGGCTCGGCTCCCGGGAGGCTCCAGAGGGCGCTGGCGGGGCTCCCGCGGGGGTCGAGGGGGCTGAAGGAGCGGCCCGCGCAGCGTTCTCGGCGCCGGAGGCGGCCCGCCAGCAGTTTCCACAGGCTGCCGCCTCCTCCTCCTCCGCCGTCGGGGCGCGCCCGGTCCCCCCGGGGCTGCGCGGCGTCGGGGTAGAGCAGGTCCCGCTTGCTGGGGAAGGTGTGCAGGGAGTTGGCGTCGCCCTCGCTGCGGGTGCGGAGGCGCGCGGGGCGCAGCAGGCCGGAGCCCGAGCGGTGCAGCTCGTGGCCGCGGCGCAGGCGGAAGCTGAAGCTCTTGCGCAGCGAGCTGAGGCCCTTGCGCGCCCCGTCGGCGCGGGCGCCGAACAGGTTCCAGCGCCGGCTGCCCCACAGCGAGCCGCCGCGCAGGAACCCCCCGGGCTCCGTCGGGGGCGCCTCCGTCGGCGGGAAGGCGGCGCTGCCCGGGCGCGGCGGCCCTTCGTCGTCGTGCCGTCGGGGCGAGCGGAGGCGCAGGAAGTCCAGGAAGCCGCTGCGCGCTCGCGTCGGGGGCCGGGCGGCTCCGAGGGGACCTACGCCCAGCCCGTTGCCCACCGAGCAGAGGCTCTTGGGGCGCTGGCGCTGGCGCTCGGCCGCCTTGAGGGCCGCCTGGACGGCGGGCACGCCTTGCAGGTCCAGCGACTCGCATACGCTGACGGCGCGGCGCGGGCAAGCGCGGGGGGTCCCCGGCGGGCGGCCCGCTTCACTCCAGCGCCAGCCCTCGGCAGCCATCCTCGACGGCGCGCCCTAGCCGGCTGCCGCTGCTGGGCATCCCCGCGGGGCTCACGGCCGGCCCCGGGCCGCCCCGCGCCCCATGCCGCCGCCGCCGCCGCGTCCGCGCTGGCCTGGCCCCGTCGCTGGCAGAGCCTCCTCTGGCTCGCGCATCGCAGCCCGCGCCAGGCAGCGACGTGCCCGGGCCTGGCCCCGACAGCGCCTCGCAAACTCTGGCGCGGATCCCGCCCTGCCCGGAGCGGAGGCCCGACGGGCGCGCAGCTGGGAAGGCGCCTCGCGGCTCCCACGGCGGGGCCGAGGAAGAGGGCGAGCCGTCGGGCCACCCAGCCCTGGGGCGAGGAGCTGCGCGGTGGGGCCAGCGGAAAGGCAAACACGGGCTCGTCCGTTTGGGAGGCTGCGGGCGAGATCCACTCCAGAAAGGCTTGCTGTGAGTGGGGCCAGTTCTGGAGACTCCAAACCCGGCCCCCGAGCTCAGGCCTCTGCCAGGAGGGACGGGCGCCCATTAGCCGCCACCCCCAACGCAGCCCGAGAGCTTCCGAACCCCCGAACCGTTTCTTTCCTAATGCAACAGCACCCTCTGCTGGACAGTCGAGGCCCAGCCCGGAGCCCGGCCAACCCTGCGGAAAAGATAAGGCCCCCCAGGTCAAGGAAAGGTTAATCCACGCAGCCCAGAGGCGTCTCCTCTGGCGAGCGGCTGTCAGTCACTTGTCCATCCCCACCCCCATGCCGGGAACTGAACCCGGGACTGTCTGCGCACAAAAGAGCCTCCTGCTCTGGAGGGTAGGACTCGAACCCATGGCTTCAAGTTACAAGAAATGAAGATTCCGACTAAACATCAGGAAGAACTTTCTGACAATAAGAGAACTGTTTGGCAGTGGTTGGACGGCCATCTGTCAGGGATGCTTGAGCTGAGATTCCTGCATTACTGGGGGTTGGACTAGATGACCCTTGGGGTCCCTTCCAACTCTACAATTCTGTGATTCTATGAAAGCAGGGGGCTCTAAGCGTGGTTTCTGCCAACAGCCAGTGCATGGAAGCTTCTGGGTGGAAGAGGTGAAGGGGGAAGGACAGCTGTCTCTGCCTCCGCGGAGGAGCAACATCTTTGGCTCAGATGAATTTGTCTGTGGCAGCTTCCACCAGAAGAACCCCCTGCACACGAGTAATGGCATAGCCGTTACAGGTGCCACATGATACCTGCTCCATGTTTGTGAGAAATCAATCTTTTAGTTAGTGTGATCTTGGCACTTACACTTTGGAACTCCCTGCCTATTGATACCAAGCAGGTGCCTTTACTGCAATCTTTTGGGCACCTAAAAACATTTGTGTTTGGATAAGCCTTCTAGTTGCTTAGGAAGCTTAGGTGCCTTACTGGGGGGGGGGGGGGTCTGTTGCTGTTTAACTCTTTGAAAGCTTTAAATTGTGGTCAATTTTTCCTATGGCTAATTTTATTTTATTTGTAAATTGCTCAGAGATTGGGGTTGATTTATTTTCCCCAGTAACTGGTGTATAAAATTTAGGAAATAAAACAACCCCCAGGCAGAAGCTCACAGCCTCCCTTGATACTGAGAGCCACAGATCCGCCTGCCAGGCTGCCTTGGCACAGGCTGGCCATTGGTGGCCAATCCGAGGTTTGCAGAAGGTGGCACATGCCATTTCCTGCCCGTGAGAGGCGGCCCTCAGAGCTGGCTTGTTGGATCCCCGGCCAACATCCACATAGAACGGCGCAAGTTCCTCCCCTCGGACTTTGCCGCTTGCCTGAGGGGCCTCTTCGCGTGTGAAAGTCCAGTCTGCCTTTGGCCGGGAGCGGCGGCCTCCGAAGGGGCACGGAGCCACAGCGACCCATCCAGGTTTGGGGAAAGTGGGTCACTCCTGGGGCTCCTTCACAGAGACTCAGCCCACCGGAGTGACTCCGATTCTCAAGCCTTTATTGGCATACGTGCAAGAAAATAAAATAAAATAAAAATACCCTGCATCTAACACTCAAGTTAGTGCCGTATAGCATTCACAAATCCTCACTGCAGGTTGCAGAAACCTGGCTACTACAGTGGTACCTTGGGTTACGGACCCGATCCGTTCCGGGGTGCCGTTCACACCCCGAAAAGTCCGTAACCCGAGCGGTGTGTTTGTGCATGTGCAAAAGCGCAATATCGCACTTCTGCACGTGCAGCGAAACCTGGAAAACCCGGAAGTAAACACTTCTGGGTTTGCAGCGTTCGTAACCCGCGTCGTTCGCAACCCTCAGCAAACGCAACACGAGGTACGACTGCACCTCCATCCTGAGTAAACATAAGGAAGGCTACCTTGCATTTGTCCGAATTCCACTCCCTAATAGCAACCACCTGTTATTAGGGAGTGGAATTCGGACAAATCAAACATTGATCAAACTGTCAGATACCAGGGTCAGGGAAAGGAACACGCAAGGCTGGTCCCATTTGTCTCTGTCCAGAGAGGCCCAGTCTTTCTGGAATCTCCCCTGTAGCGCTGCTGAGGGCAAGCCACTCAGTCTCGCCAGCGTGTGGGCCCTGCGTCGATTCGGGTTGGTCAAAGGGGAGAGAAATTCGGCCCTGGCTTCTCACCTCGCACAATCCCCAGACTTGCCCAGTTGTTCTTCCCAATTTGGCTGCCCAAGAAGAAGAAGAAGAAGAAGAGTTTGGATTTGATATCCCGCTTTTCACTACCCGAAGGAGTCTCAAAGCGGCTAACATTCTCCTTTCCCTTCCTCCCCCAAAACAAACACTCTGTGAGGTGAGTGGGGCTGAGAGACTTCAGAGAAGTGTGACTAGCCCAAGGTCACCCAGCAGCTGCATGTGGAGGAGCGGAGACACGAACCCGGTTCCCCAGATTACGAGTCCACCGCTCTTAACCACTACACCACACTGGCTCTCCAGTGTGTTCTTGGGATCCGTTGACTTAACAATCTGCGTTGGATTATTTCAAGCGTGGAATTTCCGGACAAGCCGCACAGGGTGCCTGGTGACACTCCTCTCTCTCTCTCTCATTTTATTCTCAATCCCACTCAACCATCCCGATGGTGGGTATTCGGCTAACAGGTCCATAACCAGACTATTAGGTGATGCAGCCGCAAGTGTTGGCAGCCACCCTAAAAGTCTTTGGCTTGTTTCTAGGCATCGGGCAGCGCAGGGGACACCATTTGGTACATCCAAAACCTGTTTGAGGGCAGCAGAGTCCACAGAACAGCTTTGCAGCCACAGCGGCCTTGCAAGATCTCTTAAGAAGCTGAGGAATCTGTCCCCGTTGGAATTGCTCCAAATCTTGCTCCTGGCTGTTTCCCCGTAGAAAGCCACCCCCACCCCCTGGAGGCCCTGCTGTCTTCATCTTCATCTCAGGGTCTTCATCTTCATCTCAGGGTCACGGGTTCAAGCTTCACGTTGGGCAAAAGATTCCTGCATTGCAGGGGCTGGAGCAGACGACGGTTTCTTCCAACCCGTACAATTCTATGATGGCCACAGGAGGGCAGCCGAGGCCACTTGGCGGAAGGATCTGAGCTTTCCTTTGCCTTCTGGATTCTGTGCCAGAGTTCAGCAGGTCAGCAGAGATCTCTGGGACCCCAATCCCCCTCCTCTCTTGCAACAAAGCCTGCCTCATCCAGGGCATCAATCACCTGCGTGTGACACAGAAGTCGGGGACGCCACACAGCCAGGTTTCTTAGCTGGGTGTGTGTGTGTGTGTGCGCCACACAGGAGTCCCTGCTCAGAGGCACCCACTGGCCGTTCAGCTCTGCCCTCCTGGGGGGAAGGGAGTGAGAAGGGTCCCCCGAAGCCCCTGGGGCCAGGGGGCAAGAGCTGCCTCAAGGATCTCTTGACTCCCTCAGCGGAGAGAGCCCCCTGTCCTCCTTGGGAGTTGCAGACCCCGGCTGCTGTCTTCTGCAGTCTCCCCTGCTGCAACTGTGCAAAGCACCATCAAGGCCTTTCAATATTGGCATCTGGATGGGGTATTATTTGCACAAAGACTTGTATGCCGCTGTGTCATGGACAAATTATCAAAGCAGCTTGCAGCAGTAAAACCAGACAAAAAAGGTAGAAAGAGGGGCATTAGTTAACCATGGATTAACCCCAAGATTAAGAGTCTTTTGCTCTACCAACTGAGCTACACCCGTTTCCCCCCCCCACTTGCTTTGGGGGCATCCTGGGGGGGGGGTGTCCTCCCCATGTCCTGACTGAGGAGGGGGTGCTGCCCCCTTCAGTCCTAACCCTGCCCTGGAGAGGGAAGAGCAGCAAGAGGGGCTTTTCTTGGGGCTCCAGCTATGAGACCAAGAGAAAGGCAAATTGGGAGTTGCAGAATCACAGAAGGGAGCTTGGGGAGGGACCCCCGAGGGGCATCTAGCCCAACCCCCTGCAAGGCAGGACTCCCAACTAGAGCACCCACGACAGGCGGCCACCCGACCTCTGCTTCAAAGCCTCTGGTGAAGGTCTTTCGCGCGGGATCCACGTTCTGCTCAAGAGTAGACCCATTGGGAGCTCTCAACTGCAACGGGGCTGAGTTGGGTCCCCTCTGAGCAGAACTGACTCGGCTGAAGGCAACTCTCGGGGCTCCGGTGGGGAGGAGAGAGAAAGCGAAGAGGCACGAGGGGGCGCCGGGGGCGGTTGCGCAGGGGGGGGGAGAGATCTGAGGACAAGCGGCCCAAGACACTCCCCCCCCCATCACAGGCAAGGGGAAGGGGAGGGCGAGGGTGCCCCCCCATCCCGTGCCAGGCTGCGGGCGCCTGGAGAAACGTCCGGATGATATTTTTTTTGGGGGGGGGGAGTGACGCCCGCCTGTCCGGACGTCAGTCGCGGACCCGGAGGGGCTGCGCAGTTGGGCTCGCGCGTCATTGGGGGGAGGGAGGACCGGAAAGAGCTCCGCCCCCGCACGCCACTCCCCCCCCCCCGCTCCATCCGCCTTTCTCGTCCTCGGCTGCATCTCTCCCTGCTCGCAATGCAGAAAACCCAGCAGCGGAATAACATCCCCGCAAGCTCTGCTAGGAAGGAACGAGTGAGGAGGGGTCCCCAAAGGGCATCTAGTCAGGAATCACAACTCAGAAACTCGTCTTCCGGGTCTGCCCTTCTGCCAGTTGCAATGGGGTCGTTCTGCTGGGCACCCACCCAGACATCACCCATCACCCTTCTAGTCACTGCTGAAACCCTCACTTACCCCCCCCAGCCCCTGCTCCAGCCCTTCATTAATTGCCCTCCTCCTGCAAGTGACTTCACAATCCCCACCATATTATTATTATTATTATTATTATTATTCATCTGTTTTTTTCTCTCTGACAGGTTCTCAAGGCAGCTTACAGATAAAATAAGAACAGCTAAAGACATGGGGGGGACTAAAACAATTAAATATTGAAAAATTAAAACTATATATATATATATATATATATATATATATATATAAAGAATAGCACAGCACCAGCCCTCTCCCCCTCCCTTCAGGAAAAACAAAAAGTAGCCCACTTTGCAGGGCTGGCGTAAGCCACCCTCTCTCAGCCACCTGCAAGATGCGCCAGGACAACTGCACTAGGATCAACAGTGCATTTTAAACGTTTGCAAACTTAGAAGACATTTTTGTTTTGGGGTATGAAGTATGACCCAGGTCTGCGCTAAAATGCTGCATCCCAGAGTTGAATCTCTGCAAGGCAGGATCCTGCTTCTCCTGCAGGAAAGGCTTGAGGCCCAAGCAAGAGGAATGTGTGTTTTGCGCTGGCTTTCTCCGTGTCTATTGGCTGGATCCCTCTTCCCAGGTGCCAGTCATTGCTATGACTCCGCTCACTGGCTGGAAACGCCAGAGAGGCGGGGGCAGGCGAGTTTCCCAGCAGAACCAAGGAGGATAAAGGGGGATTGTGGCTCAGGAAGGAGGGAAGAGCCCCATTCATGTGATGCTTGCACATCTGAGCGGAGGGTCACACATGTGCGAATGTCTGCAGACATGCACCCAAACATGCACGCTCTGGCACGTGAGGCCGTGGCCGGGAATGCAGCCTCCTCCATGGCCTGAACCGATGTGTGATTATTGATTATCAAGAAGCTCGTTTCTCCGAGCTCATGCACAGGGTGCAGATGTGAAAATAAAGGGGTTTCGAGCATTTATTCCACCATTTCAGACAGAAGTGTTAAATCTCACAGAGGTGCCCGGAAAAGGGGAAACAGGAGGCCCACAAAGAGCTCCCCCCTCATTTGCCTGGTAGACCATCAAATGCGTCACTGGCAATGCATTCGAACAGATCAGAGAAAGACCTTCTTCTTCACGCAGGGCAGAGTCAGACTGTGGAACTCCCTCCCACTGGAAGAAGTGATGGCCACCAACCTGGTTGGCTTTAGAAGAGGATTATACAAATTCACAGAGGAGGAGAGGGCTATGGATGGCGACGGACCACAAGGGCTCTGCTCTGCCTCCACAGTCAGAGTCAGCCGTGCTTCCAAATCCTGGATGTTAAGACGCCACAGGAGGGGAGAAAGAGGTTACAGGAGTTCATCTCCATCTCCTAAAGGCAACTTCAGCACAAATCCTGCTTGCAGGTTCCCCGCAATGGGAATCTGGTCAGCGACTGTAAGAACTAGAGGGTGTTGGACTAGACAAGTCATTGGCCTCATCCAGCAGGCTCTTCTTATAGAGCTGGAAGGGACGGCGAGGGTCATCTAGCCCAACCCCCTGCTACAGTATACAGGAATCTTTTTGCTCAATGTGGCACTCGAACCCATGACCCTGAGATTGAGAGTCTCTATGGACAGAGGGGTGGAGGCTTGTCCCGCTGGGGGGGGGGTCCCTTGGGGCACCTGGCTGGCCATTGTGAGAACAGGAGACTGGGCTGGGTGGGCCCGATCCAGCAGGCACTTAGGAAGGTGTACACCAGGGGTCAGCAAACTTTTTCAGCAGGGGGCCGGTCCACTGTCCCTCAAACCTTGTGGGGGGAAGGACTATATTTTGGTGAAAAAAATGAACGAATTCCTATGCCCCACAAATAACCCAGAGATGCATTTTAAATAAAAGCACACATTCTACTCATGTAAAAACACACTGATTCCTGGACTGTCCGCGGACCAGATTTAGAAGGCGATTGTGCCGCATCCGGCCCCCGGGCCTTAGTTTGGGGACCCCCGGTCTACACCATTGCACAGCCACAAGCAAGAGCTCCTCTCTCAGGCTTCTCGGTGGGGAAGGCGGCGATGTGACAACCCACAGCCGCGAACAAGGGAGACTGCTCCACACGGCCCAGACCCTTGTCCCCGGGGCTGTCAGGATGCAGTGCAAGGGCTTTCCGGAATGGGAGGGCTCTCTGTTTCCCGGGAGCAAGCAAGCAAGCGGGGTGTGTGTGTCATTGAACAGGTCTGGCATAAGAGACAAAAGGGGCTGGGAATATGTGACCTATTTGAGGGTTCCCCCCTCCCCGCTTGCGGATACTGCTCAGACACCTGACTCAGCCTGCAAAAGTGTGCTGGGGGCGTTATTTGTATATATCTCCCCCCTTTTTGCTTGTGCTGCTGAGTCACCTCATCTGGGTCACCCGGCTCAGCCAGCTGTGGAAAGCCAAAGGCTTGTCGTCAGGACCCCGTTTGCTGGGTGGGCAAAAAGAGGAGGACCCCGTGAGGAAGGCTGGGGAGGAGTCCGGGGGGGGGGGGTCACCTGGAGATCCAAGCACGGGGTGGGGGCAGATGGGGGGAGGCTTGTGGGGCCCCTGGCACCCCGGTTCACCTTCCTCCCTGTAGGCAGATGGAAAGATATTTGCAAAGGCGGGGAAGGGGCTGGAAGGGGAAGGGGAGACGCAGGCGGGGGGGAGTGTGCCCCCCCCCAAGAAAAACAGGAGTTCCATGAGGCAGTCTGTGCATGAGAGGCTAGGCTCTTCCCCTGGAGTGGGAGCCAGGGCCCAGCACACCCACCATTCACCACAGGAAAGCAAGGGGATGATGGGCTTGAGGGCATCCTGATCAAGTTTGCAGATGACACCAAATTGGTAGGGGTGCTAATATCCCAGAGGACAGGATCACACTTCAAAATGACCTTAACAGATTAGACAACTGGGCGAAAGCAAACAAGATGAATTTTAACAAGGAGAAATGTAAAGTACTACACTTGGGCAAAAAAGAAAAAAGAAAGGCACAAATACAGGATGGGTGACACCTGGCTTGAGAGCAGTACGTGTGAAAAGGATCTAGGAGTCTTGGTAGACCATAAACTTGACCTGAGTCAACAGTGTGATGCAGCAGCTAAAAAAGCCAATGCAATTCTGGGCTGCATGAATAGGAGTATAGCGTCTAGATCAAGGGAAGTAATAGTACCACTATATTCTGCTCTGGTCAGACCTCACCTGGAATACTGTGTCCAGTTCTGGGCACCACAGTTCAAGAAGGATACTGACAAGCTGGAACGTGTCCAGAGGAGGGCAACCAAAATGGTCAAAGGCCTGGAAACGATGCCTTATGAGGAACGGCTTAGGGAGCTGGGTATGTTTAGCCTGGAGAAGAGAAGGTTAAGGGGGGATATGATAGCCATGTTCAAATATATCAAAGGATGTCATATAGAGGAGGGTGAAAGGTTGTTTTCTGCTGCTCCAGAGAAGCGGACACGGAGCAATGGATTCAAACTACAAGAAAGAAGATTCCACCTAAACATTAGGAAGAACTTCCTGACAGTAAGAGCTGTTGGACAGTGGAATTTGCTGCCAAGGAGTGTGGTGGAGTCTCCTTCTTTGGAGGTCTTTAAGCGGAGGCTTGACAGCCATCTGTCAGGAATGCTTTGATGGTGTTTCCTGCTTGGCAGGGGGTTGGAGTGGATGGCCCTTGGGGTCTCTTCCAATTCTAGGATTCTATGATTCTATGACCTGCCTGTCCTTAGAAGCACAGAATTGTAAAGTTTGGAGGGACCCTGTGGGTCATCTAGTCCAACCCCCTGCTATAGCAGGAATCACAGTTCCAGAGACACTGGCGGGTGGACACTCAGCCTCTGATTAATAACCTCCAATGAAGGAGAGTCCACCGCCTTCTGAGGGAGTCGAACAGCGGAAGCAGACAGCCGGCTACGCGGACGCCTCTGACCCTGGCCTCCCCTGGGCGACCGAAGGGCTCCTGCCTGGCAGAAGAGGAGCTGCCCCCCATGGGAAGAAGCACGATGCTTGGCAGGAGCACCCCAGCCTTTGGACAAGAGAGGGATTTAGACTGGCTCCTGGGGGGCAGAAGCCCAGAGCCGAGTCCCAGGGGCAAGGAGGAGCAGGAGAGCGGAAGCAGTGAGCAGGGAAAGGCAGGGAAAGGCACAACAACACGCTCGGTCTCCGTTCTTAGTTCTTGATTATATGCCACCCTTCTGAGTCTGGGAGGAACTTGAAAGGAAGGTAACCAAATTCAGACAGGTGACAAGTGACCCCTGAGGGCCACAATGCCCCCGAGGCTGCACCTCCTCTGGACTACTGCAAGGCTCCGGCTCTGGGGCCTCTGCTGCAGAACTCCTGGGGGCCGCAGTTAGCGCAAAAGGAGACAGGAAAAATAGCTGCCCGGGGGGGGGGCATGTTATGCCAGTTTTGACATGAACAAGCTGCATCCCTGGCTCCGTGAAACTCCCTTCCCAGAGAGGCTTGCCTGGCACCAACTTCATTCCCTTTCTGTCCCCCGTTGGCTCAAGAAATTGGCAGAGGCCATTTCCGGCGCCATCCCACTTCTTTCCCTGTGGCCCTGGGCTTCTACCTGCCGCCGTTTGTCCCTGGCCTTGCGTGGCATTTCTTCCGATGCCTTCTCCTCCGTTGCTCTGGGAAACAAGGCTGAAGAGCAGCTCCCGTTCAAATGAAAAGCAGCAAGGGGAGGGGGGGGGGAAAGCTGTCTGCCTGAACAGCGACCAGAAAACATTTTGCTCCCTGCAGGTCTGCATGATATTGCACCCCAAAAGGCGACCCAAATCCATCTCCCTGCTTGCTGGTGTTCCCCCGCTGCTGAAAGGAGGAGTCCGGCAGACACCTGCCCTTGCTCTCTCTCCCCCCCCACAGCCTCTCTGCAGGGCAAGGCCAGCTGGGCATTAAGACCCAAAAGCTTCTGCAGGCAGTAGCTTAACAGGCAGAGCTGGCCTGGAACCTCAGGCGGGTTTATTAATAACACTTAGCAGAATTCGTCTCTAAATCCCACTTGCTCTTCTGCAGGGATGCAAAATATTGCTCTGCCCAGGTGTATTTGCAAAGATACAGGCACCCACTGAACTTAGCCGGAGGCTCATTTGTCTCCTTCCTTAATGGATGCAGACGACAAGCACCAGCCCTGCCAGCCCCTTTCGGATTCGGGTGGCATTTATCCTGAGGCAGGCAGGCAGGCAAGCAGGGAACCTGCCAGAACAGGCGCCCACCAGGGCCCTTTCCGAGCCTCGGAAGGGACATTGTGTCCTCTCCTGGAGAACTTCTGCTGCAGCCTCCTTATTTCTGCGGAGGCCACAGACCGAGGCTCCGCCTCGCTTGGAAATCAGGAAACTGAGCCGCCGGCAAGACGCCAAAGGCACTTCCTTCCCATTTGCAGAACAAGCGTCAAGAGAAAGGGTCCCGTTTTGCTGTCGGAAGAGGAGCAGCTGTTTAATTTGTTCCTCCTGGCGGATGAAGCGTCACTGCAGTCGTTCCAGTTCCCTCAAGGCAGTGGATGGCTGCAGCTGGTTTGGACCACAACTCCCAGCAGTCCCTGCTGGCACAGCTCCATGGGGGTGGGGCAGCAGGTGGGAGCACAGTCACGCTGGACTGGGGGTGATGGGATTTGTAGTCCAACTTGGACGGTACCAAGACGGGGAAGGCAAGGCTCAGGAATTCCTGGGCTCCTGGAAGTTTCACTGCTGAGGTTGTGTCTACGTCCATTACAAACTTGTGTTTCACCTCTAGGGTGTGTTGCAGCACAGGAAAACACAAGAAAGGCAAAGAGCCCCCAGTTCCAGGAACACCCTTCCATGTATAACCCCCCCCTTTATCTGTTTATTTAACTTATATGCAGAATTCATCATGCGAAAGGCTGGGCTGGATGAATCCCAAACCGGAATTAAGATTGCCGGAAGAAATATCAACAACCTCAGATACGCTGATGATACTACCTTGATGGCAGAAAGTGAGGAGGAATTAAAGAACCTTTTAATGAGGGTGAAAGAGGAGAGCGCAAAATATGGTCTGAAGCTCAACATCAAAAAAACTAAGATCCTGGCCACTGGTCCCATCACCTCCTGGCAAATAGAAGGGGAAGAAATGGAGGCAGTGAGAGATTTCACTTTCTTGGGTTCCATGATCACTGCAGATGGTGACAGCAGTCACAAAATTAAAAGACACCTGCTTCTTGGGAGAAAAGCAATGACAAACCTAGACAGCATCTTAAAAAGCAGAGACATCACCTTGCCGACAAAGGTCCGTATAGTTAAAGCTATGGTTTTCCCAGTAGTAATGTACGGAAGTGAGAGCTGGACCATAAAGAAGGCTGATTGCCAAAGAATTGATGCTTTTGAATTATGGTGCTGGAGGAGACTCTTGAGAGTCCCATGGACTGCAAAAAGATCAAACTTAACCATTCTCAAAGAAATCAGCCCTGAGCGCTCACTAGAAGGACAGATCCTGAAGTTGAGGTTCCAGTACTTTGGCCACCTCATGAGAAGAGAAGACTCCCTGGAAAAGACCCTGATGTTGGGAAAGATGGAGGGCACAAGGAGAAGGGGACGACAGAGGGTGATATGGTTGGACAGTGTTCTCGAAGCTACTAGCATGAGTTTGGCCAAACTGCGGGAGGCAGTGGAGGATAGGCGTGCCTGGCGTGCTCTGGTCCATGGGGTCACGAAGAGTCAGACACGACTGAACGACTGAACAACAACAACAACAATCTGTAGATCTCAGTGCGGTTCACAACAGAAAACTGCAGTATATATCAAGTGGGGGATTTGAGGCCAGGTCTCCCAGACGGATGCTTTATAGACAGATTTTCAATCTGCCCCAGCTCATTCATCACAGGATTTAAGAACCAGGTTCTGCACAGAACTGGAAAATGTTTTACACCCCAAGGCTTCATATCTGACCGTGGAACAGAATCCCTCCGAAAGAGGTGGTCTCTCTTTGGTTGGAGGGTTTTAAGCACAGGTTGGACGGCCACCTGCCAAGGATACTTGAGTTGAGATTCCTGCACTGCAGGGGGTTGGACTAGATGACTCCTGGGGGTCCCTCCAAAGTCGGCCCTTCTGGGATTCTGTTATTCTCCCCTGTCCCAGTCGGATACATTATCGCCAAACCCGCCTCAATCAAGGAGACAGTGCAGGTTCTGTGCAGAGCTGGGAAATATTTTGCATCCCGAGGAACTGGGCTCAAGAAATTGAATGTTAAGCGATATATTGATATATAAGTCCATATCGTGATATCGTGACCTGGCAATATATTGCAAATCTTGATGTGTGTGTGTGTTGGTCCCGCCCTGCTCTTCACTGCACTAGCGACGGAGAGGAAGGTCACCGCAGGACAGAGAGCTTAAGCCCCGGTTGGCGCTGCCAGATGGGCACACACGTCCCCTCGCCCCCCTCCCCCTTTCGCTTCTGACCCCGGGGAAGGCTGGCAGGCGGGTGGAGAAGGTCAGGCAAGCTTCCTCTCCAGCTGTGAGCTTGCTGGCCAGATGTGCAGCAGCACAGGCGGGAGAGAGACTCTGGCGGACTCTGCGGGTCAGGAAGGCACCGATCCTGCGAGGGCTGCAGGGCCGGGCCTGCCTCTGGGTCTCCTGCCAGGTGGAAGAAAATGCAGGCTGGAATCCAGGAACCTTGGGGCAGAGAGTCTGTGGGGTAAAAGCCTGCTGGTTTGGGGAGGAGGACGAGGGGTGCAGGAAGCGCCTCAAGGGCAGGCAGCTCTCCTAGCGCAAACTGCAACGGATCCGCACCCAAGACCCCGATTTCTCTTAAGAAATCAGCCAGTGGCTCATCTTGTCCAGCATCCTCTTCTCACAGTGGACGCCCAGATGCCCATTATGGGAAACCCACAAGCAGGATTCGAACACAAGATCCTCCTTCTCTCCTTCTGTGCCTTCCAGCAATTGTTATTTGGAAGCATTGCTGCCTCCGACTGTGGAGGCCACAGCCGAGCCCTCAGGGCTAGGAGCCACCGATAGCTCTTTCCTCCTCTATGAATGTGTCCAATCCTCTCTTAAAGCCATGCATACAAGTCGGGGGCCATCCCTGCCTCCTGTGGCAGCGAGTTCCACGGTTCAACTCTGCGCTGCATGAAGAACTTCCTTTTATTTGTCCTGAATCTTCCAGCTTCATTGGACACCTGGCCCAGGAGTGGGTTCAAGGTGGGGCTCCCCACACACGAGAGAGACCCACACACACCACAGGCTCTCCTTCCCCTTGCAGGGGTTGGGCTAGATGCCCTTGAGGGGTCCCTTTCAGCTCTTTCAAATTCTATGAATCTGCTATTCTCCCTCCACACCCCCACCCACCCACCCACGGCTCAAGCAAGATGGGTTTCCTAGGAAATGACAGGAGCAAAAGAGGCTCTGGGCTCTCCGGCCAAAAGCCTTTGCCAATTCCCACTTCCAGCTGCAGGAGTGGGAACCGTCCTCTTGCTCTTGGCAAGGAAAGGGAGAAGCTCCGTGGGAAGAGGACTTGGCTGGGGAGACAGGAGGCTGGGGGGGGCAGCAGGCCTTAAGGAGCAACCAAGAACCCGGTGGGTGGTGGGGAGAAGATGAATCCGAGTATTGCAGAGTTGAAAGGGACCCCAGAGGTCATCCAGTCCAACCCCCTGCAATGCAGGAATCACAGCTAAAACATCTAGGACAGATGGCCACCCAGCCTCCGTTGAAAAACGCAAAACGAAGGAGACTCCAGGGGAGTCTGTTCCACTGCCAAACAACTCTCACTGTCTTAAAGTTGACTTGCAATCTCCTTTCTTGTCGTTTGAAGCCTCGGGTTCGAGTCCTACCCTCCGGAGCAGGAGAAAAGCCTTGGAGATGTTTGAAGGTGTCTCTCCTATCTCATCTCAGTCTCCTCTTTTCCAGGCTCAACACACCCAGCTCCTTCAACCATTCCTCACCAGGCTTGCTTTCCAGATCCTCTGCACACGTTCCAGCTTGCCGTAGAATAAGAGAATACGAGAGCTGGAAGGGACCCTAAGGGGTCATCCAGTCCAACCCCCTGCAAGGCAGGAATCTCAGCTGAAACATCCCTTGTCGATATCCTTCTGAAATGGTGGCGCCCAGAACTGGGCACAGGATTCCAGGTGGGGAGAGAGCAGGTCTGTGACTCCCCCTGAAGAGATGCTCCGGTTTGAATCCTCCAAGGAGATGCAAACAATCCACACACACACCCCGTCACCATTGCAAAGCTGGCTTTTCGTCCCCCTCCTCCTTGAACCCTTCCTTGGGGTCAGGGCAGCGGGGGGTGACCCCCTCCCTCTGCAGCTCTGCCTGCCCTGCTCCTCTCTCAGCCTTCGGACCCACCACAACCTGCTCTAGGGCAGCCAAGGAGCCTAGAGGCCCTCAACTTCGAACACCAAACCCACCTCCCCAAATGCCATGTGCTGCAGTGTGCAAGCATGGAAGGGGGTGCCCCCCACATGCACATACATGGCAAGCTGTAGGTGCACAAGGTGCCCCCTCCCCCAAAGTGCTGCTCCCTTGCTCAACCCCCCCTTCCAGCAACTGCACCCCAAGGCAACTTTGCCAGAGTCTGTCACCTGAGGGCCAGGATCCTCACCAGAAACGCCTCGCTGGGAGCCCTCCCTGATGCCCTCCCCAAGGCCCTGGAGTGGGGTCTTCGAAGCCTGACCAGCCTGGTCAGGACAGAGCAAAGGAAGCCCTTCTTCATGCAGCACATAAACTGTGGAACTCCCTGCCACAGGGGGCAGAGATGGCCACCAACTTGGAGGAGTTTAGAAGAGGATTAGGCAGATTGACGGAGAAGGAGAGAGCTGGCAGTGGCTCTTAGCCCCCCGGGCACGGCTCTGCCTCCGCAGCTGGGGGCAGCAACGCTTCTGAGTCCCAGTTGCTGAAGAAAATGTTTAAAACAACCTTTTCTTAGAAGAAGACGCCCAAAGCCGTCCTTTGAGGAATTCTAGGTGCCGGAATCCCAAGGGAGCAGAAAAGGCTATTTGTGTACTACGTGACCACGGCTGCGCGGATGTTAGTGGCCCAGAGATGGAAAGAAGATAAAGTCCTGACCAGAGAGGAATGGCAGATCAAGTGGATGGACTATGGCGAAATGGCCAAAACAACCGGAAGAATCGGAAATCAGGAAGACCAAAATTTTAATAAGGAATGGGGAAAATTTATAACCTACCTTAAAAACATTGTAAACAGTTAAAATCGTTAGTAGGGCTGGAATATCACTCGTAGTTTAAGGGTGAATTTTGGACACAATGGAGAGGTAAAAGATTTGGATTATCATAAAAGCTGCAGGAGGAAATGAGTAACAGTAGGACCCACGAAGGGGAGGAGGGAAGTCTGGGAGATTCCTTGGAATCTTGTTTCTATGTTCGATATGTGACTGTGAAGTTTTAAACTGAAAAACCAAATAAATAAATGTATGGGGGTGGGGTGGAATCCCAGTTGCTGGAGATTGTGGAGTGGGAGAGAGCTCTTATTGCGGTCAGCTGCTCCTTGGGGCGTCCGGCCAGCCACTGTGAGCACAGGGTGTTGGAGGGCCACTGCCCTGGTGAAGCAGGCTCTCCTTGGATTCCCAGATGGAACCTCCATGGACAGAGCCAGTCTACCTTGGAATAGCAGAGAGCAAGAGTGGGAGAAGGCTCCCCTTGGGAGGCATCTGGTTGGCCGCTGTGAGAAGAGGCTGGGGGGGCCACTGGCCAAATCCAGCTGAAGGCTCTCCTCATGTTGCTTTTGTCCAAACGTAGCCAAGGAAGCAGAGGTTGGGGGGAAGCCCAGAGGGAGAGGGAGGGAGGAGTCCCCGGAAGGTGGCAGCCGTGACCGTCCTCCGGCCCCCCCAGGGAGACACCGCAGGCGGGGGGAACCCCAGGCGGAAGCCGCAAGAGGCCGCCCACAACCACCTGCGCAGCCCAACAACTTCCTGGTGCTGCCCGCAGAACTTCCTGCCTGCCAAGGCTGCTCTGAGACAGGCAGGCAGCGCCAGGGAGGTGGGCAAGACATGCCCAGAAGGGCAATCCTGGGAGGAAACCTCAAGAAATTTGGCAGCTTGGCAGAACCCATTGGGGTGACTCCAAAGAACTCAAAGAATCATTGGACTTCAGCACTGGAAGGGACCCAAGGGTCATCTAGTCCAACCCCGTGCAATACAAAAAGCACAGCTGATCACGCAGATGTTGACTCATCTCTCAAAACACCTCTGTTTCCTACTTATGAAACCAGGTCACTGTCTTTCTTAAGGTAAACCTCTTCAGTCAATACCTCCCCCCTCCCCATCCCCTAGTTTTGGACAGGCGTAACATTGAATTTTATCTCTTTATTGACAGATCTTGGAGGGTAGGAGCTTTGAGCTGTGATTCCTGCATTGCAGGGGGAGGGACCAGATGGCCAATATCATGTTCCCTTTATACAAATCTAGATTTCACTTTCTTGGGTTCCATGATCACTGCAGATGGTGACACATCTCCCAGACACCTGCTTCTTGGGAGGAAAGCAATGACAAACCTAGACAGCATCTTAAAAAGCAAAGACATCACCTTGCCGACAAAGGTCCGTATAGTTAAAGCTATGGTTTTCCCAGTAGTGAGGTACAGAAGTGAGAGCTGGACCATCAAGAAGGCTGATCGCTGAAGAATTGATGCTTTTGAATTATGGTGCTGGAGGAGACTCTTGAGAGTCCCATGGACTGCAAGAAGATCAAACCTATCCATTCTCAAAGAAATCAGCCCTGAGTGCTCACTGGAAGGACAGATCCTGAAGTTGAGGCTCCAGTACTTTGGCCATCTCATGAGAAGAGAAGACTCCCTGGAAAAGACCCTGATGTTGGGAAAGATGGAGGGCACAAGGAGAAGGGGACGACAGAGGATGAGATGGTTGGACAGTGTTCTCGAAGCGACTGGCATGAGTTTGGCCAAACTGCGGGAGGCAGTGGAGGATAGGGGTGCCTGGCGTGCTCTGGTCCATGGGGTCACGAAGAGTCGGACACGACTGAACGACTGAACAACAACAGGGCGCAACCACATTTGGAATAATACTATAATATTGTAGAGTTTGAAAATGTTCAGAAAAGGGCCACCCACATGACTGAGGGGATGGAGCAGCTCCCTTAGGATGAAGGTCGCAGAGTTTGGGACTTTGTAGTGAGAGGCGACATGATAGAATCATAGAACTGTAGCGTTGGAAGGGAGGACACAGGGCCATCTAGTCCAACCCCCTGCCACGCAGGAATCTTTAGCCCAGTGTGGGGCTCCAACCCACAACTCTGATAAACTATTGTGAAGCGTGGACAACTTGTGGGCCTTCAGTGATGTTGAACAAGGGGATGCAAGATGGATACAAAAAAGCTAAACTGTGGAACTCCCTGCCACAAGGGGTGGCTTTAAACAAATATTAGATGAATTCATGGAGACAGGTATCAACAGCTGGCTCTGCAATGCTTCTGAAACCCCAAGCAGGGACAGCATTGCTCTTGAGTTCGAATCCTGCTTGCTGGTTTCCATTTGAGGCGTCTGGTTGGCCACTGTGAGAACAGGAAGACCTTTGTGACAGTAAGAGCTTTTAGACAATGGTCCTCCTCTCCTTCCTTGGGAGCTTTTAAGCAGAGGTTGGCAAGACACCTCCCACGGATGCTTGAGCTGAGATTCCTGCATTGCAGGGGGTTGGACTGGATGACCTTCGGGGTCCCTTCCAACTCTACAATTCTGGGATGCTGGACAAGGTGGGCTCTCGATGGCCTCATCCAAGAGGCTGTTACATGCATCTGCCGGGCACTGGAATTCAGTGGCAGCCAGAGAGCATGCCAGGCAGCCTGGATGAAGCTGCGCCCGAGAGGAATGCCAGCCTCTGAGTCACAGGGCAGAGATTCCTGGTCCGGCTCCGGCCTTCCGCCCCCACCCTGCCAGCCAGCTGGTGACCCAGCCCCCTCCCCACACCCCACGCCAGCTGCCGGAGCGGAGGGAAGCAGCTGCCCCACGGCTTGCCAAGGCCTGGAGGGCTGGGGTCCTTTCATCACAGCAGCAGCCCCTCGGCCGCCCCATGGGGCAGAGGTGGGACCACCAGGGAAGGCAGGAAGCCCCCCACCCACCCCAAGGGGGCTGCAGCCAGCCACCGTTTTTTCAGCCTGGCCTGCCTCGCAGGGCTGCTGTGCGGATGAGATGGAAGAAGCAGGCAGGAACCTCCCTTTGCCCCTCGCCAGCCAAAGGACTTCTGCGTTTTTCAGGAAACTCAAACTGTTGCCTCCGCGATTACATTTGTAACCAGCTCAACATTGTATGTATTTGGCGTCACATCCCTGAGCCCTGGCAGCCGCCACTCCCTCTTCTCTCTCCGAAACAGGCCTCTCAAAACACCCAAATTCCCTGATTCTTAGAGCTGAGCCCTGCTCTCTCTCTTAGGGCAAACCTCTTCTCCCAAGTCTTCATTTCTTTGACAAGTTACAGACGGGCATAAAATTGAGATCCATCTCGAAAGTCACATTATTTGCAGATATTGGGACACAAACACAGAACCCACTTTTTGCTGTGGTTCATGCATTGCCTCCAGCTCTACAATTCTTTATGCAAACTTTGATTTGGGGGTGCTTTCAGGCTGGGAGCAGGTGAGTTTTCAATGGAGCTGGGGGCAAATTCCTGACTTCTTAGTACTGGGGGGGTAAGGAATCACGGAGCCACAACACAATATAAGGTTCAGTGCAGTAACGTTCTCAAACAACAGGATTTGGGGGAGCCTGCAAGACCCCAAATGACTCAGCAACAGGGTAGATAAAAATCAATGATTTTTTAAATTTTAAATTGGATTTTAAAAAATAAAATTGGATTTTTAAAATAAAATGCTTTTGGAGGAAAAACCTTTCTAAAGATAGTTTTCTATTTAAATTACCGGTACATTATAATCCAAAGGCTATTCATCAGGAAATAAGGATTTTTTAAAAGTTTTTCATGTGTGCTAAAACTCAAGTCTTTTTTTAAAAAAAGTTTAACCACATCAGTTAACAAACATGGATACATATGTTCTAATGTTATTGTTTTAGCTAAATAAATTGTTAAAATTGTTATTAAGGAAATGATTATTTTTCTCCTTCCGTTAAAGTACAGCAGAAAAGTTGTCCAAATATAAGCAGTTACCGGTAACTTATTAGACCTCACAATAATTTCATAATTATCTGTCTATGTATTTCTAATTGTATAACCAAATCTGTATTTTTCATATAACTGTAAAAACTACTCTGAAAATTTATCATTCCAAAAATAAAACCTTCATCTGGTTGTAAATATTAAGATTATACCAGCAAGAATGAGTCTTTCTGTAAAAAAATAATAATGATTTAAATCAAGTCTTATTGACTAGTGATTTAAATCGATTTGATTTAAATCAAATCCACTCTGCTGAGCAACCATGCCCTCAGACAGACAGACCCCACCACAAACACCCCCCCCCAATCTCTTGGGCAACGTTTGGCCCCGTCACCTGCAATGGGGAATTTGCTGGAGGGAGGCAAAGTTCCACCCACCCCCCGCCTGGCATCGGGCAGCAACTTGGGCATCACATCTCCCAAGCACCTGCCCTCTCCCTGTTCAGCTGCCCCAGCGACCAGCCCAAGGGATGGGAACTAGGGTGGCACAACGTGGCAAGATGCTCTGGGAGAACCTCCTTGGCTTCCCTGGCAGGAGGGGAGTTGGAGAGGGTGGCATCAGCCCTGCCTCAGATGGCAGAATCACCTGAAGCCAGGCAGAGATAGCTCAGTTGGTGGAGCATGGGACTCTTAATCTCAGGGTTGTGGGTTCGAGCCCAACATTAGGCAAAACGATTTCTGCATTCATTGCAGGGGGTTGGGCTAGATGACCCTTGGGGTCCCTTCAGCTCCAAAATTCTATTTTTCTAAGGCAGCGGCTGCGCCAGTGTTGGGATGTGTCTGCTGCACACAAGCCACGTGGTGCCGTGGGGAGGGGGAAGGTGGCCCCCACATGGTTCTTATGGTCAGGCAGATGTGCAGGATTTAGCCCCGTGAGCAAGACTGTAAGCCCAAAGGACTCGCACTCAAGACCCAGGTGCCACCCCCCAGCAGCTGCCATGGAGAGGGATGCTGAAGCCCCAAGCAGCCCCCACTCCCCATCCCGGCAGCCCAGATAGCAGACGGCAGCTCCCTCCTCGCACCCCCCCCCCCCCGGTTTGAGAGGAAAGAATCTTTGAAAACGTGACAGAAATGTCTTCTGTTGCTTGGAAACCAAACGGCAAAACCAAGCAAACCCCCTAAATTACTATTCTTAGGTTCTTGAGCGGGTGGTCGCAGACCAGATCCAGGCGCTCTGGGAGGAAGCGGATTTTCTGGATCCATTTCAATCCTGTATAGCCCTGGTTTTTAGCACAGAAGCTGCTTTGGTCGCCCTCTATGGTGACCTCTGGGGGCGTGGGGGGAAATGTGTCCCTGTTAATTCTCCTCTACGTCTCAGCAGCCTTTGATTCCATCAACCCTGGGGTCCTTGTGGACTAGGGGTGGGTGGCACCGCTTTGTGGTGGTTCCGCTCCTACTCAGATGGTCGTTCCCAGAGGGTGATGCTTGGAGAGTGCTCCTTGGCCCCGTGGACCCTTCAGTGTGGGGTTTCGCAGGGCTCAATTCTATCCCCTATATGCTGCTTCACATCTACATGAAACCACTGAGTTGTGTTATTCTGGGGTTTGGGGTATGTTGTCAGCAAAATACTGATGGCACTCAGCTCTCTTTCTCCTTGACACCTGCAGGTGAGGCAGTGGAAGTGCTGGACCAGTGTCTTGCCTCAGTAATGGACTGGATGAGAGCCAACAAACTGAAGCTCAATCCAGATCCGACTGAGGCTCTGTTAGTGGGTGGTTCCTCAGGCCAGATGGCTGGGAGGTTGCCTGCTCCTGATGGGGTTACACTTCCTCTGAAGGAGCAGGTTCGTAGCTTGGGGGTCCTCCTGGATCCTTTGCTGTCGCTCGAGGCTCAGGTGGCCTCAGTGGCCCAGAGTGCCTTCCACCATCTTCTGCTGGTGGCCCAGCTACGCCCCTATCTGGACAGGGATAGCCTAACTACTGTTGTCTATGCTCTGGTAACCTCAAGGTTAGATTACTGCAATGCGTTCTACGTAGGGCTGCCTCTGAAGACGGTTCGGAAACTTCACGTGGTGCAGAATTCAGCAGCCAGGTTGCTCACCGGAGCAAGACAGTTTGAGCATATTACGTACACTGATCCTGGTCCGACTGCACTGGCTACCGATTAGTTTCCGGGCCCAATTCAAAGTGCTGGTTTTGACCTATAAAGCCTTAAATGGCTCAATACCTCAAGAACCACCCCTCTCCATATGAACCCTGAGATCATCTTCCGAGGTCCTCCTTCGTGTGTCTCTTCCTTGAGAGGTCCCGAGGGTGGCAACATGAGAGCGGGGCCTTCTCTGCAGTGGCTCCCCGTCTGTGGGCTGCTCCCCCCAGGGAAGCTCGCCTGGAGCCATCATTACCTATCTTTAGGCACCAGGTGAAAACGTTTCTCTCTAACCAGGTCTTGGCTGATTAACGTTCTACGGCCTTTTAAATCTGTTTCTGGGAGGGGGGAGCTTATGGGTTTGCTTTTGCTCTTGTTCTTATCATGCATTTTGGGTTCTCACTTTGCATTTCCATGTTGTGAATCACCCAGCGATCTTCAGATGAAGGGTGGCATACGGATTTAATAAATGACAATACTATGGTGCTCGTTCCACAATAAATGGTGACCTATGAGATTAGGAAAAGAGGTGCCAGGGAGTTGCCAGCGCCCGCCCACCCCCCCAAAAAAGGGTGAGGCTGAGCGGCCAAGAAACGTGTGGGAGGGTGGAAGGGAGGGAGGGAGGACTAGAAGCTTGTCTTTCAAACTGCCAAGCTATAGAAGACGGACAGGTGCCTGTCCCCACCTCCCAAACACTTGCCGCCTCCAGGCTGCAGCACAAGACGGATTGCAAGAGATTCTGCCCCACTCCAGCCCCCCAGAGCTGCCACTCTTGCCTGTGGGTCAGTGGAGTTCCTGAGGCACAAACACAAGGCAGCTGCCACAGGATCCAAGCCACAGAAAACCCAGAAGGGAAAATGTGGGGCGTTTCGTGCTCTAGCCATAAGAGCCCCGAGGAGAGGGTGTGGCTGGGAGTGACCCACAGAATCATAGAATTGTAGTGGTGGAAGGGGCTCCAAGAGACATCTAGTCCAACCCCCTGCACTGCAGGATGCAGAGCCACCTCACTGCCACACTGCCGGACCACCCCACACTTCAGTTCTCCACAACCCCCCAGGAGTCCAAAGTCCAGGGTTCTTCAAAGACCCCCGAGCAGCCCAAACAAACCGTGTAGCCCAAGCGAAGGGGCACAACCCACAAATCTGCCCACAATACACTTTGGGTGGGGGGCGTGGAGAAGAGAAGAGCTGACCACTAAGCTAGTTGCCCAATGTCTGGCACCAAGAAAAAGGCAATTTTCCCCCAAGCAAAGCTGTCCTTTTCAAATCCAGACCAGTGAAGGTGGAACAAGCTGGTTTTCTGCTGCCTGGGTTCAAAATACAAGAAAGGAGATTCAGGCTAAACACCCGGAAGAACTTTCTGGCGCTAAGAGACATTCAACGGCAGGATGGACTCCCTCAGAAGGTGGAGGACTCTCCTTCCTGGGAGGTTTTTAAGGAGAGGTTGGCTGCCAATCCGTCAGGGATGCTTGAGCTGGGATTCCTGCATTGCAGGGGGATGGACTAGAGGACCCCTGGGGTTCCTTCCAACTCTACACTTCTACTATTATATGATTCCCATGGTTAGCTCAGAGTTAAGAGTCCCTTAAATGTGAAAGGGTACAGGAGCAGAACTTGTTTCTGGGCCCCAGGACAGCTGGATGTCCCAGAGGCAGAGAGGAGGAACCCCTTGCAGGCCTTGCTCTCCTGCCCAGCCCAAAATTGCAGAAGGGAAGGAAGCAACTTCTGCCAAAGCTTAACTGTGATACAAAATTGCCTATGACACACATAGGAATATATCGAATATATTTAATTCAACCTAGATCTTAGGAAGATTAAACTACAAAGCCAAAAGGTTCAGCCGTGTGAATTTGTCTTTCGTTAGTGGGAACAAAACAGAGAAGCAAACGAAACACAGGGCATCTGTACAGTTTTGCCAAATTACTGTATATACTGTATAATTACTGTATATACTGACCCCTGCTTCTTGGGAGGAAAGCAATGACAAACCTAGACAGCATCTTAAAAAGCAAAGACATCACCTTGCCAACAAAGGACCGTATAGTTAAAGCTATGGTTTTCCCAGTAGTGATGGATGGAAGCGAGAGCTGGACCATCAAGAAGGCTGATCGCCGAAGAATGGATGCTTTTGAATTATGGTGCTGGAGGAGACTCTTGAGAGTCCCATGGACTGCAAGAAGATCAAACCTATCCATTCTCAAAGAAATCAGCCCTGAGTGCTCACTAGAAGGACAGATCCTGAAGTTGAGGCTCCAGTACTTTGGCCACCTCATGAGAAGAGAAGACTCCCTGGAAAAGACCCTGATGTTGGGAAAGATGGAGGGCACAAGGAGAAGGGGACGACAGAGGACGAGATGGTTGGACAGTGTTCTCGAAGCTACCAACATGAGTCTGACCAAACTGCGGGAGGCAGTGAAAGATGGGTGTGCCTGGCGTGCTCTGGTCCATGGGGTCACGAAGAGTCGGACACGACTGAACGACTGAACAACAACAACAACAACTGTATTTGAAAGAGAGGTTAAAAGTTCTGTAAGAGACCCTTTCTTTCACCCATAGGAACACAGTTGGACTAAGAGCAAGAATGTCTCATTTTGTATCAACTGAAGGGAAACTGCATCCAGTTAATTGCTAAGCAAAATAGGACTCCTAAGAGGCGTCACAAGAAGACCAGAAACTATCATCCTTTATGTTGGAAACGTGGATAAGGCGTAGAAACTCACTCTCCATTACGGTGTCGCTTTCCCAGAGAAGAAGCTCTTAGGTGAGATGTGGGACCACAACTACACTGAGACCCTCCCTGCCTGTTGCTCACCTGTACAGGGCCTGAAATCGTCACCTCAGCAAGTCCTAAAAAGAATTGGAGAACAGCAGAATTGGAAAGGACCCCCAAGGGCCATCTAGTCCAACCCCCTGCAATGCAGGAAGAACCCAGGATAAACTAAAGAAAGGCGTGCCAGTTATTGGGACCAACACCTATCAGAATGGCACCTAATTAATGGAGATCTTCGCTAAAGACTCCAGGGGAAGCTGAATGGCCGTGGGGCGAGAGGAGAGGTCCTCCTCTTTTTGAATCAGAAGAAGAAGAAGAAGAGGAGGAGGAGGAGGAGTTTGGATTTGATATCCCGCTTTATAACTACCCGAAGGAGTCTCAGAGCGGCTCACATTCTCCTTTCCCTTCCTCCCCCACAACAAACCCTCTGTGAGGTGAGTGGAGCTGAGAGACTTCAGAGAAGTGTGACTAGCCCAAGGTCACCCAGCAGCTGCATGTGGAGGAGTAGGGAAGCGAACCCGGTTCACCAGATTACAGAACTACAGCTCTTAACCACTGCACCACACTGGCTACAGAACTGGAAGTGGCAAGCGGAAACAAATGTTGCTGCTCCCCATAGAGGGATGGGGAAAGCGCCCTCACAAAGAGCAGAATTAGGACATGCGCTTTTTAACTTGTACGTAAATTGTCTGGAGTCGGGTGAACAGTGAGGTGAAACTGGAAGCAGAAAATTACCCACGCTAGAGATCACTAGGAAAGGAACCAGAAATCAAACTGCCAAGGCCATCGTGCCATCTATAATGCGATTTGGGAGGCCTGCGTCCCGTTCTGTTCGCCTCTCCTCCAAGAGGATATCGCACAGCTGGAGAAGGTTCTGAAAAGGATGGAGAAGGGGATGCAGAAACTCCCCTCTGAGGAAAAGTTGCAGCATTGGGGGGGGGGGGTTTCTGTTTACAAAAAACAAGAGAGGTGACATGACAGATGTTTATAAAAATTAGGCACAGTGCGAAGTTTTTCTTCCTGTCTCGCAATACAGCTTTGTGAGCCTAAAACGAAACGGAGATCCAGAACTGACAAGAGAAAGTATTCCTTCAAGCAACTCGTAGTGAACTTAAGGAATTTGATCCGGCTCACCTGCAGGGCTCCTCGGAGGTCCTCCTAGCCTGATCACCACTGGCACACACCTAGTGAACAGGTATGGCACAGGTAACAATGCCAGGGCTTTTCGGGTACTGGGGGTAACCAGCCGGCGCCCAGCAAGTGGCAAGGCCAAAGGAAGGGGCAGTTCCTCAAGGGTGAGGACCACGTGGGTCAGGCAAGTCCTTGGCTCCAGCACCCAGCCTCCCCAACTGGGGCCACCAGGGACTCGACCAGCCAGCTGCTGAGAAGCCCCCCAAATCTGGGCTACAGCAATCTAAACATGGCCAGACCAGTGTTAGAAACTCAGGTATATCAGCTAGGCGGCAAATGGCACCTTAGAACCAAGGTGACAGTCACCAAAACAGAAAGTCTACTTGCTATTTTGGGGCATTTTTCAAATGACGGATTGTCTGTGATTGAACATCCATCTAGTTCATGTGACAAGCTTGAGTTGGGTGAAGAGCTTTGAGAACTTAAAGAAGAAAAGTCCCAAGATCCAGGGACAGTTCGCATCTATACTGGCCCATTCTGACCACTTTTTCTTAATGGTGACACAGATCATTCACACCATAGGAATATTCTTCACAACTGTCAGCAGGGCAGTCGGGGGGGGGGGGGGGCGAAGACAAGCGACAACAATTCACTATAACATTGGTCTCTTCTCCTGCTCGGAAAAAGCATTTTGGTTCCTGAAATTCATTCCGATTGTGCAGATAAAATAAAATGGGATAGAATTCTACAGGGTGTGTTGCTAGTGTGTGAAAACAGCCAAGATCCAAGGAGCAGGCGGGCACCTCCAGATGGTGGAGATGTCAGGCACCCTCCTGGCACTCAGGCATCTGCACTTGGTCGCAAGTGGCCAGTAGCCAGGCGCAAAATGTGCCTGGCAGATTTCGAACACAGACCCAGGACACCCAAGGAGGCTGCCTTTGAGGAGTGCCTTTGGCTGCACCTGGATGCTATGTATAGATTCTGGAAGGGGAAAGGATGCCCACAGAAGGACACAGGATGGGTGCGGGGTTCAACACCACCCTCACCCCTGGACTTCCGGCATCGAAGACCAGAGCCAGGAAAGTCCTGGGCATAAGGCTGGCACCTGTGGATTGACCTGGCATTTCCAGCTCCTGTCAAGATCCCTGCCTCCAAGACCAGCGATGCCACCTCAGTCCCAGGTGTCTCCCAGGTAGCCCTTTCAGGAGGGGCTCTTGCGAGGCTCCTCCCTTCTTCCCAAGCAATGAATGCCAGGCCACAGACAGACAGAAGGCATGAAGAGAGCAGGAGAAGAAAGAGAGGATCTCTCCCTGGTTTTTGCTGCTGCCGCCAAGGCCCCATCCTGCCCCTGGCAGCAGAGTGGACATACTTCTGAGGCTTCTAGGTAAAGGGTAAAGGTACCCCTGACCGTTGGGTCCAGTCGCGGACGACTCTGGGGTTGTGGCGCTCATCTCACTTTACTGGCCGAGGGAGCCGGCATACAGCTTCCGGGTCATGTGGCCAGCATGACAAAGCCGCTTCTGGCGAACTAGAGCAGCGCACGGAAACGCCGTTTACCTTCCCGCCAGAGCGGTACCTATTTATCTACTTGCACTTTGACGTGCTTTTGAACTGCTAGGTGGGCAGGAGCAGGGACCGAGCAACGGGAGCTCACCCTGTCGCGGGGATTCGAACCGCCAACCTTCTGATCGGCAAACCCTAGGTGACCTGCGTCCCTCTGAGGCTCCTACCAGCTCCCAAACAGTAGCAGGAGGCAGAAATCCCCCCACCCCGATGGATCATCAGCGGAAGCTCAAAGTCAACCTCTCTGTGTGGCTTCCATTCCCTGCAGCAGCAACCTCCCTCCCATCCTGCCAGCTTCTGCATGTCTCTTTCCTTCTTCCACTCAGGGATGCTCAGGAATAGTCCAGACTCTGCCCTTCTCTTCACAGGGGTCCCCCCAAGTACACCCCAGATGCAGGTGGCCCTTTCCAGACACCATCCTCTCTCTCTCTCTCTCCCCCCCCCCTCCTTTGTCACACGCCAATCTCTCACCCGGAATTGTTTCCTTCCTCCGAGCAAAGAGGCTCCCCGAGATCTCCTGCCAAGCAGCACAGGTGGGGAGGTGGCGCTACAGGTTTGCCAACCTGCCGACACGGAGCGCAGGTGCTGTGCTGCCTCAGGGCAAGGCTTTCTGAGCAGTTCCACGCCCAGGCCGGGCGCAGAAGATGCCACCCGCCTTCCCTGCCTGACAGCTTCCACTCCCCCAGGCCGCCCTTCTTAGCAAAGGAGGGAGAAATGGGGTGCAAGCAGAACAGCAGCAGGGCAGCTGGCATGGCTCCCCCCCCCCAGAGCCCCCTGGCCAAGCTGAACAAGAGCAACAGGAGCAGGCAGTGCCACGCAGAAGGGCCTCCTGCACAGAGAGACGGAGCCGCCAGCAAAAACCAAGGGAAATGGAGGATGCTGCCATCACTACCACCGTCTCCATGGCACTGAGCCCCCCCCCCCAGGGTCCACCCCAGAGGGATGCTATCACAACCTGACCCTGAACAAAGGCAGAATGGCTCTCTGGCCCGGGCACTCCAGCCCCAGGACCCTTCCACAGAGCATCCGCTGGGCCTCTGGCACTGGAGGTTCAGCCTCAGAGCACTGGCATGAAAACAGCGCCTCTGAGCTCGTGCAGAGGGCATCTCTATAACTGAAGCCAGGTTCATCGCAGACTTTACCAGGCAGGAGACACAGGGCGTGGGCAGCCTTCGGTTCCTTGGAGGTGTTTGGGGCCTTCCCCTCTGCCCTCCTCACAAACTGCCCCCCCCCCAGTCCTTGCCAGACAACCTCCCAATCCCAGAACCCCCTTGCTGGAAGGTGATGATCTGGGGGCTGTCCACCTGTTTTGGGGGGGCTTTCCTGGGGTTCAGAATGAGTTGCTTTGCACACCAGGGTCCACTGCCCAACCCTGGAGGTTCTCCACACCCCCAGCTGGCCAACAATGTTCCATCCCTTTGGGGCACATCTGGCAGAATCAACATTTGCCAGTGGGGGGGGGGTTTCCTGCTGCCAGGATGTCCCCTCTCTGGCCAGGAAGGGCACAGCCAAGGGCAGCCACAGGCATGGGGTGTGGAGAAGGGGCACAGTGCCACCCAGGGAACCTGGCGCAAGGGAGGCTGGCTTTGTGCGAGGCATGCCAAGGAGGGTCTCCTTCCTCCTCCTCCTCCCCGCACCCAAAATCAGGGTCCCTTGCAAACTGCCAACAAACTCTGCCAAGTGCCAAAGCACGTGGTGAGGTGGGGGGGGGGATGCAAGAGGAGAGAACGGAAGGAAGGAAGGAAGGAAGGAAGGGAAGAAAGGAGGAAGGAAAGCAAGGAGTGACATTTGGCAAGGGATTAATCACAGCCTCTCTGCAGAGCCAATAAACCCCCCCCCCCCCCCCAATCGGGAGCTCCATTTTCTGCTGCAGGAGAGAGATGCACACATAACAGCCCCCCCCCCCCTCGAGGCGGAGGAGGAGGAGGCGGCTCCACTTGCGAGGCAGGCGCCGCACAGCCCTTCGGCCGCATCCTTCCCAGAGCATCCCCGAGGCCTGAGAGCCCCCGCCCCACCCCTCGACCTCCCTCTTCCGCCCCCTCCTCCGCCGCAGGAGCCCCGGCGCCCGCCCCCCCCCACCCCACCGCCGGGGGTCTCACCCTCGATGGAGATGACGTGCTCCCGGATCTGGCTCTGCAGCGCCAGGTCGTCGACGCGCTCGACCAGGTCGTAGATGGCGTAGATGTTGGGGTGCACCGACTCGAAGCGCCCGATCTCGGCGCGGATGGCCGCCGAGTTGGACAGGCCGAACTGCGGCGAAGGCGAGCCGCCCGACCCCGACGGGCCCGACGGGCCCCCCGGCGCCGCCAGGCTCTGCTGCGAGGCCGGCCCGCCGCCCTGCCCCCCCGGCCCGCCCTGGAAGTTCATGGCCGGCGGCGCGGGAGGACGAGGACGACGACGGCGGAGGAGGACAAGGGCGAGGGGGCGGCGGGCGGGCGGGCGAGGCTCGACGGGGCGGCGGGAGAGGCGAGGCGAGGCGCGGCTGCGCGGGCGGCTCAGCGGCGCGGGGCTGCGGCGGCGGCGGCGTCCGGGGCTGCGGGCTCCCGGCGCTGCATGGCGGCTCCCGGCGCTGCTGGGCTGGCGGCTGGTCCTGCTCTCCGCCCGGCGGCCCCGACAGCAGCACAAGCAGCAGCAGCAGCAACACAAGCACAAGCAGCGGCGGCGGCGGCGGCGGCGGCGGCCCCGCGTCACGCAGCCGCCCCCGCTCCTCCTCCCGCGTCAGCGCCGGGCTGGCACCGCCCCCGGACGGAGGGAAGGAAGGAGGGAGGCAGGAAGGAAGGAGGGAAGGAGGGAAGGAGGGAAGGAAGGAAGGAGGAGGGCGGCGGGGATGCGGGCGGGAGGCGAGGGAAGGAGCCGCCTGCCTGCGCAAGCCCGGCCAACGCTTATGTAAGGCGCGCGGCCGCGGCGTCGGGGGGAGCCGCGCGTGGCCCTCGCCCGCCTTGCGGGGACCCTCGGAGGGGGCCGGCCGGGCGGGGGTCCCGGGGAAGGAGGAGCCCTGGGTGGCCACCTCGGGAGTAGAGCCCGCCGGATGGATCAGCCCCCCAGTCCAGCAGCCTTTTCCCACGGGGGCCTCAGCTCTCCCCTCGCGGCGGGGCTTCCGACGTGGCTCGCAGCCTTCGCTAGCCCCCTCTTCTCCTGGCAGGGGCGCCAACTTGAATAAAATATGGCGGGGGGGGGCAGGTAAGCCTCGCCCTGCCAGGAGAAGAGGGGGCTAGCGAAGGCTACGAGCCACGTCGGAAGCCCCGCCGCGAGGGGAGAGCTGCTCGAGAGGCGCCTTTCATGGCAATGCCCATCAGCTTTGGGGGGCTCAGCCCCCTCAGATATTTTATTGGGGGGAGTGTGAAGGGACCTGGCCCCCTAGGAGATGGCTCCTGTGCCTCCAAGATGGCCTTCTCCACCCCCACAGCTTGGCCAGAGCGTCCTTTGGAAGCGCATCACTTGAACTCTGTGCTGAGAAGCCCGCCCAGTTGGATGCCTCCAATAGGGGAGGTGCCAGCGGCTGCAGTTGGGGGGTGACCCATTTCCTCCAAGGCCAGGGGCTTACCTAGGGGCTGGCTCCCACCGACTGTGCAAGCCCAGGGGGGAGGACGCTTCGCAAAAATCTCAAAGGAAGATGGAGAGAGTGAGAGAGCTCCTTTGACAAAGGCAGAAGGGAGCCTGGAACAGGTCAGTCTCTGCCCAGAGAGCGTGGAGTTCATTTCATTTATTCCAGGGACTTCTGCCTTCCAAAACACAGTTTTCTCCAGGCTTCTCACAACATATGTAAAGCATTTTTTGAATAGGAAACATCAAGATCTAAAATATTAACAACAAATATAAAATAAATTTTAAGTAGCAAACATCAGTATCTAAAATATTAAAAAACTAACAGAACAGCCTACATCAGGCCAGCAAAGCAAGACAGGAATGGCAGATTCATGGTTTTTAAAAACAAAAAAACAAAACACAATTTAAAACAAAGAGGATCATTAATTGAAAATCCAGTCCATCTTCTCTCTTAATATGTTTTTTTTAAATCACTGATTGCTTCCTTCCTTATCTTTAGTTACACCCAGGGCTTTTTTTCCAGCTAGAACTCACCGGAACTCAGTTCTGACCCCCTCAGGTGGGCGCCATTGCCATTATAAGAGAACAAGGAAGGCGTTCATGGTGAGTTCTGGCACCTTTTTCTAGAAAAATAGCACTGGTTACATGGCAGAACTGTAACATTGGAAGGGACCCCCAGGGGTCATCCAGTCCAACCTCCTACAATGCTGGGGAGTAGAGTGGCTGGGGAGACCCGGCCAGATGGGCGGGGTATAAATAATAAATTATTATTATTATAATGCAGGAATCACAGCTCAAGAATCATTGACAGATGACCATTCAACCTCTGTATAAAAAAACCCAAAGAAGGAGAGACCAAAACCTTCCCAGATAGTACATTGCAGCATCAAAGAGCTTCAGGAAGTTCTTCCTGACATTTAGGCGGAGTCTCCTTTCTTGTAACTTGAATCCATAGGTTCAGATCCTGCCCTCCAGAACAAGAGAAATCAAGCACACTCCCTCCTCCATATGACAGCCCTTAAGCTATTGGGAGATGGCTCTCCTATCTCCTCTCGGTCTCCTCTTTTCCAGACTCAACACCCTCAGCTCCTTCAACCCTTCCTCATCAGGCTTGGTTTCCAGGCCCTCGATCGTCTTGGTCGCCCTCCTCTGCCCACTTTCCAGCTTGCCAACATCCTCCTTAAATTGTGGTGCCCAGAATTGGACCCAGTATTCTAGGTGTGGCTTGACCAAGGCAGGAGAGAGCAGGACCATGACCTCCCTTGATCTGGACACTGGACTTCTGTTGATGCAGCTGTTTTTGCTGCTGCGTCACACGGCTGACTCCTGTTCAGCTTGTGGTCTCCTAAGACCCCTGATCCTTGTCCCCATGTCCTGCTGTCAAGCCCGGTGTCCCCCATCCTATCTTTCTGCAGCTGGCTCTTCCTGTCCAAGTGTAGAACTTAGGGTCCCTTCCAGCTATATTATTCTATGTCCCAAATCTTCCAGCCTTCAGAGTGCACACATTGCAGGATACAGCCCAGCCCAGCCCTTCGTCTGGATGGGTCCTGAGTTCCCTGCTCCCTTCGGTTGGGGGTATTGCCGGTCCCAGATGGGTGGGTAGGGGCAGCCTGTTCAGAGATGCTCAGGACATGGTTGTCCTTTTCACACCATTCTGGGATGTTCTGGTCACCTGCGTGTGCTTCCTCCCCCCCCCCCACTCCTGGACCCATGTGGGTCTTGGCATTTATCCCTCCTTCCCTCCCTCCCCCTGCCTAATTGCTGCATAGGATTGGCAGCCCTGTGCCTTCCAGGAGATCAGCTAACTGGGGGTCAGGCCCCCCACCCCACCCCATCGCTGGCATCTTCAGGCCCAGAGCGGCACCCCCCCTCCAAGTGCACGCACACACATCCTGCAGTTAATTGGCACCAGCTGCCAGATCAGCTGGGTGCTAATTATCCCCAGGCCCTAATAGGAGGTTTGGGTAGCTGAGCCAGAGTGACTCACCCAGAGGGCAGCGGGAGACAGGCCGGGAAAGCTCCCCCAGCTGGCCTCAGACCCACAGACAGACAGACAGACAGACTCTGGACTGCAGCTTTTTTGCATTCCTCGGGGCTGCCCAGGAGGAAAGAGCCCCCCTTCCAAAGGCTGCCCAACTAACCCAGGATCCTGTTCCCATAGTGGCTGAACAGATGCCCTCATTGGGAAACCAGCCAGCAGGATCTCAGCACAAGAGCAGCTCTCCCCTCTGCAGACCCTCCAAGTGCCCCTATATTCCAGGGACAGTCCCGGATGTTTCTGTTTTAGTCCTGGAATGTCCCGCTTTTCCTTAGGACGTCCCTATTTTCATCGGAGAAATGTTGGAGGGGATGGTGGTCTTCAGAAGCATGGCTGCCTCTGACTGTGGATGCCGAGCACAGCCATCCTGGCCAGGACAGAGCCATCGATTGCCCTCTCTCCCTCCTCCATTAATTTCTCCAATCATCTTTTAAACCCACCCAGGGTGTCGGCCATCGCTGCCTCCTGTGGCAGGGAGTTCCACCGTTTAACTGCGCTGCGTGAAGAGCTCGTTCCTTTTATCCTGAATCCTCCAACTTTTGGTTTATTTGGATTTCCATGAGTTCTAGCATTACGGGGGGGGGGGGGAGGCCTGGAAGCTGTCCAGGGGCCCCTTGGCTGGATTGTTTCCACCCCAAAGCATGAAGGAAGCCTGGGAAGCATTCCCATGCCAGAGGGTGGGATGGAGGGGCTTTGCATATTACGTGCTCCCTGGCAAGAGGCTGGCCATGTTTTTGTGCCAACCAGCCCCCCCCCCCCCAGCAAGGGCTGGGGCAAGATCCACCTGCTCCGTGTCAGGCAGTTGTTCAAAGTCGCAAGAATCTGGGCAGGAACGGGGTGAAATGACACCCCCCCCCAGGATGTGTGTGAGATGGCAACAAGGGGGCAGCTTCTCCCAGAGTGCCCTGCTCTCTGGGAAGCCACACTGAGCCACTGGTCACTCCCACAGCACCCCGTAGGTCACGCCATCCCTGCAATGGGGGGGGGGGTTGAGTGACCCAGAAGGAAGGCGAGGCTCCTGCACGCCCCCCCCCCCGGCAGTGACACAAAGCAAGCATAGTCTCCAAGTTCAGTAGGGCTTATTCTCATGTACGTTTACACAGGATCCTAGCCTTTTTTGGGGAGGGAACGCCAATACCCCCCATACCCTGGTTATCCAAAAAATGTGGGGAAGACTCATGTGGGGGAAATGTGGGGAAGGCCCCAGGTCCATATCGTCTCCCCCGGAAGGTACTGTTTGCTTATTTCAAATGCATGGAGCAAAGGGCTGTTGGTGGCTCCTAGCCAAGGAGCTTTACCCCCATAAATTCCAGTTGCTGGAATCCGCACTCAGATCTTGCTTGCGGGTTTCCAATTGGGCGCAACTGGTTGTGAGAAGAGGCTGCTGGATTAGATGAGCCAGCAGGGTCTCCTTCTGTTTTTCTCTATTAAACCTATTAGTTCCTTGTCACCTAAAACCGTCTCTAAGCAACACACAGAGAAGAATTCACTATAAAAGAGAATTACTCTTTTATTATTCTCATCATCATTACGTATACCGCCCTTCACCCAAAGATCACAGGGCAGCTCACAACATAGATCATTCTTCCTGCGTTGCACGGGATTGTACTAGACGATCCTTGGGGGTCCCTTCCATGATTCTATAAAATATTAAAATTCCACGCAGCATATAAAACAAAAAAAAACAAAGAAACCCCAAACAGTGATAATGAATACTGCAACAATAACAATGGCAGCACAGGAAGGAAAAACAAAATGACGTGTCCCGCCCCCTCATGAACCAGCAAATGAAAATAAGTACTTGAACGATGACACGCACTCCGCTCCAGCCCAGCAGTCATAGAAGCATGGCGTTGTAGTGTTGGGAGGGACCCCCAGAGGCATCTAGTCCAACCTCCTGCAATTCAGGAACCACAGCTAACCCATAGTGGGTCTCGTAATAAATAATAATAATAATAATAATAATAATAATAATAATAATAAAGCGCAAAATATGGTCTGAAGCTGAACATCAAAAAAACTAAGATCATGGCCACTGGTCCCATCACCTCCTGGCAAATAGAAGGGGAAGAAATGGAGGCAGTGAGAGATTTCACTTTCTTGGGCTCCATGATCACTGCAGATGGTGACAGCAGTCACGAAATTAGAAGACGTCTGCTTCTTGGGAGAAAAGCAATGACAAACCTAGACAGCATCTTAAAAAGCAAAGACATCACCTTGCCGACAAAGGACCATATAGTTAAAGCTATGGTTTTCCCAGTAGTAATGTACAGAAGTGAGAGCTGGACCATCAAGAAGGCTGATCGCCGAAGAATTGATGCTTTTGAATTATGGTGCTGGAGGAGACTTTTGAGAGTCCCATGGACTGCAAGAAGATCAAACCTATCCATTCTCAAAGAAATCAGTCCTGAGTGCTCACTAGAAGGACAGATCCTGAAGTTGAGGCTGCAGTACTTTGGCCACCTCATGAGAAGACTCCCTAGAAAAGACCCTGATGTTGGGAAAGATGGAGGGCACAAGGAGAAGGGGACGACAGAGGACAAGATGGTTGGACTGGCATGAGTCTGACCAAACTGCGGGAGGCAGTGGAAGACAGGAGGGCCTGTTGTGCTCTGGTCCATGGGGTCATGAAGAGTCAGACACGACTGAACGACTGAACAACAACAACAACCCCCCATCTGGCTGGGCTTCCCCAGCCACTCTGGGCGGCTTCCAACAAAATATTAAAATACCATAATTCATCAAACACTAAAAGCTTCCCTAAACAGTCCAACAGTCAAGAAGGCATTTTCTGCCCATTCTGTGGAGAGAAACGAGGGGCTCGTCAACCTGGGAAAGTAGCCCATCCAGGAGAAGGAAAACTTTATCCTAAACCGTCATTTGTGAGAAAGTCTTCAGGAGTAAACCTCGAGGTGCAATTTGTAGAGAGAGAAGACAAGGCAAGGAGTGATGTCCGGCGGGTTGCCAGATAATGTCCCATTGGCTATTGGCTAAAGGTGTGTCAGAGCATCCAGCTCACTCACTGCTGACAGCGGCAACACTTGCAAAATGTACGAAGGCCTGAAGAAAGACTTTGGGGCAACAGTCAGGAGAAATGCACCACGGAAAACCTTGTCGGGAGAGATGGTCACAGACGGCAGCAAGCCAATGAAGCTCTCAAGATCGCTACCCACAGGAAATTGACAGAATCCAGACTCTGCCTGTCTTGGAAGAGCTGGGTGTCCCTCCCTCCCTCCCTTGACGAACTAAAGAATGCCCTCAGCTCTCAGGCATGTGGAAAAGGCCCAGGGCAGGATGGAATCCCCCCAGAAGCGCTGAAAGCCAGAGTCCGTTCCTCCCTCATGACACTCTTCCACAGCCTCTTCTCGCAGTGTTGGGAACAAGGATGCGTGCCACAAGTCATGCGCGACGCCAGCATTGTGACGAAGGTGACCACCAGGACAGTAAGAATTACCACGGGACCCCCCTGCTACTGGTCCGTGCAGCTCTCAACAGATTGCGCTCACTCACCGACAGGGTTGATCCCGAGTCACAGCCACAGTTGAGCTGATGTTCTCAGTGTGCCAGCTGCAGGAGAAATGCCAAGAAGAAGAAGAAGAAGAAGAAGAAGAAGAAGAAGAAGAAGAGTTTGGATTTGATATCCCGCTTTTCACTACCCGGAGGAGTCTCAAAGCGGCTCACATTCTCCTTTCCCTTCCTCCCCCACAACAAACACTCTGTGAGGTGAGTGGAGCTGAGAGACTTCAGAGAAGTGTGAGTAGCCGAAGGTCACCCAGCAGCTGCATGTGGAGGAGCGGGGATGCGAACCCGGTTCACCAGATTACAAGTCTACCACTCTTAACCACTACACCACACTGGCCCCTCGTACATCGAGGCCTTTGACCTCCTCAGCCAAAGAGGACTCTTCACACGGCTCCACCAGGTAAGATGTCCACCGCAGCTTCACAAAATGATGGTGTCTTTCCACAAGGACACGCGTGGCACCGTCCCAGGTGATGGCTCGTCCTCAGACGCCTTCCCCACAAAGAGTGGCATGAAGCGGTTGGAGGGTGGGTGGCGGCCAACAGATTGAGGTTGAATCCTGGCAAGACAGAAGGACTGTTTTTGGGGGACGGGGTGGGTGGGTGTGGGGGACTCCCTGGTCCTGAATGGGGTAACTGTGCCCCTGAAGGACCAGGTGCGCAGCCTGGAGGTCATTTTGGACTCACCACTGTCCATGGAGGCCCAGGTCAATTCTGTGTCCAGGGCGGCTGTCTACCAGCTCCATCTGGTACGCAGGATGAGACCCTCCCTGCCCCCAGAGCATGTGGTGCATACTCTAGTTATCTCCTGCTTGGACTACTGCAATGCACTCTACGTGGGGCTACCTTTGAAGGTGACCCAGAAACTACAACTAATCCAGAATGCAGCAGCCAGACTGGGAGGCTGCCATGACCATATAACACTGGTCCTGAATACTGGGAACATTGGCTCCCAGTACATTTCCGAGCACAATTCATAGTGTTGGTGCTGACCTTGAAAGCCCTAAACAGCCTCAAAGGCCCAGTAGACCTGAAGGAGCGTCTCCACCCCCATCATTCAGCCCGGACACTGAAGTCCAGCTCCGAGGGCCTTCTGGCGGTTCCCTCCCTGCGAGAAGGGAGGTTACAGGGAACCAGGCAGAGGGCCTTCTCGGTGGTGGCGCCCACCCTGTGGAACGCCCTCCCATCAGATGTCAAGGAAATAAACAACTATCAGACTTTCAGAAGACACCTGAAGGCAGCACTGTATCGGGAGGTTTTTAATGTTTGATATTTTATTGTGCTTTTAATATTCTGTTGGTAACCACCCAGAGTGGCAGGGGCAACCCATCCAGATGGGCAGGGTACAAATATTATTATTATTATTATTATTATTATTATTATTATTATTAAGCAGGGCTGTGGTCTTCTTGCCCCAACCCTCTTTGGCATATTCTTCTCCCTGCTGTTCTCCTCAGCCTTCCTAGGAGACCAGAGTCGGTGTCCGGCACTTCCATGCCAGGAGCCATGGGGGTCTGCTCAGCCTGGCACATCTCCACACCGAGAGAAAAGCGGGGCTGATCCTTATGCGTGAGATGTTTTCAGGTGACGCAGCCATGACAGCGCGCTCCGAGGAAGCTCTACAGAGACCCGTCAACCGCTTTGCCCAAGCCTGCGGGGAGTTCGGCCTGATCACCAGCCTGACAAAGACCAACATCCTGGGCCAGGACATCAGAAAAGTCTCAATTGATGCTGAGCTGGGCAAGCATGTTGGCAAGGCAGCTATGGCAATGGCTGTGGGAGAATGGGATGTCCAATACCAAGGTGAAGGTCTACCAGGCTTGCCACTGGCGGGAGCAACGCCTCCATGACGTCCACATGCGCTGCATCGGAAGGATTGGGGGCATCACGCGACAGGACAGGATTCCAAACAAAGAAGTGCTCTCTCTCCCAAGGCCACATTCCCAGCATGTTCACACTCCTGTCTCCGCGACGTCCGGCTTGGTCGTGTCTGCGGAATGGAAGATGGCAGGATCCCCAATGCGGTGCTGGCTTCCGGCACTAGGCCAACCGGCAGACCAACTCTGTGTTACCAAGGTGTGTGCAAACGTGACACGAAGGCCGGCAACACCAACCCTGCCGTGTGGGAATCGCATGCAGATGAGGCCAGTGCCTGGAGACAGACAGACAGACAGGCCGTGCATCCACAGCAGTGACCAGAGGAGGAATGACGGCTGGGAGGAGAAACGCCCTGGTGCGACCACCTTCCTCTGCCCCGGCTGCAACAAAACATGTCTCTCCTGTATCAGTCTCTGGGGCCACAGCGGGCGCAGCAACCTTCCAGCAGCTTGACCTCGCCCCCAAAGGTGCATTATTCCGTTGTCTCCCAAGTCAGACGGATGCCAATCAACCATACCACGCATCTAGCTCTCTATTGTCTTCGCTGACTGGCAGCTGCGCCTCTCCAGGGTTTCAAGGAGGAGTCTCTGCCAGCCCTACCTGGAGGTGCTGCTGGGAATCGAACCCGAGACCTTCTGCCTGCAGAGCCGATGTTCTGTCGCTGACCCTAATAATACACAGAATCATAGAATGGCAGAGTTGGAAGGGACCTTGAGGGTTATCTAGCAGAGGGTGTAGAATCTGGTGGTCCAGACAGGTAGCCCCGCCTGATCCTGCCACTGGCGGCGTTTGGGTGGCTCTTGAGGTTGGAGTGCAGACAGGGAGGCGTTTTATTCCTGTGCAATGCCATCTCTCAAGGCATTCAATCCATCCTCTGACGGTGGGCACACAATGAAGCCAAATGTCGGAAGATTCAGGGCAGATCAAAGAAAGTCCTTCACACAGCACAGAGTTGAACTCTGGAACTCTCTGCCTCAGGAGGCAGGGGCGGCCACCACGCTAGATGGCTTTAAAAGAGGAGAGGAGGAGAGGGCTTCCGCTGGCCAGTGGCCTGATCCTTATCTTCTTATGGAGAAGAATTGAGGGTTTCCTTCCCCCAGTTACTCTCAAAGCTGCCTATGAGCTGAACTGAAATTGGCTACTGCTCCCTTCTGGCTGCCCCTAGCCTTGCATGTGGCTATCGGGGAGAGTTGGCTACTGCGCAGGCCAAGCGACCGACCGTCCCCCTCGGGATTTGAAAGGGCCTTTCTGCCGGGGAGTCTCCTTTCCCTCTTCAATCCTCACAACAAGCCTGTGCGGGAGGTTAGGCTGAGAAGCAAGGCCTCCTGTGGCAGTGAGTTCCACTGGTGAACTCTGTGCTGCACGGAGAAGGACTTTCGCCTCTTCTCAACCTTCTGGCCTTCAACTTCATGGGATGCTGCCTACGGGTTCTAGTTGGACGAGGGAGGAATAATTCAGCAGAAGAAGCCATTTGAGAACCTGCGGAGAGCCTGCTGGATCAGACCAATGCGCCTCTAGTCCAACATTGTATTATCACAGAGGCCAACCAGATGGGAAACTTCAAGCAGGACTCGAACACAGAGCCACTCTCCCCTCCTGCGTTTTCCAGCAGCTGGTCTTGGGAAGCATTTCTGCCTCCGATTGTGGAGCCAGAGCACAGCCATCCTGGCCAGCAGCCTTTCCTATCCTCCTCCTCCTCCTCCATCAATTTGCCCGAGCCTCTTTTGAAGCCGTCCAGGTTGGTGGCCATCTCTGCCTCCTGTGGCGGGCAGTTCCACAGTTTAACTCTGCGCCGTAGGAAGAAGCCTTCACTTTCTTTCTCCCGACTCCGCCCACATTCCGCTTCCTCCCCTTCCCCGCCAGGGAAAGGAAAACTACAGCGCCCACAATCCCCTGCGACGAAGAGAACCCACAAGGCACCGCGCGCCGCAACTACGGCCCCCGGCGTGCCTTGCGCGACGAGCCGAAGCGCTTCGGGGAAGCGAGGGCGCCCCCGCGTGGCAGGCGACTCTCCCTGCGCCGGAGCTGCCGCTCTCTCCCCGCCCCTTCCCGAGAGGGGCCCGGAAGTCGGAAGTTTGGCAGGCGGGGACTACGAGGCCCACAATGCCGCGCGCTGGCGGCCGGAAGGGAGGGCGGGAGCGCCTGAGTGGCAGCTCGAGGAGGATGGAGGAGGAAGCGGCGGCGGCGGCTGGAGGGGTCGCGGGTGAGTGGGGGTCGCGGGGGGGGGGGCGGTTGCTAGGAGACTCCTCCGCCAGTGGGGCGTGGGCAGAGTCCCGAGGGGGGGGGCGTCCCGGCCTCCTCCCAGGGGCCCACCTCGCAGGGCTGTTGTGAAGGCGCGCCTGCGCGGGAAGGGAAGAGGCCCCGTCTTCTTTTGGGGGGGTGGGGTGGGGTGGGGTGGGGGCGCCCCATAGCGGAGCCCCCGGGAGAGCAGCTGGTGGGGCCTCTCAGCCTGGAGCCCCAAAGGGAGCGCTTCTTCCGGGTGGGGGATGGGCTCCCGGGCACCAGCATTATTAGGACTTTGGTTATTATTATAGTGACTATGACGATTATTTTATTTGTCACCCTGGGCAGCTCCCAGCATATATAAGAACATAACAAAACATTAAGCACTGACAAGACTTCCCTCTCCTGGACTGCCTTCAGGTGTCTCCCAAAGGGGGCCGTGTGCCTTGTTCCTGATTTCCATGCTCTGTCCTGCACACAGAAACGCAGATATACAGTCTCATTGCCAAATGGCACCTGACAGTTTTGAGGGTTTTTTTTTGTTGTGTTGTTATTATTATTATTATTGGTTCTATACAGCTTTATCTTTTAAAGATAAAGGTTGGACTGGATGGCCCTTGTGGTCTCTTCCAACTCTATGATGCTATGAAAGAACAGATCTCAAAGCGGCTTACATCACATTGAAATATCAACTGGAATGTTTAGTTTTGAATTTTTAAATGAATTTAATTTTAGAGATGTGAAGTTATTAAAGTAAAATTTGGAATTGAAGCCGAAGGAGAGAAAGCAGGGGAAGTCAACAGTAATGATTCAACCAAGAAAAAAAAAAAATTTTTGTATGTAAATAAGAAGAAGAATCGTTGGTGTGTCTGTATTTGTTTAGTTATAGTTGTGGTGGGAGGTGCTTGGGTTAGTGTTGGTGAAGGTGTTGGATGGTTCTTTGTTATGGAAAAACCAATAAATTCTTTATAAAAAAAAAGAAAGAAAAAGAAATATCAACTCGAACAACCCAGAGCAAAACAAAGTCCAGCTTCAAGGAGAATATTTCAGCTCCTTCTCTAAGGGGCCTTTGGCTTCCCCCGGTTGCCAGCCTGGCACCCAGAGATCTCCACCGGGTTGCAGTTGGACGTGCGCCAGTCGCAAAACGCACATGGCTCTTTCCTAGTGCTGCCTGCACAGCAAATGCCCTCCAGAACCAGTTGCTGGAAACTGCAGGAGAGGAGGCAGTATGGCCAGATCCTGCTTGTGGGCACCTGGGGGTGTTGGTGGGGGTGACAAGGACACTTAGCTTCCCAGGAGCCGCCAGGCTGATTCAGGGTGAGACACCCCCACCCTCAGCAACCGCGTCATCTGCTTCGTCCGCTGGAGGTTTCCAGCAGCCCCATAGAGTTGGGGGCTGGGGGTTGGCTCCAGATCTGCGACATCATTGTTTTAATTTTATCCATTCCCTAAAACCTAACCCAACTGCAAAACAAACCCCAATCACCTCCAATTTTTCTGCAAAAAAAGAGAGATAAACCAAGGAAAAATCGCAACAGCAGTTTAAAACATACAAAAAGTTTAAAGAGCCGAACGGGCCGAGAATCCGCTTTCTGAGCCTTGTGACTTTGTGGGGGTGGGGAGTCTCCCTGCGTCTTGTCTTCTCTTGCTCTCACTGCCCTTCTCTTTCCCTTCCGCCCCCCAGGTGTGTGAGGTGTGCCTCCCCCCTGTCGCCGTCGGCTATGGCTCTGATTGAGGGCGTGGGGGACGAAGTGACGGTCCTCTTTGGGGTTCTGCTGGTGGTGCTGGTGCTGGCCCTCGCCTGGTTCTCCACGCGCACGGTGGAGCGAGGGGACCCCCTCTTTGCTGCCTCCCCCCCTCTGGCCGCAGGGGGGCAGCCGCGGGAAGGAGGCCTCCTGGTGGAAGACAGGCCTGGGGCGCAGGTCTCGGGGGTCCGGCAGGTCAAGGACGAAGGGGCATCGTCTTCGGCTGCTGCTGCTGCGGACGCCGGGGGGCTCAGGAATCGGACGGCCCCCAGCCCTGCCCAGGGACCCCGGCTGGCCCCTGGCGCAGAAGCCCCCCCAGCAGACAACACCATCGTTCTGCGGCTGAAGTTCCTGAATGACACAGAGCGCCTGGCTAGGGTCCACCCTGAGGACACTGTTGGCACCCTGAAGAGGTGAGGGGCTTCCTGTGGGTTTTTTGGGGGGAGGGGCTGCCCCAGCACTGCTGATAGCTCCCTGTTGCTCAGTAAGGCTGGGGGGGGGTGAGTTCCCAGCTCCACTGAAAGGAGTCTGATCACCCACCCTTTGGGGGGCTGCGATGGGGTCAGAATGCAAATACGCAGCCAGCCCCCTTCTCCGTTAACCGGGGATGGATTTGAGGGATGGGATGTGTATCTGTGTCACTTTCCATTCTGACAAATCCCAAAGCGGCTCAGAAACATTAATAGGACATCAGAAGTACGGCATAAAACGCTGTTATTATTATTATTATTAATTTAATTCGTGTATAGCCCTTCATCTGCAGGTCTCAGGGCAGTTCACAACATAAAGCATATTAAAAAATATATCAACAGTTATGATGTAGAAAGCACAATTAGCAACACAGCAACTGAGAAAGAAGCTCAATGTCGCCCTTGTAGTATGATAGGCTTAACAAACCAATGAATAGGGCATTTGTAATCTGTAAAACAATATTGACAAAACAGCAACTGAAAAATGAGCTGAATGCTTCTGAGTTCACACACACACACACACACACCGCCTCCAGTAATGAACTATTCAGTTCATTAAAATGCAGTTTATTAAAAGTTCATTAAAAGGACCTTGAATTAGCAGAAATACCTACAGCAGATCCAGAGTTCAACTTATGAGGGGACCATCTCCCTCTGCAGCCAGCCAAAAACTTCAAACCCGGGGGGGGGGGGTGTGAACCCGCTGTCACTTATTAGTGATATTTGTAGACACTGCTGGGGTGTCAGCTGCCCCTGTCCAAACTGAGCAGTGTTGGCAGCTTCCTTGTACTGAGTCTGACCCATTGCTTCAACTCACTTAGTATTGCCTACACTGGCTGGCAGCAGTGGCCCTCTAGGATTTTCAGGAAGGTGCCCCCCCCCAGCCCTTCCTGGAGATGCTGTCGGTGGGGAGGGAAGCCGGGATTCCCTTACTCACCCCGTGCCAAGGGACATGAGCCTCTCTCCTTCTCTTTCCGCCCCCCCCCCCCAGGACCCACTTCCCGGGCCAGGAGCAACTGGTGCGCCTCATCTACCAGGGCCAGCTCCTCCGGGACGACTCGCAGACGCTCTCCGCCCTGCACCTTGCCCACAACAGCGTGGTGCACTGCCACATCTCGCAGAACCGGCCGCCGCCTGCGCCCGCCCACGGCAACGGCGCCCAGGCCGACACCGCCCAGGCGGCCCTCAACGTGGGCAGCCTGATGGTGCCTCTCTTTGTGCTGATGCTGGGCGCCCTCTGGTACTTCCAGCTGCAGTACCGCCACGTCTTCACGGCCACGGCCACCACCTGCCTGGCAGGCCTCACCCTCGTCTTCAGCTTCGTGGCCTTCGCCGTCTACCGCAGATAGCGCCCGTCCGAGGCCCGGACTCTGCGCGCCAGCCTGCCAGGGGAGGGCAGGGCCCCCGGGTGGACAGAGACCTCGCGGGCTCCCCGACTGCCACCTCCGAGCTGCCTGGATGTGTGCCCCCCGCCCTTCCTCTTTGAGCCTCCCCCCGTACCCCCCAGGGGGAGGCACCCTCCCAGGATGCCGCGTGCAGCAGCTGCGCCTTGCATGTTCCTCAAAGCGGGACTGGACTGGAGGGGGCTGGGGGGGGGGCAGGAGCCGCCTGTGGTGCCTAAGTGGGGAAAGGGCGCTGGGGAGGGGCTGGTGGGTGCGGGGCCTTGTGTGCCTGGGCTGAGAGCAGCAGGTGGGTGGGGGGCACGCCTGGCCATGGCTTCTTTTAAAATTAAAACTGTGAAGGATGGGAAGTGGTCTCCCTCGTGGTGTGTGGCTGGGGGGTTAGAAACTCAGATACATGAGCTCCTCACCGAAGGCCAGCTGAGAATTAGGTCATGGTTGCCACAACAGACTATCTAGGCACCAATCCCACCCCCCCATGAAAATTAATTATAAATTAATTATATATAATTATATTTTAAAGAAAAAATCTCCAAGCAGTTTACAACACATTAAAACATCAAATAAAGCAACCCAGAATGAAACAAATGGAAGCTTCAAGGAGAATATTTCAAATCCTTCTCCAAGTGACATTTTGCTTTCCCCATATTTTCTTAGCCCCATAGCAGAAGGACTCCAGGAAGGCCGTGTGGGGCGGTGGTGAGAGTGTCGGACGAGGACCTGGGAGATCAGGGTTCGAATCCCCGCTCCGTCCCGAGTCTCACCAGGTGACCTTGGAGTCATTCGCAGCCTCTTAGCCTACCTCACAGGGTCGTTGTGGGGATTAGCTGAGGAGGGGTGAACCGTGGGCTCCTTGGAGAAAAAGGTGGGGCACAAATGCAAGGAAGGAGCTCTTCTGCTGACCTGCTTCAGGAAGCTGGGGGGGGGGGGAGCAGCCAGGTGCAGATGCCGGTTGCCAACCTGGTGCCCAGAGATCTACACGTGGTCGCAACTGGACCCGCGCCAGTGGCAAAATGTGTCTGGTGCCACTCACATTTCTCACACTGGCCCAGCAGCTTCGGCAGTGGGGGTCCCGTCAGAGGCAGAATGCAGAAGGGCTCCGGGGATGGGAGGGCGGGCAGCCTGGAGACCTTGCTCCAAGCTTTGCTCGCAGTGGGGTGGGAATGCTTGTCCTTCGGGGAAGAGAGCTGAGTGGAGCCTCCATGGCCAGGGGCAGGCTATGACTCCTTCCCGCCCTGTCTGCTTGTTGTCTTCCCCTGACAGCGACCTCCTGGCTGCTGCTGCTGCAGAGAGCACCCGAGGCAGCTTGAGGTTCCTCCCCAGAGCCAGCTGCCTCCTCCACCTCCTCAGCACTGGAAATGCCCCTGCGAAGCCCATCAGCAGGACGTGGGCATTTCCCCCTCCCCGCCCTGTGCCACAGCACCCTGCTCCTTAGAGTGTCAGACTAGGAACCAGGGTTCGAATCCCCGCTTGGCTGTGCAGCTCGCTGGGTGAGCCGCTCTGTCTCGGCCTGGCCTACCTCACAGGGTTGTGGATTAAATGAGGAGGATGTAAACCACGTAAGGCACTGAGATCTCCAGAGGATGCCAATGCAATAAATGAATGTTGCAGGTAGACTGCCCCTGAATATGGGGCTCACATCAACCGGCACGGCTAACTTTGAGGGGTGTATTTGTGGAAGTGGGGAGGCTGCAGCCGCTGCCTTGTGACAGGACAGTTAATTCCAAAAGTGAATTGGTGGGTTGCATGAAGAGGGCTGTTCTCTTCCCTGGATGGTCCCAGCTGGGCTCTGGGGCTGTGAGGGAGAGAGCGGAAAAGGTCTCTGGGTGCTTGCCATGTGCCATGGGCCAGGCGCCATTGTGTGCTCTGTCTTGTCCTGCCACGGAGTTTTTAAACCCCAGCTCAGCACGCACACACGGAGAAAGTGCTCTGGTTGATCAAAGGAACGGAGCAACTTCCCTATGAGGAACAGCTGCAGCATCTGGGAATTTTTAGAATAAAAAAAGGAAGAGGTGACATGATAGAAAATTATAAAGTTAGGAGTCCCCCCCCCTCTTATAACACTGAACTTTTGGACATCCAATGAAGCTGAATGTTGAGAGATCCAAAACAGATAAAAGAAAGTCCTTCATGCAGCACACGGTTAAACTATGGAACTCGCTGCCACATGATGTAGTGATGGCCTCCAACAATTCATTAAAGAGGGGGCTATCGATGGCTCCTAGCCAGGATGGCTCTGTCCTGCCTCCACAGTTGAGGCAGCAATGCTTCCGATTCCCAGTTGCTGGAAACCCCAGGAGGGGAGAGTACTGCTCTCGAGTTCGAATCCTGCTTATACTTTCCCACAGGTATCTGGTCAGCTCCTGTGATAGCAGGATGTGTCCTCACCGGGCCTCCTCTCTTCCCTCGTTTTCTGGGACAAGGCAGACAAAATGGGAATTTCTATTCCCGGGGTTCCTGCAGGGCAGCCCCGGTATGGCTGCTCCTCTCTTGCAGGTAGGTAGGGTCCAATTTGAATCCTGGAGGAGGGGCACCCCACCCTCTCCAGTCCGGCTGGCGGAGTTGACCTCTTGCTTGTGTTTTCTCTGCTTATGGCTACTGCCCATGGGGCTCGGGATCATGTCCCACTCTTCTGTCCCAAGAACCAGCCTCCGATGAGTGATGGGCCCTGCCCTCCAGGAACCCCGGGGAAGAAATTAAGAATTAATTAAGAATTTCCAGCCCCCCCCCCCGCGAGGTTTCTGGAAGGCAGTCCTGGCAGGGGGTGTAGCATTTTTCCGTTACAATGAGTGGGCGGGAGAGGAGCAGGGTCTTGGGCTGTGTTAAGGGGGAAATACTCCGGGGTGAGAGACTACTCGGCAGCCCAGCTCGTCGGGGAGCAAGTCCCCCGCGGGTCCATCCATGCGGTCAGTAAAAGAATTAAGTTCCAGCCAAGTAGTTTGGAGCAAAACGGCGGTCAGTAGACCATGATCTTTATTGTTGCGCAACAGGTTCCCACAGGCGTTTGAACCCGAGCATGGGGCGACCCCCTCTTTTAAAACTCCCCTCTTTCCCCCAGAATACATGACTGACACACCATCATCACTACATCACCCGCATGTCACAAATGGAGGCAGAGCCCTCGAGGGAAGCGGGATGGAAGACGGCGAAGAGTCGCGCGCCCCGAGAGCAAAACGGGAGAATCCGGGCGCGCCAACCGGGGGGGGGGGGGGTCGTGTCGTGCGCAGCCCCTGGGGAAAAGGTGGGGGGGGGGCCAGATGCAATGATGATAAATAATGGGAAACATAATAGACGCCGAGTTCCTTAGTTGGCGGGCCACCTGTGAGAGCTGCAACTCTTGCATTGCACGGGGCTGGACTACATGATCCCTGGGGGGCCCTTCCGACACCGATTCTATGCTTCTCTATGCTAGAATTGGAAGGGACCCCACCAGGTGCCTTCTAGTCCAACCCCCTGCAGTGCAGGCATCTTTTGCCCCACGTGGCGCTCGAACCCACGACCCCGAGGTGAGGCGTCTCCTACGGGACCGACGGCGCTTTCCCTTTCCCCGCCTGGCGCCCGGGGGCGCCTCTGCTGCCAGCCAGAGCCGGCGATGCTCTCTCTCTCTCTCTCTCTCTCTCTCTCTGGGCGCTTCCCGCTTGCCGGGGGTTGCGCTGGATGGCCTCTGGGTGCCCCTCGCCCTCGGATTCCGCCCGGCGCGAAGGCGGAGCAGCGCTCCCTTCCAGGCCACGCCCCTTCTCTTTCCGCCCAATCGCAGCCCGGCGAATACCCGGAAGCTCCCTCCTCCTCCTGCCTGCCTCTCGCTTTTCTCCGCGGACCGCTCGGAAACCGGAAGAGGCGGAGCGGCGTCCGTGCCGCATGCAAATGAGGGGCGTGGCCTGCGGCTGAGAGGGCTCTTGGAGGTCGCGGCGGGCGCGCAGGCCGGCATCGCACCGGTGCAGCGAGGTGAGGAAGAGGAGGGGGGAAAGGGAGGGGGGAGAGGCGGCGGAGGGAGGAGAGCGGCCATGAGGGAGAGAAGGGACCCCGGGGTCATCTAGCCCAACCCCCGGCCCGGGAAGCAGCCTATAAGCTCCACAAGCTCTACCCCCCCGAAAAAAAGTAAAGGAAAAAACAACAACACCTGGCTGTGCATTTCCAAAATATAAGATTAAAAACCACATGAAAAAGAACTGACCTACAGCAAGAGTGTTTTGTGTTGTCTAGGCCAGTGTTTTTCAACCTTTTTTGGGCAAAGGCACACTTGTTTCATGAAAAAAATCACGAGGCACACCACCATTAGAAAATGTTAAAAAAATTAACTCTGTGCCTATATTTGTGCCTATATTGACTATATATAAAGTAATTTTTCAAATTTTCCCACAGCACACCAAGCAACATCTCGCGGCACACTAGTGTGCCGCGGAACAGTGGTTGAAAAACACTGGTCTAGGCTCTTATTTGTGATGGGCAAATGGCTTCAGAGACCAGAAATGACCACAGGGCATCTATTCAACACAAAAAACAGCGACCATTTGTTGTTGACCAAGGACAGCTGGATAGAGAGTTGAGGGCCGCATCAGACCTCAATCCGGCCTCGAGAAAGGCAGGCGCTCTCACCCCAAGGGGCGCATGGACATTGCTTTGGGTTCTGGGAATGGACTGGGGGGGGGGTTCCAATGGAAGCTGGGGGTGACGGACGGACTTCTCCATCCATCTCCGTCTGGATCCGTTGCCCCCATCGCTCTGGCCACCTTCCGACAGAATCTGAAAGGACACAACTGGACACCTTCCTGACCCGGGCTAAAAGTCTTAAACGTCCAGGCAAAGTCCGACCATTATTTGCTTCCTGGCCATCTGACGGGAGGCTGTCCCACAGGGCGGGTGCCCCCACCCGGAAGGCCCTCTCCTCTCCTCTTTCTTTCTTTTTTTTTTTTTTACAAGAAATTTATTGGTATTTCCACACAAAGCAAAACAAAAAACAAAAAAACAGAAACATACAAACTACAAAAAATACATACAAACTACAAACTACAAAAAACAAACAAAAGAAACAAATACATACCTAACAACCCACCTACCACAGGAGCACACCAATTTAATTATTTTAACCTTATTTCAAATCTTACTTAGAGGACTTCCTAAGTCCCCTAAGGCCCTCTCCTCTTTCAACGCCTCCCAGGTGGGTGGCCACCCTGCCTCTCGTGGGAAGGAGTTCCACAGGTTAACAACAACCCCCTTGCCTATGGGCATAGTGCTGCAACGTGGCCCCTGCCTGGGTTGGCTGGGCTGGGGGCTGCTGGATCTGGACCTCACCACCTCCCTTCTCTCCTGCAGGTCTGGGGCTGGCGCCGCCCCCCCGCTTTGCCCCCTGCCATGCTGCCCCTCCTCCGTGCCCTGAGCAGGGGGGGCACCAGCTCCTCGGCCCCCTGGATTGACCCGGGCGGGGCTGGCCTGCTCCCAACCTGCAGCTTCTGCCTGGGGAGGGCCAAGCCCCCTGCCTCGCCACCGGAACCCGGCCCCCCGCACCCCACTGCGGCCCCCGAGGGGTTTCCTTCCCCCTCCTGCCCCCCGGAGAGGCGGAGCACCTTTGTCGCCCTGAAGCGGCTGCTGGAGCGATCGCGCAGCGTCCCCGAGCTCCTGCGCTGGCTGTGGCAGAACCCGGGCCGGGTGTCGGGTGCGCATTATGCCCTGGCCCTCGGCCACCTGGGCCGCCTGCTCCCCCAGGACAAGGGGGGTCCCTGCCTGGAGCCCCTCCTGCACCAGCCCGACTTCCAGCATCTCAGCCGGGCCGTCGCCAGGCGCTGCGCCCAGTTTGACGACGCCACCCTCGTCCGCTGCCTCCATGCCTCGGCTGCGCTGGGTGAGATCCGGGAATGGGGGGGGGGAGGAGAGGGAGGGATCTGGGAATGGTCGAGCGGGAAGGGAACCCCAAAGGTCTTCTAGTCCAACCCCCGGGCTCTCAATGCTCGCCCAGGTCCCCAAGCCAGCGCCAGCTGAGTAGCTCAGAGCCTCTCGGCTGAGGCTGATTTATTTGTCCCATAAACTTATTTATATTCTGCTTGATTGTGAAAAGACCTCAAGGCAGTTTAGGAGAAAGGACAAGGCAGTGAAACTGCCGCCGAGAAGAATGAAAAATAATTTGAAAATAACAGCTTAGAAGAGTTTGGATTTGGATTTGATATCCCGCTTTTCACTACTCGAAGGTGTCTCAAAGCGGCTCACATTCTCCTTTCCCTTCCTCCCCCACAACAAACACTCTGTGAGGTGAGTGGGGCTGAGAGACTTCAGAGAAGTGTGACTAGCCCAAGGTCACCCAGCAGCTGCATGTGGAGGAGCGGAGACACGAACCCAGTTCACCAGATTACGAGTCTACCACTCTTAACCACTACACCACACTGGCTCTCAGCAAAGTGTAGCTCCGACAGAGACTCATAATCTCAGGTTTGTGGGTTTGAGCTCCACCCTGGGCAAAGGATTCCTGCAAGGAGGGGTTGGACTAGATGACCCAGGGTCCCTTCCATGATTAAAAAGAGATTAAGACTTGCGCCAGGGCAGGATTTGTCTGATTATGTTTTTAGCAGGTACCGAAAAAAGAGCACAGTGAAGGCTCCTGCCTATCAGTAGTTCCAAAATGTATTATTATTATTATTATTATTATTATTATTATTATTATTATAGATTAACTCTGTGTTTCGCCTTTCATCCAAAGCTTACATGGTGGTTTATAGTATAAAACGACAAGAATACAGATCACAGTAACAAACAAAAACACTACACTCCCATTTTGAAAGACCATAGGTGGTTTAAACAGCTTCAGTCCTGGTGACTCAAGATACGTAATGGGGGTGCCAGATGAGGATGAGCCCCCCATCCGCCTGGGGCACTCTTTGGGGGGCGGTGGGGAGTGTGGGCAGGAGGGGCCGAAGGCAGTCCTTGGCGTTGACCAGGCCTTTCTCTTCTGGCTTCCCAAGGGCCGCCCTGCAGGGTCAGGCAGCGGTGGGACGGCCTCCCCCTAACCCCTGCTCTGCCCCAGGCCTGCCTGGAGACAGCCGCCTGGTCCTTGCGCTGCAGGATGAGGCCCAGAGGCGGCTGGAGCGCCTCCGCCGGAGGGACGTCTCCACGGCCAGCGGCAAAGCCGTGCGCCTCCGCCCACTGAGCCACGCTGCTGCTGCTACCACCCCCCCTCCGTCGGAGGCCTGCCAGGGCAGCCCGGAGCCGCGCCCGGAGGAACAGCGCCGCCTGCAGACCCTCTTTTTGCTCCTCTCGTACTACCGCCTGCGGGCCCAGAAGCAGCAGGAAGAAACCCCACCGGTGCGGCGCGAGTTCCTGCGCCTGGTACATCTCTCGCTGCGCCAGCTGCAGGTTGCGCAGGAGGAGGAGCTGGCGCTGCTGGAGCAGATGCTCTGTCTGGGCGCCCGCGAGGCCAGTGGCAGCGACACCCTGGGCGCCATCTTCGGGTCCCGGCTCTTCTACCAGAACCGCCGGGAGAACTTCATCTGCAGCATGGCAGGTGGGTGCCGGGGGGGGGGCGTGCGGGGAAGCGGGGGGCAGTGCCCCAGAGACGGTCTCTGCCAGCCTCGCAGGGGCTGAAGGGGGGGGCGGTCAGCTGTGGGTGCAAAACATTTCCTATCCTCCAAACTGGATATTTTACAAGGTTGTTGCTATACTTAACCTATTATAGTATTTGTAAGAATAGATTCCAAATGTCATTGAATTTGTCCATGGCAAGCCTGCAATTATATGCAAGTTGTTCATATGTTGTGAGTTTGTATACGTCATAGAAGGGAAGTACATTTCAATTTTTCCAATTCATCAGTCTCTGTCGTTTTGCCATGGCCGGGGCACGGAGAGTCCACTCGTATGGTCCTCCTGTAAGCTTCCAAGTGCTGGGTATAGAATTCAAGAGGATATTTTGCTCTGTAAAATAGAAGGTTGTTCCATACCGTTCTGTTGATGGTTTCAGTTACCTTCTGCCAAAATATATTTTCAATACAAGACAATGAAAAAGCATATGTTTTAGAGAAGCATTGTCCTTTTGAATCTCCAGCAGTTAGACAGCCCTTTTCAATACAAATGTAATGGGGTCCGTATATTGTAAATATTATTTTTTGTTGTATGTGCCTCAATTTAAGGTCCAGAGACGCCCTTGTTCTAGCAGTTAAAACAGTTTCCCACTGTGTGGTCGAAACTGAGATCTGTAGCTGTGGGTGCAAACGTGTGGGTGTGTTGGGGGGGGGGCTCTTGGGCACAGAGGGTGCTGTGGGCGTCTCAGTGCCCCCTCTCCCATGGACTTCTGCTGCGCAAAGTGCTCCCCCTGCACACTTCATTCCAGGATTTGCAGTTCAGGCAGTAGAGGGCGCACCAGAGCCTTTTGCCAAACCACTTCATATAATCCCATGATGGGACAGCTGGGAGGGACCCCGAGGGTCATCTAGTCCAACCCCCTGCAGCGCAGGAATCTTTTGCCCAAAGTGGTGTTTGAACCTATGACCCTGAGATCAAGCGTCTTATTCTCTACCTCCTGAGCTATCCCTGTGGGTGGCGGAAGGGTTTTTTTTTCCTAAGGGGCACCCCAGAGCCCCCCAGGGAGGGCTAAGAAGCACCTCGATTGGAGCGAGTGAACGGAGGGGAGGCCAAGGGCAGAGAAGGGCTCTGAGGAAACCAGCGGGAGAGACAGTGTGGTGTAGGGGTTAGAGTCATGGACTAGGACCTGGGATACCAGGGTTTTAATCCTGCCTCTCAGCCATGAAGCTCATGGGGTGTCCCTGGGATAGCTCAGTCGGCAGAGCACAAGACTCTTAATCCCAGGGTCGTGGGTTCGAGCGCCACGCCAGGCAACAGATTCCGGCATGTCTGGGGGTTGGACTAGATGACCCTGGTGGCCCCTTCCAGCTCTACAATTCCGTGATTTTCCCAGCCTCACCTACCTCACAGGGTTGTTGTGGGGGTTGGCCGAGGCCGGGGAGAGACACGTACGCCTCCTTGAGCTCCTTGCAGGAGGAGAGGGGGGGGCGTCTCAATGCCAGCAAGCAAGGGGGAAGCGGCTCCTGGGGGGCCTCTGAGACGGACCCCCAACCTCTGCTTACACACCTCCTGCGAAGGAGAGCCCACCGCCTTCAGGGGGCATGCTGTTTATTGGGGGGGGCGGCTGCTGAGCTCCTCTTTTCCCTGCGCAGACTGGTTCCCTGGCAAGGCGGGGGGCTTGACCCCTCCCACCATGGCCCTGGTTGCCAAATACTTGTCCCGCCACCGCCTGAGGGAGCCTCGCCTGCTGGACGCCATCGCCACCTTCCTGCTGGAAAGAGCACAGCAGCTGGAGAGCAAGGTGAGCTTGGGGTGGGGTGGGGGAGCCTTCTTGTTTGGGGTCAAGGAGGACGGACAGCGTTGTCCGGCCGCGTCTGGCAGACCACCAGGCACCCCCTGCCCCGTTTCTTCCGGGGAGGGGGCCAATGGAGAGGGAGCAGGCTGGCACCCACTCGCCCAGCCTAGCTTGCTTGCTGCTGTGGGTTTTGCAGGGGGAGAAGGACCAGGTAAGAGCCAAAGGACAGGGTGAGGCCCATGGCCCACTCTCAGTATCCTCTTCGCACAGTGGCCCTAAAGGGAAACCCCTGAGCAGGATTTGAACACAGGAGCCACTCTCCCCTCCTGGGGTTTCCAGCAACTGGGATTCAGAAGCAGAGAGAGAGAGAGAGAGGCCTGCAAGTATTATTAATTAAATAATAATAACAATAATAATAATAGCAGCCATTGCTAGCCGTCTCCTCCGCCACAAATTTGCCCATTTCTCTTTTGAAGCTGTCCATCCCTGCCTCCTGTGTGTTGATTGGATTTACCAGTAGATACGGAGGAGAGGATGCTAAGGAGTTCTCCTTCCTCTTCTCCTTTGTCCAAGAGGGCAGGTAGCTGCTTCACTGGAGAAAAACCATCTGTGTGCAGCTCCTCTCTAGACGCTTTTAAGACAAGGCTGCATAGACTTTTAGAACAATTAGGATGCTTCAGGCAGACTTCGATTATCTTCGCATTTTTTATCTTAACAAAAAAAAATCACTCTCAGGCTCTCGGGTAAACAAGGAAAACATCAGTTTTACTCACATCAAAAGTCCTGCCAGGGTAGCAGATAAAGTGATGGAAATTTTGCAGGCAGTAACCCCTAACAGTTACGGAAGTCCATGGCCCAGTTCCATTTGTGTGCTCCCTGGAGGAGAGCAAAGAAATGTCCTCCCCCATTGCAGGCTGAAAGAAGTGGAGATTAAGTTTCTCTTGTTCCCTTTCCCTCCACACAGGATTAGAGGATTATTATTATTATTATTATTATTATTATTATTATTATTAAAATGTATATGCTGCTCTTCATCCGAAGATCTGAGGGTGGCTCATTTGTGACCTCGGCTGCTCATCCTGTGGCAGGGAGTTCCACAGTTGAGCTGTTGGGGTTTTCCTGATCCCTGGAGCAGCCCACCTCTGTGAGGCTGCCCTCGGATGGCCTGGGTGGTCTGAGGCTCTTGGGGGTCTGGAAGCCCCACCAGCGCAGGTCCCCTTCCAGTGTGATCTGCTGAACACTTTGGGACCCGCTCCCTGGGAAGTGCCGTGCACGGGGTTGGCCTAGATGACCCCCGGGTCCCTTCCGACTGCGAAGCGTGCATCGGAGTCCGGCCTCCCTGGGGCTTTGGGAAGTGGCAGGACGCGACGTCCGTGGAGCCTGGGTTGGGCGGGGGGAGGCCAGAGAGCCTGACCCCCCAGGCCTCTCCTCCTGCAGATGATCCAGAAGCTGGTCTTCCCCTTCAGCCGGTTGAACTTCCGCCCGTCCAACCACGCCGACCTCTTCCCCCGCCTGGAGGCGGCTGTGCAGAAGCCGGGTGTCTCCCCCCTGGCCGCCCTCAACACCCTCATGTCCTTGGTGCAGCTCTGCCACTTCCCTCCTGCCCTCCTGCGCCAAGTCTTCTCTCCCGCCTTCCTGGCCAACGTCACCAGTAGGTTCCTGCCTGGCAGGGGGTTGGGCTGGATGACCCCTGGGGTTCCCTCCCCCCCCCCATGCTGCGGTTCTGCCATTCTGTGTGCCTCGGGTTGGGGCAGGAGGGAGGCCGGGAGGTCCATGGTTTGGCGGGGCTGCTGTTCTTTGCCCCCCCCCCCCGCCTTGAGCAGCAGATGAGGGCCAGCTCCCCTTCTCCCCCCCTCCCCAGGCAGCCCCTGCGGGCAGATTGTGCTGCGCTACCTCTCCCTCTTGGACGCGGCTGTGGCGCTGGAGGTCCCCGGGTACCGCGGCCCCCGCCTGCCCCCCCAGTACCGCGTGCGCATGTTTGAAGGGGCGCTCACCGCAGACAAGGCCAACCGCAAGTACAGGTCAGAGTCTGGGGGGTGGAGAGGGGGCGCCTGGGAGGGGGTGCGCTTTAGGTCTGTGGTTGGCCAGGGGTGGGGCTGGATGACCCTCTGGGGTCCCATCCATCTCTCCTAGGAAATGCCCATGGACTTGGTGTGATAGTCGCATGAATGAAGCAATCCTTTTTTGGAGAGGGGAATATTAAGCTTCGGGGTGGGTGAGTGGGGTGATTTGGGTACAATAATTGGGGGAGAAAGACCCCCCCAGGCTAGGAGGGGAAGAGGTGCTGAGCTGCCATGTGTCTTTTGGGGGATGGGGGGCCTTTGCTGCACTGACCACCCCCCCTTTGCTCCTCAGCTACAAAGGCCTGGTGGGAGAGGCTCTCTGCCAGCTGGTGGGCAGGGGATGCTTCCGGCAGGACGAGGTGGTGCCCCCGGGGTATTGCGTAGGTGAGTCGGGGGACCCGTCCTTTGGGGCCTGTGGGGTGGGGAAGGGCCCCCCAGCCGGAGAAGGGGCTCAGCTTCGTCCCCCAGGTCCCTGGCTTCCTTTGCTGTATCAGAGCCGAGGTTTGCCTTCCGCCAGGGACGCTCTTTTGGGTGATTCCTGCCTGGCCGGGGGTTGGACTAGATGACCCCGGGGGTCCCCTTCGATTCTCGGAAAGGAAGCTCTCGGTGGAGCCATGCAAATGTCTCCCTCCATCTCTTCTGGCGTTGAAGGGGCAGAGGCGGGTGAACAATTTTCCATTTTAAAAACCGGTCGTAAAAGATCACCCAACGGATCCAGTCTCAGTTTTGGGGTCATAAATTGAATTTTCCACGCCAAAGTCTGTCTGTTTCGACACCCTCTTTGCTTCTTCCCACTTTAGGTATAAACTGATAGATCCCATTAGGTTGCCTCATCTTTTAAATATTTGCAAATATTTCAACAGAAACGAATTCCTGCTCTAAACGCTTGGAGTGTCTTTAAGGGATGTTTTATAGAATCCGTGGACTCGGAGGGGGGTGGACTGGATGACCCCCGGGGTCCCTTCCAACTCTGCAATCCTATGATTCTATGAATCTTACCTCCCGCCCCAGTGAAACGCCTCCAGTTCAGCTGCTTTGGGCTGTTGGGGGAGGGAAATGCCTTGGGGGGGGGGGTTCCTTTAATAATTTGGGAAAACTTGCTTTCATCTCCCACTCACCTCTAAGCCTTTCCAAACTCCGTTCTGATCAGTTGGACCTTCTTGGTCCTTTGACATGTGCCATGCAGTGGATCGTGTCCCCCACCCCCCACCCCCACCTGTAACTTCAGGCCCCCTGGGGAAAAGAGTGCTCCTGAGTCCGTGCAAAGTGTCTTTGGCCACCAAGCAACCCCCCTTCTCCCTTTGTCTCGAACCCCCAGCCGATGCCTCTTTCTCTCTTTCTCCGCAGACTTCCTGCTCTGGGTCACCCCTTCCGGTGGCGTCCTCCCCCTGGGGGGCACCCACAGTTCTCCCAAGGGTGCTGCCCCCGCCCTCGCCTCTGGAACGCAGAACTCGGTGCCTTTGGGGCTGGAGTCGACGGCAGGGTCTCTTCCGCCCCTGGACAGCTTCTGTGGCCCCAGCCGGGAGCCCTCACCAGAGACCCCCTTCCCGAGCAGCCCCACACGGACGGACCCCTCCCCGGTGGGCTCCCCCTGCAGCACCAACGGGACCCACTTCTCCTTCCCCGCCAGGGGGCAGCCAGAGACTGAGCTGGGGCTGCCGGCCAGGGAGCAGCTCCTCCGCCTCCCCCCAGCGGACAAAGGGGGGCACCCTCAAGGCTTCTCCCCCCAGGGGCCCAGCACCGAAGGCACGGCGCAGGGTGGTCCACAGGAGAAGGAGGGGGTCCACAGGTACCTGCCGGGCTCCTCCTGCACCATGGATGGGGGGGGGAGGCACCTCTGACTTGTGGCCACAGTCTTGAGTTGGGGGGGGGGCTGGAGCCAAGTGCGTTCCTCTCTCAGCCCATCCTGCCAGGGATGCTTTCGCTGCGGTTCCTGCATTGCAGCGGGTTGGACTAGATGACCCCTGGGGGTCCCTTCCAACTCGTTCAGTTCTATGCTTCTCTCCTTCCTGGCCCAGAGATGGCTCAGTTTGCAGGCTGCCTGCCCTTGCCCCCCTCCCTTCTGCCGGTGGCTCACAGCCTGTGGTCAGAACATGTCGGGGCTTGACTGGGCCAGGAATCCAAAGCCGGGGGGGGGGGGCCTGGAGTTATGGGGAGGGAGGGGGTTGGAGCCTGTTTGCGGAAGGGGCAGCTGTTTTGGGGGCGCAGAGGACCCCTTTGTAGCCTTTCAACCTTGCTGCCTCTGGAGGGGGCTCTGCCAGGGTACCTTCTGGTGCCGGGGGGGGGGGGGCTGAGCCTGCAGGTGCCCTCCCTCATCTTTTTGCGTCTGGGGAGGGGGCCTGCCCCCTGTTTCTGAGCAGTGGAGGCTTCCACATCCTCCAGATCTTGCAGTGTTTTTTCTGGGGCTCTAACGGGGGGGAGACACCTTGAGTGATGGGGGCCCGCACACTCCCCTTGATGCCATCACCCGGTTTCCTCCCCCCAGGGTGGTGCTGTCTGTCAACGACCAGTGGCATTACTGCCACGGCTCCTCGGTCCTGGTGGGCTCTCGGGCCATGCGCAGCCGCCATCTCTGCCTGTTGGGCTACCGCCTGGTGCAGGTAAGCGAGACTCCCCCTCCCCACACTTCCTGATGGGCTGGGCGGGGGGGGGGCTTGCATTTCCACTCGCTCCCCGACAGCGTTTGTCAGCTGTGCTGCCCGGAGGGGTCCCCTTAGGCCAGATCCTGCAGCCTGGCCTCTTCTGACGCCCACATGGAGCCTCCGGGACCAGGAGCAGTCTATCTGGACGCCCAGGGGTCATTTGGCCAGCAGGCTCTTCCTCTGCTCTTCCGCTCTGCAGCTGCCCTACCAGGAGCTGGAGAAAATGAGGGGCGTGGAGGAGACCAAGCTCTACCTGAGACGGAAGCTGAAGGAGCTGCAGTTCTGAAGCAGATGCTTCCATGTGGGTCGGTGTGGGTCACCGGAGAGCAGGAAACACGAGTTGTGGCCCATTTGGGGATGGTGTGTCACTTTTCTTGCAGAGCACACATTCCCCCAGTGCATCCCTCAGAGGGATTCATTTGAGGTGCAAGAGAGCGTTTGTCTTTGCAATAATAAATAATAATAATAATAATAATAATAATAATATTAAATAAAAATAAACAGGCGAAAAGTCCAGACCGGCCTCCTTCTCTTGCTTTATTTACCTCCATCGTTCAGCAAGGAATGGGGCAGAGGGCTCCCTTCCGCCGCCCCCCAGCCTCCCCACAACGCATCGTCCTGCCTCCAGTGCGGCCCTATGGACCTGCCCCATTCACTTCCTCCTGGGGGGGGTGTGCCCAGCCCCGCTTCCTGGGGGCGCCTCTTCCTTGGCCTTGGGCTGGGCATGGTTGGGGAGGCGGTGCTGCCTGGAGAGGCCCCCAGGTGAGGGGAGAGGCCCGGCCCCACTGCCCTTGCCGGACGCCCCGCCCTAAGAAAGCCGTGTTGAGATTTGACGGGGCTGGAGAGTGATTGTCTTTGGGGGCGAGGGAGGGGCAGGCCCCCGCCCCCTCTAAGGCTGGCGCACGGAAGCAAAGGGGTGGGGGGTGTCTCGGGGGTGTGAGTGTGCTGAGCGCCACCCAGAGGCGGCTGGGAGATGTGGGGCGACCCCTCTGCTCCGGGGCAAGAAGGCACTGGGGGGGTGGGGGGTGGCTGGTCAAGGCACTGGGGGTGCCATCTCCAGGGCCCTTTGCGGGTCTCCGTCCATCCTGCCCGCCTCACACGGGCATGGGCATCTCGTTGTACTCGTCCACCCCTTCCCTCTCGTCCAGGATGGGCTCGGCCTCGTCTGCGTCCAGCTGTGGGGCAGAAGAGAGGGGGGGCTCAGGGGCAGCGGGAGGAGGAGGGGGAAGGGCCCGCTTCTGCTCCCCCGCCACCCCCGTCCCTGGGAGCGGAGGCGCCAGCGCAGCCCGCTCCCCCTCTGCTGCGTGAGGGCTCTGCGCCCGGCGGGGCCTCCTCTGTGTTGGCCACTTACACACTTCATCTCCCTCTCGGTGAAGATGCGGCTGAGCAGGCACATGCGCAGGGGGACCGTCAGGATGAGGATGAAGGGGAAGGCCAGCGAGGCCACCGTGGACATGACGGCCCACAGCACCGCCAGGCAGGCCAGCTGCAGCAGCGTGAAGAGGTGCATCCGCAGCGTCCGCACCTGCAGGGTCACAAGCGCAGCGTCGGAAAGGGGACCCCAGGAGGTCATCCGGCCCAACCCCCGGTTACAGCGCAGCTCCAGGATCCCCGGCAGGCGGAAGACCCCCATAACCGAGGGCAGAATCGCCCTCCGCCTTCCCACCCCAGAGGACGAGCTTGCCCCACAGGTGTCAGGAGAAGGGGGGCTTCCTACGGAGGGGGCCAGACCTACGACACTTGAGGTTCAAACTGTCGTGGGGGGTCCCATCGCAACCAGCATCGAGGTCGGGATCACCCCCATTCCTTTTTCAATTGGGTTCTTCCATGACAGATCCCCACATTAAAAAATTAACTGCTACATCTCAGATTTTGAGTAATACAAATGCCTGGCAGATTATAGTTTTCGGGCCCCACCTTGGGCAAAAGATCCCTGCCCTGCAAGGGGTTGGGCTGGATGACCCTTGGGGGTCCCTTCCCACTCAAGCATACTACAATCCTGTGATTCTTCTTTTTTGAGCCACACATTCACACCCCGACAGCTTCCTGGCCATGACGCTTCCTGGAGACAATGCTGGAAGAATTTGAGCGCTCTTCAGCGGAACGGCCAACTGGGCCGCTGATTCCCAAACTTTGGGATTGTTGAAATAGATGCCGCCAGAAATTAATCCATTTCAGTCATGCAGCTTAAACTGAGTCTACTGCACCCATTTATTTTTTCCAAGCAATGTGAACTAAAGTCGCTTCTGGGGGCCCTCCTGGCAGCCAGGGGCAGAAAGACACCCCCCCCCCCCAGCCCAGGACCCTCTTTTTGGAGGGTGGCCTCTCTCCTGATGTACTGGCGACTCTGGGGAAATGGGGCTCATGCTTGCCCATGGCAAGCAGCCCCCCCCCCAGGCCTCTCCCCTGACCCCCTGCCTTTTCCTGCAGGGGCCCTGGGAGACCCACCCCAAATCCCAGGCCAGGCTCTGACCTTCTTGACGTAGGTGACGTCCGGGTGGTGCTTGGGGGGCATGAGCAGCAGGTGGAGTCGCTCGTAGAACTGGATCCCGTTGAGAGAGGTGACGCCCATGTAGAGGAAGATCCCAAAGAGGACGGCCAGGGGGATCTTGCGCAGAAGGTCGCCAATCACGATGGACAGGCCTGGAGACGGGGAGGGAGAGGGGAACAGGGCTGCTCAGCAGGGGTCCCGCCAGACCCCACCCCAAACCCAGGAGTGGTACAGAGGGTCTGCCTCCTCCCCCTTCTCCAGCGCCCCCACTTTGGAGCATCTCCATCAAGCTCAGTGCCAAGATGGAGAATGCCTGGAAAAGTATGACAACGCATTTATACAAAATATAGTCATTTTAAAATAAACATGTGCGTATTTGGATAATAAAATCAATACCTAGACATGTACATGGAATTACTCTTAGGACTCAGCTACATTAGTAAAGAAATATAAAATATAAAAATGAAACACCAGATGGCGCAAGAGAGCAGGAAATTTTAAAACATGGTTTTCCATGTTATTTATAGCAAGTTTTTCCCCTGTGTCTAGATCAGTGGTTCCCAATTAGCTCATTACTGAGGACTCCCTATTTTTCAAAAGCCAAGCCACGGAACCCCTACTTCTGAACACTTAGATAACTATGGGAACAAAATGTGGGGTAGCCCCTAATAAGCAAAGGATTTTAGGTATACTAAAAAAACAGACTAGGACTGAGCGAAATCTGGTTTTCAGCATAGTGGGGGGGGGCGTACAGATCCGGTGTGGGGCTGAGGGCTGGGAGATGTCAGGTTTCCAACATCACAGTGTATCACCAGCCGAACATTGCAGTTTGGTGAGATACCACAATGTTGGAAGTCTTCCTTATTATTGCATTTGCCATTGTTGTTGTTCAGTCGTTCAGTCGTGTCCAACTCTTGGTGACCCCATGGACCAGAGCACGCCAGGCACCCCTATCCTTCACTGCCTCTCGCAGTTTGGCCAAACTCATGCCAGTTGCTTCGAGAACACTGTCCCACCATCTCGTCCTCTGTCGTCCCCTTCTCCTTGTGCCCTCCATCTTTCCCAACATCAGGGTCTTTTCTAGGGAGTCTTCTCTTCTCATGAGGTGGCCAAAGTACTGGAACCTCAACTTCAGGATCTGTCCTTCTAGTGAGCATTCAGGGCTGATTTCTTTGAGAATTGATAGGTTTAATCTTCTTGCAGTCCATGGGACTCTCAAGAGTCTCCTCCAGCACCAGAATTCAGAAGCATCAATTCTTCGGCGATCAGCCTTCTTGATGGTCCAGCTCTCACTTCCATACATTACTACTGGGAAAACCATCGTTGAACTGTACGGACCTTTGTCGGCAAGGTGATGTCTTTGTTTTTTAAGATGCTGTCTAGGTTTGTCATTGCTTTTCTCCGAAGAAGCAGGCGTCTTTTACGGTGGGACCTCGCAAGATGAATCCCTCGCTAGACGAAAAACTCGCTAGACGAAAGGCATTCGCTAACGAAAGGGTGACTCGCAAGACGAATTTTCCTATGGCCGTGACTTGCAAAACGAAAACATTTTGCGATCCCCCCCCGTAAAACCGCGCTTCCTGCGACCGTGCTTCGCAAGACGAAATTTCCGCTATATGACAAAACTTGCGGAATGAATTAATTTCGTCTTGCGAGGCACCACTGTAATTTCGTGACTGCTGTCACCACCTGCAGTGATCCTGGAACCCCCCTAACCCTTGCCATGACCTCCCGCCTTCCCCTGGTTCTCCTCTTCCTCATGGAGCCCCCCCCCGCCGCCACCCTGCGAGGCAGGCTACCCCGAGCGGCCCCTTGCGGACTCACCCACGAGCACGGCCACCACCAGCCCCGTGACGCGCTGCTCCTTGACCTCCTGGATCTTGGGCTTGTCCCCGGGTGCCACGGCTTTGCTCATGACGGTCAGGGCGTTGGCGTGGGTGACGGAGCGCACGGTGGCAGCCGCCAGCCAGGGCAGCCCAAAGAGGGCGCAGAAGCCCCCCATGGCCACAATCAGGAGCAGGTCCAGGTGGAAGCCGGAGCCCTTCTGCAGCTTCCGCTCCTTCTTGCTGATGATCAGGCTGGGGAGGGGGGGCAAGGCGGTTAGGAAATCGTATATAAGGAATTGGATAACCCAAAGCCTTCCTTCGAGGAATTCTAGGTGCCAAAATCCCACGGCTGCATGGATGTTACTGGCCCAGAGATGGAAAGGAGAAGTCCCAATCAGAGAAGAATGGCAGATCAAGTTGACGGATTATGCCGAAATGGCCCAAATGACCAGAAGAATCAGAAATCTGGAAGACCACAATTTTATTAAGGAATGGGGGAAATTTATATTTTACCTTAAAAACCATTATAAACAGTTTAAATCATTAGTAGGCTCGGAAGAACACGTAGTTTAATGATGGACTTTGGACATAATGGAGATGTGAAAGATCTGGACTATTATGAAAGAGGCAGGAGGAAATGATTAATAATAGGACCCGCGAAGGGGAGAAATCCAGGAGATTCCTTGGAATCTTCTTTATATGTTGTATGTAAAATTTTAATTTGAAAACCAAATAAATAAATTTATTAAATGAAATAAAAATAAAATTAAAAAACGAACCGGCACTCCCCAAAACCCCTTGGCCCACCCACCCACCTCCCCAGCGACCGGGCTCCTTCCGGCTCCCCGGGCAAAGGGTCCCACTTGGGACAGACCCAGGGCACCCTTGGCGTGACTCACGTGGTGATTTGCGTCTCCATGAAGATGAGGATGAAGACCAGGACGGCCGGCAGGACACTGGCCACCATCATCCAGATGGGGAAGGCCTGAGTCTCGCCCAGGGGGTTGATCACCCAGCCCCGCTTCTGGGGGTCTGTGACCGAGAAGCCGTGGGGCACTGACAGTTTCTGCGGGCGAGGAGGGGAGAGCGGTGGGCAGCAGGTGAGCGAGAGAGGGAGGAGAATCTTAAAAGGGGTTCCGGGGAGGAAAATGGCGGAAGGGACCCCCAACGGTCATCTAGTCCAACCCCCTGCAATGCAGGAATGTCCACTAAAGGCAACCTCTGCTTAAAAACCTCATAGGAAGGAGGTTGCTAAGATCCAACAATCTGGCTTCCATACGTAAACCCTACAATAAACCACTAGGATATAACAAGGCACAAGAAAAGGAACTCTCAAGATACCAGAAAATAATTAAGTTCTTGTTGCTGGTATTGTTAACTGTTTCTGCCAAGTTCCGGTCCAGCCCTGTAACCACTGCACAGCACTGCCTTCCTCCTCCATTCCAGGATTCTTTGGGGCGCTGAGCCCGCCTGCCAGCTCACCTGTGTGTAGGTGTCCCGGATGCTGTAGTCCACCAGCACCATGATGAGGATAGCGATGGGCACCCCGAAATCTCCAATCACACGCCGGACCTGCCCAGAGAGAAGGAGGGAGAGACTCATTCAGCGCCTGGACTCCCAGCCCTGCCCTTAAAGAGCTGCTTCTGTTGGCAGGACTCCCTTGCTGAGCATGTGGCTAAGGGAAGGGGCCTCTGAGAGTGTGCAGAGTGCCCCCAAGACCCTCCTGCCATCCGCCCAGGAGGCCTCCGGCACCTCTCGCCCCCCCTCCATGTCATTTTAAATCTGAATCCCATCTTTCTCTATCGATGCATGCAAAGCGGTTGAGAAGCTGAAGAAACCCCAAAACGTACAGCGTAACGATACGATCCAACGCAAAAAAATATAATCACGATTAAGAAGGTTCAAATCAAATCAAATCAAATCAAATTTTATTAAACGGTCACAGACCAAATCGTCCTCTTCAGCTGATCAACGTAGCACACACAAGACAAACACACGAAAAAACAGCATTTCGAAATTAAGATCTTAAATAAAATTAAACGTTTGCCTTTGCCTGCACATTGTCAATGGATAGCTTATATTTCCTGCGTCTAGTAGCAGAAACGCAGAATTTGGCAACATTAATCGTAGTCTCGGAGACCCTGTCTTCTACTAGGGCTCTCAAGCGTTGGGATTCTGATTCACTTTTAAACTTGTGAAGAACTGGGGTAATAAAAGTCTGTCGTTACGAGAGAGCCAAAAGTCAAGTGTTCCAACGCATTAGGGACACAGAGCTGCAGTGTCACATGAGCAAAATGGAAAAACATACCTCAATAAGAGACTTCGGGAGTGGGTTTTCACCCGCAGACTATCTGACCAAACTACAAATACCCAAGTATAGACATGCCTTCACTTTGGTCAGATTCAATGTGTTGCCCTCTGCCCTGTTGCTAGGTAGGTATGAAGGCAAACCGTATGAGTCACGTGTTTGCCCATGTGGCTCCTTGGAGGTGGAAACAAACCTGCATATACTGCTGCATTGCAGTTTCTACGAGGATTTACGACAGACTTTTATTAAGAAGGTTTGAATACAAACATATCATAGAATGGCAGAGTCGGGTGAGACCCCTGAGGGTCATCCATCCCACCCTCTGCAATGCAGGAATTGGTGATGGGGGGGGCATCCAATCTCTGCTTAAAAACCTCAGAGGAAGGAATTTTACCAAATCAAGCAACATTCGACAATCTACCGGGCACCTAAGACGAACTCTCCAAATTCCTGCAAATAAGGGAGTCCTCTCTCTCGGCAATTGTGGCCGTCCTCTTGCTCCGGCCGCCCAATTCTTCCCTGACCGCCCCCCCTTCCCAAACGCAGGCCACGCACCCGTCCCGGGAAGAAGCGGCTGTTCTTGAACTTGCGCAGGAAGAAGGCGATGAAGAAGGTTCCGGCCATGAGGACCAGCGAGAGGAGGGCCGTGTTGGGCTGGCCGGTCACTTTGGCTGCGGAGCGGACGGACGTCCCGTTGCCCAAGACCAGGGTGGTGTTGCCATCCAGGCTGATGTCGCCGGTGCCGTTGGCTTTCGTGCAGCTGTTGAGCGGGTGCTCCTGGAAGATCTGCCCAGAGACAAAACCTTTCCCGCTCGTTTCTTGCACGGAATCATTATCCTTGCTTGGTTGGTTTTTATAGTTTCACGTAATGCTTTTAAACTGGTTTTCTACCGAGAGTGTATTGTTGGCAGTGGCGGCAGCACCCGTCTATCTCGAGAGACAACGGAGTGCCCCTCTGGGGCTGAACTGCTGCCAAAATGAACTCTCCGGGCACAAGATATACTGGTAGGACATAATATACAAATGGAAGACCAGGAAAAATTATGGAAAGTGAGTTTAAAATTCACTGATGGCATATTGTTAAAAGAGAACTATATGAAAATGATGTGTAGATGGTACATTACAGCTGTAAAAATGGCAAAAATGTATAGAGCAGGCCAGGGGCGGAGCAACAGGGGGCGGGGGGCAGGGTGGGGACCAAAGGTGGAAGAACGACCCCAAAGGAGCAGGATGTGTCCCCCGCCAGAGGCACTGCCCCTCCGCTAACACCCCAACACTCGGCCACACAAAAACACAGCAAAGTGCTGCACCCCAAAAACCTGCACGTACCGCCCTAGGGAAGGAAGGAAGGAAGGAAGGAAGGAAGGAAGGAAGGAAGGAAGGAAGGAAGGAAGGAAGGAAGAAAGAAAGAAAGAAAGAAAGAAAGAAAGAAAGAAAGAAAGAAAGAAAGAAAGAAAGAAAGAAAGAAAGAAAGAAAGAAAGGGGCATTATTCAGAGTTGCACACCACCCTTCATCCAAAGATCTCATGGCCAAACACAGCATAAAAGTACAAAACGCATAATAAAACAAGAGCCAAACCAATCCATTTGCCCTCCCGATAGCTCAGTCGGCAGAACATGAGACTTGTAATCTCAGGGTCCTGGGTTCGAGCCCCACGCTGGGCAAAAGATGCCAACATTGCAGAGGGTTGGACTACATGACCTTCTCGAACCCTCAACCCTGAGTCTCACGCTCTACCGACTGAGCCGTTGTCTATGAATTTAGTGGATTTGGGGATATTTCAAAGTTTGAGAATTAGCGGTGCAGACGTCGTGCCGATCTGTCGTGGAAGAAGGTTGCAGGGGTTAGCCAGACCTCGCTGCCGGTTGAGCGGGGGGCCCCCCATACGCTTTGAGCTTCAGGGCCCCCCAAATGTGGGTCCGCCACTGACCTTGATGAGCTTGAAGAAGGTCTCGTAGATGAAGATGAGGGAGATGAGGAAGGCGAAGATTTCCTGGGTGAAGCGGGAGACGTAGCGCACCAGGAAGCTGCCCTCAAACCCCACCATGACCAGCACAATCAGGATGAGCCAGAATCCGATCCAGACGCGACCCACCAGGTAGTCCAGGCCCTGCGAGGTGCAGAACTGGGGCGGGAGGAAGGACAGGCAGTGAGGGCTCTCCTCCAGGGCCCACCCACTCCCCACACAACCGCAGTCCTGGGTGGGGGCAGCCCCCCACCTCTCCCTCTCCCCCTTGGCAGAGAGATGCTCTAGGGAGAACCAGCGCCTGTGGGGTCATTACAAGACCATGCCATTGGGGGACCCTCATCCAGCCCAGCTCCCCTTCTAGCAGGAGACCGATTCGGTGGGCAAAGAGATTGGGAGGCCACCGGCCATGGATCCTGGAGCTGTGACCCCTGCATTGTGTGTGTGTGGGGGTTGACTAGAGGATCTCTAGGGGTCCCTCCTGTTAAGGAAATATCAAAACCCTACTTGAAGGGTTTTCCCTAACCTGGCTGTGCTTTTCTGCTTGAACCAGACCAATGCTGAGAATTCAGGACCAGATCCTGTCGGGAAACCTTTTCAGTAGGGAACCCCGAGTTTTGAGATTTCCAACCCAGCGGTTCTAGGATTTCCCCCCCTGCCCTGGGCCTTCGGAGGGGAGAGGAGGTCCTGCAGGATCGCGGCTCCGACAGGGAGATTCAAGGGGGGCGGGGACGCTAGGGAATCAGGGGAGACCCCAACCCCCTGAAAAAACTCACCATGAAAAAGGCCTCCTCGAAAACGAGGAGGGGTCCTGAGAAGCCGATGACCAGGAGGGGCTGGGCGCCCAGCAGGCAGAAGAAGATGCCCTGGACCGAGGTGGAGATGATCAGCTCCGAGACCCCAATCAGCCCCTGCGTCTTCTCACCTGTGGGGGGGAGAGCAAGGCTCAGGGGGGGTTGACCTACCTTGACGCCCCAGAGCCTCAACCCTGCAGGGAAGAGCAGCTCCCCGAAGGCGCAGGCAGTGTGGGGTCCAGCCAGGCCCGGCCCGGCGGCCTCTGCGCTTGCATGTGGGGCGCTGGCCCCCCACTCACCCAGCAGCCCCCCAAAGGTGATGGCCGGCGACAGGGCAGCAAAGTAAATGAAGATGATGGCAGCCACACACTGGGCGTCCAGGGCGTCCCGGAAGTCGCTCAGGTATTTGGGGTAACGGCGGCAGACGTCCTGGACCAGACCCCCGAAAGGGCGCCCCGTTCGCCGGAGGGGGTCCGGCTCCTCCTCCTCCTCCACCTTCAGTAGTGCTGCGGGGTAGATAGACGGGGGGGCAGTGAGGGCGTGTCTCCCCAAGAAGCCACTGAGACCCCCCCCCCAACGCTGCAACGTATTTCCACGACTGTGTTTAACGAGTTTGTGTTCATTGCAGGGGGTTGGGCTGGGGGCCCCCTTCCAACTCTGCGATGCTACAGTTCTCTCATTCCCATATATATCCCTGGGATATAAATATTTTAGATAATAATGATGGCAAATCAACTCGTTGCGTTTTGGCTCACGAGGAAGCAAGGGCTTTCTAGGCTACTGTGGCTTTGAGGTTGGTTTTGAACACTTTGCAATGTATTTTGATTGTCGTTTTTTATTTATTTTTGTATATTTATTTATTTGGGTTTTTCAAATTAAAAAATGTAAAGTAATAAATCCACATGCAATATAAAAACAAGATTCCACAGACTCTCCTGGACTTCTCTCCACCCCTTTGTGGCTCCTTTGGTTGATCCTTTCCTCCTGCATCTTTTATAATAACCCAAATCTTTATCATCTCCATTACGTCCAAAGTTCACCATTAAACTACAAGTGTTCTTCCAATCCCATTAACAATTTCAACTGCTTTCAATAGTTGTTTTTTTTAATCTTATCTATCTCAATCTAACTTACCATTTTTAACTATTTTGTTGTTATTACTCTGAATTTTATCCTTTAAATGTTGCCAGCTTCTTAGGAGCTCCGCTTGGGACAAAGGCAGGATATAAATATATTCAGTTATAATAATCACTAGATAATAATGACCCTTCTACGCTGCTGGGGTAGCTCAGTTGGTACAGCATGAAATTCTGAATCTTCGGGCAGCGGGTTCGAGTCCCGCTTTGGCTGCAAGATCCCTGCATCGCAGGGGGTTGGACTAGATGACCCTCGGGGCCCCCGAAAGCCAGCGCCTACCTTTCTCCTCGGGGGACTTGGGCTCCATGGCGGCCCCCAGGAGCAGGCGCCGTTCCTGCTCCTCCCTCCGCCGCAGCATCTCTCGCTGGAAGTGGGCCACGCTCCGCAGCAGCTCCTCGCCCTGCACCTCTGAGGGAGGAAGCACCACGCTGCAGTCCAGGAACTCGTTGATGGCGTGGAGCAGGTCCTGGCGGTCGTCGGCCAGGTAGGCTGCCTCGTGGAATTGCTGGGGGAAGAAGGGGCAGGTGAGGCCGGGGAGGGTGCCCTGCAGCGCGGGAGAGGAGAGGGTGGCGAGGGTCGGGGCCTACCTTGTCGGACATGAGGGTGGAGATGGAGCGCCCGATCTCGTGGTAGTCCATGTTGGCGCTGCTGGGTCCCAGCAGGACAAAGAGGAAGCGCACTGGGACGGGCACCTCCAGCACCGAGTCCATCAGCGCCGCCTCCTGCAGCCGTACAAAGGCCATGGTGGGCTGGTCCAGGAACTCCACGCTGCCTGCGGGGGAAGGCGGGCAGCAGATGCTGTGACAAGGGCCAGGATCCGAGCCACAAGAAAGGAGAAAACTTCTTGACAGTCCGAGCTCTCGGGCGGTGGCAGCCCTGGCACCGTCTCCCTCGAGATGCTCTCCTGCCTGGGAGGTTTTGGAGCACGGCCACCTGCCAAGGGCGCTGGAGCCGAGATGCCCGCCTTGCATGGGCAGGAACGGGCACTTCAACTCAGCGCTGCCAAAAGATCCTCAATCTTCCATCCTTCAACCTCATGCAGAGGTGTAAGCTCCTTAATGGCTCCTTAAACCAGGCAGACGGTCGCCAAAACGGAATGCCTAGTTGCCATTTGGGGGCCAAAATAGAGCCCTAAAGTTGTATTTTTCAAAATGACTTGTTGGTTCTGATTGTGCAGATAAAAGAGAACGGATAGGATTCTGCAGCTCCAGAGGGTGGATACATCAGGCACCATCCTGGCAACCGGGCATCTTCACTTGGCCACAAGTGGCCAATAGCCAGGCGCAAAGTGTGCCTGGTGAATTTCGGGTGCTGCTTTTGGGGTCCCTTCTGTGATTCCTAGTTCTCCTGTGCTCCAAGGGGATCCCTTCCAACAATTTGTGATATTCCCTATTTTAATGGGAATATGTGTGGAGGACTAGGAGAACGAAGCCTTAGAAGGAAGCATCAGGGAGCCTGGAAGATGGCGAGGAAACATGAGGGCCATCTTCCAGTAGCTGAGGGGCTGCCAGTATTAGGAGAAAGGAAGGAAAGCTTTTCTCTGTTAACTTTCTCCACACTCTAATTGTGTACACCTTGATCATGTCCCCTCTAACTTGACTTTTCTCTACACTAAAAAGGCCCAGATGTTGTAACGGTTCCTCAAAGGGGAGGCGCTTCATCCCCTTTCAATGGGACTCACTGGAAAAGAGGAGGAGAGATATGAGAGCCATCTTCAAATATTCTGTCCCATGGAAGCTGGTTGTCTCCTGCTCTGAAGGGTCGGACTTGAACCCATGGCTCCAAGTTACAAGAAAGTAGATTCCTGCTCAACATCAGAAACAGCTTTCTAACAGTCAGAGCAGTGGAACAGATGCCTCATGGACTCTCCTTCCTTGGAGGTTTCTAGGCAGAGGTTGGAGGGCCACCTCTTTGTCCAGGAACTTACAAAAGTAGATGTCTGTGAAATGTGTTCTTACTAAGTTGTGATTCCTGAATTGCAGGGAGTTGGACTGCATGGGGCTGGGGGGGTGCTTCCTTTTTAAAATACTGATTTTTATTAAATTTGCGAAGATTCTAACAAATTTACTTCACATACGATACACCATTCCCTTATATTTCTGTTTGGGACTTGCCCTGCCCTCATGTTCGTATTCTCATCCTTGGTTGTTGCATTAGGTAAAGGGAAAAGGACCCCTGACCATTAGGTCCAGTAGGGTCCGACTCTGGGGTTGCGGCGCTCATCTCGCTTTACTGGCCGAGGGAGCCGGCGTACAGCTTCCAGGTCATGTGGCCAGCAGGACTAAGCCGCTTCTGGTGAAACCAGAGCAGCGCATGGAAACGCCCTTTACCTTCCCGCCGGAGTGGTACCTATTTATCTCCTTGCACTTTGACTACTAGGTTGGCAGGAGCTGGGACCGAGCAACAGGAGCTCACCCCGTCGCGGGGATTCAAACCGCCGACCTTCTGATCCACAAGCCCTAGGCTCTGTGGTTTAACCCACAGCGCCACCCGCGTTAGACTTGTTGCTAAATCCCCAAATCTCCTCTCCCCTCTCGAATCCTGCCCTCGATTTCATATCACTCAAATACTCTTGGGGTCCCTGCAGTCACACAGAGTCCTGTTGTTTCTGAAAGTGGAGGAGGGAGGAGACGGAGGGGACTTTTCCTGCTGCAAGCAGAAAGGCCTGGCCTGGGGAACTTCTGCAGAGACACAGTGATTCTGTCTCCTGTAGAGCAGAGCCTGCTCCTTTTGGAAGGAAAATCTTAGTTTTACGGAGTTTTACAGAGCTTCCTCCAGTGGGTCAAAGTGGTTAACGCTGCCATAAGTTGCTTGTTCCTTTGCACCTTAAATCTACATATTTGGGCAACAAACAAGTCGTAGGTTTGGCAGATGGAACATGCTGAGCAAACGTGCACAGTTGCGGTTTGCATGCTATATTTTTAAGCATCTAGAACTGGGCAAAGCATGAGTTTTGTATGCAGTTTCATGTTGTGGCAAGCGGAAAGTCTTAACACAAATTCCAGGCTTGGGTTTTTGTGAGTCCCACTGATATTAATGGGCTTTAGCATTTTGCTGTGCTTTTGTGACCACATGTTGTATCTCTTTGAGCCTTCTGGAACATTTTCCCTGCACTGTACATTTCCCTGCGCATTTTCAGGTTAAAATGTTTTCATATTAAAAAATAAAATGACAAGACAGACAAAAAATGGTAAGTGCCACTGATCTCTCTGGTGTTGATCACTGCAGTTTCTAAAGCTTGATATTTAAAATACAGTGGTACTTTGGTTCTCAAACACCTTGGTTCTCAAACTCCAAAAACCCAGAAGGAAGTGTTCTGGTTTTTTAACGTTTCTCAGAAGCCAAATATCTGATGTGGCTCTCGGCTATTATTTCCGAGGCACCTGCACCAATCAGAAGCTGCGCCTTGGTTTTTGAACATTTCGGAAGTCAAATGGACTTCCGGAACTGATTAAGTTTGGCGCTTCTGTTTTTGCTATTTATTTTGCGTTTTTATTCTTTGAGGCTTTTTCAGTTAATTTGTTTTTGTGACTGTGGGGAACCCAGTTCAGCTACTGATTGATTGATTATGTGACTGCGGAAATGGATCAAAGCCTCTCACATCCAAAACATGACTATCATCAGTGCAGGTAAGATTTTTTTTTTAACTGTAATTTAAATTTTTATCATCTACAATACTGTCTTATTTATTCTATAGTACAGTTCATTGATTATTGCTTTCATTTTATGGACCAGTGGTCTCGTTAGATAGTAAAATTCATGTTAAATTGCTGTTTTAGGGGTTTGTTTTTAAAAGTCTGGATTACTTTCTATGAGAAAGTGCGCCTTGGTTTTGGAACGCTTTAGTTTTGGAACGGAATTTCCAGAACGGATTAAGTTTGAGAACCAATAAATACTTGGGGGTCCCTTCCAAGGCTACGATTCCATGACCTTATGCCCCCCTGCCGCCCCCCAGAGACTCTCCCCCTCTCATCCTCCCTTACCCACAAGCACCACGGTGGCCTCTGCATTGTCTGGGATCTTCTCCAGCAGCTTCAGCTCGTGCTTCGACTTGGACCTGGTGATGGGGCCGGGGAGCGTTGGGGACGCCACTTCGCGCTGCAGAGACCCCCGGGTGGGGGGTGGGGAGAGGGAGAAGCAAGGGGGTGCAGGGGGGAGTGAGAGAGAGACTCAGCCGGCTGCTGCACGCCCTTGGTGCACATGCGCCCCCAGCCGCAACACCCCAGCAGGGATTCCTGCGCATTGCAGGGGGCCGGGCCGGATGGCCTTTGGGGGTCCCTCCCTGCTTCCCCTCACCTCCTTCTCGATGTCCACCCGGGTCTCGTGCTCCCCGCCGTGGCCCCCAATGAGGGGGTCGGTCACGGTGGGCTCAGCCCCCTCGCCGACGTGGTTGGCGCTGTGGTGGTGGCCCAGCAGGGAGCCCAGGGAGCCGGCAGAGATGTTGCGCGGGAAGGAGAACTCTTTCTCGTCCGAGGGGTGGCTGCGAGGAAAGGCAGCGTGGCGTCAGGGAAGGGGGCTCTGTCGGGGGGGGGGGCAAGCCTGCGGCTTGCAAGGAGGCCCCCCCCTCGCTGCAGGCACCCACCAAGCCGAGGGAAGAAGGGTCCCCCCACCACCCACTGGGATTATTGGTATGACCCTTATGTGCCACCCTTATTTCCTCCACGGAGGCCAGGGGGCAATACTTCCCCCTCCCCCCGTCTTTATCTTTGCATCATCATCATCATCATCATCATCATCATCAACAACAACAATGTTTCATTTATACCCCGCCCATCTGTCTGGGTTGCCCAAGTCACTCTGGGGGGCTTCCAAGACATAAAAACATAATAATAAAAAATCAAACATGAATCGTAACCATCTGATCCAAAATAAAAGCCACAGTAACTTTAAAATAAACAATTTATATCAAACATTCAAGAATGCATCAGAATCTAATAGCAAACAGTAAAATTAAACATCAGCAAATAAATAATAATAATAATAATAATAATAATAATAATAATAATTAAACAACAACCCCGTGAAGTAGGTCAGGCTGAGGGAGACTGGCTTCCAGGGTCACCCACTGAGCTTCATGGCCGTGTGTCGGAATTTGAACCCAGGTCCCTGCCAGATCCTGGTCTGACACTCAAACCGTGAGTCCCTGGGTGCTGTTGGACTACAACTCCCATCGCTAGGGGGGGACGGTGGGAGTGCAGTGCCCAGTAACTCAAGGCGGAGAGAGAGGCTGCTCTAACCACTCCACCACGCTGTCTCTGTGATGCCAGAGCTGGCAGCAGGAGGAGCCAGAAACTGCCTCTTGGCCTCACCTGTGCTTGAGGAGCAGCGCCCGTAGCACGTTGGCGCGGTCCTCCGCTCGGATCTGGTCCGAAATGATCATCTGCTCCACTACTTGGTGTGCCACCCCTGGCAGGGTCTTCTGGTCGAGGTCCAGGAGGACGGCCCCTGGGGAGAGAGAACGAGGGGGCACTAGCCAGGGGACAAGGGCCTGTCCTCTACACCCCCCTCCCTGAAAAGTTCCTCGCTGAGCCCCATTTGCGCCCAGCACCTCCTGCTGCAGTGAGTTCCACAGCTCCCCAGGGTGCCTGGGGGATTCTGCAATGGACTTACCAGCCCCCACCTCAAAAAACCCAGACCTAGCACCCCCAGTTATCTTAGCTAGTTGGAGTGTGGCGCAGATAATGCCAGGGTCGCAGGTTCGATGCCCATATGGGCCAGCTGCATGTTCCCCCTGCCCTTTCATCGGAGGGCATTGGATGCCCAGCGGTCAGGGATTCTGGAGCTGCGATTCTGGCATCGCAGGGGGTCAGACTAGATGGCCCTCGGGGACCCCTTCCAACTCAAGTTTTCTACAAGTTACAAGAAAGGAGATTGGCAATGGAGCAGGCTCTCCTTGCTGGGAGGTTCCTAAGCAGAGCTTGGGTGGCCCTCTGCCATGGAGGCTTCAGCTGAGATTCCTGCCTTTCAGGGGGTTGGGCTGGATGACCCTCGGGGGTCCCTTCTGACTCTACGAATGACCCTCGGGGTGCAGCCTCCCCTCTCCCGGTGCCCCCCTGCCCTGCCCACCGTGAGCCAAGGTCCTGCGCAACTCCAGGAGGCTCCGGAAGGAGAGCGAGGCCACGTGCGGCTTCCCCCAGCGATCCGTCTCCTCTTCCACGTCCTCCTCAAACTTGATCCAGCGAGCCGTCTCCTTCCACTGCATCTCCTGGTTCTTGTCCACAATCAGCTCGTTCAGCTCCACAAAGACCTGCGCCAGGCGGAGAGCAGAGCGTCAGAGCATGGGAAGAGCGCTGGTCGGATCAGGCCCACGGAGAGCCAGAGAGTCCAGGCTCCTGTCCTCACAAGGGCCGATCGGATGCAGGATTCGAACACGAGAGCAGTTTCCAGAAACCGGGGTTCGGAAATTCTTGTGGCCTCTGATTCTGACTAATAGCCGTGATCAGAACTTGGGGGGCAGGAGAAGTTGGGGTGATGGCCAAGGAGCTCCCTCTTCCTGCAAGGGGGTGTCGCTGAACCCCCCCCCATGCTCAGAAACACCACAGGTCCCCCCCTACCCTGAGGGAATTTCCACAATCCAGGCTTGGATTTGGGGGGAAGCAAGTGTCCCCCCAGAAACCCATGGCAGTGAGTCAAAGAGGCAAGTGGAGGAGGAAGCCCAGCGAGACCCCCAAACTTATAGTCTCTTATAGCCCTGCAGCATCTGGGGCTGGTGTCCAGTTTGCCCCAGTGGTCCCTCAGCCCGCCGGCTGCACCCCCTCCTTCCCGCAGCCTCTTGCCAGGGCCGTAGCTAAGGGGTGGCAAGGAAGGCCCCTGCCAGGGGCACAGGCAAGGAGGGGGTGCAAAATCTGCTAAAAATATTTCCATGAAAATGTCTATAAAAATATCAATTACTACCTCATAAGAAAAGATCTTAAATAGAGGGTTTTTACATGATATGCGGGGCCCCTATTTCTTTTCTGTGCCACATTCCCCAGGGGGCGCAATCTGGACGGTTCTGCCAGGGGCGCAAGATCACCATTCTGCAGCTCTGCCTCTTGCCCCCCAGCCGGCCACAAATGGCCCCCCTCCCTGCCCCCCAGCGCTCACCTCGTGGGGCTGCCGGTCCTGCTTCCTCTGCCGGGCGCTGGGCTCCTTGCGGTCCTTGCCAATGTGGACCACCTGGCCTTTGGCGCTCTTCCGGACCAGGTGGCGCCGCACCCCAGGGACGTCCTCGAACCTGTGGCCTGTGGGGTGGACGGACAGAAAGCCCTCAGTGGGGGTGCAGAGAAAGGCCCTGATCCGCCCCCCTCGCGGCTCCCCTACATCCGACCGTCTTCCTGCCAGTTTCTTCAGGTGCCACCTGAGAAAGGTGAGGCACCTGAGCCCTGGGGGCCGGCACGCCATTGGTCAGAAAGAGCCTGGGATCCCTCCCTCCAAAGACAGGGGAGGGAGACACCCCCCCCCCGAGATCCAGGCCAGGCTTTCTATTTTTACTGCCTGCTTGCGAGTAAACCAGAACGATGAGCAGGCTAGGATGAGCCCAGTTTTGGGGCTCAGAATATTCTGTGTTCTGCTTGGACCTCCGGCCCACTTTTCCTTTTCTGTGCAAAACGGTTTCCCGATTTGACCGCCAGAGACCCCCTGGCAACACCGCAGGGCTGTTGTGTCGCAGCTGGGTCATTTTTCAGTTTGAAAAAAAAAACACTTCTGCCTTGCAGCAGGGGTGGGGGTGGACTAGATGCCCCTCGGGGGTCCCTTCCAACTCTGCCATTCTTGGCTTCTAGGATTCTAAGGGGCAGAATGAAAGGAAGGAACATCCAGCCCTCCTCTCCCTCCTCCGAGGGACAGATCCGGAGCGCAGGCAGGCGCTGGTCCAAGTGCGAGAAAACCATGTGGATTAACAGATCCATCCACTGATATACCATATAGTTTTGTAGCTGTAATTCTATTTAATGGTTATTCTGTTACTGCTGCCATCCTCTGCTTTTTAAAATGTTTCTTAATGTTTTCACTTCCTCTCTTTGTGTTTTCTGTTCTTTCCCTTTTTCTTCTTCCTTGTTTACTTTAATGTACCAGAATCATCTCAATAAAATGATAAATACTAGACGCCAAAAACACCCAGGAGGCCTGGGGTGGTACCTTCCTGTCCGCCTAGTTGTGGCCGGATCTCCTGTGGCCCAGAGGGGCCCCCCGGGAACAGATGGATGACCACACAAGGTCCCCCCACGGGGCTCTTTGCCTTTGGAGAGAGATATACCGTATTTTTCGCTCCATAGGGCACACTGGACCATAGGGCGCACCTCGTTTTTAGAAGAGGAAACGAAATTTTTTTTTTCTGGTTTTCCTCCTCTAAAAGCGCTGTTTTTTTGAGGAACAGCTAAAAGTTTTGCAGCTTTTTTTGCAAAGGGAAAAGCCCTGTTTTTTTTGAGGATCAGCTAAAAGTTTTGCAGTTTCTTTTTCAAAGGGGGAAAAGGAAAGAGGAAAAGCCCCGTTTTTATGGGGTTCAACTCACATTTCTGCAGCTTCTAAAGGAAAGGGAGCCTTTCCTACAGTTTCCAGACAGATAATCTAATCAGCCAGTCCCATGTCGCTGGGGAAACAAACAACCTCCCTCTGCAGCACATTCAACAATGGAGGGCGGGGCTGAAAGGGAGCCGGGACTCTTATCTCTCCCCCGATCTCTTGCTGATCAGCGGCTGAGCGGGGTCCTTTCAACACCCCCTTTTCTCTTTGTAAAATAAAAAGCATGATCCTCTTTTGGCCCCTGGGCAATTCAGCTCCAGGGACCACCATTTGCTCCATAAGACGCCCTTAATTTTTAGGAGGAAAAAAAGTGCGTCTTATGGAGCGAAAAATATGGTGTTCCCAGCAAAGGCAAGCTGCCCAGAGTGACAACCCAGTCAGATGGGCAGGGTACAAAGAAGAAAACTATTATTATTATTATTATTATTATTATTATTATTGCTTCCTGCATCCCAGGAAGGCCACACTCTGCAGCCCACAAAAGACTGGGATGCAACAAATGTGTCCGGCTCAGAAGTGCCACCGACAAACTAACTCACAAAGCTAATAATAATAATAATAATAATAATAATAATAATAATAATAATAAATTTATATACTGCCCTTTATCAAAAGATCCCAGGGCGGTTTACAACATTAAGGACACATTTTATGGAGCATCAATAAAAAACATTAAGAAGCATCATAATAAATAATAATCAGGCCAAAGATGCTTCCATGGCTTCGCACGAGAAAGAGTCGGTGCCAGGCAGGCAGAGGGCACCCCAGCTGGCGGGATTCACACCCGAGACTCCTGCTCTGTGGCTCCCCCCCCCGCCACTCACTCTTCATGAAGTCCAGGTCGGCGGAGGCCAGGGTCTGGGCCTCGGACTCATCGGTGGGCACCTTGGGGTAGCGGGTCTGTTCGATGCCCGTCATGCTGCCGATGCGGCGGCGCTCGTTGAGGTTGTAGCTGCGGTGCCCGGGCTGGGACTTGGAGAGCGCCCTCCCGGGGGAGCCCGCCTCGGCCATGCTGGGCGCCTCCGTGCCGGCCGCTTCCTCGGCATCTGAGCTGTGAGAGAGGCAGACTCACAGGCGGGCACAGGAGGCAGCTCTCCTCTGGCACCACCTTCTGCGGCCAAAGGGATTGTGGAACAAAACGACTGTTTGGGGCTGGCGTGAAGCGGGGTGTGTGTGTGTGTGTGTGTGTGTGTGTGGACCTCCTTTCCCTCAGCAACTTGGCACCGGTTTCCTCGCGAAATCGCCTTTCCCCAGACCTTCGATCGGAAGACCTGGCACTCTTACGGGTGCCTTCAACGGCCAACCTCGCAGGGTGGCAGCACCTATAACCTTTGGAACTCCCTGCCTATGGATCTCAAGGCACCTTTCCTGCAATTTATTCGGTGCCCGCTAAGAAGGCCTGGCCAGATGCTCAAAAAGCTGGGGCGAGTTTTAATTCTGTTTCTAGTTGATTTCGACTTTTAGAAAACCTCCCGGCTGGTCATTCTTCTCTTTGGAAAACGGCTCTGAGGGTCTTTTAAACAGCCGACTCCAAAGCTTGAACGGTCTGCCTAGAGGCGCCAACTTTGTTTGGATAAATATATTGATATCTGAAATGAGCTTATACAGAATCGAATGGGTTATTAGTGACCATATCTAGATGAGGATAATAATATCACTTATGCCTATAGAATAATCTATAGAAAGGAAAGAGACTAATTGTATTACACTTTCTGCATGTTTTTTTCTCTCTTTCTTTTTCCACACTCTTTCTCTCTTGATTATTCTTTTATCTATTATTATTATTATTATTATTATTATTATTATTATTATTATTGCCCCGCCCATCTGGCTGGCTTTTCCCGGCCACTCTGGGCAGCTCCCAACAGAATATTAAAAACACGAGAAAACATCAAACATAAAAAACTTCCCTAAACATGAAAACTTTTCATTAAAGCACCAATTACAAAAATAATCAAGTGGCATCTACATTTCATGAAACAAATTAAGCCAATAGCCTGACTTTCTGGGGAGAGAGACCCCCCATTTCATGCAGTGAGAGTCTGCCAGCCGCTGAGCCAGAGGCAACAGAGACCCCCAACCTTCCTTCAAGGACCCCCCCAGGAGGGAGGAGGTGCCCCAAACCCTCTCCCTCCGCTACCCCTCACTCCCCCCCCAGCTGAAATCTGCTGCTCAGGGCAGACCCCCTCCTTCCTCTGGACCCCTGCAAAAACCCCTCCCTTCAGCCCCCCCCTGTGAGCCCCCGCCCCTCACTCACCTGCCTGCTTTGGCCCCCTTGGGAGCCGGGGAGCCCCCAGAGTCTGTGGAGGAGCTGAGGGGCAGTGTGGGGCTGGCTGCCCCCTCCGTCTGCCGCTCTACTCCATCGTCCTCGTGCAAGAAGAACTGAGGGGAGAAGAGAGAAGCGGGGTGGGGGTCAAGGGCTGGGGGGCTCCCCTCTCCTCCTCGGCCTCCTGGGGCCAGGAAGGAAATTCCGAAGGAGCCTGGGGAAGCCCTTTCCGAGGGGAAGAGATGCTCCCACTCCATGACAGACTGGGAGAGGCTACGGAAAACAGATCTGAAATTTACGGCATGTTCTTCAGATATGAAAATGATGTGTCAGTGGTACCTAACCCCAGTAAAATGAGCAAAAATGTAGACAACAAGTGCCAATATATACTGGAAATGCAAAGATAAAGAGAGTACCATTTGTCATATGTGGGGGAATTGTAATGTAATCCAAAAAATTCTGTGAAATGATATACAGGTGAAACTCGGAAAATAAGAATATCGAGGATAGGTTCATTTCTTTCAGTAATTCAACTTAAAAGGTGAAACTAATATATGAGACAGACTCATGACATGCAAAACGAGATATGCCAAGCCTTTATTTGTTATAATTGTGATGATTATGGCGTACAGCTGATGAGAACCCCAAATTCACAATCTCAGCTTTGGGGTTTTCATCAGCTGCGCGCCATAATCATCACAATTATAACAAGCAAAGGCTTGACATATCTCGCTTTGCGTGTCATGAGTCTATCTCATATATTAAACTCCAGTAGCTAATGAAAACATTTGCTTACATGAATGGACTTTTCCCACGATATTCTAATTTTTCGAGTTTCACCTGTATAACGGAATGAAAAAAATGTTTAAATTAACCTTTGTTACAAAACCAGAAGCATATTTCTTGGGAATTTAGGTACTGAGATTCCATAGGACCAGAAAAAACTGTTCATGCACGCGACAAGAGATGGAAGGAAGAGACAGAGGAATGGCAAACCAAGTTGACAGACTCTGCCGAAATGGCAAAATTAACTGGGAAACTCAGGGACCAGGAAGACAATGGGAAATGCTGATAATGTATATACAAAATCATCCGCAGGATTCTAAATACACTTGTAGTGTAATAGGAAGTATAGATAACTTAGGATGATGAGAAACGGGAGAAGTATTGATATGCAGTTGAAAAGAGAATGGAGAGGAGCCAGGGATGGGATGGGGGAAATCAGGAGATTCAGCATGTGGAATTTGTGTGATCTTCTGATGCTAGATTAATTCCTTCTTTTCTCTTTTTCTTTCTTTTATTTTTGAAAATCTAATTAAAAATAATAATAAAAAAGAGAGAGAAGGTTTGCTCTCCTTGGAGGCTCCTCAGCAGAGGTTGGGGGGCTCTCCATTGGGGATTCTTCCTGCATTGCAGGGGGTTGGGCTAGATGACCCTCGGGCCCCTTCCGACACAACAGCTCTACGGAGCCCTTTGCCGCTTCCACCGCCACCCCGAGCTCCAGGGGGAAGGGCCTTCATTGTAGCTCAGAGGTTCAATCCCCAGCCTGGCCTGGGGACTGCAGAATTGCTGAGTCGGGAGGGACCCCCAAGGGTCATCCAGTCCAACCCCCGGCAACGCAGGAATCTCAACTAAGGCATCCCTGGCAGAGGGCCATCCAAGCACTGCTTGAAAGCCTCCTAGGAAGCAGAGCCTGCTCCACTGTCATCAGAGTTCAGCCGGAATCTCCTTTCTTGTAACTTGTAGAGATGCCAAGTTGGAAGGGTTCCCCGAGGGCCAGCTAGTCTGACCCTCTGCGATGAGAGAATGATTATTTTTAAAATATGTGATTGATTTAAATTGGGAAGTTACGTAAAATATTTTGTAAGGGACGCAACAAGGAGAAACAGGAGGAAGTCCACTCAAAGAGGTGAAGAATGTTGAGATTTTTAACAATAGTTTATTTTTGTTTTTATTTTTTGTAGAATGTTTTGTTTTGTAGTTTTGTTCTTTTTTATTTTTTGGTATGTATTTGTTGTTGTTTTTGGAAAATTTTAATAAATATCATTTAAAAAAAAGAGAGAGAGAATCACAGCTCCAGAATCCCTGACTGGTGGGCATCCAATCGTAGAGTCAGAAGGGACCCCTGAGGGTCATCCAGCCCAACCCCCTGCAAAGCAGGAATCTTTTGCCTCCAGCTCCTCTTCCCACTCCCCTCTTCCGTTTCAACTTTTAATTTGGAGCCTGTCTTTCTGGATCGCTACACGCAAACCCAAAATATGCAGCGCAACAATTCAATCCAATACCCAAAAAAAGAGGCAGAATTCTATTAGCAGAATTAGACTGAACCAAATAAGATATTAAACCAGAGTAAGTTAAGAGATAAAAAGAAGGGAATAAAAAGCTTATAACTGTGCAAGAAATTTGGGTAAAAATTAACACATACAGCGATGTTAATTGGAAGTCCTTTTGTTTGACAACAAGTATGTTCTAAATTTTGGAAACTATGTTGATTTTTTTGTGTTGTCTTGTTTTGTTTTGTTTTTTTGAAATTTTTGTAATTTTGTAGTAATATTTGTTGGATGTGTGAATTGTGTTAACTGTGTGAATTGTGTGAATGTTTTTTTAAACAATAAAGTGTTAATAAAAAAAAGAAAAAACGGCTTTCAAATAAACCCATCATAGAATTCTAGAGTAGGGAGGGACCCCCAAGGGCCATCCAGTCCAACCCCCTGAAAGGCAGGAATCTCAACTAAAGCATCCCTGGCAGAGGGCCATCCAAGCACTGCTTGAAAGCCTCCCAGCAAGGAGAGCCTGCTCCACAGCTCTTGCCATCTGAAGGGGCCCCCGAGGGCCATCTAGTCTGACCCCCTGCGACGCCGGAGGCGCAGCTCCAGAATCCCTGACCGGTGGGAACAGCCTCCCCGCCTGAATGGCTGCCGGTCAGTGCCGTCCCTCTGAGCCCGCCCGACCTACCTGCACCCCCTCCGGAGAGCCGTGCAGCAGCAGCAGGTCCTCGGGGGTCTGCTCTGTCTCGGTGTCGCAGGTGTCCTCATCGGCCTCCTCATCTCCCTCCTCGGCCTCCTCCTCCTCCTCCTCTTCGATGGTGGGGGTCTCCCCAGGGACGGAGGGGCGCTGCGGCTGCGCCTGCTTCTCCTTCTTCTTCTTGGCCTTCCTGGAGATGCCCTTCTTCCTCCGGGTGTCCGAGGGAAGGTGGCTCGACAGAGGGTGGTGGATGTGGTGGGACGACTGGCGGTGGTCTGCGGGGAGAAGCGGCAAGCGGCGTTGGGGGGCGGTTCTGGGGAGGAGGGGGCCTCTAGGGCCACCGGGAAGCTGACCCAGAACCAGCACAGCGGTGAGAGAGTCGGCCGAGGACCTGGGAAAGGCTGGGGTTCAAATCCTCCCCTTGGGTGGGACTTTGGCCAACCCAACCTCCCTCGCAGGGTCGTTGTTGCAGGGATTAAATGAGGACGGGGAGAAGCATGTCGGCCACTTTTGCCTCTCCCAGAAGGTGGAAGAAGCAAGAATGGGATAATCTGTCTCGGATCTGGTCCTCACCAATAAGGAGGAACCGATCGACCAAGTAGAAGAACTGGGAAACTGGGGAGGAAGTCTTTTATGGTATGTGGTGGTCTTCTAGTAAGGTCAAAGCTTACTGGGAAATGATATATAATGAATTGAAAAGGATGTTCAAAATAATTTTATTGGGGAAAAAAACCCTAGAAGCTTTTCTTTTAGGAATTATAGGGTTAAATTGTATAGAAATTTATTTATGTATGCAACTACAGCAGCAAAAATATTACTTGCCCCAAAGTGGAAAGAAGCAGGAAGTTCCAGCAAAGGAAGAACGGATGAAAAAACTTATGGAATATGCAGAAATGGCGAAACTTACCGGAAGAGTAAGAAATCAAGATAAACTTTTTATAAAAGAATGGAAATGGTTTATTGAATATTGACAGATAAATTGTAAACAGATAAAAACATTGGCAGGGTTATTGTAATAACCTTCAGTTTCATAAGAGTATATATTTACAGCAGATAATTAAATGAGCAAGTTGAAATGAACTTGGATTTGCAGAAGATATTAAGAAATAAATTTAAGGAGCCGCAGAAAAAGGGGGAAGGGAGTCAAATTTTGGAATGTCAAATTGATTGTACTGTAAACCTAATGAAACATATAAAATTGAAAAGTTTATATAAAAAACTAAAAAAGAAAGAGAGAAAGAGAAAGAAAGAAAGAAAGAAACTGAGGAAGAAGTGATCCTGTCCTCCTGGGTTTCAGGATACAAAGAGGAAGCTGCCAAGGTTGCAGGTTCAATCCCCATGTGGGGCAGCTGCAGATTCCTGACTTGCAGGAGGTGAGACTGGATGACCCACAAGGTCTCTCCCCCTTCTAGGACCTGCCCTGAGCCTTGGTGACGAGAGGGCCTTCAAGTTCTCTCCCCCCAACCAGCTGCCATCCCTGGACTAGATGGCCCCAGGAGGGCCCTTCTGAAGCTACCAATCCATGAGTGTAGGAAGTCTTCCCTTGGCCACGGTGATTCCAGGGACAAGCAGTGCAGGCCAAGAGGCAGGGCAAAGGGGAATCCCCCCCCAGAGATAGACTTCTTCAGGACATGGGTGCTCCACTCAACTGCCACTCACAGGCCCACCTGAATGTGCGAGACACCTGCTTGGCATCTAGAAGGCGCCAGGCTCACTTTCCAGCTGGGGGCGGGAATGAAAGGGCCGGAGGAGCCCTGGTGCCTTTATGGTCCGGTTTTTAAATGTATATAATATAGCTTTAATTCTATCAATCTTTTAATGATTTACACCCCCCCCCACCCCGCACAATATTTTTAGCTGTCCTTATTTTTATTTTTAAGCTGCCTTGAATCCCTGCCAGGGTATAAAATAATAATAATAATAATAATAATAATAATAATAATAATAATAATAATAATAATAATAATAATAATAATATAAAAACAACAACAACAATCGCTCTGCATTCTCCCCCCACCCCATTTCCTCCCCCCGCCCAGTCTGCCCCTCCAATCTCTGGAGGCTCCTCTCCCCCCAACCCCCAATGCAGGATCCCTCCTTGCTTCCCCCCCCCCGCAACTTACACTCAAAGTCCTCCTCGCTGTAGCTCCGCCCAGCCTCCTCCACATTGCGCGGGTGCGAATCCTGCAGGATCTCCTCAAAGCGCTCCACCCGCAGGGCTTTGCTCAGGTCCTTCTCTTCCTCCTCCTCGGCCGCCTTCTGCGCCCCAAAGGTGGGCGACGTGGGGCTGGGCCCATCCTGCTCCGGCTGCGGAACAAGCCCAGAGGCTGAGAGGGAAGGAGAGAGACCCCCCTGTGCCCTGCGCCCCACCCCCACCTGCATAAGCTCCACCTGCTGAGCCTGACCGCCCTTCTCCGGGATCCAGGATCAGCAGCTCTGCCTTGGACGGGGTCAGACTAGATGACCGTTGGGGGTCCCTCTATGAGGCGGGGGAGAGGGCGCTACGCTGCCCTCCCCAGACACAGCCTTGCAGCGAGAGGAGCTTTGCAGGAGAAACCTCTGGGACTCTCCTCCATTGCAGGTTTCTGGAAGTTGGCTGCCTGCCTGCCAGGGGCTCTTCAGCTGCCATTCCTGCCTTGCAGGGGGTGGTCTGGATGCCCACTGGGGGTCCCTCCCTTCTCCACAATGCCAGGAGCTTCCTGCTCCTTTCCCTCCTCCTCCCTCGCAGGCTCCCCAAGCCCTGCAGGATTAACGGGCTGTGGGAGTACTGCATGTGAAAACAGGCAGTTTAAGGGGTGGGGGATGCAACTCAGCAACTCCCCCCCCCAGCCCCTCAAAAGAGACGCTCTGCTTGCCAGGATGCCAGCCATGCCAGGGAAGAAGCTGCCGGAGGGACGTTTGGCACGGAGGGAGGGGGGCAGGTGGAGAAGCCCCCTCCCTCCCTCCCTCCCTCCCTCCCTCCCACCCCAAGTTCCTGCCCATCCCGTGAGTGAGGGGCCCTCTCCCTCCTACCTGCGCCATGCCAAGCTGCTGCTGCCTGCTATGCCCCCCTCCCTCCCTCCTGCCAGAGTCTCTGCGCCTCCTTCTCTCTCTCGGCCGCCGGCCTTGTGCTTTATGATGCTGAGCTCCTCCCGGGGCTGGGAAGGTCACTTCGCCCGCAGGAGGCAGGCGAGGAGGCGGCAGGCGGCTCCGTCCCCTCGTGCCACTCCAAATATTGACGGGGAGAGGCCCCCCCTTGCGCCGGCAGACACCCGAGCAGATTAGGAGGAGGAGGAGGAGGAGGGTCCCCCCCCAGGACTCAAGGTGACAGCGGCACGGAGGCTCCTGCAAGGAGGGAGAGGGGGGGCATTGCTTCCTGGCACCCCAAAAGTGCTGCACGGGGAGGGGCTGGCTGCCCTCCCTCTCCCTGGAGCCCCAGAGGCTGGGTGGGTAAGAGGCTCTCCTCCGCGAGAGAGTTTATACATTGCTATCAGCCAGGGATGATCCAGATGCGAATCCTGCATTGCAGGGGCTGGACTGGATGACTCTCGGGGTCCCTTCGCCCAGGCCCTCTAAATCCCCATTTCTCAAGAGGGGATGCACAGGAAGGCCCCTGAGTTGCCCAAGTGTGTGTGTGGGGGGGCAGGAATATCCTGGGACAGCCCACCCCTGCCACTCCTCCCCAAAGAGCAGCAACCCCCCCCCAACACCACCATTTAAGTCCTGGAACATGTGGCAATAATGGCGCGTGCCTCTGAGCACGTGCAGAGTGCTTTCTCTCTCCGCAGCACAGGCAACAGCCCACGTCCCCCTGGAGCCAAGGGCAAGAGGCAGCCTGCGCTGGGGGGCCCTAGAGATTGAGCCATTACCCCCCCTGCACACGCTCACAGCGCACTCCCTTGCAAGGGTGGCGCCAGGGGAGATTCCGGAGAGATTCACTTTGGGGTCCCATCTAAACCCTTGTCATTTAATTTGCATCTGAAAAGGCATCTGGTCGTAAAATATCTCTGGGTGGTTTACAAGAAATGTTAAAGTTGTCCGTAAAAAGTTTAAAAGGGCTGTAAAGCATTAAAACTAACAGTGGAAATGAATGAAATGAACTCTGAATGAAAGGGCTTCCAACCAGGCACCAGCCACAGAAGGCACTTGGCTGACATCAAGTGGCAGGGAGTTCCACAGAGTACGTGCTACTGCATTAGTCCTACCGGTCTCCCCCCCATGCCTTCCTCTCCCTCAGCTCCCGCCCCTCCCCACCCCAGCAACCAGCTGGTGCCCCCAAGTCACCCAGGAGGGGGCGGGCTCTCCTCCTCCTGCCCCCCACCCAGCAAGCAGCGCCTGGCACACAAGACAGGGGAACTCCTGGCCACTGGTGAAAGTCTCTTCTCCCCCCCACCACACACCCTCACTTGAGGGGGGGAACCTCCCAGCTCCCTTCTCCTTTGCTGAAATGCACCCAGAAACCCTCCATCCCCCCCCCCCCCGCTCTGGCACCCAGGCCTCCCCAGGCGACCAGGTGGCACCCTTGAGCCTGGCAGCGATTGGGGGGGGGGGGGTTGGCCTTACCTGAGGGCAAAGCAAGAAGTCCATGGCAGCCCTGGGGTGGGGGTGGGGTGGGGGGTGGGACGGGGGATGGGTCCCAGCAGCACCCAGCCCTGCCGCCTCCTCCGAGAGGCTCCTTCCTGGGTCACGGGACTCTCTGGTTGCGCCCAGTTGGGGGGGGCGGGGGGAGCAGGGGACGCAGGCAGCCACGCAAAGGGTTAATCATTAACCCTGCAGGAGTGCAGAGCAGGCGGCTCCCAGTGGGGCAGGAGGGGGGCTGGAGGCTGGGTCCCCCCAAGGCCATAGGAGCCAATTCCCAGGAATCGAGGCCCCTTTGGCCCCCCAATAATATATTTGATGGGACTGGGACCCCCAAAGCCAATGGGTATTGCCATTTAAATGGGGTGTCGATGATGCCCCACCTGCTACCCTCGATCCTGCCCCCCCTGTTTCCTCATTCAGGTCAGGGATCCCTGCCAGGAAGTGGGGCTGCTGTGAGGGGAGGGGGCCAACCCAGGCAGGCAGCAGCCGGTGGGTGGGAGGAGAAAGCTCCCCCCTCTGCTGCAATCCCCCCACCCAATTAAAGGGCTGGAGCTCTTTGCACATGCTCTGGAGCTACATCCTGGGAACTCAGTTCTGGGGGTGCTGCAGGTGGTCGGCCGCTGGAAGGGGGTCAGCAGGTTCTCCCCCCCTCCCCCCAGCCTGCTCTGGACCTCTGCACCAGCCCCACCTTGATCAAGGGGGCAAGGACACATATCCCAGCATGCACTGCTCTCCCCCCTCTCCCAGGAGGGCTATGGGTTGGCCTGGGATTCCCGACCCAACTGCAGGGGTGGCAGGTGGAACTGTTATGGGGGGGGCCACATTGCTTCTTGGGATGCATGGAACTCCCCGCTGCTGTGCAACCTGGGAAGCCCCACCTGCCAGGTCCCAGCAGGCAGCAGTTCCACAGGACTTCCTGAAAAGGCTCTGGGGGCTTGAAGTGGGGGGGCAGGGGGTGGCTAGCCAGCACATTGCAAAGCAGGGGCTGCCCCATGGTTCCTTTCCTTCCCCTGCAGGCCTCATCCTGCATGTCTGAGGGTTATGCGGCAGGCAGAAATTCAACTGGCAGAGCTCTTCCCATGCCCTCCATGCAGCTGCAATTTTGCCTGTAAGAGCCCACCTTCACCCTGGGCTCTGTTCTGGGCTCTGCCCCACACGGGACTGGACCCAGCGGTGCCCCTTGGGCTGGGGGAGGAGGTGGGCACCACGTGGCACAGCAGTGCCCGCTTGCACCCATTCTCCTGGCAATGGAGCAAACCGAGCTCACCTTTCCAGAGCATCCGAGTCTGCAGAGCTGGCTCAGGCGTCGGAAGCCCCCCGCCGGCCCCCGCCCAGGCCTCCCCAGCACCCCGTGGCCCCTGTGAGGTCCAGAGAGGCTCACCTGAGGGCCGGCCTCTGCTACTCACCCCCTCAACGGCCCCGGAGACCATGCGGTGGAGGTCGGAGGAGACCTGCGGGCGACTCATGGCGGGCTACGGGCAAAGGCCTCTCTAGCCTTTCTCTTTCTCCCTGGCACTCAGAGGGCAGAGTGAGGGCACCATAACCTGCAGAGAGAAAGAAAGGTCAATTATCAAGGAAGAGACCCCCCAGGGTCATCTAGCCCAACCACCTGCAAGGCGGGAATCTTTTGCCCAAGGTGGGTCTCGAATCCCTGACCCTGAGATTAAGGCCGACCCAGATGAGGGGTCTTCTGCCCGCCTGGCTGCCCACAGGGCAAATGGCACCTCTGGGGGCTTGGAAGATGCCCCCCCCCTGCAAGAACCATCTACAGAGGCCAGGATGGGGAGGGAGGGACTTTTGGCAACGCAGATTCCCCCTTTCCCCTCCAGAGGGGGGTCCCTGATCGTGGCCCCTGCCAGGCGGGCTCCGGCGGTGCCGGCGGGGCAGGAAAGAGCTCCTTCCGGTGCCCAGCGGACGAAGACAGGATCCTGTGTCTCATGAAATAAAGAACAAGGGAATCGGAGGAGGAATTGGGCAGCAGGAGGGAGGCAGGCGGGGGGGGGGAGGAGGAGAGGAGAGGATGGGAAGCAGAGCTTGGCTGGCCACCTGCCAGGGATGCTGCGGGTGCGATTCCTGCATTGCAGGGGAGGGGTGGGGCTGGATGACCCTCGGGGGTCCCTTCCGAGAAGGAGGCAGGTCTGCTGCGGCTGGAGGCTCCTGAGCAGGGAGGTCAGAGGGAGAGGCGGGGGCACCCCTGGAAGAGGACCAGGGAGGTGGCATGGGGGGCTTTGGGGCCTCACTCTCAACACTGGAATTCGTGGACAAAAGTGAATGTCGGAAGATTCCCAACGGATCAAAGGCAGGACTTATTCTTGCAGGGGAGGGATGCCACACGGCTGGATTTTCCTGGAAATGACAGCAGAATGGCATCTGGGTGGGTTTTTTTTTGCCAAATCGGTAAATGTCCAGGAATACCCAGACATATGGCAAGGGTGGTAAATTACAACAAAGCCCCCAAACTTAATATTTTTGGGGAGATGTTAAAGGTGGGGAGAAACAGCTCTGGACAACATTATCCAGATTTTCACTTTTGGGAATCTGGCAACCCTATTGCAGGGCAGAGCTAAACTGTGGAACTCCCTGCCACAAGAGGCAGGCATGGCCACCATGAAAAGAGGACTGGGCAAATCCATGGAGGAGGAGAGGGCGGTGGGTGGGCTCCTAGCCAGCATGGCTGTGCTCTCCCTCCACAGCCGGAGGCAGCAAGGCTCTGTTGGAAACCTAGGGAGGAGTTCTTGTGTTCGAATCCTGCTTGTGGGTTTCTCCTGGGGGCACCCGGTCGGCCGCAGTGAGAACAGAATGCTGGATGAGATGGCTTCCTCCCTTTGGCTTCCCCCAGCAGCCGGGCTCTGTTGATGTCCGCATAGAACCTCCAGGCCCAGAGGCAGTCTACCTGGGCTCTGAGGTGCTATGGGGCATTCGGATGCTGATCCTGCCGCTTTCTCCTTATGCTCTGTTTCCTGGGTTCACCAAGGGCATGTTAGGAGCCCACATGGAAAGAGACCCCTGGGAATTTCCTGCCCCCCGACAGTGTCCCCCCACAACCCCCCCGTCCCGCTGTCTGTGCAGCCTCAGCACCCCCTCCTTCTACAGCCCCCATCTCCCGCCACCGCTTCCCAAGGTGCACTTCCACCTTCAACCTCGCTGCCTTGCAGGGGGTTGGACTGGATGACCCCCAGGGGCCCCTTCCAGCAAAGGTCAGCAGCCTCTTCCTCTGGAAAGGCGTTTGGCGCTGCTGCTTCTTCCTCCTGGCAGATGTCGTGACCTGGGAAGATTCCTGCATCCCAAAGAGGAGGAGGAGGAGCAGGAAGAGGGAGCAGGCGAGAGAGCCGTCTCCCCGCTGGGCCGGGCGGGTGAGGCAGAGGCCACGATTGTCTTGGCCTGGGGCTCTCCCGCGGCAGCGGGTGCCAAGAGCAACGCGAGGCACAGAGGGGGATCGGGTCCCCCCAGGCAGCCGGCGTGGCTGGTCTGATCCGGCCGAGGCTCAGCTCCCCCCCCCCGCCACGAATCGCACTCGTGACTCAAGAGAGCTCTGGGGTTGCCCAGCCTGAGTTCCTGTGCCACAGAGCAGGGAGGGTGGCAGGGGGTCTCAGGGCACCTGGACGGGGTGGGGGGGAAGGCAGCGAGGAGGCTCCTTCAAAGGGGAATGTAGCGTTGGGGGGACCCCAGGGGGTCATCTAGCCCAGCCCCCTGCAATGCAGGAATCGCACGCAAAGCATCCCTGACGGAGGACAGCTGGCAACCTTCGAAGGGCATCGAATGAAAGAATTGAAGGCTTGGGACCCCAAGGGGTCATCCAGATCAACCCCCTCCCCTGAAATGCAGGAATCACAGCAAAAGCGTCCCTGACAGAGCGCCGTCCCACCTCTGCTTCAAAACCTCCAGGAAAGGTGGGTCCTGCCTCAGCTCTACCCAAAAGTGGCCTCTGTGGACGTGCAGAGGGCCTTTTGCTCGGGCTGCTGGGTGGACTGTTCTTTCTGGAAGCTGGACAGTTTTTGCCTCCACCCACCGAGGGCCTGTCCAGACCCCCCACCTCTGATGATTGAGCCCCCCTTTGCCCCCCACCATCGTGGGGCCACATGGAGGTGGGCTCCCCCCCCCTTTGCAGGGTGCTCACCTCGTTGCTCCCCCTGCAACCAGCTCCCCCTGCCTCCAGCTGCCAAGTGAGGGACAGCAGGTTTCCTCCGGCTCTTATGGCCTCCCCCTGCGCCTCGTGACGGCAGCTGAGCTGTGACTGTCCCTCACAAGGGACGCTCACTCAGCCTGCTGTCACCCACAAGGCCGAACTCTGGCCCGCCTGCAGGGAGGGACACACACACACCCTCCACATTCCAGGCAGGACCCACATGGGCACCAGGTTCTCACAGCACCCCACAAACAATCCAGCCCCACCCCCAGGCCAGGTCCAGCAATTCCTGCCCTGCTGGGATTCCTGCACCACAGGGGGTGGGCTGGATGACCCTCAGGGTCCCTTCCAAGTCTTCAAGGCTGTGATCCAGATCTCAAAAAGAGGGGGTCCCACCTCCCAGCTGGCAGGCCCCATGGCATGGTGGGCTCCTCACCTGGTCCCACCCTCCTTTGTGAGGCTCCCTGGCTGGTGGGGCAGGAATCACACTCTGTGCCCAGGCTGACCCCTCCCCAAACTAGGGAGGCCTTCCTCTCTGCTTCTCTGGGCTCAGAGAACAGAGCAGAGTAAGCGGAGGCAGGCGACTCGAGCAAGTGAGCCCTTTCAGAGTCCAAGGAAGCACAAGCAGCCCCTCCCCAGTCCACCCCACTGGAGGGGTGTGAAAAAGAGCCCTCCCTCCCCATTCTCTCTGCCATGACATCCCTTGCTTGGCTGGGGGTTGGACTAGAGGACCTTCAGGGGTCCCTTCCAACTCTCGGGTGCTATGGCTCTGCCTGGATCCTGCCAGCCTGAGGGGCTGCTCACTCCTGTCCCAAGGGCTGCCCCCTGCCACTGCTTTCACAGCTTGCCCCCAACCCCCCCCCCCACCCTTCCACAGGATAGGCAAGTGGGGGGGGCAGAGGAGGAAGAGGATTCCACAGCACCCTCTGCTGGAGGAGCGCAGGAATGCAGACCCCAGCCAAGCACAGAGAAGCCACTTTTTCTCTTGATGGGGATAGGGCAGGGGTCAGCAAACTTTTTCAGCAGGGGGCCGGTACGCTGTCCCTCAGACCTTGTGGGGGGGGCCGGACTATATTTTGGAAAAAAATATGAACGAATTCCTATGTCCCACAAATAACCCAGAGATGCATTTTAAATCAAAGCACACATTCTACTCATGCAAAAACACCAGGCAGGCCCCACAAATAACCCAGAGATGCATTTTAAATAAAAGGACACATTCTGCTCATGTAAAAACATGCTGATTCCCAGACCGCCCACAGGCTGAATTTAGAAGGCGATTGGGCTGCATCCGGTCCCTGGGCCTTAGTTTGGGGACCCCTGGGATAGGGGGGACCTGCTGTGCACCCTGCAACCACCCCCCCGAATATGGCTGGACTCCAACTCCCATCAGCCCACAGGGCCAAAGTAAGAAGCCCCTCCAGACATGATGATTGGCAGCTGGAGGACCACAAGGAGAACCTAGATTTCATCTTCTCGGTCCTAGACTGCATCCAGGTTCATTTGCTAGGGATGGAGAAGTGGGGCAGGCGCACGCGGGGGGGGGGGGAAGGAAGCTCCCCCAAGGCCAGGCCAGGGTCAGAGCCGGGACCCCTTGACCCCGGGTCAAGTGCAGAGGACAAAAGCCCCACACCAAGACCCCAGGGATGGAGAGGGGGCCTCCTTTGGAAGAGGGTCAGCCTGCCCCACCATCTCTGGGGCAGGGGCTCAAAAGACTGGTGCTCCCCCCACAGAATAACCCCCCCCCCCAGTCCATGCACACACCCCGCCCCTCTGAATAAGCAGATTCCTTTCCTTAATCCGGCCGCCCATGTGTGTAGCAGGAGGGGAGGATTAAGGGCCAGTAAACAAATTTCAGATTGTTCTAGGGAAAGCCGAGCTGAGAAGAGGGGGCCAGGCTGGTTCTCACGGGTGGGAGAGTCCGGCGGCCACACACTCCTTCCCCAGCCCAGTAGGAAGGATCGGAGTCACAGGATTGTACAGTGGGACCCCTGAGGGTCATCCAGTCCACCCCCCTGCAATGCAGGGATCTCAGCTCAAGCATCCGGGACTGAAGGCCATCCAAGCTGTGCTGAAGAACCTCCAGGGAAGGAGAGTCCGCAAACTCTCAAGAAAATCAGTTCCGCTGTGGAACAGCTCTTCCCATCAGAAAGTTCTCCCTGACATCTGGTCGGAATTTCCTTTCCTGCAATTTGAATCCATTAGTTTGAGTCCTTTCTTGCTCTCTGGCCGCATTCAGCAGGGCTAAACCTCTGGAATGTGCCCCTGAGGGATGGGGTTGCCCCGCAGCGGATAACACAGTCCCTCTGGGCACGTGCAAAGTGCCTTTCCCACATGCACCACCCGTTGGGGGTGTCTGAAGGGGACCAACCTGCCTCCTCGCTGTTCTCCATCCGCCAGAGTGAACGTTTACTCCGAGGGTGCTGCTTGCAGGGGGGGGGGGGGCAGAGGAAAGGGAAACATTGACACAAAGATGGCCGCCTGCCAGAGGGTTGGACTAGATGTCCCTTGGGGTCCCTTCCAACTCTACAGTTCTAGGATTCCGTGCCTGGGGAAAGCATGCAGTGGGGGCGCAGCTGTTGCAACACCCCCACCGCCTCCCTTTAATCTCAGATACTAATTCACATGGGGGTGGGGAAATGGCACTCTGCACATGCTCTGAACCACTTTGCCCCATTGCATCCCAGTCCTGCTCCTGCAGCCCACCCACCCCCAGGGCCTGCCCTACCCAGGAACTGGCGCCTCTTCGGCCCCCTTCAGGACCCCCATCCCCATGCCCACCCTCTCTGCCTACCTTGGGGTGCCAAGGCGGTCCAGGCCAGCAGCCTCTGAGCGGCACCTGCGAGGCTCCTCTCCCCCGGCTCCTCTCTGCCACGCTGCCAATCTCCTGCCTTGGCACCCATGCGCTCGCCTCTTCCTGAGCCACTCCCCCCTGCGCCACCCAAATATTTCACGGGGCTTTAAGCGGTGGACAAAAGGCCCTTGTGGCAGAGGGAGAGGCTGGTCAGATCAGATCCCGGCCAGGCTGGGCCAAAGTCCCCAGAGCGGCTGACACCCCCCCAGCCCCGCTCAGCGTTTAATTACAGGCTGGCGCACCTCCTGAAGTCACATTCCAGGGACGAGCCCCAACTGGCCCGCCTGATCCCACTAAGGCGATTACGGGGGGGCGGCAGGGGGGCCTGGCAATGTTGCCGCAGAGAGGCAGCCTTTCGCCCTGGTTCTCTGGAGGACAGACTGTGCCCCAGTCTCCTGACCCCGGGAGAGGGGGCTGCAGCCAGCAGGCAGAAGCACAGGATAGAGGCATTGAAAGGGAACCCAAAGGGTCACCCAGGCCAACCCCCACCCCCACCCCACCCAATGCAGGAACCGCAACTGGAGCATCCGTACAACCTCTGCTTGGGGACCTCCAGGGAAGGAGAGTCTCCCCGTCTGAGAGAGTCGGAATCTCAGACTCTCGAACCTTTATTGGCAGTAGGGTTTCCTACAATAAAAACCTGCATCTCACGCTTAAGTTAATGTATAACATTATACCAGACACTTCATTGCGCGTGTGGCTGCCATCTGAATCTTACCCCCCTCCGGAGGAGAGGTCAGGAAGGCGACCTCGCCTTGGCCCAGATGCTGCTCCCCGCCAACAGATGCTGCTCCCCGCCAACAACCAACCGATGAACAAACTTGGACCGAGTGGTCTCCTACCAGGGATGGTGCAAAAGAACATGCATGACCCAGTCTAGTTGTGTCATAGAATCATAGTAGAGTTGGGAGGGACCCCCAAGGGTCCCCTAGGGATCTCGGCTCAAGCATCACCGCTGCTTAAAAGAGTCCGCTCTGTGAGTGGCATTTTCTGGAATCTCCCCTGCAGGATTGGCAAAGGGATCCCATTCAGTCTAGCTAGCATGGAAGCCCTGTGGTCATTCGGGTTGGACCAAGGGGAGAGATAAGTCACCCTGAGGCCATCCCCAGTTGGGTCCCTAAGTTCTTGGAATTTGTTGTCTATCTATCTGTGTCTAGTTCTCTCAAATGCAGGATTTTCCGATCAGTGGTGCAGGGTGTCTAGTGAGATCCCGCTCAGTCAGGATCTCCTTTCTTGCCTTTTAATTTGTTATTAGTTTTTAAATTTCTATGCTGCCCTCCATCACAAGATCTCAGGGCCGCTCACAGATCTGAATCCGGCAGTTTGCGTCCAGCTTCCTAGAGCCGCGGAAAACCAGCTTTCTCCACCTTCCCTTGAGATATTTGAAGATGGATCTCCTCTTGTCCAGGCTAAACATCCCCAGCTGCTTCAACCGTTCCTCATCAGGCTTAGTTTCCAGACCCTTGACCATCTTGGTCTCCCTCCTCTGCCCACCTTCCAGCTTCTCAACATCCTTCTTATAATGTGGCTCCCAGAACTGGACCCAGGACTCCAGGTGGGGTCTGACCAAGGAAGAATCCAATCCTCTGGAGGGCACGATCCGAATTCATGGCTTCAAGTTGCAAGAAAGGAGATTCTGACTAAATTGTGGGAATAACTTTCTGAGGGCAAGAGCCGTTTGGCAGTGGAGCTGTCTCCCTCGGAGGTGGTGGGCTCTCCTTCCACGGAGGTTTCGAAGCAGAGGTTGGATGGCCATCCTCAGGGGCCTCAGCAGGGGGTTGGACTAGAGGACCTCTGGGGATCCCTTCCCACTCTGCGATTCTAGGATTCTAAGGCTTTTGCAAGGGAGCCTGCAGTCGGGAGGGAGAGAGGCACAGGCGCTATGAGAAGAAGGTGAAAAACCTTCCAAGGAGGACGAAGGTCACTCTGTGAAGGGATCAAGTTCAGCCACATCCTTCCTGCTCCTTCTATTGGCACCTCCGCCCTCAGGGGGGGACCAGGGACTTTTTCTGAGAAAGCTGGCCAGGATTGCCTCTCACGTTTGCTCCACACCTCCCCAAATCGCTTCAGGACCCCCACCCCCATGTGCTGAAACAGGCACAGAGGGCCCCTCCTTGTTTGACCGCAAGGGGTCAAGTGGTGTTGCCCGTCAAAGGGGGTTTAAAACGGGGGGCGGGGGGGGGGTGAAGAAGGACAGTGAATCTTGGGGGCTTGGAAGAGGTTTGGCTTCAGCAGGGAGAGATGGAGATGGAGACAGAGAGAAAGATGGAGAAGCCTTTGGGCTTTGATGGAGTTGCCTGATTCACTCCTGGGCCACGAGAGCTAAGAATCCTGCAGTTTGTAGGGACCCCAGAGGGTCATCCAGTCCAACCCCCTGCAATGCGGGACCCACAGCCAAGGCTTCCATGACAGGTGGCTGAAAAACCTCTGAGGAAGTCTGTTCGGAGCAGCCGGCTTTGGCCCCCCCTCCCTCCGCTGGCCTCTCTGCCTGGACCCCAAGAGGAAAGGGGCTGGCCAGAAAGATCCTCTCTCAATTGGGCGCCCTGAACCAAAGCAGGGCACCTCTATCCTCTGGGGGTGGTTTGCACAAGGCTGGGCCTGAACAGCCCCAATGAGGACTAGAAAGTTGCTTCTCGTGAGAGTCGGATTCCCAGACCCAGTTTTACACGGTCTGCACTGGCCCAATGAAGAGGAACGGGGTGGCCATGCTCTGATGCACAGAGAGAGGCTGCCACCCCCCAGTGGGGGACGGGGGGACGGGCTCCTTAACCCCTAGCAGGAGAGTCAGTGGGGTTTCGTCGCTCCCCTGCCTCTTCCAAACACCCTTTGGATCTCTGCCGGTCCCTGACACAGTGGCGAGAGAGTGGGACAAAGACATGGGGGGGGGAGACCTGGATTCGAATCCACGCTTGGCCATGAAGCTCAGTGGGTGGCATCAGGAGCGGTCCCTGCTCTCTCAGCCTAGCCTACCTCACAGGGGTGTTGGGAGGATAAAACAGTGGGGGGGGGGAGAAGAACCATGCACGCCCCCTTGAGATGGGATTGGCATCATGCAATAACCAGGAGGAGGCAGCAGTTCTCCAGCTGTGCAATGGGCAGAGACGAGCTCACAGGGTGGCATAGTTGCCCGGCTCTGTCGCTCGGCCCACAAGGCCACCCCAAAAGTGACTGACTGCTGGGGGTCCCCTCCAAGGCTCCAGCATCTGCTGCCACTCCCCCCATCTGCCAGCTTCGCCCCCCCCTGCAAAGCCCCGGAGGGAGACCTGGGAGGGCAGAGCCAGCGCCAGGCGCCTGCCACCCGCCCAGACCCAGTTAAAAATAGCCGCCTGCCTCCTCCGCAGAGCAAGTAAGACTATCCTGAGGATGAATCACGAGAGTGCCCCCCCCCCCCGCCCTTCAGCACGTGCTCAGAGGCTCCTTGCGGAAGGAGCAGGTTTCCTCTTCCAGCCTCGCACACAAACCTCTCCTCTTCCTCCTCTTCCCTCCCCTCCCCCTGCCCTGCATGGCCTCTGCTGCTTCACCTGGCAGATCCATGAGGGTGCAGAAGCCAGAAGGAGACTCTGCCTCTGCCCTGGAGAGCAAAATGCACTCTGCGCGGGCTCAGAGGCTACCCAAACTAACGGCAACATACGTGAAGTGTCCAAAGTGATCAGCCCCACCCCCCCCCCAGATCCAGCCCTAAAAGCTGACATAAAGGCCGAGGGATGTCATACCGTGAAGCAACCTTGCGCCTCTGGGCATGTGCAGAGTGCACTGGCCACAACACAGAGCTGACCAGTTTGGAGGCTGCGGGAGCTGGCAAATATTCCCTCCGCCTCAACCTTTATCCATCAGGAGAACAACCACAGTGTAATAATAATAATAATAATAATAATAATAATAATAATTTTATTAATTATAGCCCACCCATCTGGCCTCACCCAAGGCGGGTCTCCCCTCTGGATCCCCCAACCAGGGTGTGGAAGACGTGGGTTCAAGGCCGCCTCTTCCACAGACCCACTGGGTGTCCTTTATCCACTTCTCTTGGCAAAGAGAGACTCAGCTCAATGTCCCACCTGGCAAGGTTGTTATGGGAATCAGAGAATTGCAGAGTTGGAAGGGACCCCCAGGGGTCATCCAGTCGAGCCCTCTGCAATGCAGGGATCTCAGCTCGAGCATCCATGACTGAGGGCCATCCAACCTCTGCCCAAAAACCTCCGAGGAAGGAAGACCCAAAAGCACTTTGTACGCGGGAAGCCAAGCCACGCCGAGGGGGCTGGACTAGATGACCCCTGGGACCCCTTCCAACTCTGACTCTACTGTGACTGGGGGGCACCTCTGCACCACGGAAGAATGAAACCAGCGGCTTCTCTCTGCAGAAGCCAACGGCCCAGGAATCTCCCCTCTGGGCACCCAGGAACCGGCCCCCTCCACTCACCCCATAGGCTCCTGCGACTTCTGGGCGGGCGCCTCCCGCCGGCTGCAGCTTCCGTGGGGCGGGCAGAGGGGGGAGCCCAGAGGGGTCCAGCTGGTTTCCTGCCCCAGGAGCTGCTCAGGAAGCAGGAAATCCTGCCAAGGGCTGTCTGCCGGCTGCCAGGGTGGCAGCCCCTGGGGAGGGAGGGAGGGCAGGCAGGCAGGCAAGGAGGCTCCGGGCTGCAGGCAGGAGGAGAAGGGGGCACCCTCTGCCCAAGCTGCTGCCCTGGCACTGCCCTCGGCGGAGGCTGCAGAGTCTTTTATACCTGCCTCCTGGCAGGGAGAGAGGGAGGGAGGGAGGGAGGGGGGAGGAAAAGTCCCCACAGCGGCAAGGAAGGGTGTGGGGAGGGACGATCCCCACAAGTGCCACTTCAGCCAGTGGCCACTCCTCCCGCGGGCACCGTAAACACACACACACACACACAGAGCGCAGGCCAGAGCTGCTCCCCTGCCACAACAGCTGCCCTGCCCTGCCCTCCTGGGAGAGAAACACACACCCTCCCCCCCCCCAAAACTGTGGAAAGCACTCTCTGCATGCTCAAAGGCCCCTCTCTCATGAAAAGCGGGTTCTGGGGTCCAAAGGGGACCATCTATGGCAAGCTTCCTCAACCTCGGCCCTCCAGATGTTTTTGGCCTACAACTCCCATGATCCCTAGCCAGCAGGACCAGTGGTCAGGGATGATGGGAATTGTAGTCTCAAAACATCTGGAGGGCCGAGGTTGAGGAAGCCTGATCTAGGGCAGCGTCCCGGGTGCCTCTCTTCAGGATCCGGGCTCGACTCTCCCCTCCTGCGGCTTCCGGCCACTGGGATTCGGAAGCATTTGCTGCCTCTCTCCTCCCCAATCCACTTTGGACCCACATTGAGGTCGGTGTTCATCTCTGCCTCCTGTGGCAGGGAGTTCCACAGCTTATGGTGCACCGTGGAGGAGCAGGAGAGAGCCCTGCTGGGGAGGAGGAAAAAGACTGTCTGACTGTGTGTGTGTGTGTGGGGCTCCTCTGAAAGTGGGCCAACCTTGGGCGGGGGCTTCCTGGCCTGATGGACGGCACGAGGTTGGACTAGATCAGTGTTTTTCAACCACTGTTCCGTGGCACACTAGTGTGCCGCGAGATGTTGCCTGGTGTGCCGTGGGAAAAAATGAAAAATTACTTTATATATAGTTAATATAGGCACAGAGTTAAAAAAAATTAACATTTTCTAATGGTGGTGTGCCTCGTGATTTTTTTCATGAAACAAGTGTGCCTTTGCCCAAAAAAGGTTGAAAAACACTGGACTAGATGACCCCTGGGTTCCCTTCCGGCTCCATGCTTCTATGGTGGGAAGGGAGAGACAGCCATGGCCCCAGAGGCCACCCCTGGGATTGTGCAGCTGGAGCAGGTGGGCAGGGGAGGGCCCATGGCGAGGCACCCACAGGGTGGGGGCCTTGCAAGGCTCCCGCTGCCTCCCCTCCCCCACAGCACCCAGCCAATTACTCCTCCTGCGGGTGCCGCTGTGTCAGCAGGGCGGCCGACCGGCCTGGGTGGTAAACCAACCCCTGCTGCTAATGCCAGGGTTGCTGCAGGGTGCCCCCCCCCCGTCACCCAGACAGCCTCTCCCTCTTCTGGCCCCACTGCCCACCCCCAAGCAGGCTGGTTATTTCCTGCCCCCCTTCAGCCCTCAGGCAAGACAGCTCACCTGTCCTGGAGGAGCAGCAAACAGGCAAGACCTAGTTGCAAGGGGAGGGGTCATGAATGACGCACTCCCCAGCAGGCAACCTTCCCCACCTCAGCACCTTCTCTCAGAAACTCTCTTTCAGCTGAGATGCCTGCCTGGCAGGGGGTCAGGCTGGATGACCTTTGGGGGACCCTTCCAATTCTAGGATTCAATGGCCTTGGAAGGCTGGGGGGATCTCCTTCATTGGAGGTTTCTCAGCAGAGGTCAGGTGGTCACCTGCCAGGGATTCTTGAACTGAGATGCCTGCCTGGCAGGGGGTCAGGCTGGATGACCCTTGGGGGACCCTTCCATCTCAACAGTTCCACAATAGGAGGTGGGCCCTGTTCTGCACCCACCCACCCACCCACCCCTTTTCCCCCCTTCTGAGTTAGCTCAGGATGCAGCCAGGCCCAAAGGCATTATGGAAAACGAAGGCATGCACTGAGCATGCACTTAACCTGGGAGAGACCAGGGTTCGAATCCCTACTCGGCCCGGAAGCTCCCTGGGTGTAACCTGAAGGGCCAAGTCACTGCCTCTCTCAGCCTGACCTACCCGGCAGGGTTGTTGTGGAGATTACCGGAGGAGAGGGAGAGAAACAGGTGCGCCACTTTGAGCCGCTTTGGGGATAAAAGACGGGATATCGATCAATGCATTCATCTTTGAATCATAGAGCTGGAGGGGACACAAGGGTCATCCAGTCCAACCCCCTGCCATGCAGGAAGTTGTTGGGCTCGAATCCGTGACCCTGAGATTAAGAGCTGGGGGGCAGGGGGCCCTCGAAAGGACCCCGCTGTGGGGAGGGCTGGTAAGCAAAATCAGCTGGCATTATGGGCTGGGATTTTCCATCTGTGACCCCAAAGGGACTCCATGGGGCTCTTCCCCTGAAGCTCAGCACCCCCCCCCCCCGTGACACAGGACGGGGGGAGGGTTATCAGGGACACAGAGAGAGAAGTCCAGAGTTGTTCAGAAAGGCAGTTTCCTTCCTCTGCCCTCTTCCCCAGACAGACATCACTTGCTCTTTGCGGGGGGGGGGGGGCTCCCCGGATTCTCAAGAAGGCTCAAATCCTGGCTCATTTGACCCCCCCCCCCCAGAGGGAAGCCTCCCTGGCCAATGGGCCACTCCAAAGGGGAGGGATCAATGAATCGCAGAAGCGCAGAGTTGGAAGGGACCCCCAAGGCCCATCCAGTCTGACCCCCTGCAATGCAGGAATCACAGGCCAAGAATCCTTGACGAAGAAAGGAGAGCAAGAGTTGAGCTTCTCCTCTTCCTTCCTGTGTTAAAATGTCACAGAATAGACCCCAAAGGATATCCAGTCCACCCCGCAATGCAAAGGGGGAGCCAGAGAAGCCTCTGCCCCACGGCGAGACCAAACGGGGCAGTAACTTGGAAGCCTGAAAGTGCAAACAGCCCCTCTTTCAAGGCTCCCCCACATGACCCCCCCCGCCTTCCTCGGTTTCCCCTCGCAAGCAACCACCACCTGAACTGCTTGCAAGGAAACCAGCCTTGCAAAGAGGGATGTGGGGCTCGGGGGGGGGGGTGTTGCTAGAGGGTATCACTGGGGAGCAGAGGCGAGTCAAGAGCAAGGCCAGGCCCAGCGCTCAAACCCCAAATATGCCCCCCAAGAGAGTGGGGTCTAGTAGTGTCAGACTGGGACCTGGGAGGCCAGAGTTCGAATCCCCACTCAGCCATGAAGCTCCCTGGGTGGGGCCTTGGGGGCCAGTCCCTGCTTCTCAGCCTGACCTACTTTGCAGGGTTGTTCTGGGGATTAAATGAGGATATAAATTCAAAAGCGGAAAACAGGCAAGATTCCCTTCCTTGCAGGTGGGGGGCAGGTGTAAAGACCAAGAGTGTCTCCCTCCCTGCATTAAATCACATTAATGGCATTAATGGAGGACCCTGGCCGGGGTGTCTGGCCACCTCTCAGGGATTCTTCAGCTGCAACTCGTGCCTTGCAGGGGGCTGGGCTAGATGACCCTTGGGGGTCCCTTACAACTTGGAAACTGCATGGTTCTCTGACTCTGGTGGAGGCAGAAGGGGAGGGCTGAGCCTATGGCCGGAGGCTCTTTGGCCACCGAGAACTGCCCCCCCGCTGGCGCCCAGAGCCCTCCAGTGACCCCAAAGAACTTGAAAGGGCCTCTTGCCCCACGGCAGGCAGGCGCTGGGCTAATTGGCATGGGCAGCCAAAGGCCCACCAAGCTGGCAGGAGGAGGAGGAGGAGGAGGGCCAGGCGAGGAGAGGCAGCGCTTTGCCCTTCCTGGCCGCCACTCAGGCCCCCCACTGCCCCCTAAGCGGCCCTAATGAGGCGTGTGGAGCCGCCTCTGGGGCAGCGCCAGCCGGGGAAAGCGCTGCGTCATCTTTGTCCTGGTCGGCCGTGGGGGTCCCATCCGGCCGAAGTCAAAGGCACAGCACCCCCAAGTCCCCACTTGGCATCGGGGGGGGGGGGGTAGCAGCTCGGGGGAAGGATGGTGGCGACCATCAGTCACAGGAGTCAGTCAGAGAATCGTAGAAATGTGACTTTGGAAGGGATCCCTGAGGCTCATCTGCCCCACCCTCTTTGCAAGGCAGCAATCGCAGCTCAGGGAAGCTGCACCAACCGGCAGGTTTTCCTTAAGGTCGGATTTTTTGGAACCCAGGTTCTGCAAACCCTTCCCCCCCCCCCAGGTGTTCTTCGCTGGGCCGGACTCCTTTCCCGCCTTGCCCACTCGCCCACCTTGTGGCTGGCAAACTCTCCTGGGCGCCAACAGGAAGAACCTCCTTCTGCAGCTGCAACCCTCCCCCTGCTCCTCTCTTCTGGGCAAGGGTAGCAGGAGTGGGTCTTAGGGGCAGCAGGATACGAGTTTGGGGGTCACAGCTCGCTTGAGATTCCTGCAACGCAGGGGGTTGGGCTAGATGACCCTCGGGTCCCTTCCGGAGCTACGGTCCAATGTGCTCCGCCGGAGCCTTGCGGGAATGAGCAGAAGGACTATCGATGTATGAATGGCGGCTCTAGGCAGACCCACAGACCCCACCTGGCCCGGGACCCTCGTGCCACCCCACCCCCATGTCCTGCCCCAGGGCGGCTGGTGCTCTTGGGGTGGGGTCCCCCTCCCAGCCCCCTTCCTCCCCCCCCCCAGTTGCAGAGGCGGCCGGCAGACCCCCACTGGGCTGCGCAAAGCTGCATTCTTCACCTTGACAGGGCGGAATAATTGGGCTGGCGCAGTGCCCTGACCCGCGGCTCAACCTGGGGCCGCCATTGTGAAATCCGGCCCCACAAGCTGCCCCCCACACTTCCTGCCCCCCCACCCCAGCCCCGAAATCACCTTCGCTACGGACGGCCGAGTCAGCACGCAGCCGGTTGCACAACACAAGGCACACACACCACAGACAGGAAAACGAGGAAGGAGCCTTCCTGGGATAGCTCAGTTGTCAAAGCACAAAACTCAGCCTTAGGGTCGCAGGTTCGAGGCCCACATTGGGGGTTGGGCTAGATGACCCTCAGGGTCCCTTTTACTCTACAATGCTATAAATCTATGACTCCTTGGCCAGAAGCCCTCCAGATCAAGCACAACCAGACTCGGCCCTCCAGATGTTTTGGGACTACAACTCCCATCATCCCCAAGCTAACAGGGCCAGTGGTCGTGGACGATGGGAACTGTAGTCCCAAAACATCTGGAGGGCCAAGTATGGGGGTGCCTGCTGGGAGTTGTAGTTCAGCCACATCTGGAGGTCTCCAGGTGGGCAGAGGCTGGAAACAAAGCCCTGCCCTACACTTTCAAGAGGGAGCTTCAAAAGAAGGGGGCTCATTCTGCCCCTCACACCCAGCATGCCCCCTCCCCAGACTGTCTCTACCCCTCAGCAAAGCTCCCCTCCTCATTAAGGAAGCCGCCTTAGTCAGACCATTGGCCTATCTAGATCAGTCATACCTGCACTGACTGGCAGCAGTCGCTCTCTGGGGATATTCCTAGGTCTACCAAGAGATGTTGTCAGGGTTCGAACTCGCGTCCTTCTGCATTCCAGGCAGGTGCCCCACGACTGAGATGTGTGGCACCCCCCATTTGCCTATTGCAAAGGCCCCACCGGCAGAGGAGGCCGAGCAAAGCACACTCAGAGAAGGCCGCTCCCCACCCCCACCCCGTCCTCCGCCAGGAACACCCCTTCCCTCCCCAAAGCCCTGATTCATCCCTGATGGGAAACACAGAAGTGACTCAGCTCCTGCCATGCCCTTGGAAACGTCCCTCCCTAAAGCGCATTCGGGGAGGAAGCCACTCTGTCTAGTGGCAGGAGGTTCCAAAGGCTTTGCAAGGAAGCAGTTTTTGTGTGCCTGGCCTGCCTCTTGAGCAGGGGGGGAGAAAGGGGTGGCTGGACTGCACCCTGGTTCCTACTCCTCTGCTCAGTCTCAGCCCCCAAAGGTGGTATAAGACTCAAACCCCAACACCCTGCCGCTCACCCTCCCCATGTCCAATGGCCGGGGGGGGCGCACTCACCTCCTCGCCAAATTCCTACAGGGTCTCTAGTCCTCAGGAAAGGCAGTGAAGAGGAGGACTTGCCATCCCAAACTCGGCCAGCAAACAGGATACTGAAAAAGAAGACATCCAGGAAGGGGGTGAGCCCCCTCTTTGTGGGTGTTGCTGGCCCCCCATCCACCTCACCCCCAGGGACACCCCTCCTGCAGATGCCTCCTGGGGACGCGGGTTGCAAGAAGGGATGGGAGCCATCTCTGAACCTGCCCAAGCAAGAAGAGAGTTGGGCGGCCACCGAGTGCCATGGCTGGTTGCCCAAATGTCCAGAGTGCCTGGGCCCACACCGAGCCCCCCAACCAGGCCCAGGCAGCTTCCAGGGGGAAAATACACACAAGCAGACCCTCAGAGCACACACGGCATCGCACAGAGTCACAACGTAATGCCTCGGTGCAGCAAATTGTGAAATATACGAGTGGAGTTTCCTTATGCAGGGTACAGCTACCCTACGGAACTCACTGCCACAGGAGGCGGGGAGGGCCACCAACTTGGGCAGCTTTCAAAGAGGACAGGGCAACTTTGTGCAGGAGGAAAGGGCTATTGAAAACCACAGTGGCTGCTGGGCTCTGCCCTCCCCAGTCGGAGGGAGGTAGCCGTGCTTCTGAATCCCCGTTTCTGGAAGGCCCAGGAGGGGAGAGGGCCGTGGGGCTCAAGTCCCGCCCGCAGGTTCCCCCCACTGCTGTGAGAACAGGAGGCTGGGCTAGAGGGGCCTCTGGCCTGATCCAGCAGGTGCCATTCTTTCTCTGCTTGTAATTTGAAAACATGCAAAGCTATGCAAAGAAGGCACAAGGCCACAGAGTCAGGAGGCTTGATCAGGAAAACTCAAAGTTACGTCTCAAAGACCAGCGGAACAAACTCTGTTGGGGCTGCATAGAATCATGGAAGGGCCCCCCGAGGGTCATCTAGTCCAACCCCCCGCAATGCAGGAATCTCAGCATAGCCTCTGCTTAAAAACCTCTGCTGTCAAACAGCTCCTCTTGCCTTGGGCTCCCTTCCAACTCTGCAATTCTATGAATGGGAGGCAGATCTTAAAACTTGAGCAAGTCTGTAGGGCAGATCACAGAATCATGAATCGCAGAATTTGGAAGAGAGCCCAAAGGCCCAGCCGCCTGCAATGCAGGAATCTCAGGCCATTGGGGGCCTCCAAGGTCAACAGCAGCCATCCAGGCATTCAGAGGTATATAATAATAATAATAATAATATTTATTATTTGTACCCCGCCCATCTGGCTGGATTTCCCCAGCCACTCTGGGCGGCTTCCAACAGAAACCAAATACAACAATATCAAACATTAAAAACTTCCCTAAAAAGGGCTGCCTTCAGGTTTTTTCTGAATGTCAGGTAGTTGTTTATTTCCCTGACCTGTGATGGGAGGGCGTTCCACAGGGCGGGCGCCACTACCGAGAAGGCCCTCTGCCTGGTTCCCTGTAGTTTTGCTTCTCGCAGTGAGGGAACAGACAGAAGGCCCTCGGCGCTGGACCTCAGTGTCCGGGCTGAATGATGGGGGTGGAGACGCTCCTTCAGGTATACAGGACCGAGGCCGTTTAGGGCTTTAAAGGTCAGCACCAACACTTTGAATTGTGCTCGGAAACGTACTGGGAGCCAATGCAGATCTCTCAGGACCGGTGTTATGTGGTCTCGGCGGCCACTCCCAGTCACCAGTCTAGCTGCCGCATTTTGGATTAATTGCAGTTTCCGGGTCACCTTCAAAGGCAGCCCCACATAGAGCGCATTGCAGTAGTCCAAGCGGGAGATAACCAGAGCATGCACCACTTTGGTGAGACAGTCCGCGGGCAGGTAGGGTCTCAGCCTGTGTACCAGGTGGAGCTGGTAGACAACCGCCCTGGACACAGAATTAACCTGCGCTTCCATGGACAGCTGTGAGTCCAAAATGACTCCCAGGCTGCGCACCTGGTCCTTCAGGGGCACAGTTACCCCATTCAGGACCAGGGAATCCTCCACACCTGCCCTCCTCCTGTCCCCCAAGAACAGTACTTCTGTCTTGTCAGGATTCAACCTCAATCTGTTAGCCGCCATCCATCCTCCAACCGCCTCCAGGCACTCACACAGGACCTTCACGGCCTTCACTGGTTCTGATTTGAAAGAGAGGTAGAGCTGGGTATCATCCGCATACTGATGAACACCCAGCCCAAACCGAGGGAACACAGGTGAGATGGCCAGGCACCTCACCTGCTACAATCTGGCCTGGCAGCTCCTGGACCGTCTCCAAGGGCAGCCCCACATAGAGAGCACAGAGGCAGTCTAACCTTGGCGTAACAAAGGCCAAGGTGTCTGCGTCCAGGTCTGAGTTTAGGAAGGATTTTAAGTCCCCCCCCCCCGGCAGAGGGTATCGGAGGGATGATCGCCAAAGAAGAAGTTCCGTGGGGTAGGAGAGCTGGGGGAAACTTCACACCCGGCAACCAACTTGCCCCTTGGTTTTCAGAGAGTAGATGGGGAGACAAAGGACACAATATTTCATGGCCCTCTAGTGGCTCTGGGGGCCACTAACGTATTTAGCGTTAATTCTGGAAATGTTGACTCAATTCTGACCAAATTAAGCCCCCTGGAGCAAACTATACACTCCCTCCCCAAATGTCACAGAATCATAGAATTGTAGAGTTGGAAGGGACCCCCGAGGGTCATCTAGTCCAGCCCCTGCAAATCACTCGTTGAGGGTTCAAGACCCCTCGGCTCCCCTCCCCGGTCTAGGCATTGCTGGGATTGTGGCCGCTGTCTGCCACTGAGCTTCTAGGGGCCACAAGTGAGAACGGAGTACAGGGAAGCCAAGGTGGGTGAACGACCCCAAAGGAGCAGGACGTGCCCCACACCAGAAGAGCTGCCCCTCCCCTAACACCCGGCCACACAAAAACGCAGCAAAGTACTGCACCCCAAAACCCTGCACGTCCTGCCCTATGGGAAAAAGCAAGAGGGCACAGACCCACAAGTCCAGTCCCAGTCCAGCCTGGCCCTAGAGAGCCCCTTCCTTCCCCTGGCCAAGGGGTCTCCAGGGCCACCTTCAAGGAGCCAGGAGGTGCTTTTTTCTGAAACAAAGCCATTGTGCCACTTCTTATCTTGGCCGGATAAGGGGAATGTTTTCCTGCATTGAGTCCTTTGGAAGATTTGGAGCCAGTCCACCCTGGCTCCCTTAATCTCTCCTAATGTTTAACTGAATTCTGCCCCCTCCTAATCAGGACCCTCCACCTCCTGGTCCTTGGAGGGCAGAAGTTGAAAAGGTGTCTCCAAGGACATGGGGCTGTCACAGGGAAGGGGACAAGGAGGGACCCCTCTGAATCAGGCATTGCAAGGGCGCAGCCAGGGAACCAGATTTCAAAACACCAGAGCAAACAAAGCCCCAGAAATGAATAAATGGGTGAGGCTTCGGAGCATGCACAGAGTGCAACTCTCTCCCCACTCCTCCAGGCATTGGGTTGCAGAAGTCATTCTGTTTCTCCACAATCTCCTTGTCTCCCTTTAGCACATTTTTGACCCCCTTGTCACCCAAGGGTCAACCCCTTCCCTAGACGGTCTCCTGCTACAAATGTATTTAAACCACTTCTGGCTGTTGGTCTCAATGATTTTACCAATGTGCTCTTCAAAGTCTTTTTTATTTTTCAGCATCCTTTACTGTCTGCTTTAACTTTCTTTTTTTTGGCCAAAGTTTGTGCTCCTTTTCGTTCTCTTCATTCAGACAGAACTTGCATTTTTCAAAAGAAGCCTTCCGGTCTCCAATGACTTCTCCGACTCCTGATCATTTTGGAGAGGTTTAATCCTCCATTCTTTGCCTTTCTACTTCCTTGCCAGGAATAATATTATCAGTAGTAGTAGTAGTAGTAGTAGTAGTAGTAGTAGTAATAATAATAATAATAATAATAATAATAATAATAATAATAAAGTTTGCATACTGCCCTTCACCCTACGATCCCAGAGCGGTTCACAACAGAAAAATGCAAAATGAGGACAAAATACATTCTTATTCTTGTCCAAGGATGCATTTTGGGACATTTCCACCTCCGCACTCGAGCAAATTCCCAGAATGCTGCTCCTACAGACTGCGCCACACTCCTACCTGCATTAGGGCTAGGGGCAATGTCTGGTTTTCAACATTGTGATGTATAATGAGCCATACATCACGATATACCGATATACAGGATCACGATGTCTGAAATAAGGGTGGAGCTGGGAAGAGTCATCGGCTGGCTTCACGGTTTCCCTCCCCTTGTAATTTTGGCACAGGGCGCGCACACATCGTGATTTGCAATATATTGCCAGGTCAAAAATTATGAAACCAAAATCATGATATGGACTTGAATCCGGTTTTTGATGATATATTGATATATTATCGCCCAGTTGTAACCTGCATAAAAGAAGCCAAAAGCGCTTCAACCGTATCACTGCCTCACTACCAGGCCTTTACTAAGGTTGCCAACATGGTGCCCACAGGGGGTTGAGCTAAAACTCCCATCGCGGACCAATATCCTCATTGTGACGAAGTTTCCTCTTTGGAAGTCAAATGGGACCGTGTTGGATCTTCTGGGCAATTGGCCAGTTTGTTGTTGTTGTTCAGTCGTTCAGTCGTGTCCGACTCTTCGTGACCCCATGGACCAGAGCACGCCAGGCACGCCTATCCTTCACTGCCTCCCGCAGTTTGGCCAAACTCATGCTAGTAGCTTCGAGAACACTGTCCAACCATCTCATCCTCTGTCGTCCCCTTCTCCTTGTGCCCTCCATCTTTCCCAACATCAGGGTCTTTTCTAGGGAGTCTTCTCTTCTCATGAGGTGGCCAAAGTACTGGAGCCTCAACTTCAGGATCTGTCCTTCTAGTGAGCACTCAGGGCTGATTTCTTTGAGAATGAATAGGTTTGATCTTCTTGCAGTCCATGGGACTCTCAAGAGTCTCCTCCAGCACCATAATTCAAAAATGGCCAGTTACATGCATATTTAACTTAATAGCACGGTGGCTGCTGTTCCCATGTGGTTGGGCAACCCTGCCATCTCGTGCCAGGTTTGGGGTGCCACTCAAGGTTCAGTCTAGGGGTGCCCCCCCCCGGTCAATTCCCCCACCCACAACGAATCTGCCCCTTTGGGGAATTCTAGCTTGCTGGACTCAGTGCTGTGTGGGACATCCAGAGTGACACCACCTCCGATACGCCGCTCTCTGTCCTTCCTAGAGTTCGCAGCCAGAGATAACCGTCCCGCCAGGTTTGCGAGATATTCACTGCGCCAAAGCCGTCCTCTAAGACTAAACGCTCCACTTTGCCCATCTTGACCCAGAGGCTTCCAGAGCTGGCACAGAAAACCCTTGCAGACAATCTCTCCCAAGCACCTTGGGGGGCAAGATGAAAGAACTGCTCGGATGCACACAGGTGGCTGGTGGCAAAATGTTTTGCACATGGCAAGGGGGGGGGTTTGCAGAACGTTCAGCTCAGGATTCCGGAGAGAGGGAAGGAGCACTTTCCGTGGGGCGGAAGTGTACATGGGGAGCCCTTCCTTCCAGATTTCGGAGGGATATCTAACTCGACGGTCTTGCCAGACTTTCGGTCCAAGGACAGGACGTCCTGCACCAGGCGAGGGGTTGGACCAGATAATTCTTCTTCGCAAGATTAATTATATATTGTATTTTTAATTAATGTCGCTATGCTTGCAAACTGCTCCGGGAATATTTATTGATGGGTGGCTAGATAAATTTGATTAGCGGCAGTAAATAAACCCTGTTCCTGATCTGGGGGCTGGATGCGGCCCATTGAGCGCCGGCATTCCTCCCCTCCCACCAATGCCAGAATTAGACCTGAAAAACCCTGGGAGCCACTAGGAGGTTTTCCAAGGCTAAATGCAGTCCCTGTGCCGCCATTACGTTCACAGGATCATAGAACAGAAGTGTTGGGAGGGGTCACACGGTCCAAGCCCCCCAGAGCAGGAATGGCAGCTCAAAGGCACGAATGGGTGAGGCAGAGACACAAAATGTGTCCGAATGCCTGCCTCTTTGCAACTATTTGTATGCATGCGTGTGGATGCATGTGGGGGTTTTTTTGGGGGGGGGAGTCTCTGCCCACTAGCGGCTCTGGCCACACCCCTTACGTTTGGCCCCATAGCCTTGGCCATCAGGGAATGACGCCTCGTGCTGACAACCCCCCCCCCCCCCCCGAATCAAGAAGAGCGGAAACTCTGAACCGAACAAAGATGTGTCATGTCAGGAAATGAGTGATATGCAAAACTTGTGGGCTTGAAAAGAGGAGGAGAGAAATTCATGGAGGAGGAGAGGGAGGGCTCTCCATGGCTCCTGAATCCCCCTTTCTGGAAACCCCAGGAGGAGAGAGAGCTCTCGTGCTCAGATCCCGCTCACTGGCTCCCCACATGCATCTGGTTGGCGACTGGGAGAAGAGGATGCTGGCCTCGATGGGCCTCCTCTGGCCTCATCCAGCACCAGCCAAGCTCTTCTGGTGTGCTTGTTACTCACTGAGGAAACCCCACAACCCTCGCCCACAAGTGGGGTGCCGGAGGCAGGTCTTCAAACTCGCGTCCAGCAAGTGAGTTGCTCAAGTTGGAAGGGCCCACAGAAGTGATGGAAGCAGGCTGACCTCTGCCCATGTGCAGAGTGCCATTTGCTTCACAGAGCCCTCTGGGATTCGCATCATCATTAGGGGCAGGATGTGCCAGACTGGCCACTTGGCCCAACTCTTTGCTCCAAGGACCGGCTATGGGCCACCTTCCTCCCAATTCAGTCTCCAGGGAGCGCCTTGTGTTGCCCCTGGGTGCTCTAGAGGGGCAGCCTGACCTGGGGGAAGGTAAAACCCTTCCCTCCTTCCATTGGTTTCCAGCAAACATGGAGGCACAGCAGAACCCTGCTGGCTAGTTGCCATCGCTGGCCTTCTCCCACTTCATGAATTTGTCTAACTCTCTTTGAAACCCAACCAGGCTGGTGGTCATCACTGCCTCCTGTGGGAGGGAGTTCCACAGTTCAACTCAGTGCCGCGTGAAGGTCTTTCTTGTACCTCTCCTGAATCTTCCAACCTTCAACCTCATGCAGTGTTAGAAACTCAGATATATAAGCTCAGCGCCAAAGGGCATCTTGAACCTCAGCTGCAGTCACCGCAACGGAATGTCTATTCTCCAGCGGGTTGGACTGGATGACCCTTGGGACCCCTTCCCATGATTCTATCGTCCTATGATCTCAGCTACGTTGCCTGACTGCAGCTTGCTCTTACAACAGTCTCCTTGTCCCAGGATGCAAGACGGAGAAACACACACAGTGGGAATGGAAATGGCATGAGCTACGGACTAAGGCAAAGGTTTTTAACCCGCGGCCACCAACGTGACGCCCAGAAATCTCCAGGTATTTGCATCTGGACCAGCGCCAGCACCAAAACGCTCCTGGCAAATGTCTAACATTGCATGGGATGCCCATGAATTCTAGTGTTACGAGAGAGGAAGAAAAACTTTATAAACTTCTATCCCATTGCCTCTGACTCGCCTTTTCTCTCAACTAAAAAGTTGCAAGAGCTGCAGGCCTTCCTCACAGGGGCGTCGTTCCATCCCCTGGACCATTTGCTCACCCTTCCCAGTTCTACGGATCAGGACCGGCACCTGACAGTGCCGTCCTCCATTCAGGACCAGCCACTGACTCTCCTCTTCTGTGGGAAACCAGCTGAGCGGCACATCTTTGCAGTCCTGGCCCCGTCAGCAGAAGGGCCTGGCCGGCTGGCTCCCCTTTCACAAAGGCCGCCGGCCCTTCCCCTCCCTCCCTCCCACAAACCGCCCCACCTCGGGCCCCACAAGCCGGACTTCAAAACAAGACCGGTGTGGCAGTTGCAACCCAGCCAGCCGCACAACCCATCATTAGGGGCCAGCAAGAGACTCCAGCGGTCGGACCGAGAAGAACGCAGGACAGGCGAGGGAGAAGCGGAGACGGGGGACCAGGGCCCAGCTAGCTCAGCACTGTCAACACTGACCGGCAGCAGCAGCCGCAGCTCTTTGGGTTTGGTTTTTCTTAGCCCTCCCTGAAGATGCTGGCGGGGACTGAACAGAGGCCCTTCTCCACGCAGAGCAGACGTTTGCTTATTGATACAATTTATAAGAGTTTTAATCCGTGTAAATTAACTAGCCACCTGAAAAGTGTCCACTGAGTGCCTGTAGTTCAACAGGGGGGGGGCTGTTGGGTCTCAGCAGGGAGGCAGAGCCACAGAATTGGGCCAACAGGATCGAGAGCCCGTCCTGTGGGCGCTCCACTGAAGATGCTCTGTCCAGGGTTCGAAATCCGCCAGGCGCACTTTGCACCTGACTATTGGCCACTTGCGACCAAGTGAAGATGCCTGGGTGCCAGGATGGGGCCTGACATCTCCGCCACCTGGGGATCCTTGGACTCTTTTCACACACCCCGTCCTGCAGAATTCTGTCTGCGATATTTTATCTGAACTTCTGTAACCAAAATGCTTTTTCTGTGCAGCAAACAGCGTTATAGCGATTTGCTGGCACTTGTCTTCACTCCCCCCCCCCCGCCCTGCTCACGTAGGTGAGGAATCTGCCTAGATTAGGAATGGTCACCATTAAGATAAAGAAGTCTATATATATGCGGACAATCCCTGGATCAAGGAATTTTCTTCTTTAAGTTCTCAAAGTTCTTAACCCAGCTCAAGGTTGTCCGCTGAACTAGCCAGATGTTTCAGTGAGAATCAATCACAGTCAGTCCATCATTTGAAAAATAAGACTTCAGAGCTGTCTGGCCCCCAAATGGCAACTGGACATTTAGTTTTGGCGACTGCAGCCTTGGTTTAAGGAGCCATTTGGCCCCTAGTTTACACACCTGAGTTTCTAACACTGGCTGGACCATTGAACTACAGCCTGCTCTCCCCTCCCAGCTTCCTCTAACATTGAGGCCAAGCCAGGGGTGGAATCTCAGCTCACCCCTCTCTGTGCCTGCTCCTGGTCTAGGGGGCACCCCCAGGATTCCCACAGGGAGGGGGCAACTAGGGGGACGGGACGCCAGCTGTACAACCTCCTGGTCAAGATGCTCTGCCCAGCAGCCCCTCCCAAGACCCACTGCAGAGAACCCAGGAAGACAAGAGCAGTTCTTGCAAGGACCCCCCCCCCTGTCTCTCCTCCAGAATGCTGTTGTTTTGTTGCTGGTTTTATTCATTTTCAGGGCAACCATTTCTACCCTGCTCCAATAACCAAAGAAACAGAAGCAGCCTCCCTGTTGCTTGCAGGATGAGCCCATCCACTCCAGCCTCCTGTTCTCACACTGGCCGACCAGATGCCCAAAAGGAAACACGCAGGCAGGATTCAAACACAGCCCTCTCCCCTCTTGCGCTTCCCAGCAGCTAGTATTTGCAAGCATCCCTGCCTCCAACTGCAGACACAGAGCAGAGCCATCCTGGACGGGAGCCACCCACAGCCCTCGCATCCTCTGTGATTTTGTCCATCCCTATTTTAAAGCTATCTGGGTTTGCGGCCATCACTGCCTCTTGTGGGAGGGAGTTCCACGGTTTAACGCTACATTGCGTGAAGAAGGCCTTTCCTTCATCTTCCAACCTTCAGCTTCATCCACTGGGAGATTTCATCCATTATAAAGGGTGGGGGGAATGTACCGTATTTTCTCATCTATGACGCCCCCATGTATAAGACGCTTCTTATTTTGGGGGACTCAGATTTAAGAAAATGGGAAGAGATGTATCTGTGTATAAGACGCCCCCTAATTTTTGACATCATTTTAAAGGGAAAAAACCTAGTCTTATACATGGAAAAATACAGTAGTCCTGTTGCCCCCCAAGAGGCCCTCCCACGCTACAAGGTGCAGGACCCCCCCCCACTTATTTCTAAAACTGTGTTTGGGAGGCGAGTGCCATTTCTGGGGCTCTCTGACAGAGGAGGATAGAGCAAGCTTTTTTCTGTTGCTCCAGTGGGCAGGATTCGAACCAACAGGCTCAAAGGAGGTTCTGACGAAACATCACAAAGACCTTTCTGCCTGCAAGAGCGGTTTGACTGTGGAGCGGACTCTCGGAAGACTCTCTCTCTCCTTCCTTGGAGGTTTTTAAGCAGGGGTTCTTTGTCTGTGGCTCCAGAATTGCAGGGGGTTGAACTAGATGGCCCTTGGGGGGCCTCTTCCAACGCTTACAAATGGGATGGTTCCATAAGCGGCCGCCCGGCCCCCTCCTGAGATCGCAGGGCCTCCCAGTTGAGCGTGAGAAAGCAAAGATGAGGATCTCGCAAAGGAAGCCCCGAAAACACCGCCAGGTCCTCCCCGGCTGCTTCCCAGGTGGGTGGGGCAGCACCTGCAATTACGCAGCCCTGGACCTGCTCACCCAGGGCCCCCACCCCCTCCCCACACCCGGGGAACGCAAGGAGCCGAGAACTAAACCCACTAATTACTCTGACACAATGAGCCCCAGGAACTCTGCTGACAGCAACTGCCGGCCTGTTTCACCGCAGAGAGAAATCTAGCTGCCAAGGCTGGACTGTCCCGGCCAGGACAAGCCCCTCTGGCCTCTTGGCTGCTTGCTACCACCAGGGCTCTGCTCTGCCTCCACAAATACAGTGGCACCCCTAGTTACGAACTTAATTCGTTCCGGAGGCCCGCTCTTAACCTGAAATTGTTCTTAACTGGAGGCGTGCTTTCGCTAATGGGGATTCTTGCTGGCACACGATTTCTGTTCTCATCCTGGGGCAAAGTTCTCGACTCGAGTTAACTCTTCCAGGTGAGCAGAGTTTGTAACCTGAGGCGTTTGTAACTCCAGGTACCCCTGAATATGGGCTGCTGGAAACCCCAGGAGGGGAGAGTTGCTCTTGTGCTCAGATCCTGGCTTGCTGATTTCCCACAGAGGCCCTGCGAGAACAGGAGAGCTGGAGCCAGTGATAGAAACCCAGACAGACCCTTAAACCAAGTTGCCATTTGGGGACCCTCAAGTCCTTTTTGGGGTGCCCCGTCTTTCATGCTGCCAGCCTGCATCTCTCTCTCTCCTGATAGGATGCCAACTGCTCTGGCGGCCTTTTTGGCCAAAGAGCACAAACACTGCAAATAGGCGAAGGAAGGAAGGAAGGAAGGAAACAGAGGACACTGTATAAGTTCATAGAGGAGGAGAGGACACTGTCGATGGTTGCTGGCAGTGCTGGAAACTAAACTAGGGGCCAAAGGGCTCCTTAAACCGAGGCTGCAGTCGCCAAAATGGAATGTCAGGTTGCCGTTTTGGGGCTGGACGGCTCTGAAGTCTTATTTTTGAAATGACGGACTGACTGTGATTGATTCTCAGTGAAGCATCTGGCTAGTCCAGAGGACCACCTTCCTTGAACTCGGTTAGGAGCTTTGAGAACTCAAAAAAGAAAAGTCCCTTGACCCAGGGACAGTCTGCAGATATATCGGCCAGTTGCAACCTCTTTTTCTTAAGGGTGACGCAGAGCATTCATATCACACGAATATTCTTCACAACTGTGAAATGGGGAAAGCGGAGGGAAGCAAGAACTATTAATTATAATTGTCCTGCTCAGGCTTCACAGAAAAAAACATTTTGGTTCCCCAGAAATCCATTCCGATTGTGTAGGTGAAATATAACAGATAGAATTCTACAGGATGGGAGTGTCAGCCCAGGAAACATTTGTGCATTGCAGGGGGGTTGGACTAGATGACCCCCATGGTTCCTTCCAACTCTACGATTCTATGATTCTGTGACCAAGGATGCGCGAGGGTTCACATCTACCCACTTGGCCAGGAAGGGTGACCTTGGGGGCGGGTCATTCATTCTCAGCCCAACTTACCCATACACCTGAAGGGCCTGCCTCCTCAAAAAACAAAAAAACAGAGCCTGCAAACCAGCAAGTCGGGATGGTGGCTCCCCCACCTGAGGAGGGGCAAAGATCTGCCTCCCTGCTGGGGCTTGGAAAAGGCTCTGGCACCAACTTCACTTCCCAGCAAGCCTCTGCTTGGTTCTGTCCTGTGTCTGGTTCTGGTTTGGTGCCCTTTCTGCTCTTCCTCTCCTCTCTCTCTCTCTCTGGCTTAGACTGGGATTTTGGTTGCTGCCCTTTCTGAGTGTGGGAAAAGCAGGTAATGAACTCAGGGGGTGAATAAGGCGCCTGCCGGAAAGGGCAGAATTGAGTGGAAACGGAAGGGCAGCTTCGCTTCTGAAACAATGGACGGGGCTCTGCCAACAGCATCTGCCAAGAGGCCGCCACTCTGCACACGCTTAGAGGCACCCACAAAACTGAAGAATTGTAGCCTAACCCCCTGCAATGCAGGAATCACAGCTGAAGTACCTCCGACAGACGCCCATCCGAACTCTGCTAAAAACCTCCCGTGAATCATAAAATTGTAAGGGACCCCCAGGCACCATCTAGTCCAACCCCCTGCATTGCAGTCCCCAGTGGAGTGAGGAGAAGAGAATGCCAGGCCCAAAGGCAGCAGCAGGATGGGGTGGGGTGTCCACATGAGCCAGGATGCGGCCATGGAAGGAGCTCTGGGTCCCCACCCTGCACTGGCAAAAGAAGCAGAGGAGGCTGGTGCCGTGGATCAGAGGAGGAAGGGCCAGGGGGCTGCCTCCAGGTGGCAACCATGAGGGATGATGATGATGATGGGAACTGCAGGCCAGGAACACTCAGAAGGGCTATGTTGCCAACCCAGGGTCTGGCCTGACCAAAGGCACAGCCACCTTCCTTGCTCTTGGTTTCATGTCCACAAATGAAAGGAAAAGCAGAGAGCAGTTGGGTCTTCCTGACTGCCACGGTCACAGCTGCAGTGCCACCCCCACCGTAAATTGTCCTAACCCTCTTTGAAAACCATCCAAGCTGGTGATCATCGCTGCCTCCTGTGGGAGGGAGTTCCACAGTTCGTTTCTCTGCTGTGTGAAGAAAGACTTTCTTTCGTCCTTCCCGAATCTTCCACTCTCGGGAACAAAAGGTGAGCGCTGCCCGTGAGCTGAGGTTCTGGCGCTGCACAGCGCCCAGACAGACCCAAGGCAGGGATCCAGGAACTCCTCCCTCTCGCCCCCAGGAGAGCAGCGGGGGGGGGGAGAGAAGGAGGGGTGCCGCCTGAACAGGCTGGCACGGCCTGCAAGGCAATGCAGGCCCTCAAGGGAGGCGGGAGGGAGTGCCAGGAATGAGCCACCCCTGGAGAATTCCTCCCTGGTGAGAGGATGCGGGCTGGAGGCTGGATGCTTTCCTTCCTGGGAATGCAGGGCACCCCCCCCCCCACCTCCAAGGTTATGCAACGGCGAGCGGCACCTTCCTAGCGGGCACCCAGCCCTGCCCAGAAAGCGAGGGAAGGTGTTGGCATCGTCCACGCCCACAGCAAGGTGTGTCTCTCCCGGCCGGCTCCATCCCATCCAAAAACATCTGCATCCCTCCTGCCCAGGGAAATGGCTCCTGACAAATCCCCCCCCCCCACTGCGCGCGCCCGGCCTCCAGGCTTCCGGGTGCCCCTGCAGCACCTGCCCCTTCCCCAGATGCCCTCTGCTTGCGGTGCCCCGGGGCCTGGATTCTGATCCTGCCCCCGGTGGGTGGCTCGCCTGGCCTTTGGGGAGGACCTTCTGCATCGCTGGCTGAGAAAGAGAGACACCCCACAGCTCAGGTTGCCACGGCAGAGCGCAATGCGCGAAGCTGGAGCCGGCGCTCTCTAAAAGCGCAGGCCGCGCACTGCAGGCGCCCCGGGGGATGTTCGGGAGTTTCGTTCCGACGCGAGTCCCGCCTGAGGGGAATCTCTCAGTCCCAGCCCCACCGGCAAAGGCACCTGGCGGAGCGCAAGTCCTGGCGGGGGGGGGGGGGGGCTGGACGGGGGCTCCTCAGCCGATCCTCCCCAGGGAGGGCGCTCCCTCGGTTCTCCGCCAAGCGCGTGCCTCTGAGCACACGCAGAGCGCGCCTGCCTCGGAGCAGGAGGGAGCCCAGCGCGCGGCCACGGGAGGCCCGTCCGCACCCTCCTCCTCCTGGGCCAGAGGGTGGGAGGCAGGCACCCCACCCCAGTCCTCCCCCCCGCTCGTCTCCCGGCCCCGGGAGGCTCCAGCTCCGGCCCGCCGGTGCTTCTCGCGCGCTTCTTCCCCTCCCGCGCCACCGCCGCCTCGCGCGCGCGCCCGTCACTCACCCGCTCCAAGAGCCCCGGCAGCAGCCTCAGGCGCGCGCCCGCCAGCCCGGCCCCTCCAGGTCCGAGGAAGCAACCTCGGCTCTCCAAGCAGGGGGGAGCGCATGCGCAGCTGGACCCAGCGCGCTCCCGACTCCGCCACGTGCACGGCAGGACAGCCCCCGCCCCCTGAGAGGAGAACCGGGGGCCCCGCCCCGGTGGAGAAAGAGGCGGACAGATGGACGGACAGAGACCCCTCGTGTCGGAGGAAGGCAAAAGGCTTGGACGGGAATTCTTGCTTTGCGCGCAAGAACCGCCAGAGTGCGCGGATCCAGCGGGGAACTCAGCGCGCCCCACAGCTGACTCTCGGCCTGGAGGCAGCCTGGCTGCTATCCAGAGACAGCCTCCGCCTCCGCCATGAATTTGCGCAATCCTCTTTCCACAGAATCCTAGAACTGTGGAGTTGGGAGGGATCCCAAGTCATCAGTCCAAGTCCAACCCCGCGCAATGCAGGAATCTCCGCTCAAGCCGTCCAGGTGGGTGGCCATCGCTGCCTATGGGAGTTCCATAGTCTAGTCTAAGTAGGCACGGGCTGAAGAAGAACTTCCTTTGATGTGCCGTCAATCTTCGTGGGATGCTGACAAGTTCTAGCACGATGAGGAAGGGAGAAAAACTCTTCTCCTTCTCCTTTCTCCATGCCAGGTATAATCCCGTCCCAGCTCAGAGGCAGCAGGCAAGGCTTCCATCGCCTTCCCTTGGCCCACGTGGGAGATCCCGGCAAGAAAGGGGGGGGGGGCTGGCGCCTCCCTCGACGCGGCGGCACCAAGAGTTTATAAGGTGGTTCGTTGTGGAAATGTGTTTCCCCTTGACCTTGCACCCACAAGAGGCTGAGTCACCAGTGGAATAAAGGTCGGACGGCTTCTTCTCTGAAACTGCTGCTTCCGGCAGCAACGCGAGGGGGCTGCGAATCACACGGGACACAGGCACACCTCCGAGGAAGGAGCGAGAGAAGAAGGGAGTGTGGCACTAAGAAGAAGGAGGGAAAGGGAAAGGGAAGCTTTCCTCTGTCCTGAAGCAGAGCAGTTGCAAATGAATAACATATAAAGGAGAACAATCCCAACAGGTACAGAGCCATCCCTCCAAAGAGGAAAACAATCCCAGTTGTGGTTGGTTGAATGTACAATAGCCAGGTGAAAGTAGCATTCATAGACTCCTAGAATCACTGGCGTACGAAGCCGCTTGGCCACCTGGAGCGGCAGACCCGTAGCGTGCATGCGCAGTGTCACTATGTAGCGATGCATGTGTTACTAGGGAGTGATGCTGCACATGCGCACTACAGAGCGGCGCCCCTGCCGGCAAACACCTAGCAAGCCGCCGACATGCGCTTTTTACCAGGCAGCGGGGCTCGGCTTGGGCATTACGGGGGGGGGGGGGGCTGAGTGTCACCCCCCTCCAGGATGGCTCACAGGGTGGACCTCCCCCAACGCACCCCCCCTTGCTACACCCCTGCATAGAATCCTAGAATTGCAGATCTTTAAGGGATGCGGGTGGCGCCATGGTCTAAACCGATCAGAAGGTCGGCAGTTCAAATCCCTGCAACAGGGTGAGCTCCCTTTGCTCGGTCCCTGCTCCTGCTCACCTAGCCGTTTGAAATCACATCAAAGTGCAAGTACCGGTAGATAAATAGGTACTGCTCCGGCGGGAAGGTAAACGGCGTTTCTGTGCGCTGCTCTGGTTTGCCAGAAGCGGCTTAGTCGTGCTGGCCACATGACCCGGAAGCTGTCTGCAGACAAACGCCAGCTCCCTTGGCCTGTAAGCGAGATGAGCACTGCAACCCCAGAGTCGTTTGCAACTGGACCTAACGGTCAGGGGTACAAAACAAACAAACAAACAAAAATTCCTTCCAGTAGCACCTTAGAGACCAACTAAGTTTGTTCTTGGTATGAGCTTTCGTGTGCATGCACACTTCTTCAGATACCTTTACCTTTAAGGGACCCCAAGGGTCATCTAGTCCAACCCCCTGAGATGCAGGAATCCTAGCTACAGGTGCTCTGACTGGGGGCCACCTGACCTTCATTTCTAAACCTCTAAGGAAGGAGAGTCCACAACCTTCTGAGGGAGGCTGTTGCACATTAATGCTGGTGGACGGAAGCCATGCTCAATAGACTCTGCATATTCCACAAAAGGAAACCAGGTTGCCCAAAGGTTTGTGCTTCCCTTTCCAGGAGGGGGCTCTCGTTGCAAGGCTGTGAGCTAGCTTGTGCCTAAGCATAGAGTCCGACATCTGGGACAGCCAAGCTTCAAAGAGATTTACATCAAGAGTCTTCCTGCACCTGACATTTATTAATCCAGCGGCAGTTAACAAATGAGTAATACGATCTTTATTAGGCATTCCTTGGGCTTTAAAGGAAAATAAGGTAATCATGCTATTTTGGGATCTGATTGGACTGGGGATTTCATCATCTGGTTTATGGTCTGGAAACCTTTTTCCTAATAGGGAACAATCTTTAGAAAGCACCAGCAAATGAGTTACAGGGATCCAGGAAGATTGCAATCCTGATAAGCTGAGCACACCAGGCTCCCTCCTGCCCAGGAACCCAGAGAGGTGTGTGTGTTCTTGGCTGGTGGTGTTCTGTTCCCTCCCTTGACCAGAAACAGAAGCTCTGTAAAGCAGGCTCTGTAAAGCAGGAAACCCCATCCTAGAGTCATAGAATGGTAGAGTTGGAAGGGACCCCCAGGGGTCATCCAGTCCAACCCCCTGCAATGCAGGACTCTCAGCTCAAGCATCCATGACAGATGGCCATCAAACCTCTGCTTAAGAACCTCCAAGGAAGGAGAACAAAGGGCTGATTCCAGTAAGAACATGCCTTATAGCAAGTCCCACCACTGGTCCGTTGAGCTCAGTATTTAGACTGTTATGGATGAACATAATTGCACCCCCTTATAAAACCCATGAAAGGAGTACGACAAGGCTGTATATTGTCTCCCTGCTTATTTAACTTATATGCAGAATACATCATGCGAAAGGCTGGACTGGATGAATCCCCAACTGGAATTAAGATTGCCGGAAAAAATATCAACAACCTCAGATATGCTGATGATACTACCTTGATGGCAGAAAGTGAGGAAGAATTGAAGAACCTTTTAATGAGGGTGAAAGAAGAGAGCGCAAAATATGGTCTGAAGCTCAACATCAAAAAAACTAAGATCATGGCCACTGGTCCCATCACCTCCTGGCAAATAGAAGGGGAAGAAATGGAGGCAGTGAGAGATTTCACTTTCTTGGGTTCCATGATCACTGCAGATGGTGACAGCAGTCATGAAATCAGAAGACGCCTGCTTCTTGGGAGAAAAGCAATGACAAACCTAGACAGCATCTTAAAAAGCAAAGACATCACCTTGCCGACAAAAGTCCGTATAGTTAAAGCTATGGTTTTCCCAGTAGTAATGTACGGAAGTGAGAGCTGGACCATAAATAAGGCTGATCGCCGTAGAATTGATGCTTTTGAATTATGGTGCTGGAGGAGACTCTTGAGAGTCCCGTGGACTGCAAGAAGATCAAACCTATCCATTCTCAAAGAAATCAGCAATGAGTACTCACTAGAAGGACAGATCCTGAAGTTGAGGCTCCAGTACTTTGGCCACCTCATGAGAAGAGAAGAATCCCTAGAAAAGACCCTGATGTTGGGAAAGATGGAGGGCACAAGGAGAAGGGGACGACAGAGGATGAGATGGTTGGACAGTGTTCTTGAAGCTACTAACATGAGTTTGGCCAAACTGCGAGAGGCAGTGAAGGATAGGCGTGCCTGGCGTACTCTGGTCCATGGGGTCACGAAGAGTCGGACACGACTGAACGACTGAACAACAACAACAACATAAAACCCATAGAATGTGTGTAGATGGCCTTCTCAGTGGTGGCGCCCTCCCTGTGGAACCCCCTCCCATCAGATGTCAAGGAAATAAACAACTCTCTGACTTTTAGAAGATATCTGAAGGCAGCCCTGTTTAGGGAAGCTTTTACTATTAGATGTTTTATCGTGTTTTAATATTCTGTTGGGAGCCGCCCAGAGTGGCTGGGGAAGCCCAGCCAGATGGGCGGGGCAAAATAAATAAATAAATAAATAATTTACATAAGTGCACTCAGTCCACCATCCTGAAATCAGGCCATAAACCTCCATTTTCAACACAGCCCCAAAACCGGCCATTCAGAAGCCACTCCTTTTGTCAGCCATCCAATCAGAAACAGCGCTAGCAGCCCTTTAAAGTTAAAATCCCCTTAAGGAAGAGCGGCCTCTATAGGAATGGCTTTGTAAAGAGCAAAATCTGCCGAGAAAGAGCTTGTCAACACTTCATCCATCACACAGCAGGGAAATGTGCCTTGTGGAAATCCTCCAATATGCCCGTGAAACTCTATCAATGGAAAACACTGTAAATGTTCAAATAAACTGTTTTATTTGTACAGAAGGGTTGAAATTCAACCTACAAAGACATGGCTGAAGTGGTCCTGAGCCCTAGGGCTGGTCAGAGCAAGGGGAGCCAAAATCCCTGAAGCACAACAGCACCAACTCGGACCTCTCCCTCTTGGCTGCCAATGGGCAAGGCTGGACCAGATGACGGGACTGGCAGAGAGTCACCCACTCGCAATCAGGGACTTTTTGCACAAGAGACTGGGCGGACAGAAATGAACTAAGGTGACTGTAATGTAAAAGAAAATGGGAATCCTTGCCTCAAGGATGAAAGATGACCAATACACTGACATCTTGACTGAAAGGTGACAAGCCAAGGACTCAAGTTTCTGTCTATCACGGAACCTTTTAGTGACATGGCATGGCATTTAAACTGTGTTTTCTGGAAATTGTTTTTTTTTTTGGGCGGGGGGAGAATTGTAGCTTTTAAAGGGGGTTGCACGCTTTGTCCGGGGCTTCTTCTTTTCGTTGCGGTGTGTGTGTGTGTGTGTGTGTTTTGCAACATTAAAGATGGGGCTTAATAGCCGCTTTTTTCTTCCTATACCCGGCTGCTGTCTCTTGCATAGTCCTGACTGCCCTGCCTTGGTCTGGGATCCTCTCTCAAGTACTGGAACAAAGCCTTTCGCTCAGTAGGTCCATCTAACCTTGTAAATATCAATATCTTCACTTCAGTTTTTTTAACATTAATCACTTCCCACATACTCTTCAAAACTTTATACATCTTTCCCCAGGCCTTTTAAAATAATTTTACATTGCCACCACATATAAGTAACCTCTTTGTCCATGGAGTTTTCTTGGCAGGGGTACTGGGGTGGCCTGCCGGTTCCTCCTCCAGGTGGATCACATTTAGTCTAAACTCTCACTATGACCTGTCCATCTTGGGTGGCCCTACACGGCATAGCTCATAGCTTCTCGGAGTTATTCAAGCCCCTTCGCCACAACAAGGCAGTGATCCATGAAGGAGTAACAATGCAATGCAATGACAAACCTAGACAGCATCTTCAAAAGCAGAGACATCACCTTGCCGACAAAGGTCTGTATAGTTAAAGCTATGGTTTTCCCAGTAGTAATGTACAGAAGTGAGAGCTGGACCATCAAGAAGGCTGATCGCCGAAGAATGGATGCTTTTGAATTATGGTGCTGGAGGAGACTCTTGAGAGTCCCATGGACTGCAAAAAAGATCAAACTTATCCATCCTTAAAGAAATCGGCCCTGAGTGCTCACTGGAAGGACAGATCCTGAAGTTGAGGCTCCAGTACTTTGGCCACCTCATGAGAAGAGAAGACTCCCTGGAAAAGACCCTGATGTTGGGAAAGATGGAGGGCACAAGGAGAAGGGGACGACAGAGGACGAGATGGTTGGACAGTGTCTTCGAAGCAACTGGCATGAGTTTGGTGAAACTGCAGGAGGCAGTGGAGGATAGAGGTGCCTGGCGTGCTCTGGTCCATGGGGTCACGAAGAATCGGACATGACTGAACGACTGAATGACTTAACAACAAATAGTAACCTCTTGTGCATTTTGCCCTCCCTTCTGGCTTCTTCTCTGTCACAGCCAAAGCCTCCCAAATCTTGTCACATGAGGCATCACTTTTATCAGTCAGAGTCTCCCAGATCATTCCACGTATCATACCATTTTTGTCTTGAGCTACCCTTACTTTCTTTTCCTTGTATTTTTATTGTGCCTCGTCTTGCTACCATTTCCACCTTGGTGGTTTGTGTATTTGCCTCTCTTAATTGTGTCACAGCCTCTGCAAGGAAATTTTTTATTTTTGCAAATTTAAGAAGCTGCTCTATTAACATCTTCTTTTATCTGATCAAACAGTTCTCTCTTCATATCTAAAAGAAAAGCATGCAATTCATCTCTTACGGTCTTTTGAATTACGGCCTGGCTGGTTCATTTTAACATATGGATTTTTTCCTCTGCCATTTCTAGTTTAGAGCGGGGGGGGCATCTCTCCCCATTTCCCAGCTTCTTCTAGGGTTTGCTTTCAAAGCAAGAATCCCTTTCCCACCACTAATAGTGTTATTTTCAGCTTTATCAGTACTTTGTCAGGGACATTTTGCCAGGTTCAGTAGAGGAAACCTGTACTTTCAACTTTATCCTTCCCCCTCTCCCACCTCCCTCACAAATACAATTCATAGTGTAATAAGAGTTAAAAGTGGTCCTCTTCCGGGAGGGAGCCCGGACCTCTGGCAGAGCACAATTGGAAGCCTCAATAGAGATGAGCAGGATATTCAGAGGATATTATGCACTCATCTGGACTTATCTGACAACCTGCCTCAAAAATTAATACACGATCACCTTTTAGAGGTAGATTTTCTTTTCTTTTTTAATAAGAATTTATTAAATTTTAACAATAAAACACACACACAATACAAAATACAACAAAAACTTCAAAACTACAAAAGACTACAAAACTACAAAAAATACAAAAATCTTAACAAATAAACAAACACTTATTTCACTATCCTTATCTTATTCCTAACATTGTTTGGGGACCTCCTCACATCCTCTCTTCTGCGTCCAATTCTAATCTTCTTTAGTAACTTTTTAACATTGTAAAAATCTTCTTTCTCGTCAAATCTTAATCTTAATAAACAATAATCATCATTTAACTTTAATCTTAATCCTGATAAAAACATACACATCATATTTCTAACTACTTCTTATATCTTATCTTAATCTAACTTCTGGCATTACTGTAGCCTTAAATGTCCTCTCATTTCAATTTCAAATATCTATCTTTTCACATCATTTCAAATAGTCTTTGAATTTCTTCCAATCCTCCTGCACCGTTTCTTCCCTCTGGTCTCAGAGTTTCGCGGTCAGTTCTGCGAGTTCCATGTATTCAATCAACTTCATCTGCCAATCTTCCACTGTTGGTAATTCTTCAGTTTTCCAGTTTTTAGCTATTAAAATCCTAGCTGCTGTTGTGGCATACATAAAAAATATTCTGTCTTTGTTTGGGAATTTCATAGTTGGTCATGCCCAGCAGAAAGGCCTCTGGTTTCTTAGTAAATGTGTTTTTCAAAACTTTTTAAAACAAAATAGGAAATTCTTTCCAGTAGCACCTTAGAGACCAACTGAGTTTGTTCTTGGTATGAGCTTTCGTGTGCATGCACAAGTGTGCATGCACACGAAAGCTCATACCAAGAACAAACTCAGTTGGTCTCTAAGGTGCTACTGGAAAGAATTTCCTATTTTGTTTCGACTATGGCAGACCAACATGGCTACCCACCTGTAACTAAAACTTTTTAAAGTTCATTATAAATCTTCTCCCAGAAGTCCTTTACCTTTGGGCACGTCCACCACATATCATAGATATGAAAGATTCTTCTTCTTCTTAACTGTCCATAAAAATGGCAAAAGTAGTTTCTTTCCCAAGTAGGTTTAATCTCAGTTGCAAATGCAGTAATAAAGAATCCACTAGTTTGTTGTTTTAAATTATTTTTACTAATTTTCCAAATTAATGCAAATCAAACCACATAAAATCAGGTTTCTCGCTCCTGTTCCAAACATATGATCATGATCATTTCCTCACATTGCTGCTTCATTTCTTATTTAGAGTCCAGTTGACATCCCTCACTTGCTGTTAAACCATTCTTCCAGCTGGCCGCTTTTTCCACCTTACAAAGAGCACCTCTGTTGCATCTTAGAAATGACCAATCTGTTTCGCATGTATAGTCCTCCATGTACATTGTTGTTCCAGACCTGGTGTGCTGCGAGAGTTCATTACAGTGGTGCCTCGCAAGACGAAATTAATTCGTTCCGCAAGACTTTTCGTCTTGCGGAAATTTCGTCTTGCGAGGCACCATTTCCCATAGGAACGCATTAAAATTTAATTAATGCATTCCTATGGGGGGGGGAAAGTCCGGGGGCCCCTTCCGACCGGCACCGGAGCCGTGCTGCGCCGCATTTTAAGGCTGCAGTGGGTGAACAGCAGCGCTGCTGTTCGCTCGCTGCAGCTTTAAAACGCGGTGCGGGCTTACAATGGTACCTCGCCAGACGAATTCGTCTAGCGAAAAACAGCCATAGACGAATTCGTCTTGCGAGTCAACTAAAAATTCGCAAAACCCTTTTGTTTTGCGAGTTTTTTGTTGTGCGAGGCATTCGTCTTGCGGGGTACCACTGTACGATCTTCCATTGCTCAGTTCTTTGCATTGTTGTTCTGGATGGTACAAGGTCACATTCCATTCCTTCCGCTGTTTACTGACTAGGATATGAGTTGCAGCCATAAATAACTCACAGAATGCATATCCAGACTCCGCCATTAAAATTCCTCTCTGGAGTTCTTCCTCGGCACACAGTACAAAACAAGATCTTTTCTCAAATACAGCCTCTTTGCCAGATACATTCAGCAGCAGGTCCTTCTTTTTTCAGTGTACCAATAGCATTCCTAGTCTAGTCCAGGAATAATTTTAAATAAAGTCCATTCAGCCTTGGTCAAGGGGAGAGAGCATAGCAAAACCTTGTTAAAGTCCTTGCTGAGCATAAATTAAAAGCCTCCCCCCTCCTTTCTGAAGTAACAAACAGAAAAACATAACGGCTACACACGTCTCTTTCATTTTGAGAGAAGGGCAAGAAGAAAGGAGAGCATTTGAAAACCACAAAAGAGCACAAAGCCCCTTTGTCCCCCGCCTTCCTCGCTGTTTTTAGGATTCTCAAACTTCAAAGAAAACATTCAGATGCCTTCAAAGAGCCAAGCCCAGTCCTTTCGGCAGCTGACTGATTGTATCAGAATTGCACTGAATTGACAAGTAGAATAAGGAAAATGAAAACTACGTTGAGAATGCATAATTAAGACATACAATTGTAGTAAATAATATGCAAGAGAAGACAGTATGTTAACTACTATTCTCAATCAAATGAAAACAACATAATATTATCCACAAAGATTAGTATTTATTTAATTATCTTACTGCATTTATATCCAATCCTTTTCTGTCAAATACACAATAAAGATTGTGAGATTCATGCCCTGTTACAGGAGTGTAAATGAACACAGTTTCTGTCCAGATAATAAAACAGTAAAAAATGAATCTCTCACCCTCAAAGTTTCTGAAAGGTTTTGCCTTTGCTTTTGCCTCAGTGGTTTGACTCCTTCAATCCGATGGCATCTTAAGTTCTTGTTCCCAGGTGCTCCTTTGTGTTCAGATCAGGCCTCAGCAGAATAATGTAGCACTTGGGAAGGAAGATGCAGCCCAGGAGCCCAGCACTGGAGGCCAACATTGAGAAGATCTGCACGGCCACCATGGACTTGCCCTTGGTGCTCAGGTAGGTGGGCACAAAAGACACCCAAACACTGCAGAAGACCAGCATGCTGAAGGTGATCAGCTTGGCTTCGTTGAAGGACCCAGGCAGCTTCCTGGCTAGGAATGCCACCATGAAGCAGATGGCAGCCAGGAAGCCCAGGTAGCCGAGGGCAACATAAAACATGGCCAAAGAGCCTTCGTTGCACTGCAAGATGATCTCTTCCGCCTGGGAGTGCATGTCGGGCTCTGGGAATGGGGGAGAAGAGCCCAGCCAGATGGTGCAGATGAGAACTTGGACACCAGAACAGGAGATGACAATGGAGGTGGCCAGACTCTTCCCTAGCCATCTCCTCACCCTGTTCCCTGGTCTTGTGGCCAGGAAGGCCAGCACCACCGTGATGGTCTTGGCCAAGACAGAAGAAACAGCAACGGAGAAGATGATGCTGAAGGCCGTTTGTCGGAGAAGGCAGGTCGCTAGTCTTGGTTGCCCAATGAAGAGGAAGGAGGACAAAGAGGAAAGCAGGAGGGAGACGAGCAAGATGTAGGAGAGGTCCCGGTTGTTGGCTTTGACTATGGGAGTTTCTCTGTATTTAATGAAGATTCCTAACACAATGCCTGCTGTAGAAGATAAGAAGAGGACAATGGAAGCTAAGATGATCCCCAGATGGTCTTCACAAGCCAGGAAGGTGATAATCTTTGAGACACATCGATCTTTGTCCTTGTTTGGATGCTGATCTTCTGGGCATTTGGTGCAACGTTCTGCATCTGAGGAAGAGAAAGAGTGGCCTCAGCATCCCTTACATGCATGACCACCTCTGCTCTGGAAACAAGAATGTGTAAACAGGTACGGTAAAGGTAAAGGGACCCCTGACCATTAGGGTCAGTCACGGATGACTCTGGGGTTGCGGAACTCATCTCGTTTTATTGGCTGAGGGAGCTGGTGTACAGTCATGTGGCCAGTATGACTAAACCAGAGCAGCGCATGGAAACGCCGTTTACCTTCCTGCCGGAGTGGTACCTATTTACCTACTTGCACTTTGACGTGCTTTCGAACTGCTAGGTTGGCAGGAGCAGGGACCGAGCAACAGGAGCTCACCCCATCGCAGGGATTCGAACCACCGACTTTCCAATCGGCAAGCCCTAGGCTCCACCTGCATCCCTGTGTAAATAGGTAAAGAGTGGCAAAAAATAATTTGTTCCTTTTTTGCAAAGGGCAAAAATGGTCCCTCTCTTGTCATCCTTTTCACCCACCTTCTTGGTTGGAGATGGTTCCTTCCGCACATGGATCACATGCATAGCAGCAAACTGGCTTTCCTTCTGGAACCACCTTTGCATATCCAGGTTGACAAATTTTGCTACATCTGGAATGAGGCACGGCCTAATCATAAAGAGAAGAAGGTGCATGGAGAATCAATACAAATGATACGGGGAGAGGGAAAGAAGGTGCATTCAGGAGTAAGTGTTAGGGGTATTTGTGTGTCTGGATTTCACCCATATGGTCTGGAAATGACCCAACAGGATCTCTTGTCCCCCTGACCCCGTCCACCTTCTGCACAGAAGCACCTCTTTGGTTTGTTGGTTGGTTCATTCAAATTTTTTATCACACATTTACAGTATATACAATTCAAAATGTTGGTGCTATCTTTAAAGCCCTAAACGAACTTGGCCCTGTACTCTTGAAGGCATGTCTCCACCCCCTTTATCCAGCCCTGACCCTGAGGTCCTCCTCCGAGGGCCTTCTGCTTGTTCCTTCCCTACAATAAGTGAGGTTACAGGGAACCAGGCAGAGGGCCTTCTCGGTGGTGGCACCTTCCCCGTGGAACAACCTCCCATTTGATGTCTAGGAAATAAATGACTAGCTTACTTTTACAAGGCAGCCTGTACAGAGAAGTATTAAATATGTGAGGTTTTATTGTGCATTTTTGGGAGGAATTGGCTGATCATCTTGTGCCAATTGGCTGTCCCGGTGTTAGGGACTGGTCCGGACAGGAGAGCTGGGAAGAGTCCCCTCAGTCTGCTCAGCTCCTCTCGGAAGAAGAGAAGGAGTGGGAAGTCCGTCCGATCGCAGATCTCCCTGGAGAGTCTGAAACAGGCACAAGCAATCTCGGCCTTCCAGATGTTTTGGGACTACAACTCCCATCATCCCTATCTAACAGGACCAGTGGTCAGGGATGATGGGATTGTAGTCCCAATACATCTGGAGGGCTGAGTTTGCCTATGCCTGGTCTGGAAGCTCCTCCCGCACCAAGGGCTCATAGGTCCCTACACATTCATGAACAAAGGACGTGAAGGAGTATGACTGCTGGGACTTCCCGCAGAATTTCAGGATGTTGTTGGGTGCGGAAGAAGAGGGGCTCAGAGTAGCCAATGTTTCCTATGCGTGAAGACATGGATCTTTTGTCTTCCAACCGCATGACTGAATAAAAAGCCATAAAATATGAACTTCTTGCCTCTGAGGATTCTCCACACCTGACATCAGGTCTCTAATGTGGTTTTGCCAAACTTTAGGATTCGGGTAGTCTCCCACATGCCAAACCACAGGGTGCAAACTCCTGGGTGTAAGATTTGGGGTTTAGAGAAAGCCAGCCTTCTTTGATGCTGGGGAGGGGGGGGGGTGTTAAGGACAGTGCAGAGAGAGAGAGAGAGAGAGAGGGGGGAAGAGATCTGAGTGTTGCTGGATTTCCTCCCCAGGTGAACAGAGAGGGACCTGGCTGGGAAACATAGTGTGCCTTTTCTCAGGATGCCAGGGCGATAGCACATTCTTGAGCCTCAAGATTGCTCTCCCCTCTCAGCTGCTGTGGCAAGAAGGAGTGGTGCTGGCAGCTGAAACTGAGTGGTAAATACACTATTCCCCCCCCCATATAATGTCATTTTGCAGGAGTGGCTCCGGGAAGAGCAGGAGCAGGATCTCCTAGCCTTCTTCCTCGGCAACATCTCCTACCTTGTGAAACTTCTTGGGCCACTCAATGGCTTCTGGGTTGATGAAGAACTTGATGCCAGTAGGTGCCTCTCTCCTCACACTGCCAATCTTCACCAGAGCACGAGACTCATTGTGAAACATCACCCAGTTCAGAATATCAAAGTCAGGAGGCAGCTGCCAATTCTCATCCAAACATATTGCGCCTCTCGAGGTATTAAAACACTGGATTTCTTTTAAGAAAGGGTGGAGCTGGAATGACAGGGGAAACTTGGAGAAAGGGGCTTTGCAAAATAAGATTAATGCAAATAATAAATAAGATTAATACAAAAGAAATACAATCATTAAAAAAAAAAACCAAAACACCTAACAGACACTTTGGTCTATTGGAATTAGCTGAAAGAACATCATTTTCACAGATACCCCTTTTATTTCTAGTGAAGATTGATTATTTGAATTCGTATAGCGCCGTACATCCAAGGATCTGATGGTGGATTACAGCACAATTAGACTTCTTTATGTTGCTCTTGCACATGACATCTGGTGACAGGGCTGTGTCAGGAACATGGCTGACCAGAATGCAGGGGAAGAGCCATACTTAGAAACTGAACTAAGTGAAAGAGGGACCGACTCTGCAGATGAGAACTGGCTGACAAGGGCAGTTCAACACCTCCCCCCTTTCTCAAGGAAGACACTGCTGCTCTTAAGAAGAGGAAGAGTTGGAAGGCAGCCAGAGCGTTGCTAGGCAATCAGCAGATAAGCAGAGGTCTGAGACTGTGTCAAGTGAAAGTGGGGAGTGAAAGGCATCTGGATAAGATCAGAGGGCAACAGAAGGGCAAGAGGGGAAAGGCGGGAGTTTGGCGTCCTTCCGGCTGTTGGAGGGACGAAGATTCAGACTGACCAACTATCATCTAGGCAAGCAGGTGAGAAGCTGTGCTCTGGAGGTGTTTTGTTGAAAATAAATGTGCATTAAACTGCTGGAGTGTCATTACTTCTTATTGGGGCTTGCTTGTCTGCCAGAGATCATTACAGGCTGTACTGCAGTGGAATAGCATCTGCTTTTCACACCGAAGGCCCGTGCTTCAGTCTCCAGCCCCTGCAGGTGAGGCTCTGTCTGGAAGCCTGGGGAACAAGCCCCTGGAGGCAGCACTGAGGTCGATGGGCCAATGATCTGGCTCAAGTCAAAGGCACCTTCCTGTGCGCCAAATGGTCATGCCTGCATCCAGCAAAATGGTTCCATATCTGCTAAACAAGGTCAAAACAAAATCGAAAATTCTTTCTAGTAGCACCTTAGAGACCAACTGAGTTTGTTCCTGGTATGAGCTTTCGTGTGCATGCACACTTCTTCAGATACACTGAAACAGAAGTCACCAGATCCTTAAATATAGTGAGGGAGTGGGGAGGGGTATTACTCAGAAGGGTGGTGGGAATGGGTGATAGGCTGATAAGTGTGGAAAACCTGTTGACGACTCTAAACGGCTGCAATTAGTCTTGCAGGGAAATGCAAGGGGTGAGATGGCTAAAGATGGCTTTGTTATGTATAATGAGATAAGAATCCAATGTCTTTGTTCAAACCAGGTTTCTCCATGGTTTTAAGTTTGGTGATTAGTTGCAATTCAGCCACTTCTCTTTCCAGTCTATTTCTGAAATTTCTTTGTATTAAGACAGCTACTTTGAGATCTTTTATAGAACGTCCTGGGAGATTGAAGTGTTCTCCTACTGGTTTCTCTGTCTTGTGATTCCTGATATCAGATTTATGTCCATTTATCCTTTGGCGTAGGGTTTGGCCTGTTTGTCCAATATAGAGAGCTGAAGGGCACTGTTGGCATTTGATTGCATACACAATGTTGGAAGATGAGCAATTAAATAGTCCTGAGATGGTGTGTTTGATGTTGTTGGGACCAGTAATGGTGTTATCCGGGTTTATGTGGCAGCAAAGTTGGCATCTGGGTTTATTGCAGGCTCTGGTACCAGTGTCCATGTTGAGTCCTGTTTTTGTATTATTGTGGGTGAGGAGCTGTTTGAGATTGGGTGGCTGTTTGTAGGCGATGAAGGGTCTTCCTCCCAGAGCTTGAGAAAGAGAACTGTCATTGTCTAGGAGAGGTTGTAGATCTCTGATGATGCGTTGTACTGTTTTAACTTGGGAGCTGTATGTGATGACTAGTGGTGTTCTGTTATTTTCTTTTTTGGGTCTGTCTTGCAGCAAGTTCTCTCTGGGTATCAGTCTGGCTCTGTCGATCTGTTGTTTAACTTCATCAGGTGGATATTTTAGTTCTAAACAAGGTGATAGGAAAGGCAGTTCTTCCCAGATGAGAGAGATCTATCAGCAGATTCAGCAAGCAACAGGACCATCATTTCACGTTTCCTAACTGAGCAGGTGCTACAGTGGTCACCCCAGAGAAGGGTTTCCAAAACCCCACCACCATCATCTGATGGACTTGTTCATGTGCACCTACAAGAGGTCTGGAGGCGGGCAACACAAGAAGGGGACGTTTCTGTGGTGGTTTGTGTTATTTGGTTGTTTGTTATGTAATTTTTCTTCTTATTTTGCATATTTATGCTGTGAACTGCCCTGTGATCTTCCAAGCAAGGGTGGGATCATGGCAGACTGAAGGTCTTCAATGACTCCTTGCCCACAGACATAGATAGCAGTGTGGTTTTTGATGAAAGCCAGACACAAACGTGGCTGTCAGCTTTCACTTCTGAAAAGAAGTTGAAATGAAGCAATTAAACTCTAGTTGCGTTGAAAAGCTGGATTGTTGTGTTCCTGCCCTGTGACTCAAGTGACTGCAAACGGAGAACCATCATCTTACCCAAACCACGCTGCAGTCCCTTTATTATGGACCACAAAGACCTCCCTTTCTTAATGATCTTTGGAATGGGATGATTAACAAGTGTTTCTGCGCCTGTCAACAAAAACCATCACCTGTTGAATTAACTGTTTTCCGTAATAAAGGAGAAAGCATGCAAGCTCTGGCTTACAGGGCTTACAGCGTTGAGTAAAGCCAACAAAGAGCTGGATAAAGTGTGTGGATTGAGAAACATTGGTCTCACTCCTACTTTTATTCCACAGTCAAAACAAAATAAAATAAAAATTCTTTCCAGTAGAACCTTAGAGACCAACTAAGTTTGTTCTCCCCTTCATGGATCACTGCCTTGCCATGGCGAAGGGGCTTGAATTACTCAGGGAAGCTATGGACAGGTCAAGATGGACAGGTCATAGTGGAGAGTTTCGACCAAACGTGATCCACCTGGAGAAGGAACTGGCAAGCCACTCCAGTATCCCTGCCAAGAAAACTCCATGGACAAAGACAACAGGCATATAAAAGATATGACGCTGGAAGATGAGCCCCTCAGGTCGGAAGGCGTCCAACATGCTACTGGGGAAGAGCGGAGGACAAGTACAAGTAGATTCAGAGCTGATGAAGCGGTTGGGCCAAAGCCGAAAGGACGCTCAGTTGCGGATATGCCTGGAAGCGAAAGGAAAGTCCAATGCTGCAAAGAAAAGTATTGCATAGGAACCTGGAATGTAAGAACCATGAACCTTGGTAAGCTGGATGTGGTCAAAAATGAGATGGCAAGAATAAACATTGACATCCTAGGCATCAGTGAACTAAAATGGACGGGAATGGGCGAATTCAGTTCGGATGACTATCATATCTACTACTGTCTGAAGCTCAACATCAAAAAAACTAAGATCATGGCCACTGGTCCCATCACCTCCTGGCAAATAGAAGGGGAAGAAATGGAGGCAGTGAGAGATTTCACTTTCTTGGGTTCCATGATCACTGCAGATGGTGACAGCAGTCACGAAATTAGAAGACGCCTGCTTCTTGGGAGAAAAGCAATGACAAACCTAGACAACATCTTAAAAAGCAAAGACATCACCTTGCCGACAAAGGTCCGTATAGTTAAAGCTATGGTTTTCCCAGTAGTAATGTACGGAAGTGAGAGCTGGACCATAAAGAAGGCTGATCGCCAAAGAATTGATGCTTTTGAATTATGGTGCTGGAGGAGACTCTTGAGAGTCCCATGGACTGCAAGAAGATCAAACCTATCCATTCTCAAAGAAATCAGCCCTGAGTGCTCACTAGAAGGACAGATCCTGAAGTTGAGGCTCCAGTACTTTGGCCACCTCATGAGAAGAGAAGACTCCCTAGAAAAGACCCTGATGTTGGGAAAGATGGAGGGCTCATACACCCCAGGTAGTGTGGTTGCTGACCTTGAGCCAGACATCCTGGAGAGTGAAGTCAAATGGGCCTTAGAAAGCCTTGCTAACAACAAGGCCAGTGGAAGTGATGATATTCCAGCTGAACTATTTAAAAATTTAAAAGATGATGCTGTTAAGGTGCTACACTCAATATGCCAGCAAGTTTGGAAAACTCAGCAGTGGCCAGAGGACTGGAGAAGATCAGTCTACATCCCAATCCCAAAGAAGGGCAGTGCCAAAGAATGCTCCAACTACCGCACAATTGCACTCATTTCACATGCTAGCAAGGTTATGCTTAAAATTCTACAAGGCAGGCTTAAGCAGTATGTGGACCGAGAACTCCCAGAAGTGCAAGCTGGATTTCGAAGGGGCAGAGGAACCAGAGACCAAATTGCAAACATGCGCTGGATTATGGAGAAAGCTAGAGAGTTCCAGAAAAACATCTACTTCTGCTTCATTGACTACGCAAAAGCATTTGACTGTGTCGACCACAGCAAACTATGGCAAGTTCTTAAAGAAATGGGAGTGCCGGATCACCTCATTTGTCTCCTGAGAAATCTCTATGTGGGACAAGAAGCTACAGTTAGAACTGGATATGGAACAACTGATTGGTTCAAAATTGGGAAAGGAGTACAACAAGGCTGTATATTGTCTCCTTGCTTATTTAACTTATATGCAGAATTCATCATGCGAAAAGCTGGGCTGGATGAATCCCAAACCGGAATTAAGATTGCCAGAAAAAATATCAACAACCTCAGATATGCTGATGATACAACCTTGATGGCAGAAAGTGAGGAGGAAATAAAGAACCTTTCAATGAGGGTGAAAGAGGAGAGCGCAAAATATGGTCTGAAGCTCAACATCAAAAAAACTAAGATCATGGCCACTGGTCCCATCACCTCCTGGCAAATAGAAGGGGAAGAAATGGAGGCAGTGAGAGATTTCACTTTCTTGGGTTCCATGATCACTGCAGATGGTGACAGCAGTCACGAAATTAGAAGACGCCTGCTTCTTGGGAGAAAAGCAATGACAAACCTAGACAGCATCTTAAAAAGCAAAGACATCACCTTGCCGACAAAGGTCCGTATAGTTCAAGCTATGGTTTTCCCAGTAGTAATGTACGGAAGTGAAAGCTGGACCATCAAGAAGGCTGATCGCCAAAGAATTGATGCTTTTGAATTATGGTGCTGGAGGAGACTCTGGAGAGTCCCATGGACTGCAAGAAGATCAAACCTATCAATTCTGAAGGAAATCAGCTCTGAGTGCTCACTGGAAGGACAGATCCTGAAGTTGAGGCTCCAGTACTTTGGCCACCTCATGAGAAGAGAAGACTCCCTAGAAAAGACCCTGATGTTGGGAAAGATGGAGGGCACAAGGAGAAGGGGACGACAGAGGATGAGATGGTTGGACAGTGTTCTCGAAGCTACTAACATGAGTTTGGCCAAACTGTGAGAGGTAGTGAAGGATAGGCGTGCCTGGCGTGCTCTGGTCCATGGGGTCACAAAGAGTCGGACACGACTGAACGACTGAACAACAACAAAGTTTGTTCTTGGTATGAGCTTTCGTGTGCATGCACACTTCTTCAGATACCACAGTTTATTCCACAGTTAGGACAATGGATTGCAGTTTGCAGAAGGGGAAGGAAATACCTGCCATGGCTGAAGCCTTCCCTGCTCCCATTCGGCTCCTTCTCCCACCATCAGCATCCGCCGTGGTCTAGATGAAAATGCAGCATTCAAGGCCTGGGCTGCAGCCTGGACATTGATGTAAGTGCCATAGCTGTCTGCAGACAGGACTCTCTCAATCTCCTCTTGGGGCAAAGCCCCCCGTTCCTCCTTCTCTCTGCATCTTATCCGGCCTTTCGGGGATAACACATGCTTGGAATATGAACAGTGAAATGATTCACTCAAAAAATAAAAAAGAAGATTGGGCAGTGATTCATCGTAACCACATTTGGTGCTTCTTATTGTGGTCTTAATTGCGAAAGAGAGAGAACCATGAATGTGCTGGAAGAGTGGAGGAGGGAAAGTCAAGCTAAGACTGATGTCCTGGAAAGCTGTTGTGATCCAGACTTTGGCCCCTATTTCAATCTTATAATACATACATGTTTCCATTATTAATATGATTCCCACTGTATCAGTTACATAGCAAACAAATACCCCAACTTGTCTCCAGTTGAAAAAAGCTTCACTTGGGTCCATCTGTTGAAGTATAGACTCCTCTGTGAATATTTTTGAGAAGGCAACGCAGATCCCTCTTCTGATCATCAGAGGTGTCATAATGCTCACAAACCTTTCTCCACTGTCATTGTCTGGAGCAAAGAGCCCGATCCACGTCCATCCGAAATGGAGGAGCAACTCCACGATCCCCTGGTGCTGACTTTCCTCTTTGGGGAGCATCTGGTAGACGAAAGGGAACTGTGTATTATCTTCAAGAGCCTGGGCTGTGAAGCCATAACTGAGCTGGTGAGGAGAGGAAAGGAAAGAGTGATTGCTTTTTTGGTTTCAGGATGTGGAAAATATATTTCGAAATCTGAAATGATGGATATCAGTTGTGCTGGTGGGGCCAATGGGCTTTTTATTCCGAAAAAGCTGGTGGTGTCAGGAACTGTTCAGATGAGAAGAAGAGGAGGAGACACTCAAGAGGTTTCCAGGGAGGGGGCAGAGGAAGACAGCATGGAGCCAGGTTTGTGGTGGTGGGAAACAGGACACAGCCCAGAAGGAGGAAGGAGCTGGGGAATGTTGGAAGGTGAGGAACAAGGCAAGCTAGCAGATGCAGCAGCCCTGAACAGAGATAGGAGTCAGATGCAGTAGAGACAAGATGAGATTCAGTTGACACTATGTCCCTTGGGAGCCTGCTAGATCTTCCCCCTTCCCCTAAAACCAGGTGTTTCACCCACATCACAGAGGAAGAAGGGGTCCCTTGGCTGCCAGCCTGGTTTCCCTCGTCAGTTCTTTGCCTGTCAGCTCCCTCTGTGTCAGGTGGGGGCCAAGTAGGAAAAGGCTCGGTACATTCAAAAAAGAGTATGGACTCCATTCCATTTATTAGATTTCTGTGCTGCTTTTCATTCACAAAAATCACAAAGCGGCTCATGGACAACAGAAACAGAATAGAACATCACAAATGCAACATAAATCATATTGAATAATTTACAAACCATCAGTTAAGCATTTACGTTCTGTAAAACACTTGAAATATATTCAGAGTCAAGTGTGAATTTCATGCTCTTTATTCAGCTCATAATAGTGAGGAATGTAGTTCCCCCAAAACATCTGCTTTATATACACTATTTACACAATGGGCCCCACGTGATTGGCTAATTCCGGGATGCTCCTGTATGCCAATCAGGTTGTGGATTCACTTCCACCTGGAGCTGGATTGGGTGGCTCCTGCGGACCAATCAGACTGCTGCATTCTGGATCCTATTCAACTCAGTACATAACAACACTCTTAACAAAACCACTCACAAGACAAACAGCACAATTTCAACAAAAGTAACATTATAAGATTAACAAAATACTAGTTTGTACTCTATGGAACAATATTAACACTTTTAACAAACCAGCAACCCAAACTGAACCAAGCACTCTTGAATTCATGCACCCAGTCTCCCCACTGCATGACTCATGATCTTTCTCTCAATTCAGTTCACTAAAAGACACATGCAGATAATGTCCATGGGGCAAGACAGGAGGGAGAAGCCTTGACCTGATGACAAGAACATAGCTCTGGATTTTCCCATTTTTTACAGCGCCCCTCCTTAACTCCCCCAGGAGAAAGTAGAGTTTCAGTCTCTGTCCCTCCATGCCCTCTGTCCCATTCATACCTGTGGGATTTTGTAGATGCCTGACATGGTGGAAATCTCCTTTGAGATGCCAGAATCACTCCTTCCAAGAACAGCCAGAAGGGGATTCTCTTCTCCGCAGTGATAGTTGGGAATGTTTCTTCCGCTGCCTGCAAGCAGCTCTAGCATGGCATCGGAAGTCACCCTGGCATCAAAATAGTTCTCATAGAGGTTGTAGCCAAGGGTGGTGTTGGGTAAGAGCCTGAGATCCCGGTTGATCTCCTGGATGGTGAACAGGAAGGACAGGGTGTGCCAGTAGTACCTAGGGGACTCACTGCAATAAATGGATCAATTAAAGAGACTGAAACACTATTCGGAGGTGAACGCAAACAAACATAATACCATCCCCAAAGATTAGTCTCTATTTATGCATTGAGATCCAACCCTTTTCTGTCCATTATACAATACAGATTTGGAGATTTGTTCTTCCTTACAGGAGTGTCGATGCGCACAGTCCCTCTCCAGAGAATAAAACAGCGTAAAAGAATGAATCTCCCACCCCCCAAATTTCGAGAGTATTGGGAAGTTGCTGCAAATGCTTTGCCTTTGATTTTGTCTCAGTGATTTAGGTCCTTCAAAGGGGGGCTGTACACATTCCCCAGCTGTTATTTAGAAGGAAAAAATGGGGGTCAAGTGGTGTGTGTGTGTGTTTTGTCCAGGGTGACCAGTGGGGTATCTAGGAGCAATGTGAGTCCAGGTGGGAAAGCGAGAAACAACTCAAAATATCTGTACATAGAAATGAGGATGAGAGAATGAGAAGAAGAAGAAGAAGAAGAAGAAGAAGAAGAAGAAGAAGAAGAAGAAGAAGAAGAAGAAGAAGAAGAATAGAATCCTAGAGTTGGAAGAGACCCCAAGGGCCATCCAGTCCAACCCCCTGCCAAGCAGGAAACACCATCAAAGCATTCCTGACAGATGGCTGTCAAGCCTCCGCTTCAAGACCTCCAAAGAAGGAGACTCCACCAAACTCCTTGGCAGAAGAAGAAGAAGAAGAAGAAGAAGAAGAAGAAGAAGAAGAAGAAGAAGAAGAAGAAGAAGAAGAAGAACAACAACAACAACAACAACAACAACAACAACAACAACAACTTACTACAAAATGCTGGTGATTGGTGTCTGGGAAAAGACATATGGATCACGTTCATAAGGACGCTTTGGAGATATGATCCCACCAATGAGAAAGTCTCCAGGCCGGTAGTAACTGCGAGCATCAGTTTTATCTCTGATCAGATTTAAGGGGCATTTTGCCTTCTGCTTCACACAAACTCCTTGGGAGCAAATTAGCAGCAGGAGTAGCAGGGATGTCATCCTGGCTCTGCCTCCTTCACACCTGTTACTCATGTCTCTTCTTACCTCCTGTCCCAGCCAAGCAGGAGATTCACAGGACTCTCACAAGACCAAAGCTGCAGTGTCTTTCCTGGGGTGGGGGCAGGGGCTCAGCTCTGGCTTCCCTCTGCCCCCCAGCCCTTCACCTGCTCAGTCTGTCTCCAACACAGGAAATATTATCTGCAACAACTTTTTCTTTTCCAGTCCTGGTACAATTAATAAAGTCATGCTCTTGGTGCTTCTGATGAAATATCTCTTGAGCTTTGAGAAGAAGAAATCACTATGATTTTGATAATTATAAGTGGAAGAAATCTCACCTAGATAACTTTTTGGCGTCTTGAATGGCTCAAGCGGCATCTGCAGAGCCGGAGAAAAACATGTTTGCAATCTTGCTCTAACATTTGGCATAAATCAAGGGGGGGGGGAAGTTTGGCCTGAAATTTGTGCATAGGAACTCAGGAGAGAGCCCTGCACCTGGATCCGACCAAAGGCCCAACTAGGCCAACACCCTGTAGCTCACAGTGGGAAACTAGAGAAGCAGGACCGGAGGGTCCGAAGGCAGCTGATCACACTTTCTCAAAGGATTGGGGTGCTTAAAGCTTTAAAAGGCTACAAGCCCCCAAGGTCCTGCTCTGCCTCCACAGGGGAGAGGGCTGTTGTGCTCAGGTCCAGCCAGGGCGATGGAGACATTGGGTTGTCCACTGTGAGAACAGGAAGAGGAATGACGATGAGCCATTGGCCTAAATGAGCTACCAGACTCCTCAGATTCCCAGGGCTGATATTTCATAGTTGCATTGCTGATACGTGAGCGTGATCATAACCACTGTGCTGCCCCCCTTCCAGACCCTTTCATGGAGCATTTGGCCAATCCTCACTGTGATCAACTCCCTCCCGGAAACCAATGTCCCCACTGAGGAACGATGTGTGGATCCCGAATTGGCCTCCACAGTCACTTATGGTCTCACCATTAAGACCGTGTTCATGGACGACCATCTTACTGGGCTATGAGGGATCGCCAAAGAGGAAGAAAGATCAGACTCACATTGCCAGATGGGAAACCCATCTCCAAAGTGGAATGTGACTCAGGCTGAACAAATAAACTGCCAACCAACGTATAAATTAGGGCTGCCATATGCCCAGAATTTCCCGGACATAGTCTCCATAGAGATTGCATAGTCTCTTACGGACTTACTGTTAAGACTGTGTTTATGGAAGACAATCTTAATCGGCTAAGAGGGATCACCAAAGAAAAAGAGAGTAAAAGGATGACCATGTTTGCATCGATATGTCATCTCAAAATACTAAATACTGAAACTAAAGCCCCACCCCCATGCCAGTTCCTTCCCAACAGAGGCTTGCTTCCAGGGGATATTGAGAGTTTATAGGGCCAACCTGTCCTACCCTTTGCTGTCAAAAGATTGTTGCAGCACAGTCCATCCCGTCCCCCCCCCCCCAAACTGCTCAGGGCAATCCTCAGGCCATCACGCTGTTTCTGTGAATGGGACTCTCTGCCGTGTTAATGGCACACAGAGGGATACTTTCTCTTCCTGCATGAAGCAGAAACACTTTATTGTGCTTGTTTGGCTTAGGAAATCTTGTCATGCATCATGGGACTCCTGGTCTGCCATGAACCCCCAAGCACACAGTCACAGAGGCTCCTCCTCCTGAGCGGAAGGGTCCGGAAGAGTTTTTCTTCAAGGTGGCAATTGACAATGTATATAGAATTGTTTTCCCTTTCTATTGGCTACCTGTGTTGTCATTCTGATGTATGTTTTGATAACTATGCATTATGAAATCTCCGTCTGGAAAGGTGTAAGATCTGTCATTCACAACTGACTTGATTGACATGTTGTAATTTTTAACCTTCCTGACCTGCTGCAGCCCCTCCTAACATGTGATGTCCAGCCACTCTGGACAGCTTCCGACATATGTAAAAACATAAAAGTAAGGCTAAAGGTACCCTTGACCATTAGGTCCAGTCGCGGACGACCCTGGGGTTGTGGCGTTTGTCTGCCGACAGCTTCCGGGTCATGTGGCCAGCATGACTAAGCCGCTTCTGGTGAACCAGAGCAGCGCACAAAAACTCTGTTTACCTTCCCACCGGAGCAGTACCTTTTTATCTACTTGCACTTTGACATGCTTTCAAACTGCTAAGTGGGCAGGAGCTGGGACCGAGCAACGGGAGCTCACCCTGTCATTGCGGGGATTTGAACCACCGACCTTTTGATCAGCAAGCCCTAGGCTCAGTGGTTTAGATCACAGTGCCACCTGTGTCCCTACCATGTAAAAACATAATAAAACATTAAATGTAAAGAACTTCCCTGTACAGGATTGCCTTCAGCAGGACCTTAGCTAACGGGGTGGGGGGGTGGGGGGCTAGCTGGTTTCTCAGCCCTGGGTGAATCCTGGAGAGTGGCGCCACTGAGGCTCCCAGCTTGTGGGGGGTTTCCTTCAACCGAGGCCCCTCCTTGCGGCTCCAGAGTCTACAAGTGTCCTTGAGCATCTCAGTGTCTTTCTTTCGGAGGATCTCAAGCTGCTGAGCACCGGAGGGATGCCAACTTGCAAGGGGAAGCAGGAAAACCTGGAAAGTGATCCTCCTCCCCCCTTTCCCCTGCCTGCTTTTGGAACCGAATTTTCAAAAGAGGCAGCTTGGAGAAGGTTGCTCTCCAGGCAAAGTTGAAAGGGGGAAGTTTTGTGGCTTTTTTCTTTGGCTTCCCTCAACGTCTCAGAGATCAATTAAAAGTGGTGAAGAGATCAGGACACCCCCTGCTGCCCTTTTGGGGAACAGAAGCAAAAGAGGAGCATATGTGTTCTGTGTGTGTTTGGATCTGGAGGGCAACATACATGTTTAAAGCTAAAGGTAAAGGGACCCGTGACTGTTAGGTCCAGTCGCGGACGACTCTTGGGTTGCAGCGCTCATCTTGCTTTATTGGCCAAGGGAGCCAGTATGACTAAGCCGCTGCTGGAGAACCAGAGCAGTGAATGGAAACACTGTTTACCTTCCCGCTGGAGTGGTACCTATTTATCTACTTGCACTTTGACATGCTTTGGAACTGCTAGGTGGGCAGGAGCAGGGACCGAGCAATGGGAGCTCACCCCATCTCAGGGATTCGAACCGCCGACCTTCAGATTGGCAAGCCCTAGGCTCTGTGGTTTAACCCACAGTGCCACCCGCGTCCATTTTTACACCGTAAAGGTAAAGGTAAAGGGACCCCTGACCATCAGGTCCAGTCGTGTCCGACTCTGGGGTTGCGGCGCTCATCTCACTTTATAGGCCAAGGGAGCCGGCGTTTGTCCGCAGACAGCTTCCGGGTCATGTGGCCAGCATGACTAAGCCGCTTCTGGCGAACCAGAGCAGCGCACGGAAACGCCGTTTACCTTCCCGCTGGAGCGGTCCCTATTTATCTACTTGCACTTTGATGTGCTTTCGAACTGCTAATACTTAAAAGAGTGCACAAACAGCTGCTAAAACTGAGCCCTCTTTATACGGAAAATAAAATACCCGCAATAAAAGAAATGTGATGCTGACATACGAAGCACCTTGTATTTATCCCTTCCTGTCATTTGGAAGGAAAATGTAGCCAATGGTTGAGCAGTCAGCAATTTTTTAAAGAAAACTTGTACCTTAAACTGCAAGCCTTTACTACTCAAACGGAAGCCCCACTGAATTCAATGGAACTTTCTGTCTGGTATGTGCCTGATCATTAACACAGTTTCTACTGAAATACTATTGGCCCGGCCACGCGTTGCTGTGGTTTGTTTTTGCTTTTTTAAATTCTGACCCCGAAAGTATTCTGGAAGCTCCTGTTTTCATTCTTCCCTGTCCCTGTAGAGTAGGGGTCAGCAAGGGGCCAGTCCGGTGGTATTGATCACTTGGGACTGTGTGTGTTCATCATGCGAAGTTGCGACGGCCATTTTAGGTGAGGGCACTTGGGAAATACTAAAATGCCTGTGAGTGTGCAGCGGCCATTTTAATTGAGGGCACTGGGCACTTTATGGAGGCCTACTGCGGGCCTTGCTCTGGTTTTTTTTTACTGTAAAAGCGCACCCCCCACAAACACCCCCCTCCTCACAATTAACTGGCCCCATGCTCTACGCCATTAAAAAGAGCATTCTCCCCCACCCCAGTCCCAAAATTAAGCACCCCAGCGACAAAATCCCCTCAGAGCTGGTCTTACTCCCTGCAACCTCTCAGGCAGCCTTGGGCTTATTTCGCTCCCGCATTTTTTTCCTCCCCCCTCTCTTCCGCAACTGCCCCCCCTCCTGCTCTGTCTTTTTTCCACATTTCCACTAAGCAGTTTGTGTCAGAAAGTCCTTGGGTGCTCACAGATGGCAGTTATAAAATGGTGGACGGGGTTTTCTTTTTGGCGCAGGTCTGATGACGTCAACAGGCAATCCGCCTTTCTATTGGATACTGTTAGAGTCTTCATTCCTTCTGCTGGTGAGGTATAATAGGCGCGCCATTTTTTGCCTTTATTCTATATTTTAGGCATGACAGGTGTTGTTTTTTTAAATTTTTATTATGCCAGATCCTTCCTCCATGGTCATGTTACGCTTTGTCCTAAATTTGATGTGATTTGGTCCAGTGGTTACGGAGCAAGGTGGTGTCGGCCGCGCACGCAATGGGAACATTTTTTTATATATAGATTCTCAGAGTTGAGTGTTGATTTCCTGCTCTTTATTTCAGCTCATGGTAAACAGTGAGTGAGTGTTTCCCCCCAAAACCTCTGGCTACATATACATTATTTACACAATGGGTCCCATGTGATTGGCTGATTCAACTGCCCTCCTGCAGCCTGATTGGACTGTTCCTGCATAACCACTTTGCCCCCCACCCCTTCAGACCCTTTCATGGACCCACCGATGGTAAGAGGAAGGACGTTTGGCAACCCCTCACCGTGATCAACTCCCTCCCGGAAACCTATGTCCCCACTGCGGAAGGACGTGTGGGTCCAAAATTGGCCTCCACAGTCACTTACGGACTCACCGTTAAGACTGTGTTCATGCACAACCATCTTACTGGGCTATGAGCGATTGCCAAAGAGAGAAGAGGAAGCATGCCCATGTTCCCATCGACATGTCCTCTCAAAGTACTAAATCCTGCAACAAAAGCCCCCCACCCAATGCCAGTTCTCGCTGTTTCTGTGAATGGGACTCTCCGCTGCGTCAATTGCGCACTGAGGGATACTTTCACTTCCTCTTTGAAGGAGAAACACCTTAGTATCATAACAAATAAAACCCCCAAAACTGCTAGAGACTCGTTAATTCTTATCAGGTCTTGGAAGACTGTGTGGAAATCAGTACACTGATTGACATATTGTTATTTGCAACCTGTCTGACCTGCTGCAGCCCCTCCCAATGTTGGATGCATTTTTTACATTTGTCTACAGATCACTGATTTTCCCAGTAGTAATGTACAGAAGTGAGAGCTGGACCATAAAGAAGGCTGATCGCCGAAGAATTGATGCTTTTGAATTGTGGTGCTGGAGGAGACTCTGGAGAGTCCCATGGACTGCAAGAAGATCAAACTTATCCATCCTTAAAGAAATCAGCCCTGAATGCTCACTGGAAGGGCAGATCCTGAAGTTGAGGCTCCAGTACTTTGGTCACCTCATGAGAAGAGAAGACTCCCTGGAAAAGGCCCTGATGTTGGGAAAGATGGAGGGCACAAGGAGAAGGGGACGACAGAGGATGAGATGGTGGGACAGTGTTCTCGAAGCGACTGGCATGAGTTTGGCCAAATTGCGGGAGGCAGTGGAGGATAGGGGTGCCTGGCGTGCTCTGGTCCATGGGGTCAAGAAGAGTCGGACACGACTGAACGACTGAACAACAACAAATGCTTAATAAAGTAGCTTTTTAGTGCACAACCTCTGCCTAGCTCAGTCTGTGTTTTATCTCTGCTGGACTCTGAATATGTACCCAGAGTCTCCAAGACACAGGTCATAATAAATAGTTAGGAAAGGCTGTCGGAACTCCCTAGAGCTGCACACTCATCGCTGATGGGGAGAGATGAACTGGAAACATTCCTGTTGTAAGCCTGGGGGGTCGTCCTTGCCCCCGGCCGGCCACACAGATATACAGTATGTGGTTTACTGTTCTTATTATAATTCAGTCACTGTCAGATGAGCACAGACAGTACCTAAACCAATCCATCTCTCAGGAAGAAGTCAACCTAGAACACTTTACAAATCCGATGGCATCTTAAGTTCTTGTTCCCAGATGCTCCTTTGTGTTCAGATCAGGCCTGAGCAGAATAATGTAGCACTTGGGAAGGAAGATGCAGCCCAGGAGCCCAGCACTGGAGGCCAACATAGAGAAGATCTGCACGGCCACCATGGACTTGCCCTTGGTGCTCAGGTAGGTGGGCACAAAAGACACCCAAACACTGCAGAAGACCAGCATGCTGAAGGTGATCAGCTTGGCTTCGTTGAAGGAGCCAGGCAGCTTCCTGGCTAGGAACGCCACCGTGAAGCAGATGGCAGCCAGGAAGCCCAGGTAGCCGAGGGCAACATAAAACATGGCCACAGAGCCTTCGTTGCACTGCAAGATGATCTCTTCCGCCTGGGAGTGCATGTCGGGCTCTGGGAAGGGGGGAGAAGAGCCCAGCCAGATGGTGCAGATGAGAACTTGGACACCAGAACAGGAGATGACAATGGAGGTGGCCAGACTCTTCCCTAGCCATCTCCTCACCCTGTTCCCTGGTCTTGTGGCCAGGAAGGCCAGCACCACGGTGATGGTCTTGGCCAAGACAGAAGAAACAGCAACGGAGAAGATGATGCTGAAGGCCGTTTGTCGGAGAAGGCAGGTCGCTAGTCTTGGTTGCCCCATGAAGAGGAAGGAGGACAAAGAGGAAAGCAGGAGGGAGACGAGCAAGATGTAGGAGAGGTCCCGGTTGTTGGCTTTGACTATTGGGGTTTCTTTGTATTTAATGAAGATTCCTAACACAATGCCTGCTGTAGAAGATATGAAGAGGACAATGGAAGCTAAGGTGATCCCCAGACGGTCTTCATAAGCCAGGAAGGTGATAATCTTGGAGACACATTGATCTCTGTCCTTGTTTGGATGCTGATCTTCTGGGCATTTGGTGCAGCGTTCTGCATCTGAGGAAGAGAAAGAGTGGCCTCAGCATCCCTTACATGCATGACCACCTCTGCTGTGGAAATATGAATGACTAAAGAGCTAAAGAGTGGCAAGAAATGCTTTGTTCCTTTTTTGCGAAGGGCACCCTTACATCTTGCATTTCCTCGAAGGAGGCAGAGGTGATGCACAAGGGTTTTCTCATTTTGATCACCACAGCAACATCGTGTCAGGCGGCTGCCAGCAACTCCTTCAGCTCAGGAACGTACAAAGACAAGGGATCTACAGAGAGAGACTATAGAACCCAGCCTCTTGGAGAATGGCGTCATCCCAAGTGAATCTCCACCCCCAACTCTCCCACTTTCTCATTCATCTTTGCCCTCTGCCTTTGAGCTCTTTGCTCTGAAACTTGCAAGGCTTGCTGGGTTCTGGTAGAGGGGGGTTCTGGAATGCTTTCTAAAAACATTGCTGCCCCCCTGCTGCTTCCCCTTCCTCCTCCTCCTCTCCCCTTATTTCCCAATGTTTCCCCTCATCTGCCTCTGAGCTTCCTCAAACCCCTGTTGTAATTCTGGACTGTCTTCTTCTTCTCTGGAAGGGTCAGGATGGGGAGGTCAGGATGGTCTCCACCATTCCTCCTCTGCCCAGTCCCTGGTGGTGATCTAGGATCTACTGAGAGGCAAAGACCTCTTCACATCAGTTGCATTCTATGTTTTCTGCATAATCCTGGAGAAACACCTCTTGACCTTCACCTTGTTAAGGCAGTTACAGGTAGGTAGCAGTGTTATTCTGTCATAGTCAAAACAAAATAAAATAAAAAATTCCTTCCAGTAGCACCTTAGAGACCAACTAAGTTTGTTCTTGGTATGAGCTTTCGTGTGCATGCACACTCGTATCTGAAGAAGTGTGCATGCATACGAAATCTCATACCAAGAACAAACTTAGTTGGTCTCTAAGGTGCTACCGGAAGGAATTTTTTATTTTATTTTGTCTTGTTAAGGCAGACAGTTTTCTGTTGCTTCCATGCAATGCTCCCAGTGGTGCAGTCAAAATGGTCCCTCTCTTGTCATCCTTTTCACCCACCTTCTTGGTTGGAGATGGTTCCTTCCGCACATGGATCACATGCATAGCAGCAAACAGGCTTTCCTTCTGGAACCACCTTTGCATATCCAGGTTGACAAATTTTGCTACATCTGGAACGAGGCACGGCCTAATCATAAAGATAAGAAGGTGCATGGAGAATCAATAAACATGATACAAGGAGAGGGAAAGAAGGTGCATTGAGGAGAAAGTGTTAGGGGTATTTGTGTGTCTGGATTTCACCCACATGGTTTGGAAATGACCCAACAGGATCTCTTGTCCCCCTGACCCCGTCCACCTTCTGCACAGAAGCACCTCTTTGGTTTTTTGTTCATTCAAGTTTTATATCACACATTTATATACAATTGAAAATGTTGTTGCTGACATTTAAAGCCCTAAACAAACTTGAGCCTCTACGCTTGAAGGCGTGTCTCCACCCCCTTTATCCAGTCCTGACCCTGAGGTCCAGCTCCGAGGGCCTTCTGGCAGTTCCCTCCCTATGTGAAATGAGGTTACAGGGAACCAGGCAGAGGGCCTTTTTGGTGGTGGCGCCCTCCCTGTGGAACAACCTCCCATTTGATGTCTAGGAAATAAATGACTAGCTTGCTTTTTGAAGGCAGCCCTGTGCAGACAAGTATTAAATATTTGAGGTTTCATTGTGCATTTTTGGGAGGAATTGGCTGCTCCTCTTGTACCAATTGGCTGTTTAGATCTTTATTGTGGTTTTGCCAACTTTACGATTCGGGTAATCTCCCACATGCCAAACCACGGGGTGCACACACCTGGGTGTAAGATTTGGGGAGTTAGAGGAAGCCAGCTTCCTTTGATGCTGGGTTGGGGGGCGGACAGGGGAGAGAGAGAGAGAGAGATCTGAGTGTTGCTGGCTTTCCTCCCCAGGTGAACAGAGAGGGACCTGGCTGGGAAACATAGTGCGCCTTTTCTCAGGATGCCAGGGCTCTAGCGCATTCTTGAGCCTCAAGATTGCTCTCCCCTCTCAGCTGCTCTGTCAAGAAGGAGTGGTGCTGGCAGCTGAAACTGAGTGGTAAGGACACAAAGGCTCCCCCTTATAAAGGTCATTTTGCAGGAGTGGCTCCGGGAAGAGCAGGAGCAGGACCTCCTGGCCTTCTTCCTCGGCAACATCCCCTACCTTGTGAAACTTCTTGGGCCACTCAATGGCTTCTGGGCTGATGGTGAACTTGATGCCAGTAGATGCCTCTCTCCTCACACTGCCAATCTTCACCAGAGCACGAGACTCATTGTGAAACATCACCCAGTTCAGAATATCAAAGTCAGGAGGCAGCTCCCAATTCTCATCCAAACATACTGTACCCCTGGAAATATTTAAACACTGGATTTCTTTTAAGAAAGGGTGGAGCTGGAATGACAGGGAAAACAACCGCATTTATTGCTCCTCACTTGGAGCAAGGTGTTTTGCAAAATAAGATTAATGTGAATAATAAATAAGATTATTACATGGTGGGTCTTTTAAAAGAGGCCCCGTGGAACATTTGTACTCTGTATCCACGGGGATTCCTTCAAAGGACACAACCTGTGCTAAAGACAATAAAATCATTTTTTTAAAAAATGCCTAAGGAAATACCTGCCATGGCTGAAGCCTTCCCTGCTCCCATTCGGCTCCTTCTCCCACCATCAGCTTCCGCCGTGGTCTAGATGAAAATGCAGCATTCAAGGCCTGGGCTGCAGCCTGGACATTGATGTAAGTGCCATAGCTGTCTGCAGACAGGACTCTCTCAATCTCCTCTTGGGGCAAAGCCTCCTGTTCCTCCTTCTCTCTGCATCTTATTCGGCCTTTCGGGGATAACACATGCTTGGAATATGAACAGTGAAATGCTTCATCCAAAAAATGCTGAAGAAGATTGGACAGTGATTCATCGTAACCACGTTTGGTGCTCCTTATTGTGGTCTTAATTGCGAAAGAGAGAGAACCATGAATGTGCTGGAAGAGTGTAGGGGGCAATATCAAGCCAGTGCTGATGCCCAGGAAAGCTGTTGTGATCCAGACTTTGGCCCCTATTTCCACCTCATACTGCATATATATTTCCATTATTAATATGATTTCCACTATATCAGTTACATAGCAAACAAATACCCCAACTTGTCTCCATCTGAAATAAACTTCACTTGGCTTCATCAGTGGATTTACATCCTCTTCTGCGAATATTTGTGAGAAGGCAACGCAGATCCCTCTTCTGATCATCAGAGGTGTCATAGTGCTCACAAACCTTTCTCCACTGTCATTGTCTATAGCCAAGAGGCCAATCCACGTCCATCCGAAATGGAGGAGCAACTCCACGATTCCCTGATGCTGACTTTCCTCTTTGGGGAGCATCTGGTAGACGAAAGGGAACTGTGTTTTATCTTTAAGAACCTGGGCTGTCAAACCATAACTGAGCTGGTGAAGAAAGGAAAGAGTGGTTGTTTGTTTGGCTTTCATGAAAGGAGTAGATATTTAGTAATCTGAAATGATGGATATCAGTTGGGTTGGTGGGGCCAATGGGCTTTTTATTCCGAAAAAACTGTTCAGATGAGAAGAGGAGGAGGAGACACTCAAGAGGTTTCCAGGGAGGGGGCAGAGGAAGACAGCATGGAGCCAGGTTTGTGGTGTTGGGGGTAAGGACACAGTCCAGAAGGAGGAAGGAGCTGGGGAATGTTGGAAGGTGAGGAACAAGGGAAGCTGGCAGATGCAGCAGCCCTGAACAGAGATAGGAGTCAGATGCAGTAGAGACAAGATCAGAGCCAGTTGATACTATGTCCCTTGGGATCCTGTTAGATCTTCCTCCGACTTCCGGCGGCGACGCAATCGCCGGGTGGTCGAGGGCTGCTTCGGGTCCGAAGCGCCCTGTCCATCCCGGGGGTCAGGAGCCCCGCTACCGCAAAGCGGGGCTCCGGTTGGGGTGCGGGAAGAGTGTCCCGCACCCTGGGCTCCCCGGCAGCGCCCGCGGAGGCTCCGAACCCTTCCCTCGCTCCCCCTGTAAAGGGGGAGTGGGGGTGAAGGGACAACCGGAGCCGGGCTTCGGGGACATGCCCCAACCGGGATGCAAATGCGGCGACAGAGCCCGCGGTGAGCGTCTAAGTTCTACCTGTGAAGAATGGAGCTAAAGGAACCCGGTGGTCGTGAGTAAAGAATTTGAGTAGAAATCGTGCTTTTGGGACGATCCGGGGGGAAGGAGAAGGGCAGCCTGCCTCCCTCCCTTCGAGCTCAAGAATCTAACCAATTTGAGTGATTACTGCTACAGAACTGGTTACAATGTGTTTAAAATTGACACATGAGACTGGCAAACTTTTCTTTCGGGAAGTTAACTAGAGGAAAATATCTCCATTTAAAGTTGCGGTATTTGCGCTCCAGCTCAGGAAAATGGCGACGAACAAAGAGGGGAGTAGAAATATGACACCCACTTCCTCCTCCTCTGCCAGTATGTTGGGTCTCGTCCTTGAACTGGTATTGAACTCTGGACTAACGGATGAACAGAGACTCACTGCCTTGAAGGTGGAACTGCTTTGCAGAAAAGTTAAAGTCTTGTGTGGGGGTCTGAAATGGAACCAATTGCCCACAGAGGAGGCTTTTAAAACTTTTGACATTTTGGAAGAATGCCTAGCCAAGGAGCTGAGAGGGTTGATGCAAAGTTGGAGAGAAATGAGTGAGCTACTTCGGAGAAGAAATTCGCTTTCTGGGGGTGGCAGCCCCAAGGCGACGTCAAGATTTCCTATATCCAGTCCCCGAGGTGTGAGCTCGGGGGCCAGGGACAGAGAATTAAGGTATTTACAAGAAGAAAAGAAATGTTACAAAGAACCGAAGAAGCTGAGAGATGATGAGATGGATACCTCTGATCTCGTGGCAAGGAGAGATTTGGACTGTGCCTGGATCTGTGGACGTTTGGAGAGGGAAGCTACATGGAAGTTTAGTGCTGAAGCCACCAGGAGAAGAATAATGGACAGAGGGGGTGTGGGGTGAAGCATTAAGTAAAACTTAAGGTAGCCTGATATGGTAAACTGAAATCGGAGGGTGAATACTGTCAACAATCTTCTGTTATATTTTTTATTTGAACATGAAAGGAGATATTTCAAGTTATTATGTTATTAGCAGCAATCTTAAGGATAGGAGAGATAGATTTGATCGAATGAGTTGTGAAGATCTGTGAGGGGGAGTATAAGTAAAGTGAATTTAAGTGGATTAAGTTTATGGATTAAGAGGATTGAGATCAAGATGTAGATTAAGATAAGAAATCGATAAGAATAAATGAAGAAGAATTATGACGAGGTATTATTATGATGATGTATTTTTAGTAAAATGTTGAAGATATAATTGATTGTAATTACACAACTGAATTTAATTTCTTTTTTCTTTTTTAGGAGAAATGGTTATAAAATAGATTAAGGATATAAACTCGAAGGTGAAAAGGCAGGGGAAGTCAATAGTCAAGATATGGAAATAGAAATTTTTTTTTTCTAGAAAGATGCAATAAGAAAACTTGACATTGTTTGTATTTGTTTTATTTGTTTTGCATTTGTTTAATTGTAGGTGTGGGTGTGGGTATATGTTGTTATAGAAAAATGCCAATAAATTCTTATAAAAAAAAAAAAGATCTTCCTCCTTCCCCTAAAACCAGGTGTTTCACCCACATCACAGAGCAGAAAATGACACAGAGACAGAAGGGGTCAGTATGCAGAAAGGAATCTGGTGCAAGGAGGAGGAGGCACACTGGGCAACAGCTCCAGCCTTGAGGGAACAAACTTTGTGGTTCTCTGGGTGCTTTGCTTGATACTAATAGGTGAAAGGATGGAGATGTTCCCTGCCAGCCTGGTTTCCCTCGCCAGTTCTTTGCCTGTCAGCTCCCTCCGTGTCAGGTGGGGGGCCAGGTAGGAAAAGGCTCGGTACTTTCAAAAAAGAGTATGGATTCCATTCCATTTATTAGATTTCTGTGCTGCTTTTCATTCACAAAAATCACAAAGCGGCTCATGGACAACAAAAACACAATAGAACATCACAAATGCAACATAAATCATATTGAATAATTTACAAACCATCAGTTAAGCATTTACATTCTATAAAACACTCACAAAAATACTCATAAGCTAAACAGTACGATTTCAGCAAAAGTGATATTATAAGATTAACAAAATACTAGAGTAGTCATAATCTATGGGACAGTATTAACACCTTTAACAAACTAGCAACCAAAACTGAACCAAGCACTCTTGAATTCATGCACCCAGTCTCCCCACCGCATGACTCATGATCTTTCTCTCGATTCAGTTCACTAAATGACACATGCAGATAATGTCCATGGCATCAGCTCAGGGCTGGAAGGTGGGGAAAGCTTTGGCCTGATGGCCAGCACATAGCTCTGGATTTTCCCACTTTTTAAAGTGCCCCCCTTTAACTTCCCCCAGGAGAAAGTAGAGTTTCACTCTCTGTCCCTCCATGCCCTCTGTCCCATTCATACATGTGGGATTTTGTAGATGCCTGACATGGTGGAAATCTCCTTGGAGATGCCAGAATCACTCCTTCCAAGAACAGCCAGAAGGGGATTCTCTTCTCCGCAGTGATAATTGGGAATGTTTCTTCCGCTGCCTGCAAGCAGCTCTACCATGGCATCGGAAGTCACCCTGACATCAAAATAGTTCTCATAGAGGTTGTAGCCAAGGGTGATGTTGGGTAAGATCCTGAGATCCCGGTTGATCTCCTGGATGGTGAACAGGAAGGACAAGATGTGCCAGTAGAACCCAAGTGGGTCGCTGCAATAAATGGATCAATTTAAAAGACTCAAACCCTATTTGCAGGTGAATGAAAAAAAATATTATCCCCAAAGATTAGTCTCTATTAAATTATCTTATTGCATTTATATCCAACCCTTTTCTGTCCATTGTACAATACAGATTTGGAGATTTGTTCTCTAATCCAGGAGTGTAGATCTACCCAGTCTCTCTCCAGAGAATAAAACTGAGTAAGAAAATGAATCGCCCTCCCCCCCCCCCCAAATTGTGAAATACTGGGAAGTGTCTTGCCTTTGCTTTTGCATCAGGGGTTTGGCTCCTTCAAAGGGGGTTGTATACATTCCCCAGCTGTTATTCAGAAGGAAAAATTGGGTTCAAGAAGGGGGGGTGTTTTGTCCAGGGTGACCAGTGGGTTAGTTAGGAGCAGGACCTCAAAACATCTTTACTTAGAAATGAGGATGAGAAGAAGAAGAAGAAGAAGAAGAAGAAGAAGAAGAAGAAGAAGAAGAAGAAGAAGAAGAAGAAGAAGAAGAAGAAGAATTGTTCATTTATTAGAGATCTCTCTCCATAGCAGGGAAGTATCCTGGGTTTTATTGTTTTATTGATTCAACAAACGTCACTCTTAACATTTCATTCTCAAAACTGTTTTATTCCTGAAAGGCAATTCTGATTAAGCAGTTCATAAATTGTACAAATAGAATAGTGATAAATCAAAATTTGGAAGCTTGGAAACTGCCTGAGTCTCCTGCCATCCTCACCTCCTTCCTGCAGGTGAGATTCAGGGGATCCCTTTGATCCCTGACCAGATTCTCTTGCATTCTTGTGTCACCAACCTCCAAAGCAACACAGTAGCATGAGAAGGAGAGTGTTTTACTTGGGAAGATGCGAGGAACTAGGAGAGGTTTGGGGAAAATCTTTTACTGGACTCCAACCCCCATCAGCCCCAACCATCAAGGCCAGTCAGGCAAGAGGGGAGTTGTAATCCAGCTATCTCTAGAGGACCGCAGATTCCCCAGCCTTGGGAAAGGGGTTCTCTTCTTCGCAGATAGGGACATGGGGTGCTTAAGGACTTTGACATCCCTCTGTAAAGAATTACTTACTCCCCAATCCTGGTAAAGGGTGTCTGGGAAAAGACATAGGGATCATATTCTACAAAATCTTTGGGAGATACAATTCCACCAATGAGAAAGTCTCCAGGCTGGTAGTAATTGTGAGCATTAGTTTGATCTCTGACCAGATTCATGGGGCATTTTGGCCTCTGCTTCACACAAACTCCTTGGGACTGAATTAGCAGCAGGAGCAGCAGGGATCTCATCCTGGCTTTGCCTCCTTCACGTCTGTTGCTCCTCTTCCTTCCCGACTCAGCCAAGCAGGAGAATCACAAAACTCTCGCAAGACCAAAGCTGCAGTGTCTTTCCGGGGGTGGGGGCAGGGGCTCAGCTCTGACTTCCCTCTCCCCCCCCCCCCAGCCCTTCACCTGATCCTAATTTTGACTCAGTCTGTCTCCAACACAGGAAATATTATCAGCAACAATTTTTTCTTTTCCAGTCCTGGTACAATTAATAAAGTCATGCTGTTGGTGCTTCTGATGCAACCTCCAGAAATAACTCTTGAGCTTTGAGGAGAAGAAATCACTATGATTTTGATAATTATAAGTAGAAGAAATTTCACCTGAATAACTTTCTGGCGTCTCGAATGGCTCAAGCAGAAACTGCAGAGCTGGAGGAAAACATGTTTGCAATGTTGCTCTAACATTTGGCATAAATCAAGGGGGGGGGCAAGTTTGGCCTGAAATTTGTGCATAGGACCTCAGGAGAGAGCCCTGCACCTGGATCCGACCAAAGGCCCAACTCGTCCAACACCCTGTAGCCCATAGTGGGAAACTAGAGAAGCAGGACCAGAGGGTCCTAAGGGAGCTGCTCACACTTTCTCAAAGGATTGGGGTGCTTAAAGCTTTAAAAGGCTACAAGCCCCCAAGGTCCTGCTCTGCCTCCACAGGGGAGAGGGATGTTGTGCTCAGGTCCAGCCAGGTCTTGCGATGGAAACATTGGGTTGTCCACTGTGAGAACAGGAAGAGGAATGACGATGAGCCATTGGACTAAATGAGCTACCAGACTCCTCAGATTCCCAGGGCTGATATTTCATAGTTGCATTCGTGATACGTGTGTGACATCATAACCACTGTGCTGCCCCCCTTCAGACCCTTTCATGGAGCCACCAATGGTAACAACAACAACAACAACAATAATTTATTATTTATACCCTGCCCACCTGGCTGGGTAAGAGGAAGGCACGCTTGGCAAACCCTCACCGTGATCATCTCCTACCCAGAAACCTATGTCCCCACTGTGGAAGGACCTGTGGATCCTGAACTGGCCTCCGCAGTCACTTACGGCCTCACTGTAGTAATAATAATAATAATAATAATAATAATTATTATTTATTTATTTATTTATTTATTTATTTATACCCCGCCCATCTGGCTGTGTTTCCCCAGCCACTCTGGGTGGCTTCCAACAGAATATTAAAAATAGAACAGGGCTACCTTCAGATATATTCTAGCCCAGACAAGGGCAGTCTGCCAATGGGTCGGATAACTCTGGAAGCATTATCTAGTGACAGTGATGAAGAGCCAATTAACACTCTCAGCCCAAGGCATCGCTGTTGGACACACCTCCAGGAAGAACGTAAACACAAAGGCAGGTGTAAAGGCTTCTGGTGCCAATCCTGTTGGGGATGTAGTCAAGAGGAGTCAGATTAGGACATCTTTGATGTGTAATGGTTGTGTGTGAGAACAGCTTATCAGGACACAAATTCAGCAGCGGTCCCGTACACCCAGTGACACACATCCAATGGACCTGTGTGCATGCTAACAGCAGAGCGAAATGCCAGACTGTCAGATATGTTGCATCAAGTATTTTATTATTTACAGCAAATTAAGTAAACAAACATGACTAGCAGTGCGAGCAGCATCTCACACAAACATCCTCTCAGTCAGAGAGAGAAGAACAAAGAGCAGATGTTTTTCAGTCTTACTTCTGTTCCCACACATACAATGGTAAGGATTGCAAACATGGGATCATATGACCCAGCAATAGGAGAATGAAAATACTAACATCCTCCCCCTTTTCATGACACCTATTGGTGCAGTACTTAGCACATCTGCAACACACGTACAAATACATTCAGTTGTTCTTTGTTAACAACCTTTGACAACAGATCTGCAGGAATTTCTTTTCCTGGTATATAGGACACAATTATCAGTCCTCTCTTGATACAGTCTCTTGCATGAAATAACTTGATTTGCAAGTATTTGGTTCTTTGCTTACATCCTTCAGAATTTAGCAAAGCCAAGCAAGACTTGTTGCCCTGATAAACCTGTATAGGACAAGATACACTCACTCTCATGTCTTTACACAATTGCAACAACCATTCAACATCCATGAGTGAATACGTCATAGCATTAAGTTCAGCTTCACAGGAACTTAAACTTACAGTGGTTTGCTTCTTGCATGACCAGTCAAATAAACAGTTGTTGTACATATAGCACACACAAGAAGTGCTCTTACCATCTATGGGGTCACTTCTGAAACTTGCATCAGCATAGTCCAGACTTCTGATTAGTAAATCTCAGTTCGTAATGCATAGTACCTCTTAGGTAAAAAGCAATGTGTTTTAATGCTTTCCAGTCTTTAATAGTGAGCTTGGTAGCATGCCTGCTTAACAGATTCACGCTAACTGCAATGTCTGGTCTTGTACATCTGGCAATGAATTTCAGGAACAAAGTAACATCAGAAAAGGTTTCATCCGTATCATCAATCTGAAAACCTGTAAGCATAGGTGTATCAACAGGATTAGCATCAACCAAATTCAGCTTAGTTATTACATCAGTCATTTTCTTTGTCTGGTGTAACAGAATATTACCTTTCTGATTTCTCTCTGTCGAGAGAGAGAGAGAGAATTGGTTACCTCACCAAGATCTTTCATGTCAAGGTGCTCGTGTAACTCAGCTAGGGTGGCCTTGTACATGGCCTCATCCTTCCATAGGAATAGGATATCATCAACAAAACAGATACAATGGAGCTTGTGTTGCTTTCCCTCTTTGACAAATACACAAGGGTCAGCTTTACCTTGTTGAAAACCTAAAGAAAATACTCAATGCTTTCCTGCAGCAGCAGGTCTTCCATACGTATGCTCCACATAGGATAATTCCCTGCTTCTAGGTGAGGAAATGATAATGCCTCTGACCCGGTCTGTGCACAAGCAGTTTCTGTTTTCTTCTATAGCCAGCAAACGACACACAGTGCAGCATTGATTTATGGTCAGCAGCTCTCTCCTTTGCCTAATTAACAGAGCTTGGCAGTAAAACAAACAGAAGCCTCAGCAGCAGCTGGACGCGAGCCACATATGTTCTGTCACCATAAATCACAACAGTCCTGGGCCCATAACCGATATCAGGACACAAATTCGCCAGTGGCCCCATACATCTGAGGAGCCTGGTAGCTCATTTAGGCCAATGGCTCATCGTCATTCCTCTTCCTGTTCTCACAGTGGACAACCCACTGTCTCCAGCGAACGCCCTGGCTGGACCTGAGCACAACCGCCCTCTCCCCTGTGGAGGCAGAGCGGGACCTTGGGGGCTTGTAGCCTTTTAAAGCTTTAAGCACCCCAATCCTTTAAGAAAGATAAGATAAAAGCTTTATTCACATAGCCAACAGCCATAGCAACAACAGACATGCAATATACAAATTAAAAACAACAATGGATAAAAAGAACCAACATATATCTATGATCATCGTTCAGATAGTGGCCCTTAGTCTCATTGCACCCTCGATGAATCTAGCAACTTTTGTCGTTTGATCTGATAAAAGAAAGAACAGCGTGGCCGCTGGTGGGCGGCCTGGGATACTAAGTAGGAGTGGTGTGATAAATTCGGATCTCGAATCCTTATACAGGGAGCATGACAAGAGGACATGAGCCACTGTTTCCAAGTTGCCATTTCCACAGGGGCAGAGTCGCTTTTCGATTGAAATCTTTTGAAATCTGCCCTCAAGTACGGCAGAGGGCAACACTTCCAGTCTAGCTAGAGTAAAGGCACCTCTGAATTTTGAGATGGTTAATTTGTACAAGTAAGGTGCCAAAGAGTCAAACTGGGACGGGGAAAAGAAGGCAGACGAGGCGCAGAGTTTCTTTATAATGGCCAGATTATTCTGTTGCTCTAGGTCCTTTAGGCGCTGTCCAATTAGCCTTAGTTGATCAGGGTGAGGGTTTGCCAAGCATGCCTTCCTCTTACCCAGCCAGGTGGGTGGGGTATAAATAATAAATGGTTGTTGTTGTTGTTGTTGTTGTTGTTGTTGTTGTTGTTGTTGTTGTTGTTCTTACTATCGGTGGCTCCCTGAAAGGGTCTGAAGGGAGGGCAGCACAGTGGTTATGATGTCACTTACGTATCAGGAATGCAATTATGAAATAACAGCCCTGGGAATCTGAGGAGTCATTTAGGCCAATGGCTCATCGTCATTCCTCATTCTGTTCTCACAGTGGACAACCCACTGTCTCCATCGCAAGCCCTGGCTGGACCTGAGCACAACAGCCCTCTCCCCTGTGGAGGCAGAGCAGGACCTTGGGGGCTTGTAGCCTTTTAAAGCTTTAAGCACCCCAATCCTTTGAGAAGGTGTGATCAGCTCCCTTGGGACCCTCCGGTCCTGCTTCTCTAGTTTCCCACTGTGGGCTACAGGGTGTTGGACGAGTTGGGCCTTTGGTCGGATCCAGGTGGAGGGCTCTCTCCTGAGGTCCTATGCACAAATTTCAGGCCAAACTTGCCCCCCCTTGTTAGAGCAACATCGCAAACATGTTTTCCTCCAGCTCTGCAGTTCCCGCTTGAGCCATTCAAGACACCAGAAAGTTATCTAGGAGGTGAGATTTCTTCTACTTATAATTATCAAAATCATAGTGATTTCATCTCCTCAAAGCTCAAGAGATATTTCTGGAGGTTGCATCAGAAGCACCAACAGGATGACTTTATTAATTGTACCAGGACTGGAAAAGAAAAAGTTGTTGTAGATAATATTTCCTGTGCTGGAGACAGACTGAGCAGGTGAAGGGCTGGGGGGCAGAGGGAAGCCAGAGCCGAGCCCCACCCACCCCAGGAAAGACACGGCAGCTTTGGTCTTGCGAGATCTTGGTCTTGCGAATCTCCTGCTTGGCTGGGACAGGAGGTAAGAAGAGACATGAGTAACAGGTGTGAAGGAGGCAGAGCCAGGATGACATCCCTGCTACTCCTGCTGCTAATTTGCTCCCAAGGAGTTTGTGTGAAGCAGAAGGCAAAATGCCCCTTGAATCTGGTCAGAGATCAAAGTGATGCTCGCAGTTACTACCGGCCTGGAGACTTTCTCATTGGTGGGATCATATCTCCAAAACGCCTTATGCAGCGTGGTCCATACGTCTTTTCCCAGACACCCATCACCAGCATTTTGTAGTAAGTAATTCTTTAAAGAGGGATGTCAAAGTCCTTAAGCACCCCTGGTCCCTGTCTCTGAAGGAGAGAGCCCTATCTGAAGGCTGGGAAGGCTGGGCTCCTCCAGAGATCGCAGGACTACAGCTCCCCTCTTGCCTGACTGACCGACCTTTTGCCTTGATGGTTGGGGTTGATGAGAGTTGGAGTCCACTAAATTATTTCCCCCAAAGCATCTCCTAGTCCTTTGCATCTTCCCAAGTAAAATACTCTCCTTCTCATGCAACGATGTTGCTTTTGGAGGTTGGTAACACAAGAATGCAAGAGAATCTGGTGAGGGATCAAAGGGATCCCCTGAATTTTCCCACCTGCAGGATGGAGGTGAGGGTGGCATGAGACTCAGGCAGTTACCAAGATTCCAAGTTTTGATTTATCACTGCTTAATCAGAATTGCAACAGTTTTGAGAATGAAATGTTAAGATCCTCCAAGTGACCTTTGTTGAATAAATAAAACAATAAAAGCAAGGAGACTTCCATGCTACGGAGTCAGATCTCTAAAACATGGACACCTCCTCCTCCTCCTCCTCCTCATTTCTAAGTAAAGATGTTTTGAGGTCTTTGGTGATTCCCTACCTGGACTCAAATTGCTCCTAACTAACCCACTGGTCACCCTGGACAAAACACCCCCCCCTTGACCCCCATTTTTCCTTCTGAATAACAGCTGGGAAATGTATACAACCCCCCTCTGAAGGTCCCAAACCACTGGGGCAAAAGCAACATTTGCAATAACCTCCCAGTATTTCACAAAATTTGGGGGTGGGAGATTCATTTTTTTAATCAGTTTTATTCTCTGCAGAAAGACTGTGTGCATCTACACTCCTGGTTTGGAGCACAAATCTCCTAATATCTCTCTCTCTCTCTCTCTCTCTCTCTCTCTCTCTCTCTCTATATATATATATATATATATATATATATATATATATATATATACTTTTTATTAAATTTTCACTTTAAACAACAATAACAACAAAAAGCAAACAAACCAATAAACAGCAAGTTTCAACAATCTTTTGCACATCTTATTTCCCACCGCTCTGCCGAGCTATGACTTCCCTCCGTCCTGACAACAGGCATTCCTGTCCAATCTACTCTCACAGTTTCTTCCTATTTCATCAAGTCTATGTCGTAGGGTTTATTTCAGTCCTGCTATCAATTCCCAAAACGATTTTGTGTTATCGCATGTCCACCACATATGATAAAAATCTCTATCTTTCTTTTTACATTTCCAACATAATTTATCTCTCATCCTATACATTTTAGCCAACTCAACCGGTGGTGTTGTTGTTGTTCAGTCGTTCAGTCGTGTCCGACTCTTCGTGACCCCATGGACCAGAGCATGCCAGGCACTCCTGTCTTCCACTGCCTCCCGCAGTTTGGCCAAACTCATGCCAGTCGCTTCGAGAACACTGTCCCCCCATCTCATCCTCTGTCGTCCCCTTCTCCTTGTGCCCTCCATCTTTCCCAACACCAGGGTCTTTTCTAGGGAGTCTTCTCTTCTAATGAGGTGGCCAAAGTACCGGAGCCTCAACTTCAGGATCTGTCCTTCCAGTGAGCACTCAGGGCTGATTTCTTTAAGGATGGATAAGTTTGATCTTTTTGCAGTCTATGGGACGGGTGTTAGGTACCATCTATATATCACCTTCATTACATTTTCTTTCAAGGTGACACATGCTGTAAATTTTAATCTTTCGTTCCACAATTTCAACCATGCATCATATTCAATATTGTACCCAAAATCCACTGCCCATTTTATCACCACTCCCTTCGTTTGTTCATCTTTTGTAAACCACATTATACATTTCACATAACAATTTGCTTCTGCATTCCAACAATTCGATTTGAAATCTAGACTTTTTATCTTCAAAACCAACTTTCCTATCACACAAACGCACATCATTTACTTGGTGATATTGCAACCATCCTGTAAATACTGTACATCCTTAATCTGGTTATATGGCTTTAGTCTCCAACCTCTCTCTGTTTTCATCAATATTTCTTCATAAGTGGCCCACCCCCCTTCCATATTCAACTTCTTTACAGTTAATACTTCCACGGGGGATATCCACCATGGTGTTTTTCTTTCTTTCTTTCTTTCTTTCTTTCTTTCTTTTTATAATAAATTTATATAATTTTCTTCTTTAACAACTTTCAACCATACAAAATCCAGCCACACAACCCTCTGCTTTACAGAGCTCTTGACTTCCCTCCCTCCCTTCAACAGGTATATTATATCAGTCCATTCGCGCACTTCAGTCTTTTAATTATAGTCCTCATTGTAGGATTTATTTATTTTAATTATAGTCCTCATTGTAGGATTTATTTATTTTAATTATAGTCCTCATTGTAGGATTTATTTCAATCCTGCTAGTGTCTTTAAGTTTTTGCAATTGTCATTTAAATAAATAATAAATTTGCTCCAATCTCTATGGAATTTCGAATCATCCTGATCTCAGATCCTGCAGGTCAGTTTGGCCATTTCTGCATATTCCATCATCTTCGTCTGCCACTCCGCAATAGTAGGTAACTCTTGTAATTTCCATCTTTGGGCCAACAAAGTTCTCGCTAAAATGTATAACAGATTATACATTTTAGACAACATTTTACTTCTGCTTTCTAACAATTCAATTTGAAATTTTGATTTCTTATTGTCAAAACCTAAATTTATCTTATCCATATTAAATAAACCATTTACTTGGTGATACTGCAACCATCCTGCAAAACAGCCTTGAATCTGTTCATATGGTTTAAGCTTAAAACATTGGTCCATTTCTATCATAATCTCTCCATAGGTGGCCCGCCTCCCTTCCATGTTTAATTTTTTGATTGACAATACTTCAGTTGGGAAATCCACCAAGGTGGATCATAAATTGATCTTCTAATTACATGATTTAGGAAACCTTCATGTACTTTCACTTTGTCATACCATAAATACAAATGCCATCCAAATCTATTGTCATAACCTTCTATAGCTAAAAGATCTGTATCTCCCATCATTATCCATTCCTTTAACTAGCAGAGACAGCTTCATAGTAAAGTTTCAAATCTGGCATGGCGAATCCACCTATTGCTTTTTTTCTATTAATAATTTATGCTTTATCCTGGGCTTTTTCGCTTGCCAGATGAATCTCGATAATGCTCTTTGCCAATCCCTGAATTGCCCTGTCCCCCTGTCCCCCTGATCACTGGAATTGTTTGAAATAGAAACAACATTCTAGGTAAGACATTCATTTTTACAGCTGCTATTCTACCTGAAAATGACAGTTTTAATCTATTCCATATCTCCAAATCTTTCTTGATTTCCTTCCATGTGGTTTCATAATTGTCTCTAAACAAATTAATATTTTTAGATGTCAGCCAAATATTTCACCTTCTTGGCCACCATAATTCCTATTTTATCTTGTAAATCCTCATATTCCTCTCTGGTCATATTCTTTGTTAACATTTTGGTTTTGTTTTATTAAGTTTAAATCCAGCAACTTGTCCAATTCTTCCATTTCATCAGTGGTGTTTTTCTTTCTAACAGGTTTTTATTTCTTTCCCAAACCTCATACAGGGCTCTTCTTAGCACTTGATTAGTAAATCCTCTATGAACTTTCACTTTATCATACCAGAGATAAAAGTGCCATCCAAATCTGTTGTCGTAGCCTTCCAAATCTAATAAATCTGTATTTTCCAATGTAATCCATTCCTTTAACCAACAGAGACAGGATGCCTCATAATAAAGTTTCAAGTCTGGCACAGAGAATCCACCACTTTCCTTCTTATCTATTAACAGTTTGAATTTTATCCTTGGTTTTTTCCCCTGCCAGATAAATCTTGAAAGTACCCTTCTGCCATTCTTTAAATTGTCCAATTCCTTTGATTACAGGAATCGTTTGGAATAAAAATAACATCTTAGGTAATACATTCATCTTAACCGCTGATATTCTACCACAAAATGACAACTTTAATCTATTCCAAATTTCCAAATCTCTCTTAATCTCTTTCCACACCAGTTGATGTTTATCATTGAATAAATTAATATTCATTGTCGTCAACCAAATTCCCAGATACTTTACTTTCTTTACCACCATAATTCCACATCTTTGTTTGCAATTCTTCTATTTTCATCTTTTACCATATTTTAAACCAACATTTTCGTCTTAATTTTATTCAGTTTAAATCCTGCCAGCTGTCCAAATTCTTCATTTTCCTCTAATGCTTCAGGGACACTGGAATAAGGATCTTCTAATGTTAAAACCAAATAATCTGCAAAGGCTTTTAGTTAAAATTCCTTTGCACCAATTTTTATGCCTTTTACTTCCAAACATTCTCTCAATCTATTTGTTAAGACCTCCAGTACCATGATGAACAATGGTGGTGACAGTGGACAACCTTTTGTTATATCAAAATATTCTGATAAACATTATTCACAATCAATTTTGCTTTTTGTTCAGAGTATATTGCTTCTATTCCCTTCAGGAAAGATTCCCCACTCCCATCATTTCCAAGCTTTTCTTCATAAATTGCCAAGAAATATTATCAAAAGCTTTTTCCGCATCTATGAATATTAACGCAGCTGGTTTATCATTCCTAGTCTCCTAATATGCTATTATATCAACAATGTGTCTTACATTTTCTTTTAATTGTCGATCAGGAAGAAAACCTGCTTGATCTTTATGAATAACTCATTTAATATTTCTTTTAGTCTATTTGCCATAATGTCTGCAAAGAGCTTATAATCATTATTTAACAATGATATTGGTCTAAAATTCTTGACATTCAAACAATCTGTATCTTGCTTGGGAATTAGCATTATATATGCCTCTTTCCATGTATTCAGGATCCTTCCTCCTTTCAATATATGTTCATCACCTCCCACAGTACCGGTATCCGTCTGTCCACTGAGAGCCTTATAATATTTTTGTTGTAAGGCCACCTGGTACTGGAGCTTTACCCAATTTCATATGCTTTATTGCCATTTGGATTTCCTGCATTGTTATTTGTGTATTCAATTGTTCCTTTTTTTCTGGTGGAGCTTGTTTCAATTTATGGGTTTCCAAATATCTCTCCATTTTTCCAATATCTTCTTTTTCTTTTCTATACAAATCATAATAATTTTTTTGAAAGGCTTTTCTTATTTCTTTTGGCTCTTCTGTCAAATTATCTCCTATATTGATTTTATTAATTATATTTGATTTTGTCGCTTCTTCACTGCCAAGCTAATAGCTTCCCAGTGTTATAAGCTGATTCAAATTCTTTTGTCTCATTAGTTTTATCTTCCATTCCACTTCCTGACTCACTAACATGGATAACTGAGATTGAAACATTTTAATATTTGTTTTGTTTGCTCCTATTTAGGTTTTAATGCTAGCTTCTTCTCGCACTCATCAGACGACTTAGGATTTCTTCTTTCTTTCTATCTCTTTCTCTTTTTTTGTATCAAAAAGCCTCATTACCGCACTTACTTGCATCCCATACCATGTCCGAGTAATTTTAACTAAATTCCAGTTTAAAATAGTCTGTATTGGCCTATTTTGCTTTTTCCACTACCTTCGGTCATCAAATAAGCTATCATAGTCATCCTCCATCTGGAGGGGATCTGTTCTTTCCCTCTCAATTCCATTAGTATTGGATTATGGTCTGATAATGTTCATGGTGTGATCTCATTTTTGATACTCTTGGTACTAGTCTTTCAAAACCCACATATAATCTATTCTTCCCAAAACTTTGATTCAGTTCTGAAAAGAAAGTGAACTCTTTATAGTTGGGTGTTTCAGTCTCCAAATGTTCCACTAGACCAAGGTTGTCAATCAAATAAAAAAATAATGTCCTTTGGCAATTTACCTTCTTTTTTTGCTTTCCTTTTGTAGATCTGTCCAATGTGGCTATACCACCCCATTGAAATCTCCCATTACTAATAATTTCTGGTTCATAAATTCCAACAATCTGTCCTCCAGTTTCTATAAAATTCGGCCCTATTCTCATTTGGTGCGTAGATTCCAACCACCATCAATTTTTTCCTCCTGCAGTGATATTTGAACTACAAGAACTCTTCCCTCCTCATTCTTTGAGATCAATTCGGATCAAATTTCTCCTTTATGTACAAAACTATTCCTCTCTTTTTATTAACATCTGAAGATATAAATTCTCTACCCAACCTTTTATTAATCAAAACATGTCTATGTTTCTTTGCTACATGAGTTTCTTGTAAACAGATTACATCCAAATTCTGCCTCTTTATACACATGTCCAATTTAATTTCTTTTATTTTATCATTAAGTCCATTAATGTTCCAAGTTATCAAATTTCAGCGCCATTTTACTTGTTCTTGCCAATCAAAAAAGGTACTTAAGCTTGGTTAGCTTTGTTATTATCATATCTTCTTCTTCCTCCTCCTCCTCCTCCTCTTCTTCTTCTTCTTCTTCTTCGTCTTTGTTCTTTTCTCTTCTTCTTCTTCCTCTATCACATCCAGTTCAGGTCCAGCAGGTCCAGCGAGGCTTGCGTCCACCTTTCCTAATTCTTTCTCATACCTTCTGGTAAACTTCTTAACTTTCTGGGCATCTGTCAATTTGAATCTTTTATCTTTATAATAGAAGCAGAACCCTTCTGGAAATTCCCATCTATCTTATATTTCTTCTAATCTTCAATGTATAATGGATAGAAAAGGGTTGGTGAGATAAATGCAATAAATGATTAAATAGAGACTAATCTTTGTTTATCATATCGTGCTTGTTTTCATTCAACTTTGAGTAGTGGTTTCAATCTTTTTAATTGATCCATTTATTGCAGTGAGACAACCAAGGTACTATTGGCATACCATGTCCTTCCTGTTCACCATCCAGGAGATCAACCGGGATCTCAGACTCTTACCCAACATCACCCTTGGCTACAACCTCTGTGAGAACTATTTTTGATGCCAGGATGACTTCCGATGCCATGCTAGAGCTGCTTGCAGGCCAGCGGAAGAGAAACATTCCCAATTATCCCTGTGGAAAAGAGAATCCCCTTCTGGCTGTTCTTGAAGGAGTGATTCTGACATCTCAAAGGAGATTTCCACCATGTCAGGCATCTACAAAATCCCACAGGTATGAATGGGGAAGAGGGACACATAATGAAATTCTACTTTCTCCTGGGGGGAGTTAGTTGTAAAATCCAGAGCTATGTGCTGGGCCATCAGGCCAAAGCTTTCCCCATGCAATAACTAAGAGAAAGATAGTGAGTCATGAGTGGGGAGACTGTGTGCATGAATCCAAGATGTGCTTGGTTCATTTCTGGTTGATGGTTTGTTAAGAGGTTTAATATTTGTCCCATAGCATATGAATACTCTAGTATTTTCTAATGTTAAAATATCACTTTTGTTGAAATTGTACTGGTTAGCTTATGAGTAGTTTTGTTAATAGTGGTTTATAGAACATAATTGTTCTACTGATGATTTGTAAATTATTATTCACGATTTATGTTGTATTGGTGATGTTCTATTAGGTTTTTGCGTTCATGAGTCACTTTGTGCTTTTGTGAATGAAAAGCAGCACAGTAATATAATATTATAACTGAAAGGAAATCCACCTTGCTTTCTACATATCAGACCCCTCTGTTGCCGACGGTGGCAGCCAAGTGACACCTACTGCCTCTGTGTCGTTTTCTGCTCTGTGATGTGGGTGAAACTGCCTGGTTTAGGGAGATCTAGCAGGCTCCCAAAGGACATAGTATCAACTGGATCTGATCTTGTCTCTACTGCATCTGACTCCTATGTCTGTTCAGGGCTGCTGCATCTGTTAGCTTGCCTTGTTCCCTCACCTTCCAACATTCCCCAGCTCCTTCCTCCTTCTGGGCTGTGTCTGTTTCCCACCACCAGAAACCTGGCTCCATGCTGTCTTCCTCTGCCCCCTCCCTGAAAGACTCCCGAGGCTCTCCTCCTCTTCTTCTCATCTGAACAGTTCCTGACAACACCAGCTGTTTCGGAATAGGACTTCCGGTTGGTTTGCCATAGCGATCAGTCGGGGGAATTTCGCTTCCGAGATTCCCCGATGCAGCAAGGGGGAGGGGAAACCCACAACGTGCTGCGGACCCCTGAGAACCCAAGGTTAGAGCGTCCTGGGGGCATGGTGATCCGGCGGGTGCTTTTAATGTCCCCCCTGCTCCCCGGTAAGCCCTAATAAGGCTGCCGAGTGTGAGGCGGATGAGGAGATGGAGCACTGTGGATCGAACGCTACCCTTGCTGCAGGAAGCTGAGACTGCTGGCTTCTATGAGCGCCCAATTCCTCCTTTAAATTTGGACTGAATTTGGACTGAATTCCTTGGATCGTGAGTAAAAAAGGCAATTGGATCTAATTAGGGAAAGTAAGTATTTAAAATCACGGGGGTCGGTCTCTTACCGTTGAAGCAGAAGGAACAGTGTAAGCAGTTATCCAAGGCTGCTGTCAAAGTGACAGGAAAAAAAAGAAAACATCTGCAAACTGTTTCCCCAATACAAGGGTGGGGGGGTAATTTTGGACTTATTTGGAGTGAACTTTGAATTGGAAAAAGAAGGGGGGGGGTTCCCGGAGGTCTCGAAAGGTTTAGCAAGAAACAAAGGCACTATGGCTGCTGGTGTTGCAGCATAACGGATTTGTTTTGACTACAAATTTGTTTTTTGACCTTGAAAATGACAAAGGAGAAATGGTCTGCTGCTTTTCAGAGAAAGACTTTGGAACTTTTACAAGAGATGGAACAGACCGTAAGAGCTTCGAATATGGCTTTGGAGAACCTAGGAGTGAATGTAAATATAGTAAGAACGGAAATGATAGTACCGGTTCCAGTGGAAATTCAGGAGGAGAAAGTGGAAGAGATAAAACCAGCCAAAGACTTGTCGTCAAATAGAAGAGGAATGAGCAGTGTGGGATTCAATATAAAGAGACTGCCTTGTGGAGACGGGGACATAGAGGATGGAATCCACAAAGAAGAAAGAGCATAAGAAAAATTCTACACTTCAAAGGAGGAGAAGAGGGGAGCAACCAGTTTGGATAGCACTTTGTTATGATAAGGAAATATGGATCAGCACACTGCAAAAGACGAGGAGAGAGCGGAAGACAGATTGGACTGACTTTTGGGCTAGGGAATTGGTGAGGGTTGGAGTGGGTTGAAAAGGATATGTTTCCCCCCCCCCCTCTATATTGGTTAAGACGGATGGATCTGGACACTGGCGTAAACGTGAAAATGTTAAGAATTATCAGCTAAACATTTTGAGACCGGAGGGAGGGAAGGGTGTAGAAAAAAGAAGAAATTTAGGTTTATAATTTTAGTTTGAGTAGGGGGAAATTGATAAGGTTTTAGGAAAGTTTCAGAAGTACCTAGGAGCCGAGGTTTTGTAAAGAATATAAGGAGTTAAGTTTGATAGTTTATGATTTCGTGTAAAAGGATAAGGAAAAATATATAATAGGTGTGTAAAATAGATTTGATTATGAATTTGGAAAACTGTAAAGAGGATAGACAATGTATTCAATAGGGGAGGGGGGACTTGAGGAAGTCAATTGTTAATGAAATTAAGGAAAGGATGAATGTTTGGCCTATGGAAATGGGCCAGAACCAAGCAATGTTTGTATGTTAAATATGTTAAATTTGAAATGTTTAATGTTTTTTCCTGTGAGAGAGGGAGTGGAAATTTGCTCCCCCCGGTGAGAGGGGGGGGGGATGAAAAAATTTAACAGCTATGTAAAGTGCTTAAAATTGTTAAAATTAATAAAAATTTATTTTTTAAAAAAATGAACAGTTCCTGACACCACCAGTTGTTTCGCAATAAAACTCCGATTGGCGCCACCAGCACAACTTATATGCATCATTTCAGATTACTAAATATCTGCTCCATATCCTGAAAGCAAAACAAACAATTACTCTTTACTTCCTCAGTTCAGTTATGGCTTTAGAGCCCAGGCTCTTGAAGATAAAACACAGTTCCCTTTCGTCTACCAGATGCTCCCCAAAGAGGAAAGTCAGCACCAGGGGATCGTGGAGTTGCTCCTCCATTTCGGATGGACGTGGATCGGGCTCTTGGCTCCAGACAATGACAGTGGAGAAAGGTTTGAGAGCACTATGACACCTCTGCTGATCAGAAGAGGGATCTGCGTTGCCATGTCAAAATATTAACAGAAGAGGATTTATATCAACAGAGGTACCCAAGTGAAGCTTTTTTCAACTGGAGACAAGTCGGGTGTTTGTTTGCTATGTAACTGATACAGTGGGAATCCTAATAATAATACAGACATGTATGTTTTATGAGGTGGAAATAGGGGCCAAAGTCTGGATCACAACAGCTTTCCAGGACATCAGTGCTAGCTTGACTTTCCCTCCTCTGTACATCCAGTACATTCATGGTTCTCTCTCTTTCGCGATTAAGACCAGAATAAGGAGCACCAAACATGGTTACGATGAATCAAATCACCTTTTCTATTTTTTGAGTGAATCATTTCACTGTTCATATTCCAAGCATGTGTTATCCCCGAAAGGCCGGATAAGATGCAGAGAGAAGGAGGAACAGGAGGCTTTGCCCCAAGAGGAGATTGAGAGAGTCCTGTCTGCAGACGGCTATGGCACTTACATCAATGTCCAAGCTGCAGCCCAGGCCTTGAATGCTGCATTTTCATCTAGACCACGGCGGAAGCTGATGGTGGGAGAAGGAGCCGAATGGGAACAGGGAAGGCTTCAGCCATGGCAGGTATTTCCTTCCCCTTCTGCAAACTGCAATCCATTGTCCTAACTGTGGAATAAAAGTAGGAGACCAAAGTTTCTCAACCCACACAATGAATCCAGCTCTTTGTTGCTTTTACTCAATGCTTCTCCTTTATTACGGAAAACAGTTAACTCACAAGGTCCTGGTTTTTGCTGACAGATGCAGAAACACTTGATGATGATGATGATGATGATAAATAAATAAATAAATGATGCCCCACCCACTCTAGGAGGCTCACAACAGAATATCAAAAACATGACAAAACAGCAATCCTTAAAAACTTCCCTAAACAGGGCTACTTTCATCTAAAAGTCAGATATTTGTTTATTTCCTAGACATCTGAAGGGAGGGCATTCCACAGGGAGGGTGCAACTATGGAGAAAGCACTCTGCCTGGTTCCCTGTAACCTCGCAGTGAGGGAACCGCCAGAAGGCCCTTGGAGCTGGACCTCAGTGTCCGGGCTGAACGATGGGGGTGGAGACGCTCCTTCAGGTCTACTGGGCTGAAGCCGTTGAGGGCTTTCAAGGTCAGCACCAACACTTGTGTTTGGAAACATACTGGGAGCCAATGTAGGTCTTTCAGGACCCGTGTAATATGGCCTTCCATTCCAAAGATCATTAAGAAAGGGAGGTCTTTGTGGTCCATAATAATTGTACTGCAGCATGGTTTGGGTAAGATGATGGTTCTCCGTTTGCAGTCACTTGAGTCACAGGGCAGGAACACAACAATCCAGCTTTTCAAAGCAGCCAGAGGTTAATTGCTTCATTTCAACTTCTTTTCAGAAGTGAAAAGTAGGCAAGCTTGTGTCTGGCTATCATCCAACACCAGGCTGTTATCTCTGTGGGCAAGGAGTCATTGAAAGACCTTCAGTCCACCATGATCCCACCCTTGGTTGAAAGATCACAGCGCGGTTCACAGCTCAAAGATACAAAATGAGAATCAAAAATACATAACATATTTGGTTATCCAAATAACACAAACTGCCACAGAAAAGGCCCATTCAGAACACTCAGTGGCTCACTAAAGCGGCAGCGTGCCTCTGAGCATATGCAGACCGCTATGCCCTCCCCACCCACATCAGAGGCTCCCCAAGGGAAAATGCGCACCCTGGCGGTTGTGGCTCTGTTTTGCACCCTCCGATGCCCATCCAAGGTACTTCTACTTGGACACAAGTCCCAGGATCCACCCAGCCCCTGAAAACAACATGAGCGCCTGCGTGGGGACAGGGTCAAGTATCTGAATGGGACCAATGCCCCCACTCGCCCCTTCTCCGTGTTTGCCTCCCTGGGCACTGTTAGGGTGTCCTTCTCAAGTCTGGGTGTCCTGCGGAGCGGCTGAGCCAAAGGAGCCCTCAAGGTGCCGCAGCAGATGGGCCAGTTTGGGGATTTCGGCTCTTTGCTGTCCTGCTTTCTTCAATTGGCAGCAAACCTTCCCTGGGATCTGGCTCATTCATGACATCACGTGTGGAAATGTTGTTCTCTCAGCTAGTTCCAGTACACCGATGTGTCTGTTGGGCATTTTGCTTTAAAAAAAAAAAAAAAAGATTGTATTGGTTTTTGTATTAATCTTATATATTATTTGTATTAATCTTAATTTGCAAAGCCCCTTTCTCCAAGTTTTCCCTGTCATTCCAGCTCCACCCTTTCGTAAAAGAAATTCAGTGTCTGAATACCTCGAGGGGCACAATATGTTTGGATGAGAATTGGGAGCTGCCTCCTGACTTTGATATTATGAATTGGGTGATGTTTCACAATGAGTCTCATGCTTTGGTGAAGATTGGCAGTGTGAGGAGAGAGGCATCTACTGGCATCAAGTTCACCATCAACCCAGAAGCCATTGAGTGGCCCGAGAAGTTTCCCAAGGTAGGGGAAGTTACCAAGGAAGAAGGCCAGGAGGTCCTGCTCATGCTCTTCCTGTAGCCACTCTGCAAAATGGCCTTATAAGGGTGTCCTTACCATCCTGTTTCCCCTGCCAGAACCACTCCTTCTTGCCACAGCAGTTGAGAGGGGAGAGGAATCTTGAGGCTCAAGAAAGCGCTAGCGCCCTGGCATCCTGAGAAAAGGCAGACTATGTTTCCCAGCCTGGGAAGGAAAGAAAGCAGCACCCAGCTCTCTTTCCTTCCTTCTCTCTCTCTCTCTCTCTCTCTCCCCCCCCCCCACCAACAGCATCTCTAAACCCCAAATCTTACACACAGGCATGTGCACCCTGTGGTTTGTCATGTGGAAGAGTACCCAAATCCTAAAGTTTGGCAAAACCACATTAGCGATCTCTGGATTTTAGATAGATTTTAGATCTATCTAAACAGCCCATTGGTACAAGAGAAGCAGCCAGCTCCTCCCAAAAATGCACAATAAAACCTCACACATTTAATACTTCTCTGTACAGGGCTGCCTTCTAAAAGTCAGCTGGTTGTTTATTTCCTTGACATCTGATTGGATGTTGTTCCACAGGGCGGGTGCCACCACTGAGAAGGCCCACTGCCTGGTTCCCTGTAACCTCACTTCTCGCAGGGAGGGAACCACCAGAATGCCCTTGGAGCTGGATCTCAGGTTCAGAGCTGGATAAAGGGGGTGGAGACACTCCTTCAAGCATACAGGGCCAAGTTCGTTTAGGCTTTTAAAGATCAGCACCAACATTTTGAATTGTATATAAATGCGTGATTTAAAACGTGCATGAACAAACAACCAAAGAGGTGCTTCAATGCAAAAAGTGGAAGGGGTAGGGGGAAAAGAGATCCTATTAGGTCATTTCCAAACTGTCAAAATTCACTTTCTTCCCCTGCCATATCATTTTTATTGATTCTCCATGCACCCTCTTATCTTTATGGTTAGGCTGTGCCTCATTCCAGATGTAGCAAAATATGTCAACCTGGATATGCAAAGGTGGTTCCAGAAGGAAAGCCTGTTTGCTGCTATGCTTGTGATCCATGTGCGGAAGGAACCATCTCCAACCAAGAAGGTGGGTGGAAAGGATGACAAGAGAGGGACCATTTTGATCTCACTACTGGGAGCATTGCATGGAAGCAACAGAAAACTGTCTGCCTTAACAAGGTGAAGGTCAAGAGGTGTTTCTCCAGGATTATGCAGAAAACATAGGAAGTTATTGATGTGGAGAGGTCTTTGCCTCTCAGTTGATCCTCGATCACCATTTGTCAGGGACTGGGCAGAGGAGGAATGGTGGAGACAATCCTGACCTCCCCATCCTGACCCTTCCAGAGAAGAAGAAGACAGTCCAGAATTACAACAGGGGTTTGAGGAAGCTCAGAGGCAGATGAGGGGAAACATTGGGAAATAATGGGAGAGGAGGAGGAAGGGGAAGCAGCAGGGGGGCGACAATGTTTTCAGAAAGCATTCCAGAACCCCCCTCTACCAGAACCCAGCAAGCCTTGCAAGTCTCAGAGCAAAAGCTCAAAGGCAGAGGGCAAAGATGAATGAGAAAGTGGGAGAGTTGGGGGTGGAGATTCACTTGGGATGACGCCATTCTCCAGGAGGCTGGGTTCTATAGTCCCTCTCTGTACATCCCTTGTCTTTGTACGTTCCTGAGCTGAAGGAGTTGCTGGCAGCTGCCTGACACGATGTTGCTGTGGTGATCAAAATGAGAAAACCCTTGTGCATGACCTCTGCCTCCTTCGAGTAAATATAAGATGCAAGGGTGCCCTTTGCAAAAAAAAGGAACAAAGCATTTCTTGCCACTCTTTAGCTCTTTAGACATTCATATTTCCAGAGCAGAGGTGGTCATGCATGTAAGGGATGCTGAGGCCACTCTTTTCCTCTTCCTCAGATGCAGAACGTTGCACCAAATGCCCAGAAGATCAGCATCCAAACAAGGACAAAGATCGATGTGTCTCCAAGATTATCACCTTCCTGGCTTATGAAGACCGTCTGGGGATCATCTTGGCTTCCATTGTCCTCTTCTTATCTTCTACAGCAGGCATTGTGTTAGGAATCTTCATTAAATACAAAGAAACCCCAATAGTCAAAGCCAACAACCGGGACCTCTCCTACATCTTGCTCGTCTCCCTCCTGCTTTCCTCTTTGTCCTCCTTCCTCTTCATCGGGCGCCCAAGGAAAGAGACCTGCCTTCTCCGACAAACGACCTTCAGCATCATCTTCTCCGTTGCTGTTTCTTCTGTCTTGGCCAAGACCATCACCGTGGTGCTGGCCTTCCTGGCCACAAGACCAGGCAACAGGGTGAGGAGATGGCTAGGGAAGAGTCTGGCCACCTCCATTGTCATCTCCTGTTCTGGTGTCCAAGTTCTCATCTGCACCATCTGGCTGGGCTCTTCTCCCCCCTTCCCAGAGCCCGACATGCACTCCCAGGCGGAAGAGATCATCTTGCAATGCAACGAAGGCTCTGTGGCCATGTTTTATGTTGCCCTCGGCTACCTGGGCTTCCTGGCTGCCATCTGCTTCACGGTGGCGTTCCTAGCCAGGAAGCTGCCTGGGTCCTTCAACGAAGCCAAGCTGATCACCTTCAGCATGCTGGTCTTCTGCAGTGTTTGGGTGTCTTTTGTGCCCACCTACCTGAGCACCAAGGGCAAGTCCATGGTGGCCGTGCAGATCTTCTCGATGTTGGCCTCCAGTGCTGGGCTCCTGGGCTGCATCTTCCTTCCCAAGTGCTACATTATTCTGCTCAGGCCTGATCTGAATACAAAGGAGCATCTGGGAACAAGAACTTAAGATGGCATCAGATTCGTGTAGTATTTCATGTTGATTCTACCCAGCACTGCAGAAAGGAAACACACATAGTTGTTTTTGGATTAAAATTATGTTTAGAACGGGTTATGGTTAGAACAACTGAAAAACAGGCCAGCTTGCAGCTTATCTGTATGCTTCAGCAGATGTAGATGTAGAATGGCTGGGGGCACGTAAAAATAAATTATTATTATATATTATTATTATTATTATTATTAAACTGAGCTACACCCACTAGTGCTCAGGATGTGGCTTTATCGCCTGAGGCAATGTGTAAAAGGCTGAAAGCATAGACCATGAAAGGGGAAAGACAAATATGAGAAGTCGTCGGAATTAAGGGTAATGGGCAATGTTAACAAAGGCAGGCATTTTAGTATTTCAATCAGGCGGTTGTGATAGGCTGTAAACCCTGCCGTACCCAGCCAATGGGGAAACAGGGGCGGGACCCTGAGCTTGGGTAAAGGGGGTATAAGCTTGTGCTTTGCTAATTCTGGGTGTGCCTGCTTTTGGACACCCACTTCTTGCAAGAACGTGTGTAATCAATAAACTCTTTGCTGCTTCACCAATTTGCTTCAATTTTATTTTGAGGGCCTCAAGACCTAGGTACCCTTTGTACCCCACCCAACTGACTGGGTTGCTCCATCCACCCTGGGTGACTTCCAGCATATATAAACATGTAATAAAACATTAAACATTGAAAAGCTTCCCTATGCAAGGCTGCCTTCTGGTGTCTTCTAAAGGTTACATTTTCTTGCCCTCTGCTGGGAAGGCATTCCACGGGGTGCCTGGGGACTGCCTTGAGCAGGTATGGGAGGGGGGCTTTACTGCAGAGGTTAGGACAGGTTGGCCCTTAAAACTCTCAATATCCCCTGGAAGCGAGCCTCTGTTGGGAAGGAACTGGCATGGGGGGGGCTTTTGTTTCAGGATTTAGTACTTTGAGAGGACATATCGATGCAAACATGGTCATCCTTCTACTTCTCTCTTCTTCTCTGGTGATCCCTCTTAGCCGATTAAGAGTGTCTTCCATAAACACAGTCTTAACAGTGAGTCTGTAAGAGACTATGCAGTCTCTATGGAGACTATGTCCAGGAAATTCTGGGCATATGGCAGCCCTAATTTACATGTTGGTTGGCAGTTTATTTGTTCAGCCTGAGTCACATAGTACTTTGGAGATGGGCTTCCCATCTGGCAATGTGAGTCTGATCTTTCTTCTTCTTCGGTGATCACTCATAGCCAAGATTGTCTTCCATGAACACGGTCTTAATGGTGAGTCCGTAAGTGACTGTGGAGGCCAATTCTGGATCCACACATCGTTCCTCAGCGGGGACATTGGTTTCCGGGAGGGAGTTGATCACAGTGAGGATTGGCCAAATGCTCCATGAAATGGTCTGAAGGGGGGGGGGGCAGCACAGTGATTATGATGTCACTCACGTATCAACAATGCAACTATGAAATATCAGCCCTGGGAATCTGAGGAGTCTGGTAGCTCATTTAGTCCAATGGCTCATCGTCATTCCTCTTCCTGTTCTCACAGTGGACAACCCACTGTCTCCATCGCAAGCCCTGGCTGGACCTGAGCACAACAGCCCTCTCCCCTGTGGAGGCAGAGCAGGACCTGGGGGGCTTGTAGCCTTTTAAAACTTTAAGCACCCCAATCCTTTGAGAAAGTGTGAGCAGCTCCCTTGGGACCCTCCGGTCCTGCTTCTCTAGTTTCCCACTGTGGGCTACAGGGTGTTGGACGAGTTGGGCCTTTGGTCGGATCCAGGTGCAGGGCTCTCTCCTGAGGCCAAACTTGCCCCCCCCCCCTTGATTTATGCCAAATGTTAGAACAACATTGCAAACATGTTTTCCTCCGGCTCTGCAGATGCCACTTGAGCCATTCAAGACGCCAAAAAGTTATCTAGGAGGTGAGATTTCTTCCACTTATAATTATCAAAATCATAGTGATTTCTTCTCCTCAAAGCTCAAGAGATATTTCTGGAGGTTGCGCCTGAAGCACCAACAGCATGACATCATTCATTGTACCAGGACTGGAAAAGAAAAAGTTGTTGCAGATAATATTTCCTGTGTTGGAGACAGACTGAGCAGGTGAAGGGCTGAGGGGCAGAGGGAAGCCAGAGCTGAGCCCCACCCACCCCAGGAAAGACACGGCAGCTTTGGTCTTGCAAGAGTCCTGTGAATCTCCTGCTTGGCTGGGTCGGGAAGGAAGAGGAGCAACACAAAGCAGATGTGAAGGAGGCAGAGCCAGGATGAGATCCCTGCTGCTCCTGCTGCTAATTTGCTCCCAAGGAGTTTGCTCCCAAGGAGTTTGTGTGAACCAGAAGGCAAAATGCCCCTTGAATCTGATCAGAGAAAACTGATGCTCGCAACTACTACCGGCCTGGAGACTTTCTCATTGGTGGGATCATATCTTCACAATATCTTTGGGAACGTGATCCATATGTCTTTTCCCAGACACCCTTCACTAGCCTTGTGATGTAAGTAATTCTTTACACAGGAATGTCCTTAAGCAACCCTAGTCCCTCTCTGAAGGATAGAGCCCCTATCTCACAGCTGGGGAGTCTGGAGTCCTCCAGAGATCGCTGGATTACAACTCCCCTCTTGCCTTGCTCTCCTTTGACCTTGATGGTTGTTGTTGTTGTAGTTGTAGTTGTTGTTATTATATATATATCCTTATACCTGGGGGTCTCAGGGCAGTTCACAGAATAAAATCAAGATAAAAACCAACAAAACACCTAAGAAAAATAAACATTACAACCCAATAGCCGCCCCACCGGGGCTGGTGGGAGGTGGCGTCCAGTAAAACATTTCCCCCAAAGCCTCTCCTATTGCTTTGCATCTTGCAGGTTGGTGACACAAGATGCAGGAGAATCTGGTCAGGATCAAAGGGATCCCTGAACTTTCCCAACTGCAGGAAGGAGTGAAGATGGCATGAGACTCAGGCAGTTTCCAAGCTTCCAAGTTTTGATTTATCACTATTCTATTTGTACACTTATAAACTGCTTATGAAGAATTGTCTTTAAGGAATGCAGAGTTTTGAGAAGGAACTGTTAAGATCCTCCAGTTGACGTTGTCAGCTGAAGAGAGGGGAAGATATGCTTTCTACAAAATGAAGAAATAAACAGTAAAAGCCAGGAGACTCCATGCTATGGAGTCAGATCTCTAAACAAGAACTCCTCCTCCTCCTCCTCCTCCTCCTCCTCCTCCTCCTCCTCCTCCTCCTCTTCTTCTTTCTTCTTCTTCTTCTTCTTTCTTCTTCTTCTTCTTCTTCTTCTTCTTCTTTCTCTTCTTCTTCTCTTCTTCGTTGGTGCCACCTGCCCTGTGGAACACCCTCCCGCCAGATGTCAAAGAGAGAAAAAACTACAGGACTTTTAGAAGACATCTGAAGGCAGCCCTGTTTAGGGAAGCTTTTAATGTTTGATGGACTATTGTAGTAAAAGCCAGGAGAATCCCATGCTAGGGAGTAAGATCTCTAAATCAAGAATTCTTCTTCTTCTTCTTCTCTTCTTCTTCTCTTCTTCTTCTTCTTCTTCTTCTTCATTTCTCTCTCTCTCCCTCATTCTAGATTCAGGTAGGTAGCCATGTTGGTCTGACACAGTGGAAATATAAATATATATATTTTTAATTGTACAGTAGCACCTTAGAGAACAACTAAGTTTGTTCTTGTTATGAGCTTTCGGTTGCATGTATCTGAAGAAGTGTGCATGCACAAAAGCTCATACCAAGAACAAAGTTAGTCTCTAAGGTTCTGTTGTTGTTCAGTCGTTCAGTCGTGTCCGACTCTTCGTGACCCCATGGACCAGAGCACGCCAGGCACGCCTATCCTTCACTGCCTCTCGCAGTTTGGCCAAACTCATGTTAGTAGCTTCGAGAACACTGTCCAACCATCTCATCCTCTGTCGTCCCCTTCCTCCTTGTGCCCCCCATCTTTCCCAACATCAGGGTCTTTTCTAGGGAGTCTTCTCTTCTCATGAGGTGGCCAAAGTACTGGAGCCTCAACTTCAGGATCTATCCTTCTAGTGAGCACTCAGGGCTGATTTCTTTGAGAATGGATAGGTTTGATCTTCTTGCAGTCCATGGGACTCTCAAGAGTCTCCTCCAGCACCACATTCAAAAGCATCAATTCTACGGCGATCAGCCTTCCTTATGGTCCAGCTCTCACTTCCGTACATTACTACTGGGAAAACCATAGCTGGACATTTTTAAAATATTTTTTTAAATCTCTCTCTCATTCTCTCATCCTCATTTCTATGTAAGGATGTTTTGAGGTCTTTAGTGTTTCCGTACCTGAACTAAAATTGATCCTAACTAACCCACTTGGTCACCCTGGACAAAACACCCCCCCATTCAACGTACATTTTTCCTTCTGAATAACAGCTGGGGGGATGTGCACAGCCCCCCTTTGAAGGAAACAACCACTGAAGCAAAAGCAAAGGCAAAACATTTGCAGTAACCTCCCAGTAATTCACAAATTTGGGGGGAGGGAGATTCATTTTCTTACTCAGTTTTATTCTCTGGAGAGAGACTGGGTAGATCTACACTCCTGGATTAGAGAACAAATCTCCAAATCTGTATTGTATAAAGGACAGAAAAGGGTTGGATATAAATGCAATAAGATAATTTAATAGAGACTAATCTTTGGGGATAATATTTTGTTTTCATTCACCTGCAAATAGGGTTTGAGTCTTTTAAATTGGTCCATTTATTGCAGCGACCCACTTGGGTTCTACTGGCACATCTTGTCCTTCCTGTTCACCATCCAGGAGATCAACCGGGATCTCAGGCTCTTACCCAACACCACCCTTGGCTACAACCTCTATGAGAACTATTTTGATGCCAGGGTAACTTCCGATGCCATGGTAGAGCTGCTTGCAGGCAGCGGAAGAAACATTCCCAACTATCACTGCGGAGAAGAGAATCCCCTTCTGGCTGTTCTTGGAAAGAGTGATTCTAGCATCTCCAAGGAGATCTCCACCATGTCAGGCATCTACAAAATCCCACATGTATGAATGGGACAGAGGGCATGGAGGGACAGAGACTGAAACTCTACTTTCTCCTGGGGTAGTTAAGGAGGGGCGCTGTAAAAAATGGGAAAATCCAGAGCTATGTTCTTGTCATCAGGCCAAAGCTTTCCCCACCTGCCTTGCCCCATGGACATTATCTGCATGTGTCTTTTAGTGAACTGAATCGAGAGAAAGATCATGAGTCATGCGGTGGGAAGACTGGGTGCATGAATTCAAGAGTGCTTGGTTCAGTTTTAGTTGCTGGTTTGTTAAAGGTGTTAATACTGTCCCATAGATTATGACTACACTAGTATTTTGTTAATCTTATAATATCACTTTGCTGAAATCGTACTGTTTAGCTTATGAGTATTTTTTGTGAGTGTTTTATAGAACGTAAATGCTTAACTGATGGTTTGTGAATTATTCAATATGATTTATGTTGCATTTGTGATGTTCTATTACGTTTTTGTTGTCCATGAGCCGCTTTGTGATTTTTGTGAATGAAAAGCAGCACAGAAATCTAATAAATGGAATGGAAATCCATACTCTTTTTGAATGTACCGAGCCTTTTCCTACTTGGTCCCCACCTGACACGGAGGGAGCTGACAGGCAAAGAACTGGCGAGAGAAACCAGGCTGGCAGGGAACATCTCCGTCCTTTCACTTATTAGTATCAAACAGAAACACCAGAGAACCACAAAGTCTGTTCTCTGAAGGCTGGAGCTGTTGCCCAGTGTGCCTCCTCCTCCTTGCACCAGATTCCTTTCTGCATACTGACCCCTTATGCCTCTGTGTCGTTTTCTGCTCTGTGATGTGGGTGAAACGCCTGGTTTTAGGGGAAGGGGGAAGATCTAGCAGGCTCCCAAGGGACATAGTATCAACAGGCTCTGATCTTGTCTCTACTGCATCTGATCCTGTCCCTGTTCAGGGCTGCTGCATCTCTAGCTTGCCCTTGTTCCTCACCTTCCAACATTCCCCAGCTCCTTCCTCCTTCTGGGCTGTGTCCTTTCCCCCCACCACCACAAACCTGGCTCCATGCTGTCTTCCTCTGCCCCTCCCTGGAAGACTCTTGAGTGTCTCCTCCTCTTCTTCTTCTCATCTGAACAGTTCCTGACACCACCAGATGTTTGGAATAAAATGCCCATTGGCCCCACCAGCACAACTTTTGTTAGATATTAATCATTTCAGATTTCGAAATATATTTTCCACATCCTGAAACCAAACAAACAACCACTCTTTCCTTCCTTCACCAGCTCAGTTTATGGCTTCACAGCCCAGGCTCTTGAAGATAAACACAGTTCCCTTTCGTCTACCAGATGCTCCCCAAAGAGGAAAGTCAGCATCAGGGAATCGTGGAGTTGCTCCTCCATTTCGGATGGACGTGGATCGGGCTCTTTGCTCCAGACAATGACAGTGGAGAAAGGTTTGTGAGCATTATGACACCTCTGATGATCAGAAGAGGGATCTGCGTTGCCTTCTCAAAAATATTCGCAGAAGAGGATGTACTTCAACAGATGGACCCAAATGAAGCTATTATCAATGGGAGACAAGTTGGGGTATTTGTTTGCTATGTAACTGATACAGCAGGAATTTTATTAATAATGGAAACATGTATGTATTATGGTAAGGAAATAGGGGGAATAGTCTGGATCACAACAGCTTTCCAGGACATCAGTGCTAGCTTGAATTTCTCTCCTAGGTACTTCCAGAATATTCATGGTTCTCTCTCTTTCGCAATTAAGACCAGAATAAAGTGCACAAAATGCTGTCATGATGATTCACTGTTCCGTCATTTTTTCTATTTTTGGAGTGAAGCATTTCCTTGTTCATATTCCAAGCATGTGTTATCCCCGAAAGGCCGGTTAAGATGCAGAGAGGAGGAGGAACGGGGGGCTTTGCCCCAAGAGGAGATTGAGAACGCTCTCTCTGGAGACAACTATGGCACTTACATCAATGTCCAAGCTGCAGCCCAGGCCTTGAATGCTGCATTTTCATCTAGACCACGGCGGAAGCTGATGGTGGGAGAAGGAGCCGAATGGGAGCAGGGAAGGCTTCAGCCATGGCAGGTATTTCCTTAGGCATTAAAAAAATGATTTTATTTTCTTTTGTATTAATCTTATTTGCAAAGCCCCTTGCTCCAAGTGAGGAGCAATAAAATGCTGCTGTTTCCCCTGTCATTCCAGCTCCACCCTTTCTTAAAAGAAATCCAGTGTTTAAATACTTCCAGGGGTACAGTATGTTTGGATGAGAATTGGGAGCTGCCTCCTGACTTTGATATTCTGAACTGGGTGATGTTTCCCAATGAGTCTCGTGCTCTGGTGAAGATTGGTAGTGTGAGGAGAGAGGCATCTACTGGCATCAAGTTCTCCATCAACCCAGAAGCCATTGAGTGGCCCAAGAAGTTTCACAAGGTAGGGGAAGTTACCGAGGAAGAAGGCGAGGAGGTCCTGCTCCTGCTATTCCCGGAGCCACTCCTGCAAAATGACCTTTATAAGGGGGACCAAAGGTGTCCTTTCCACCAGTTTCAGCTGCCAGCACCATTCCTTTTTGCCACAGCAGCTGAGAGGGGAGACTAATCTTTTCCATATCATTTTTTATTGATTTTATAAAAAATACATTGATAAAATTCATCACATTGTCTTTTCATCTTATAACATTTTGGCTTTTTAAGGCCATGACTTCCCTCCAACCCTCCACATGATATTCTAATATCTTCTATCACTTATATCTATACTTCTTAAATCAATCGTTGCTCTAAATCATCGAATTCATCTTAATCACTAAACTTTCATATTTATGGTATTTCTTCATTAATGTACAAAGCTTCTTGCAGTCCTATCAACGTATTCAATTGAATACAATTATCCTTCCGATAGTCTGTAAATTTAGACCAGTCTTTGATGAATTTCTGGTCCCGCTGTTCTCGGATTCTTCCCGTCATTTTATCCAGTTCCGCATACTCCAATAATTTCACTGTCCATTCTTCCTTTGTCGGTATTTCTTCTTGGAATCTTGAGGCTCAAGAATGCGCTAGCGCCCTGGCCTCCTGAGAAAAGGCATGCTATGTTTCCCAGCCAGGTCACTCTCTGTTCACCTGAGGAGGAAAGACAGCAGCACCCAGCTCTCTTCCCTTCTCTCTCTCTTTCTCTCTCTCCCCTGTCCTCCCCCCCCCCCAGCATCAAAGGAGGCTGGCTTTCTCTAACTCCCCAAATCTTACACCCAGGCATGTGCACCCTGTGGTTTGGCATGTGGGAGATTACCCGAATCATAAAGTTCGCAAAACCACATTAGAGATCTAAACAGCCAATTGGTACAAAAGGAGCAGCCAATTCCTCCCAAAAACGCACAATAAAACCTTAAATATTTAATACTTGTCTGTACATGGCCGCCTTCTAAATGTCAGCTAGTTACTTATTTCCTTGACATCTGGTGGGAGGTTGTTCCACAGGGAGGGCGCCACTACTGAGAAGGTCCTCTGCCTGGTTCCCTGTAACCTCATTTCTCATAGGGAGGGAACCACCAAAAGGCCCTCGGAGCTGGACATCAGGGTTAGGGCTGGATAAAGGGGATGGAGACACTCCTTCAAGGGTACAGGGCCAAGTTCGTTTAGGGTTTTAAAGATCAGCACCAACATTTTCAATTGTATATAAATGTGTGATATAAAACTTGAATGAACAAAAAACCAAAGAGGTGCTTCTGTGCAGAAGGTGGATGGGGTCAGGGGGACAAGAGATCCTGTTGGTCATTCCAACAAACCATGTGGGTGAAATACAGACACACAAATACCCTTAACACTTTCTCTCCTCATGCACCTTCTTTCCCTCTCCATGTATCATGTTAATTGATTCTCCATGCACCCTCTTATCTTTATGGATAGGCTGTGCCTCATTCCAGATGTAGCAAAATATGTCAACCTGGATATGCAAAGGTGGTTCCAGAAGGACAGCCTGTTTGCTGCTATGCTTGTGATCCATGTGCGGAAGGAACCATCTCCAACCAAGAAGGTGGGTGAAAGGATGACATGAGAGGGACCATTTTGATCTCACTACCGGGAGCATTGCATGGAAGCAACAGAAAACTGTCTGCCTTAACAAGGTCAAGGTCAAGTGGCGTGTCTTCAGGATTATGCAGAAACATAGGAAGTTTACTGGTGTGGAGAGGCGTTTGCTTCTCAGTAGATGCTCAATCACTTTGTTGCTGTGGTGATCAAAATGAGAAAACCCTTGTGCACGACCTCTGTCTCCTTCAGGAAATCTAAGATGTAAGGGTGGCCCTTTTCAAAAAAGGACCAAAGCATTTTTTGCCACTCTTTAGCTCTTTAGACATTCATATTTCAGAGCAGAGGTGGTCATGTATGTAAGGGATGCTGACGCCACTCTTTCTCTTCCTCAGATGCAGAAACGTTGCACCAAATGCCCAGAAGATCCGCATCCAAACAAGGACAAAGATCGATGTGTCTCCAAGATTATTACCTTCCTGGCATTAATGAAGACCGTCTGGGGATCATCTTAGCTTCCATTGTCCTCTTCTTATCTTCTACAGCAGGCATTGTGTTAGGAATCTTCATTAAATACAAAGAAACCCCAATAGTCAAAGCCAACAACCAGGACCTCTCCTACATCTTGCTCGTCTCCCTCCTGCTTTCCTCTTTGTCCTCCTTCCTCTTCATGGGGCAACCAAGACTAGCGACCTGCCTTCTCCGACAAACGGCCTTCAGCATCATCTTCTCCGTTGCTGTTTCTTCTGTCTTGGCCAAGACCATCACCGTGGTGCTGGCCTTCCTGGCCACAAGACCAGGGAACAGGGTGAGGAGATGGCTAGGGAAAAGTCTGGCCACCTCCATTGTCATCTCCTGTTCTGGTGTCCAAGTTCTCATCTGCAGCATCTGGCTGGGCTCTTCTCCCCCATTCCCAGAGCCCGACATGCACTCCCAGGCGGAAGAGATAATCTTGCAGTGCAACGAAGGGTCTGTGGCCATGTTTTATGTTGCCCTCGGCTACCTGGGCTTCCTGGCCGCCATCTGCTTCACGGTGGCGTTCCTAGCCAGGAAGCTGCCTGGGTCCTTCAACGAAGCCAAGCTGATCACCTTCAGCATGCTGGTCTTCTGCAGTGTTTGGGTGTCTTTTGTGCCCACCTACCTGAGCACCAAGGGCAAGTCCATGGTGGCCGTGCAGATCTTCTCTATGCTGGCCTCCAGTGCTGGGCTCCTGGGCTGCATCTTCCTTCCCAAGTGCTACATTATTCTGCTCAGGCCTGATCTGAATACAAAGGAACACCTGACAACAAGAACTTAAGATGGCATCGGATTTGTGTAGTATTCCATGTTGATTCTACCCAGCACTACAGAAAGGAAAGACACATAGTTGTTTTTGGAATAATGCTCCATCGATATAAATCTCTTCATTTTGCATAAACCATGATGATGAAATGAACCTATAATAACTGCTATGACTACAAGCTCCCTGGACTGAAAACCAGGAGGGTGGGAAGAGTGAGGCCAATGTTGCAATATTCTAGAAGAAACATGAAAACAGTCTTAAACAAGTTGCTGGGCAATGGAAAAATTCCCCAACAACTGTTGTCCTTATTAGGGCATGTGGGTCTGGGTCAGTGTAAATGAGCAAGTGATTGGGTCAGCATTAGGTCTCTAGCTGGATGGCTGAAAGAAGAAAAGATTACAGTATGTTGCATTATTTGTTTTTATTTATTATTAGTGACCAGTGTAAATAGAAAAGACTCTGAGAACAGAACCAAATGGTGTCTATTCCTGTAACGAGAATTTCACTAAGAGATAGCTGGAATGCTGCTGCTACTACTGTAAAGAAGTAAAAGAGGCAGAAAGAAAATTATGTAAAAAGAACTCTGCTGCAGAAAGAAATGAAAACCCAAGAGTAGATGCTCACACACCAGCAAGGTTATGGGCCCAGATCTGAATCTTCCAGAACTGGATGTTCCAGAACCGGATGTCTCAATACTGGATGTTCTAGAACTACATGTTCCAGAGAATCCAGAGTACAGAACTGTGTGAGCTCTACATGGGGTGAGCTTTGTGGTTACAGAAAGTCCTGCTTGCTTCAGTTCCAGCCTCTCAGGTTCTTTCTCCTGTCTCCTGGTCTAGAACAGCTGAAACAAAGTTGCAGAGATGGCTCAAGGTCCACAGGACACTCAACTTTTTTTAATGTGTGTCAGGGACTTGGCAGGGGGGTGGGGGGGGTGGAGACCAACTCCTCAGACTGAACCTTCCAGAGAAGAAGACAGTTCAGGATTACAACAAGGATTTGAGGGAGATCACAGCTCAGAGGAAGATGAGGGGAAAAGTTGGGAAATAATGGGAGAGGAGGAAGAATAAGAGGGGGCAGCTAACAGACACAGTGTCTTTAGAAAGCATTCCAGACCCCCCCCCCCGAACCTGGCAGGCATTGAAAGTAGGAGAGCACAGAGCACAGAGACAGAGGATACATCTCAGCAACCATAGTGATGATGGATAGTGGGAGAATGGGGAGGGGGTGGAGACTCATTTGGAAAAACGCCATTACTCCAAGCGGCTGTGTTTCTAAGCCTGTGTGTGTGAATTATTGAATAAAAGCATTGGAAAGAACTTCCCCTGTCTTATTTGTTCCTGGCAACCTACCGTGGGGGGGTTGGAACCTTGAGTGCCTGACATTTCCTGCCCTTTAGCAGGTTTCTGGAGCACCTCCTCAGTTTCCTGTGCACCAGTGCAACTATTATCCCCAGGGCCAGGTGCTCTTCTGTCGTCTGGAATGTTGTCTCCACCCCCCCCCCCAAGTTCTAGTTGGAGCCTTTCCTGAGCAGGTCCGCAAGACTCTTAGCAAACACACTAACTGCCAACTGCTGTGAGGTGCAGCCCATCTCTCGCTAGAAGTCCTACCTCAAGGAAGTGGAGACCATGATCCTACCTGCCTAATTTTTCTTAGGGCAATTCTATATTCTTATTAACATTTCTATCTTCTAAAAGGCGTTCATGGTAGCAAAACACGGCACAATTGTGTAATCAAAACACTGTAACACTAAGGAGAGCCGGCTTGCTGGATTAGGCCAATGGCCCATCATCCTGTGCGCACAGTGGCCAACCAGATGCCTCAACTGAAAGTCCTGGCTGGACCTGAGCGCAACGGACTTCTCCCCTGGGGAGGCAGAGCACAGCCATCCTGGCTAGTAGCCTTTTAAAGCTTTAACAACCCCCCCCCCCGTCCCGTGAGAAATTGTGAGCAGCTATGGGGAAGCTCCTGTCCTGCTTGTCACATTTGCAACTGTGAGATGCAGAGTGTTGTTGTAGTTGGTCGGATCCAGCTGCAGGGCTCTCCTTAGGTCCTTGTGAGCAATGTTCAAACTCCCCCCTCCCAAACACAAACACTGACCTATGCCAAACTTTGGAGAAACATACGGCAAACATGTTTTTCTCCAGCTCTGCACCCGCCGCTTGAGCCAGACAAAACGCTAGAAAGTGATTGAGGTGAACCGTCTTGCACTTATAATGATCATAATCATAGTGATTTCTTCTCCTCAAAGCTCAAGAGATATTGCTGGAGATTGCCTAAGCATCAGAATCCTTTATAGGGAATTGTAAAAATGTTTTATGGTTTATTGTTTTTATAGATGTCGGAAGCCACCCAGAGTGGCTGCAGCAACCCAGTGAAATGGGTGGGGTATAAACAGTAAAGTTATCATTAGGAAATGGGACACCCCTATTTTCATCGGAGAAATGTTGGAGGGTATGTAATCCCTCCAGGTCTTGGGGTTCCATTGCAGCCCAGTGGGGGGACTCTGGGGAACTGGGGTCCTTCCAGTCCAACCCAGGTGAGAAATAGAGGGAGCTCTTGGAAGAGGAAGTGAATGACGGTGTTTTCTTTCTTTTTTAGGCTTGCTGGGTGCTGCAATTGCCTGAGGAAGAGACAGCCCCCCCCCCTGAATCTGCTGCAGGGCCCTTGAAAGAAAAACCACGAAAGCTCTTCCAGGCTCCTGGCAGATGGGGAAAGCAGCAAGCTGGATTGCATGGATCCAGACCCCTGCCAATGGGTCCCGGCAAAGGAGCTCTTTGTGTGGGGTGCGGTCTCTCTGGCCCTTTCTTCCCCCTCACCCTTCTCATCACCACACGGCATCTAGACCCCATGGTTCTGTTATGAAGGAGTACAACAATAAATTACAATGACATCACATGTGTGAGAAGATTAGTGGGACCGGTGGTTCTCCCACAGGGTGAAACATGACCCTTAAGTCTTGTGACCTTGCTGCTACAGCGTTCGCAGCTCGGCATGTTATAATATCACAACAGGTTCGCTATTCCCGTTCCTTTTCCAAAAGGGGTGGGAACAGGACATGGCGACTCTGGTTTGGCTTCCTGCTCTTTGGGCTCTGCTGGGAAATTGCCCTCTGAAGAGGACAAATCTTGGGGTCTGCTCCTTAAAGCATTTCCCAACTTTGCCAGATTCCTGGATCGGTCAGGGAACAAGAGATTTCAACCCAGCTGATGAAGCAGATCTGCAGCCAGAGGACTGAACCTTTATTTGTTGCAACAAAGGTCTCAACCTTGAAGGCAAGCAAAGAAGAAGCCCAAAACGAAGATTACATGAGTTTTTTAAAGTTTCCCCAATTTCCCATAGTACATTTCACACAGTTTCATCAAAACATCATGGATATGTCACAGAAGAGGAGTGAAGTCATGCAGAAATCTGAGATCCAGACATGCCCTTCTCAATAATACATTGTTACGACATGTATCTCACACAGACAAAATAAAGTATTTACATTAGGGTTGCCATATCTTAAAAAGTAAAAATCCGGACACAAAAGCTGTTGAGTTTGTTTCGCAAAATCTCAAAAAATGGAAGTTTTGAGCTATTTCTAAGGAAATCTGCCATAATCTACACTACTGACATGGGTTGCCATATGTCCGAATTTTCCTGGACATTTTAGCAATTTCTGCCTGGACGCTGTTTCCAAATTCTGGCTATGTCCAAGAAATTTCGGACATATGGCAGCACTAATTTACATGTCCCTTTGACATTCAAACTTGGTTGGCAGTTTATCTGTTCAGCCTGGGTCACATTCCACCAAGGAGTTGGGTTTCCCATCTGGCTATGGTGAGTCTGATCTTTCTTCTTCATTGGCAATCCCAAGTAACATTGTCTTCCATGAACACGGTCTTAGCAGTGAGTCCGTAAGTGACTGTGGAGGCCAATTCTGGACCCACACGTCCTTCCACAGTGGGGACATTGGTTCCTGGGCGGGAGTTGATCATGGTGTGGGTTTGCCAGGTGTGCCTTCCTCTTAGCACTCTTCTCCCTTGCGTCCTGAGCAGGAAGGAACGTCCAGAGGTCAGTTTCCAGCAACATCTCAAGCTGAAGGAGTCAAGCCAGGGAGACCCCCACTATGTTACTTTTTGTGAATCAAAGTCAATTGCATTCCTAGCCTCCAGCCTTTTCCTGACCTGTGGAGACCCAGCATTTCCCTGTCAGCCTTGTGACAATGGGTAAAAATAGTAGGAGAGAGAAACCACCTTACTGTGAGGGTCTCCTATAGATCTGCAAGCCAGACGGAAGACTTGGACGATGCCTTCCAATAGAAGATTACCACACATTTGAAAAAGATACAGCAGTCATGTGAGACTCCAACAACCCCAATATCTGTTGGTACTCAAACTCGGCCATGAATGGAAGGCCTGACAAATTCCTCTAGTGCCTTGCTGACCATTTCATTTCCGAGAAGGTGGAAGAAGCAACAAGGGGGCAATCTTTCTTGGACCTGTTCCTCACCAATAGCGAGGAACTGATTGATGAAGTCGAAGTACTGGGAAACTTGGGAGGAAGTGATCATCTCCTGGGTTTCACTATAGGAAAAGCTGAGTGTAGTCAAGCATCACCGTCATCATTTTTTATACCCCGTCCATCTGTCTGGGTTTCCCCAGCCACTCTGGGCAGCCACCAACAGAATATTAATAAAAAGCAATAAAACATCAAACATTAAAAACCTCCTGATACAGGGCTGCCTTCAGATGTCTTCTAAAAGTTCTGTAGTTCTTTATCTCCTTGACATCTGATGGGCGGGTGTTCCACAAGGCGGGTGCCACTACCAAGAAGGCCCTCTGCCTGGTTCCCTGTCACTTCACTTCTCTCAGGGAGGGAACCTCCAGAAGGCCCACGGAGCTGGACTTCAGTATCCAGGCTGGATGATGGGGGTGGAGACGCTCCTTCAGATATACTGGGGTGAGGTCGTTTAGGGTTTTCAAGGTCAGCACCAACATTCTGAATTGTTCCCAGAAACGTACCGGGAGCCAATGTAGGTCTTTCAGGACCCTTGTTCTGTGGTCTCGGTGGCCACTCCCAGTCACCAGTCTAGCTGCCGCATTCTGGATTAGTTGTAATTTCCGGGTCACCTTCAAAGGTAGCCCCATGTAGAGCGCATTGCAGTAGTCCATGCACTCTGGACTTTAAGGAGGCCAACTTCAAAAAGCTTAAGGATACTGGGTGAGATCGCATTGTCAGAAATATTCAGGGAAGGGTGTCCAAGATGGATGGGAGTTTCTAAAAGGAGAAATACTGAAGGCCCAAATGCATACAATTCCAACAAGAAAGAAAAGTGGGCGGCATCTAAGGAAACTGGTGTGGCTGCATACGGATCTTGCAGATGAGCTGATATTTAAGCAGGGCATGCATAAGAAATGGAATAAAGGGGAAATCACAAAGGAGGAGTATAGATGAGTAGCCAGCGGTTCAAGGGTGAAGGTCAGGCAGGCAAAAGCTCAGACTGGTGAGCTTAACATTGATGCCAAGAAAGGCCCTGGAAAATATAATTAAACATTCAGTCTTTGAACACTTAGAAAAGGATGGTGTAATTATTAAGACCCAGCATGGCTTTCTCAAAAAATAAGTCATGCCAGGTGAATCTTTTCTTTTCTATAAAGTGTTACAAGTTTGGTGGATCAGGGGAATGCTATGGACATAGTGTATCTTGATTTCAGTAAGGTTTTCGACAAAGTCCCCCATGATATTCTTGCAAGGGAACTGGTAAAATGTGGGTTGAATGAGGTAACTGTTAGGTGGATTTGTAGTTGGTTGACTGACCGAACCCACAGAGCCAGTGTGGTGTAGTGGTTAAGAGTGGTAGACTCGTAATCTGGGGAACCGGGTTCGTGCCTCCACTCCTCCACATGCAGCTGCTGGGTGACCTTGGGCTAGTCACACTTCTTTGAAGTCTCTCAGCCCCACTCACCTCACAGAGTGTTTGTTGTGGGGGAGGAAGGGAAAGGAGAATGTGAGTCGCTTTGAGACTCCTTCGGGTAGTGATAAAGCGGGATATCAAATCCAAACTCTTCTTCTCTTCTCCTCCTCACTAATGGTTCATCATCCTGGAAAAGAGTGACAAGTGGGGTAACACAGGCTTCTGTCCTAGGCCTGCTGTTGTTCAATGTCTTTTTAAATAACTTGGATGAAGGAATTGAGGGGATGCTTATGAAATTTGCGAGTGATAGCTGATGCCATAGAAGACAGTATTGGGATTCAAAATGACCTTAATAGGTTGGAAAATTGGGACCAAGCTAACAAAATGAATTTCAAGAGGGGCCAATGTGAGGTTCTGTACTTCAGCAGGAAGAACCAGATGCACAAATATAAGATGGGAGACATCAGGCATAGAAGCAGTACAGGGTCTAGGGGTCTTGGTGGACCAAAACCTTAACGTGAGTCAACAGTGTGATGCAGCAGCACAAAAGGTTAACACTATTCTAGACTGCATCAATAGAGGTCTACTGTCCAGATCAAGGGAAGCCCCACTCTATTCTGCCTTGGTCAGACCACACCTGGAATATTGTGTCCAATTCTGGGCACCACAATTTAAGAAGAATGTTGACAAGCTGGAACATGTCCAGAAGAGGGCGACCAAGAGGATCAAGGCTCTGGAAAACAAGCCTTATGAGGAGCGGTTGAAGGAGTTGGGTAGGTTTAGCCTGGAATAGAGGAGACTGAGAATAGATATGATAGCCATCTTCAAATATCTACAGGGCTGTCTCATGGAAGAGGGAACGAGCTTGTTTTCTCCTGCTCTGGAGGGTACGACTCAAACCAAAGGCTTCAAAATAGAAAATTCTTTCCAGTAGCACCTTAGAGACCAACTGAGTTTGTTCTTGGTATGAGCTTTCGTGTGCATGCACACTTCTTCAGATATCTTCAGGTATCTGAAGTTCTTCAGATATTCTTCAGGTATCTGAAGAAGTATGCATGCACACGAAAGCTCATACCAAGAACAAACTCAGTTGGTCTCTAAGGTGCTACTGGAAAGAATTTTCTATTTTGTTTCGACTATGGCAGACCAACACGGCTACCCACCTGTGACAAAAGCTTCAAGTTACAAGAAAGTTCTTCCTGGTGTTAGAATCTCCTTTCTTATATCTGGAAGCCATTACTTTGGGTCCAACCCTGTGCAGCAAGAGAAAACAAGGAGCACCACCAATCTGCAACTTGGAGGCTTTTGAAGTGGAAGTATGTGAATTGCTTGTCAACCTCTTCCAAGGGAAACTAAGCATTAATAGCAGTCTCATCACTGTTGCCAAATTGCTATTGACCCTCCTCCCAGACGTGTCATGAAAAAGCTATTCAACACCTTTGCCAATGACTCGCACCTCGCGTACACAGTATGAAGAAATACTGGCACTGACTGTGGACGCCACGGTGCTGAGAGACAAGGTTGACGTCTTTGCTGGACTGCCGAAGGACAAGAACCCTGCTGCAATCCTCAACTGCATGCTAATTAAATTTTCTTAGAATTAATTTCATACACAGCCATCATTGGTTTTCTCCCTGCTGTGAGTTATCTGATGAGCAGTGAGATGAGACTTCCGACGGAAGCTCTTTCCACATTCCATGCACTGATACGGTTTCTCCCCCGTATGAATTTTTTGATGGGCCATGAGACTTTGCTTCCAGGTGAATCTCTTCCCACACTCTTGGCACTGAAATGGTTTCTCCCCACCATGAATACGCTGGTGACTATTGAAGGCTGTGCTTGTATTAAAGCTCTTTCCGCATTCAAGGCATTGATACGGTTTCTCTCCGGTATGGATGGTTTGATGGCAAGCAAGATGGTGACTGCGATTGAAGCTCCTTCCACATTCCAAACACTGATAGGGCTTCTCCCCTGTATGAATCCTTTGATGGGAAGTGAGTTGGCTGCTCTGACTGAAGCTCTTTCCACAAACTGAGCACTGATAGGGTTTCCCTCCTGTATGAATCCTTTGATGGGAAGTGAGATGGCTGCTCTGACTGAAGCTCTTTTCACAAACTGAGCACTGATAGGGTTTCTCCCCTGTATGAATTCTTTGATGGAAAGAGAGACCGGTGCTGTGGCTGAAGCTCTTCCCACATTCCAAGCACTGATACGGTTTCTCCCCTGTATGAATTCTTTGATGCGTAATGAGACTTTGCTTCCAGGTGAAGCTCCTTCCACATTCCAAGCATTTATACAATTCTTCCTTGCTGTGAGTTCTTTGATGGTCAGAGAGAGTGGCGCTGCGATTGAAGCTCTTTCCACATTCCAAGCACCTGTATGGTTTCTCCCCTGTATGGATTATCTGATGGGCAGCGAGATTGGACCTCTGACCAAAGCTCTTTCCACATTCCACGCACTGATACGGTTTCCCCCCTGTATGAATTCTTTGATGGGAAATAAGATGGGCCTTCTGACCAAAGCTCTTTCCACATTCCACGCACGGATATGGTTTCTCCCCAGTATGAATTCTTTGATGGGCAGTGAGATGGCCGCTTTGACTGAAGCTCTTTCCACATACCAAGCAATGATATGGTTTCTCCCCTGTATGAATTATTTGATGGGCAGTGAGATGGGTGCTGTGACTAAAGCTCTTTCCGCATTCCAGGCACTGATACGGTTTCTCCCCTGTATGAACTCTTTGATGGGCATTGAGATGGGAACTCTGACTGAAGTTCTTTCCACATGCCGAGCAATGATACGATTTCTCCCCTGTATGAACTCTTAGATGGGCATCGAGGTGGGCACACTGACCAAAGCTCTTTCCACATTCCAAGCACTGAAATGGTTTCTCCCCGGTATGAATTCTTTGATGGGAAGTGAGATGGTGGCTGTGACTGAAGCTCTTTCCACATTCAAAGCACTGGTAGGGTTTATTCTCAATGAGATTTTGATGGGAAGTGGAATCGGAGCTCTGACTGAAGCTGACTTCACACTCTGAATATTGATATGGCTTCTCCACTGTGTGGACTTGGTCATCGTGCTCCTTGTTCTTAATTTCTAATTCATCACCACCTGCAATGAAGAGAGAAACAGATTAGAACCTCAGGAAGACATGGAGCCCTCAACTTTCAATTTACCGCGTAATGGTGACAGATGGCGAATTCGCTTTCTCCTAAGCCACTCACTCATCACAAGTGTTGGGAAACACACTGGGGCACTGTGCATCCCATAAACACCCAAAGGATTTATTTGGGTTCCAAAGAGTCCAGCAGCGTTGGGTGCAAGCTCTCTCTCCTGTTTCTCAGCTCTGAAAGAAGGCGGGGGTGGGCCGAGATCGAGAAATTTACACAAGGTTATGGGAGAAATGTAAAAATTTGTTAGGAAGAAAAACACCCTGGTGTCTTTCCCCACTCAAAGTGAAAAAAGGAGTATGAAGGGGGACTGGGTGACATGTAGGGATTTATTAACAGAAAAGGACTGGTTTGAAGAAGGTTTGAAGAGGTTTGAAGAAGTAGATCAACAAGTAATAGATTGGTTACAATATTTTCAGCTTAATGAAGTTTTCAAGGTGGATAAAAAGAGTGGTTTTTTTAATCAAACCTCGCAATTTGAAAGAGTTTCTAGGGAATAATGACAAAGTGATTTCCAAAATGTATAAATTATTATTAGAATGGGAGATGAAAGGCGAGCAGGTGAAGTCAGTCATAATTCACTGGGCAAGAAATGAAGACTATAATACTGAAATGGCTGCATGGGAGAAGTTGTGGAATGTAGATCTCAAGTTTACAGCTTGTTATACACTGTAAGAAAACTATACAAAATTGATGTATAGATGGTATTTAACTCCTAGTAGATTGGCAAAAATGTATAAATAAAAAAACACATGCTGGAAATGTACTTTTACCATATGTGGTGGTCTTGTAAGAGAGAAAAAGCTTTCTAGGAAATTATATATAACAAATTGAAAAAAAATGTTTAAGATAACTTTTAATAAAAACTCAGCTGCTTTTCTTCTAGGGGTAGTAGGTACTGAGATTCCAAAACACCAAAACAAATTGTTTGTGTATGTCACAACTCATCTATGCAAATAAGCTCACTAGCAGGGTTAACGCAATACAAGCAGTTAAATATATTAAGAGAAAACAAAGAGTAACTAAAAAATGGAGTAATGTGGAAAATGCAATATGAAAATTAAAAAGGAACCACAAAAGAGGAGGAGGAAAGTCAAATATATGTGTATTGGAAATGTATGTGATTTGTGTTTTTGTAATCTGTATGTCTGCAAATTTTTGAAAAACTGAAAAATAAAATTTATAAAAATTAAAATTAAAAAGAGGAAAACATGGAGCCCCATATCACTGAACGATGCTTATTAACATGAATTGTGATAGAGGAAGAACAAAGGAGTTAGATGCAGAGTGAGATGACGGCCTTTGCTGACTGGCATTAACAGGCATATCTATGAGATTTGAAAAGCCTGGCTCTTATCTGGGATGGATTCTGTTTGGCCCAATCATGGAATCCAAGCCATCTCCAATGTCAGTCATGTCTTTGGCCAACCAAAAAAACTGGCAGAAGAAGAAACAAACCCAGAAAACCAAACAGAAGCTGCTTCAAGTTCCCTCACCACCCTGAAGCCTATCCTTAAAAAGGCCTGGGCAGCAAAGACCAGCCTGGTCACGGTTTAACAAGGCAAAACTGGAGGAAGAATATGCACAGACCAAAGAGTGGACACCCCTCCATTCAAGGTTTGCTGTGGGGGTGTCAGTATCCCAGATTCGAACAGGGGGAACAGCTGAGTTTCATCAAAATCTGGGGAGTTCATCTCCTAGAGATACGCATGGCATTTCAAAGCAGATATTGTGATCCAGCAGGGAGCCTTACCCAGAGAGCCCAGGATCCCATGATGTTCCTCCATGACTTCCTCATGCAGAGCTCTCTGGTCAGGATCCAGCAACGCCCACTCCTCGTCTGTGAAATGGACAGCTACGTCTTCAAAGCACACTGGACCCTTCGAGGAAAAGGAAAAGGATCTTCCTCTTAAGACAGCACACCAATTATCTACTACATGTGGCTGTTTTCTGCCTGACCACTGCTTTGTTGTTTTCATGGGACTGCCTCACATTTCAATTGTGCTTAGTGTCTTAGAATCATAAAATCAGAAGCGACCCCGAGGGTCATCCAGTCCAACCCCCTGCAATGCAGGAATCTCAGCTCAAGCATCACTGACAGATGGCCGTCCAACCTCTGCTGAAAAGCCTCCCAGGAAGGAGAGCCCACCCCCTCCCGAGGGAGACCAGCCCACCGCCCAACAGCCCTTGCTAACTTCATGGAATTCTTTTGTTGTGTATTTTAATGGTGGGTAGTATTAGCCTTTGTGTAAATGGGTGGAGCTCCACATTGCCTTCTTCAAATCATTCTGTCTGCAGAAGCATTGCTAGGCCGAAGGACCCCCTGTTTTTGGAAGGGGGGAGCCTCCTGATTCCCTAAAGCCAACTTCCAAGGAATCACGGAGACACAGGGAAGGTCTGTTAGGGGAATCTGGATTCCGAATTCTGTTCCTTATTCTCAGCACATGAACCTTCTCAAATGGCGTTTTCACCCTTCGTTGAGGGCATTTTTGACAGAAGCCAAGAGGAGGAGGAGGAGAGATTCGTTCCCCCTCAGAGGCACCCCGGCAGCCCCACCCCTCGGCCTCTTTCCCCACAAGGCTGCTTCCCGCTACCTGGTCTGTTTCCAGAGCCGCTGCTTCCTCTCTGCTACCATGAAGAGACGGACTTGGAGGTCTTGCTGGCATCCTTCTGTCACCTGCGAGAGATCAAGCAAAGTGGGGAGCCCTGAGCGCCTGCTTCTCAGAGGTGAATCTGTGTCTCTCTCACTTCCGATGGGCCTTAGAAAAAGTCTCCCCTGCCGAGCGCATTTGGACGTTTGCACCCACTTCATATTTTAGTTGGGCAAAACTAGCTCTCGCCTCCTTTGGGCTCTTGGTCCCAAGAGTCTTCCACAAAAAGATTAAAAGAAACCACAGGTTAGTTTCAAAATCCACAGAATGTGACCCAACGGGGGGAGGGGGGCCCTCATTTCTCCTTACCCAGTGGCCTCTCTCTGTTGTCAAATGGAGTCCTCTCTACCTCAGATGAATCCTTTCCCTGAAAGAGCAACAAGAGAACGGGGAGAAGGATTAGAAAAGGAATAGCAGAGGCAAAACCTTTTGGGTCATCAGAGATAATTCTTCGGAAGCTTAAAAAAAAAAAAGTAGAGATATTTTGGATAATCTCCCTCCTGTTCAGAGCCCCTTGGGAGTATCCTGAGGACAGACTCTCTCACCTGCTGCTCTGCCTGCTTCCTCTCCTCTGCCTGACTCAGGAGGAATCCTTCGGCCAGGGCCACCGCCTGGGAACTGGTCTCCGCTCCACATTCCCTCACCCAGCTCTCCATCTCCGGTGGAAGGACAGCCAGGAACTGCTCCAAGATCACCAGGTCCAGCATCTCAGCTTTCGTATGACGTTCTGGCTTCAGCCACTGATGGTAAAGGCGGTAGAGTCTTTTGCAAACTTCTTGGGGTCCTTCGGCCTCCTGGTAGCAGAACTGCCTGAACTGCTGGCTTTGCAAATCTGAGCTGTGGGTGTCCTCCTCACCCAGGATCTTCTGCACTGAGGTTTTCCATAACCCCCCATTTTGGGTGGCATGGCCTCTTCCTGCTTCTGGGCTAGTTGAACCTTGCTCATCCATGAAGCCTCCGAGAGATCGGAAGGAATCCCTTTTGTCTTCTGTCAAGTTCTGTCTGTCCAAAGATGTGCTACCAAATCCTACAAAGGAAATACATTGTTCTGTTATAAAATCGATACATGATCAGAAGAAGAAAAGAAGCATGGAGGAGTTGAGGAAGCAGGGCTGGACTGCACCACAGCGAAGAAGAAGAAGAAGGAGAAGAGGAAGAAGAAGAAGAAGAAGAAGAAGAAGAAGAAGAAGAAGAAGAAGAAGAAGAGGAAACGTAGAAGGGAATTTATAATGCAAAATGTAGAGGCAACTGAAGGGATTTCTGTGAGATGACACAGCCTAGACGCTCCTGCCTTTCAGTGTTTTCAATCAAGTCAGAACAGTGATTGACGACTTAGTCATTTGCACCGATTCTGCTCTCCCTCCCACCCCTACTCCAGGGCCCAATTCTTTCCTGCTTCCGTTTCATTTCCCAGCACTTGGAATCCCCAACATTCTCAATATACCCTACTGGGGCGAGGTCCCCTTTTCTTTATTCCGAGGGCTATATATTTAATATCTGGCCAACCCCTGAGGGCCATGTGGGCGGGGCCAAAGGACAACGCCCCAAAGCAAGTACAGTAGGAGTCACCTCCCTTTATTGGCAACCAAATTGGCTTTAGCATAATAACCAAATTATTATGCTCATCCAGTGATCTACAAATGACATGAGAAGACTCAGTCTATTTATTTGTCTTATGACCCTTGTTTATAAAACAAAATAAGAAGTGTGGGTTTCCCCCCCAAAAAGAAAATAAAATAAAATGACAAGACAGACACGCCCCCCCAGGCCACACCTGAACTGCATCTGCAAAGCAGGATCCATTCGCTTTAAAGAGCCACGGAATTCCTCCAAAGAATCCAGGGATTGTAGCTTCTTAGGGACGCAAAAAGGACGCGGGTGGCGCTGTGGGTTAAACCACAGAGCCTAGGGCTTGCTGATCAGAAGGTCGGCGGTTCGAATCCCCGCGACGGGGTGAGCTCCCATTGCTCGGTCCCTGCTCCTGCCAACCTAGCAGTTTGAAAGCACGTGAAAGTGCAAGTAGATAAATAGGGACTGCTCCGGCGGGAAGGTAAACGGCGTTTCCGTGCGCTGCTCTGGTTCGCCAGAAGCGGCTTAGTCATGCTGGCTACATGACCCGGAAGCTGTACGCCAGCTCCCTTGGCCAGTAAAGCGAGATGAGCGCCGCAACCCCAAAGCCGGGCGCGACTGGACCCAACGGTCAGGAGTCTCTTTACCTTTTAAGGATGCAAACAATTCCCAGGAGAAATCCCCCCAAGAGTGGGAGAGCAATCTGTCCTCCTTGTCAGGGAACTCTGGGCAGAGGGGGCTGGTGGGAGAGGGTCTCCCAGTAGCTTAGCACTGGGCGGGGGCTGCCTCCCCCCCCAGTACAGCTTTGCTTCCTTCCCACCAGGGCCTCCCCTTGGATGGTGAGGCCTCCAGGGGTTCTCAGCAGGGCTTTCCTCTGGACACCTGCAAGGTTGCATGTCGGAACAGGAGCAGATGCACCAGCCGGTCACATTTTAGTTGTGCAGAATTACATCCCACGGGATTCCTCTGGGCTCTTGGCCCCAAGGGTCTTCCCACAAAAGAGGAATCCAGGGATTAGTTTCCAAATCCACAGAATGTGACCAAACTAAGGGGAAAAAAGCTCTTTCCACCTTACCCAGGGGCCTCTCTCTGGTGTCCAACGGAGTCCTCTCTGCCTCAGAGGAATCAGGGCCCATTTCTGCAAAGATCATCTTTCCCTGAAAGAGCAACAAGGATTGAAAACAGAGAATGGGGAGAAAGATTAGGAAAGTAATGGCAGAGTCAAAACCTTTAGAGTTATCAGATATCATTCCTTGGATGCTTTCCAAAAAATTAGTAGAGGATTTTGGGACATTCACCCTCTTGTTCAGAGTGCCTTGGGAGAATCCAGAGGAGAGTCTCTCTCACCTGCTTCCTCTCCTCTGCCTGACTCAGGAGGAAACCTTCGGCCAGAGACACTGCCTGGGAACTGGTCTCTGCTCCACATTCCCTCACCCAGCTCTGCATCTCCGGTGGAAGGACAGCCAGGAACTGCTCCAAGACCACCAGGTCCAGCATCTGATCTTTCGTGTGCCTTTCTGGCTTCAGCCAATGACAGTCAAGGCAGTAGAGGCGGCTGCAAACCTCTCGAGGTCCTTTGTCCTCCTGGTAGCAGAACTGCCTCAACTTTTGTCTCTGCGCTCCTGAGCTGAAGGTGTCCTCCTCCTCGCCCAGGATCTTCTGTAGAGAGTTTTCCCAGATTCCCCCACTGCTCTCGGGGTTGATGGCATGGCCTCTTCCTGCTTCAGGGCCAGCTGAGTCTTGCTCATCCATCCTGGCTCTCAGGAAGCCTCCAAGAGATTGGAAGAAAGCTCTTGGTCCTACTGCCAAGTTCTCTCTGTCCTAAGTAGAGGTGTTTGCAAATCCTGCAAAGCAAATACACATGAAATTGAAACAGGGTCAGGAGATGAAAGAGGTTCTTTGAGCCAGCGTGGATGAATCTTGCTAGGAACCAGGGCTCTGAGCTTTCTTTTTTAAAAAGGGAGGCAAAGCAAGCATCTAGCTCTCTTGGAAGGAAAGTTGCCATGCAAAATGAGCAGCAAACACAGGGAATTTCTGTCAGATGAATCCGCCTGGTTGCTCCTGCCTTTCAGTGTTTTCTGTCAATGGAACTGTGATTGACAAGCGAGGCATTTGCACAGGATGTAATCTGGATACTAGGCTAGAGTGGGGGTCTTAACCCGGGGGTCCTTAAGGGTTGCCCTCCCTCCCACCCCCCCACTTGGGGGCTCATTCCTTTCCTGCTTCTGTCTCATTTTCTAGCCCTGGGAATCTCCAGCACATTCAAGACACGCTACTGGGGTGGCATCCCTACTCTGAGGGCCAGATAACAAGCCCCTGAGGGCCACGTGGGCCAGGCCAAAGGGCAGCACTAAAAAGCGAGTGAAGAAGGGGCTCACATTTCGACTGGGACTGCAAGTGCCCATTTCCAGCTCCGGCTCCTTGGCCAGTCACAGTCCCCTCGGCTGGGTTCCCTTTCTTTATGAAGGGCATTTCTTTCCCCCTTTTTTCTCCAAGGAGCATCCATGGGTCTCCCCCCCCCCATTGAATCCCTCCTATTACAACCCCTGAGAACACATTTAATTCCTGTTTTAAAACAGCTGCATTGGTGGTCCGTTCATTTCCAGGTCCAATTCAAAGTGCTCACAGGAGGAACTCACTCAGGCCCCCAAATACGCGATGAACCGCCTCCTTCCCTTCAGACCCCCTTGGCTGTGAAATTTGGCAGAGGGGGCCCTCTTGGTAGCTTCACCCCCCCCCCCTCAGAGTATTGGGTGGGGGTGGCCCAAGAGAGGGCAGCCTGGGGGGCAGATCCCCCCTTGGGGGATTCCCTCCCCACAGAGGCACCTTCCCCTCTTTCCCAAGGCCTCTGACAACGGAGAGAGAGACGTGTGTTTTCAGGACCCAGCCTATTCCTCTGATTGTTATTTGTTTTGACCTTTAAAAAATAATTAAAAATGGTTGCACTCTGCTCTGGAACAGTGGTAATAGTAGTAAAAATACCAACAAACAACAACAACAATAATAACATAAAGCCTCAAGCATGGAAGAAAATAAATAAGGCCTCAGGCGTTTGGCTGTGTGATGCTCAATGTTATCTGTCCTGTTTGCCCTTTTTCTGCTTTTGCTTAAACATATTCATGAACCAGGAACTCAGACACTGTCTGACCTCTAATAATGAACTATATGTTGTAGATATTCCCATAAACTTGGTGTGCTATTTTTGTGATACACCAATGATAAGAGAAGACTGGGTCAATTTCTTGCTATCCTTCATCATTCCCATGAACCTTGTCATAAAACTCAATTAAACGTTATTCCAAAAAGACAACACACACTCCCAGGACCCCCTCTGCGCTGCATCTGTAAAGCAGGATGAGACCCCTTTAAAGAGTCCATAGAATCCCGGGAGCTGCAGTTTGCAAAGGGTGCTGAGCGTTGCTAGGAGACACCCCCTTGGAGTGGCCAGGCAACCCATTCTCCTTGCCAGGGAACTCAGGGAATTGTAGCTGGTGGGGAGAGGGTCTCCCAGAAACAATGGGGGGCCCTGCCTCTTTCACCCCCATCCCTCCCAAGGTTCCCTCCCTTCCCAGCAGGGCCTCTCCTGCTGCCTTGGATTCCTTGGATGGGGAAACAGGAGTCTGGATAAGACCCTTGTCTGATGACTGGGTGGTGGGGAAAGCCTTCCTTCTAACTGAAGGAGAAGGGAAGGTTTGCTTGCATCTGGAGGAACTCAGCATCAGAACATGAGCCCTGCAGATCAGGCCAAAGGGGTCCCCTAGTGAATGCCCCCTCCTGTTCTTACAGGGGCCTCTTCTGGGAAGCCCCCTCTCCCAGGACTTGAGTGCAAGAGCCCCTCTCTCCCCCTGCGCTTCCTTCCTGGGATTCAGGAGTAGGGCATAGCCTGGCCCTTGTGCCTAGCAGACCCCCAAGTCACCCTTTCCTCCTCCATCTCCCTGCCTCCTGTGGGAGGGAGTTCCAAAGGTTTATTGTTGTTCAGTCGTTCAGTCGTGTCCGACTCTTCGTGACCCCATGGACCAGAGCATGCCAGGCACGCCTATCCTTCACTGCCTCTCGCAGTTTGGCCAAACTCATGTTAGTAGCTTCAAGAACACTGTCCAACCATCTCATCCTCTGTCGTCCCCTTCTCCTTGTGCCCTCCATCTTTCCCAACATCAGGGTCTTTCCCAGGGATTCTTCTCTTCTCATGAGGTGGCCAAAGTACTGGAGCCTCAACTTCAGGATCTGTCCTTCTAGTGAGCACTCAGGGCCGATTTCTTTAAGGATGGATAGGTTTGATCTTCTTGCAGTCCATGGGACTCTCCAGAGTCTCCTCCAGCACCACAATTCAAAAGCATCAATTCTTCGGCGATCAGCCTTCTTTATGGTCCAGCTTTCACTTCCGTACATTACTACTCGGAAAACCATAGGTTTAACTATACGGACCTTTGTTGGCAAGGTGATGTCTTTGCTTTTTAAGATGCTGCCTAGGTTTGTCATTGCTTTTCTCCCAAGAAGCAGGCGTCTTCTAATTTCGTGACTGCTGTCACCATCTGCAGTGATCATGGAGCCCAAGAAAGTGAAATCTCTCACTGCTTTCCAAGAAAACCCAAGAAAGTGAAATCTCTCACTCCAAAGGTTTAACTCTGCCCTAAAGGAGGAAGCTCTTTCTGTTCTCCGCCCTCCATCTTCCAACAGCCTTTCTCGATTGACTGCATAGGTTGTTTTTATTCTTGCTTATATTTTATGTCTAGCTGTTTCTCTCCATCTTCAAATGCCGTTCATAAATGTGACAGATGCCTTATTTCTGAATGGGTCTTCTCGATTCCCAGGAAGACGAGGCTGGCAGATCTCCCGCTCCCTGACTTGGGGGTCACCCCATGCATGAGATGCACGCCCCCCCCCCGCCATGCATCTTCCCCTGGGACCCCCCTCCCTTCTCCCCAATGCACCCAAAGTGGGAGCAGAGAGAAGACTCACCGGATCCCAGGAGGCGCCTCCTTTGCAGACGAGACAACCCCACCCCGCCGCCCCCTTGCAAAAAGGCACTTGGCAGGGAGGGAGGGGCTTTGGAGGACCTGCCCCTCCAGCCACGACTTCCTGTCCCCTCTAGGAAGGCACCTCCGTTCCTCTTAACCCTTGCCAAGCCGTGCGCCCTCCCAGAGGAGGGGATTCATTTTGGGGGACCCTCCTGGCTGGGTCAAGATAAGGACCTTCAACCAGGCCAGCATCCTTTGGCATCAAATTATGCCAACGACAGTAAGAATCCATGAAAGAACCTCAGATTACATCCCAGCAGCAGCTCCTCGTGCCAACCTGCCCTGGGTGACAAGCAGAGGTGGTTAAGCTGCGTGCGAGCGCAGTTCAGTTGGGCGCGAACAGGATGGGGGGGGGTGTGTGCCAAGGGCAGGCGGCTGAGGATGTTTGGAGAGGGACAAGAAGGACCCTCATCATCCACTCACCTGTCCCAGGAAACACCTGCCCCGGCTGAGCTGGCAGCTTCCCCCTACCTGGAATCCCGGCGGAAAGGCCAAACGCTTAAACCCAGAAAAAAATTACAATGCCAAGGCACAGCGAAGGGCCGCTCCGGAGCACGTGCAGAGTGCAGAGCCTTTTCACCCACCCCTTGATCACCGCTGGCCCAGCGGGTGGGGAGCCAGGTGCCCTCCTGGTAGCTGGACTACAGCCTCCATCGGCATCCCTGACCACCAGCCAGCCGGGCTGCCTGGAGCTGGGAATCTGAAGCAGGTGGAGGGCGCCAGGTTGGGCAAGGCTGTCCAGGTTTGCGCAGGGAAAAGCAGACCAGCAGCCACACGAAGGCACTTTGCACACGCCTAGAGGCACTCGCTCGCGCACCCGCTCCTCAGCCACAGTCGCCGCTCTTGCGCTTGCCTCCTCCTGCTGGCCAAGGAGCGGGTTGGACTAGATGACCCTCGGGGGTCCCTTCCAAGCCTGTACTTCTGTGATTCTTCTCGCGGGGGTGTTTGCTTGGCTGCCGACAGGCCGGGAACAGAGACGCGCCCCCTCCAGCCCCGGGCGCGCCTGTCTGCACGCGCTCTTGCGCACGGAGCGGCGCCATCCGGGAACTGCAGTCTGCGGGCACGAGCGGGGAGGCGCGCGCGAGCGAGCGCGGGGGGGATTCTGGGAGCTGTAGTCCCAGCCCGGCCCGGAGAGGAAGGAGGGCGGCTGCCTCCAGCCCCGCCGGGGTCCCAGACAGAGAGCCATGCAGAAATACGAGAAGCTGGAGAAGATCGGAGAGGGTGAGCGGGGGGGGGGGAGGCGTGCAACCGGGAGGGAGGATGCATGCATGCAACGGGAAGGGGGGGGGGCGTGCAACCGGGAGCAGGAGATGGCGATGCTGGGGGCTTCTCGTAGGGAGGTTTGGGTGGGGGCGGGCGGGGGGGGGCTGCTTCTCTCTCCCTGTTTGTGCTGCTGGTGCCGGGTTGGGCGAGGAGAGGGCTGCTTTGTGCATGGGGGTGGCGGCTTCGGCATGCATGCAATCCCCCCCGGGGGGGGACCAGGAGGAAATTGGGGGGGTCTGGTGCAGGCTGGCCGCGGAGGGAGGGGGTTCAGCGGCAGAAATGCGCGGCAGCTGCGCCCCCGTCCTGGTCCCGGGGGGCTCCTCTGCAGGCCTGGGGTCGGGGAGCCCCTGCAAAGCGCTTGGCCTGAGGCTGCCCAAGGAATCAGCGAGCCCCTTTTGTGTTTCCCCTCCACCCCCCCCCCAAAAGGCACCTACGGGACGGTGTTCAAGGCCAAGAACCGGGAGACGCACGAGATCGTGGCGCTGAAGAGGGTGCGGCTGGATGACGACGACGAGGTGCGGGACCCCCGGGACCCCCGGCTCCGACTCGCCTGCGCCGCCCTTGGCAAGCCGGGACTACAGCTCCCATCATCCCCGGCCCGCCTGGTCAAGGGCGAGGGATTGTGGGAGTTGTAGTCCCGCAGCCTCTTTGGGCAGGGGATGCTCTCCGCCCTTCTTGCAGATGCTGCCGGTGGGGATGGCGCCTCGGTCCTTCTGCACTCCAAGCAGCTGCTCTTCCCCCTAAGACAGGAGAGTGTGGTGCTGAGCGGGGGCAAAGCACCTTCAGGCCAGCGGCCCCACACTCCTTTTGCATACATCTCCAGGATGGTGTTTTCCGGCAAGCTCCATTCTGCAATAATAGTGCCTCGGCGGTGGGTTTGTCCTGGGCTGTCCGCACATTCTTCTGCTTTGCTGGTGGTTCGGTGATGCTTTGCCCCTTGGCCCAATGAAAGCGGGGGGCGGGGGGGAGGCAAGGGAGAATAAAACGGAGCATTTGCAGCAAGGAAAGTGGCAGGATCCCAGCAGGAAGTTGCAGGAAGTTCCTTGACTGGAAAGGAAGCAGAACCCCGGAATATTTGCAGGAGCAAACAGCACTGGGCTTGGGGGGGGGGTCACGTTTGAGCACCCCAACAGCATCCTAAATGCTCAGCAGAAAGGATGTTGGGGGTGGGGCTGGGGGCGGAGCCTGCTGCTGTTTGACAGGGGACCCCCCCCCTCACACACACACACATGCTCCCTGCATTGCACTTGGCAGAGCAGCCTCCCTCGCCCTCCCAGGTTTCTGTGAATTGTTCCCAGTTCCCTTGTTAGTTCCCAAGCTCCCTTGGTTGAGAGCCATAGGAAAGGGAAGTGAGATGTTCCTTAGCAGGGGATCCTTTCTCTCCTCCCCCCCTTGCCTGCCCATTGTGAATGAATCCGGGGGTGGGGTGGGGGTTGAGGCCAGCAGTGCCCCCCCCCGTGACGCTTTCCCCTCCCTCCCTCCCTCCCTCCTCCTCTTTCAGGGGGTCCCCAGCTCTGCCCTGCGGGAGATCTGCCTCTTGAAGGAGTTGAAGCACAAGAACATCGTCAGGTGAGGCTCAGCTCTGGGACACATTGTGGGGTGGAGAAGGGCGGGGGGGGCGTTTCAGAGCTTCTTCCTTGCACTTAAAGGCCTCCTTTTCCTCTCCGAGAAGCTCAAGGTGGTGCAAATGGATCTCCTGCTCATTTAATCCCCAAAACAACCCTGCGAGGTAGGTTAGTCGGAGAGACAAGGGCTGCCCCCCCCCCAAGTGACCCAGTGGCCGAGCGAGGACACTTGACCGCTGGTGTCCCAGTAAAATGCTCTAACCACTGCACCACACTGGCTCTGAAAGAATCCACACCACGGGGTGCTCTGTGGCGGGGTGGGGGGGTGTGCTCCCTCATTTTGGGTCTGAGAGCAAAGGGGCCTCAGCTTCCAGGGCTGACTCAACTCTGGGGCCTGAGACCCCGGCTGCCTTTCTTAGAGGGGTTGAGCTGTCATTTCCCACATAGATCCCACATGGAATCCTGCCTGTGTCATTTACGCCAGTCACAAAGGGAAGCACTGAATTGTAGAGTTGGAAGGGACTCCAGGCGTCATCTAGCTCACCCCCTGCAAGGCAGGGATCTCGGCTGAAGCATCCATGAGGACAGGTGGCCCTCCAACCTCCGCTTAGAAACCTCCAAGGAAGGAGAGTCCCGTCCCCCCCGCCCGAGGGAGACCGTTCCCCTGTCAGACGGCTCTGTTCAGAAAGTTTTCCCATGTCTAGTCAGAATCTCCTTTCCTGCAACTTGAAGCCATGGGTTCAAGTCCTACCCTCCAGAGCAGGAGAAAACAAGTTTGTTCCATCTTCCATGTGACAGCCCTTGAGATCTTTGAAGATGGCTCTCAGATCTCCTCTCAGTCTCCTCTTTTCCAGGCTAAACATCCTTAGCTCCTTCAACTGCTCCTCATAAGGCTTAGTTTCCAGACCCTTGATCGTCCTGCTTGCCCTCCTCCTCACACCTTCCAGCTTGTCAACATCCTTCTTAAATTGTGGCTCCCAGAACTGGACACAGGATTCCAGGGGTTTGTCTGACCAAGGCAGAAGAGAGCCGGACTATGACTTCCCTTGATCTGGACACTAGACTTCTGTGGATGCAGCCCAGAATAGCATTAGGGTGGGGTTTGTTTTGCTGCTGCATCACACTATGGACTCATGTTAAGCTTGTGGTCCACCAAGACCCCTAGATCCTTTTCACAGGTGGTAAGCCAGGTGTCCCCCACCCTGCATTTATTCCCCACCCTCTTCATCCAAGGAGCTGAAGGTGGTGTCTGTGGTTCTCCCCCTCCTCGTTTAACCCCCACAACAATCCTGTGAGGTAGGTTAGGCTGAGAGGAAGTGAGTGGGCCAAGCTTGCCCCATTCTCTGGAGCCCCTGTTTTTTTCTCTCCCTCCCCCCCCTCCCCGCAGGTTGCACGACGTCCTCCACAGTGACAAGAAGCTCACTCTGGTCTTTGAGTTCTGTGACCAGGTAAGGGAGGGAGGCAGCCAGCGGGTGGCTGTGCTCAGATGGTGCAGGATGAGCCCTGCAGTGCTGGCTCAGTCCCAAGGGAGACCCCTCTAGCCCAGCCTCCTGTTCCACAGGGGCCGGCCAGATGCCCCCCCCCCCAGGAAAGCCGGAGCAGAGGACAGGATTCTGCGGGGCTCTCCCTCGGTTCTCCTGTGTGGGGAGAGAGAGGGAGCAAGGGGAGCGGGGCCTGGGCATCTGGGGGTCCCCTCTGCATCCTGAAAATTTGGGGGTGCCTCTTCCTGGGAGACCAGCCTGTTTGGGGGTCTCCTGGTCCTGCTGCTGACCCCCTGCCTCCCCCTCCTGCTTTCCGCTCCCCCCAGGATCTGAAGAAGTACTTTGACAGCTGCAATGGGGACCTGGACCCCGAGATTGTTAAGGTGAGGACAAGGGTGGCCCTGGCGAGGGGCTGGGTGGAGGGGTGGGGACAGACGTCATTGTGTGGGGGGGCAGCTGGTGCTCTGCCCATCCTCCCATGGCCAGGCTTGGGGTCCTCATGCCAGCCTCCCCTCCTCTCTCCGCAGTCCTTCATGTACCAGCTGCTCAAAGGTTTGGGGTTCTGCCACAGCCGGAATGTCCTGCACAGGGACCTCAAGCCCCAGAACCTCCTGATCAACCGGGTGAGTGTTGGGGGGCCACATCAGGCAGGCGGGGGGAGTTTAGGGGGGCAAGACCCAGCGTGGCTCCTGCACAGGGAAGGCCTGCCTATTTCACCTTTCCAAAGATGGGGGGGGGAGACCTGGGAGGGGCTTTGCCCTTGGACTTCCCAAAGGTTTCTGAGTGAGTCCCTTGCCAAAGGCTCCCTTGGTCTGCTTATTATGGGTTGTCACCTGAGCTGTGTTCCCTGCATGGCAGGGGGTTGGGTTAGATGACCCCTGGGGTGCCTTCCCACTCTGAAAAACACGAGGGGGGGGCAAACAGGCACTTCTCCCAAGGGAGGGAGGTAAAAAGTCCCAGGGCTGGTGCTTTCCAATGTGTTCATTAAAAATAGGAGGTTTGGGATGAGCAGTGAAGGGGCAAGATCTGCCCACGATCCCACTTGATTTAGGGGGGTGTCACAGCATGGGGGGGGGGTCAAGCTGCAAGGGAGTCCCCAGGGAGTCTCCAGGTCTAGGGAACATTTGGTGCATTCAGGCCCCATCGGTGTGGATGCCCTTGGGATTTCCCCTTCCTTCCCTGTGGCATGCATGGGGGACAATGTTGCCCCTGGGCTGGCTCTTCCTCCTCCGCTGACCACCTGCCTTTGCCCACAGAACGGGGAGCTGAAGCTGGCAGACTTTGGGCTGGCGAGGGCTTTTGGGATCCCCGTGCGCTGCTACTCGGCCGAGGTGAGGAGCAGGGCTGGGTGGGCAGTGCCCGTCCGTTGGCACAGGGAACTGCGTGACCTGCCCCCTTCCCTCGCCCCTCCTCTGGGCCACTCACTCCGGAAACCCTCCAAGAGTCCCTCTTTTCCAGGGACATTCCTGATTTAGAGAAGCTGTCCCAGTTTCTGATTTGATCCCAGAATGTCCCACTATTCCTTAGGACGCCCATGTTTTCATTGGAGAAATGTTGGAGGGGGTTGAGTTATCTGACCCCCAAGCCATCTGAACGCAATCCTGTATAGGGAAATTTATTTAATGTTTAGTATTTTACTATGTTTTTATATATGTTGGAAGACGATCAGAGTGTGGGGTATAAATAGTAAAATTATCATTATGGAATGGGACGTCCCTATTTTCATCAGAGAAATGTTGGAAGGTATGGCTCTGGTCTTTCTTCCCCAGCCCAGCCTGCAGAAACCAATCAACCTGCAGAATAATAATAATAATAATAATAATAATAATAATAATAATAATAAATTTATTATTCATACCCCACCCATCTGGCTGGGTTTCCCCAGCCACTCTGGACGGATTCCTACAAAATATTAAAATGCAATAGACCTTAGATATTAAGTTTCCCTAAACAGGGCTGCCTTCAGATGTCTTCTAAAAGTCTGGTAGCTGTTTATTTCCTTGACATCTGATGGGAGGGTGTTCCATAGGGCGGGCGCCACCACCGAGAAGGCCCTCTGCCTGGTTCCCTGTAACCTCGCTTCTCACAGGGAGGGAACCTCCAGAAGGCCCTCGGAGCTGGACCTCAGTGTCCGGGCTGAGCGATTCGGGTGGAGACACTCCTTCAGGTATACTGGGCCTTTGAGGCTGTTTAGGGCTTTCAAGGTCAGCACCAACACTTTCAATTGTGCCCGGAAAAGTACTGGGAGCCAATGTAGGTCTTTCAAGACCGGTGTTATGTGGTGTCGGCGGCCGCTCCCAGTCCCCAGTCTTCTCTGATTTTCCTTCCAACCCTGATTCCTAAATTGCAGGGGGTTGGACTAGATGCCCCTTGGGGGTCCCTTTCAACTCTATGATTCTCCCTGCTGCCCCACAGGTGGTGACGCTCTGGTACCGCCCCCCGGACGTCCTCTTCGGGGCCAAACTCTACTCCACCTCCATAGACATGTGGTCTGCTGGCTGCATCTTTGCAGGTAAGGGGGGTGCTTTGGCACTGGAGGTGGGCAATGGGGGGTTGGCAGGGGCTCTGGGGTGCCACTGACCTCTTCCTCTCTCTCTCTCTCCAGAGCTGGCCAACGCTGGGCGCCCCCTCTTCCCAGGAAATGACGTGGATGACCAGCTGAAGCGGATCTTCCGATATCCTTGGCGCTTGGCATTGCAAGGGGGTGGGGGGAGGCCAGTCGGGACTGAATTGCAGGGGGTTGGACTAGATGACCCCTGGGGATCCCTTCCAACTCTGTGATTCTATGATTAGAGAAATTCCCCACCGGAGTAGAAATCATACAGTATATGGAACAGATGGAAAGCTCTTCAATCTGAGCAGGCTGAAAGCAAAGAGGAAGGTGACCGTAACTTCCGTCCTGGAGCTTCAGTATGCAGAGGACAACGTAGTGTGTGCACACTCAGAGCATGACCTCCAAACCATCCTAAATATCTTCACAGAAGCTTACGAAAAGCTTGGCCTATCACTCAACATCCAAAAAACCAAAGCGCTACACCAAGAAGTACAAAATACCCCCTCTGCAGCGCCACAAATCCAACTCAGTGGTGTAACGCTGGAAAATATCAATCACTTCTCCTACCTGGGCAGATACCTTTCCACAAGGGCTGACATGGATGCCGAAATCCAGCATCACCTGAGCTCTGAGTGCAGCTTTCTCCCGACTGAAGTGCAGAGTGTTCGAAGACCGGGACATTGGCAGAGAAACCCAAATGCTTGTTTACAAAGCTGTTGTACTACCAACCTTACTTGTGAAACATGGACCAGGTATAAACGCCATCTCCAACTGCTTGAAAGATTGCATCAGGCGTGTCTCTGAACATTTTTACACATTCACTTGGGAAGACAGGCAAACTAATGCCAGTGTCCTGGAAGAAGCAAAGATCACCAGCGTTGAAGCAATGATTCTCCAACATCAACTTTGTTGGACTGGTCGTGTTGTGTGGATGCCTGATTTTCATCTTCCAAAGCAACTGTTAGGAACTTAAAAATGGAAAGCGTGATGCTGGTGGTCAACAAAAGACGTTTAGACTCCCTGAAGACAAATTTTAAATAATGTAGTATAAACACCGACAACTAGGGAACACTGGCCTGCGAGCGCTCCAACTGGAGAACAGCCTTTACCAAAGGTGTCATGGGCTTTGAAGACACTCGAACTCAGGACGCAAAGGAGAAACGTGCTAAGAGGAAGGCACACTTGGCAAACCCTCACCGGGATCAACTCCCGCCCGGAAACCAATGTCCCCACTGTGGAAGGACATGTGGATCCAGAATTGGCCTCCACCGTCACCTACGGACTCATTGTTAAAACCGTGTTCATGGAAGACAATCTTACTCGGCTACGAGGGAAAAGAAAAGAAACGGGAAAGCCCAGCAAAGCTGTGATTGGCCAGCCAGCTACCTGTGGCTCTGTTGGGGTGGGGGGGGGGTTGAAGGTGTGGATCCAAAACTCTTGCCCTGGGCGCCTGTTTCTTGGCTGCGGAGTGAGCAGGGGAGGGTTTTGCAGAATCGTGGAGTTGGAAGCATCTCTGAGGGTCATCTAGTCCAACCCCCTGCAGCCTCCTCCCATCTTGGACGGGTGTCAAGCAGAAGCCCCGCCCCTCTTCCTTTCCATTGAGCAAGTGCAGAGTTCTGGACACGCAGGACTTTGTGCTGAGGTTCCTGCATCGCAGCGGGTTGGACTAGATGACCGCTGGAGCCCTTCCAGCTCTATGATTCTGGGATTCTATGGGGGTGTTGGGAGGGGCACATGGCTGAGTTGGCTGACTGCTCCATTTCGGGTGGGGGGGGGGAGACGCAGAGGGGTCTTCCAGTTGGGAAGGGAACCGCCTCCTTCAGTCAGGACGGGGGTCCTTAACTCTCCCTCCACGCTGCTGGGGACTCCGACCGAGGAGCAGTGGCCGGGGATGACCAAACTCCCAGACTACAAGGTGAGAAGACCCTTCCCCTTCCTCAGAGCCCCTGCTCCATCTCCCTCCTGGGTGGGGGGACCACCCCCCTTGCACACCTCACCCGCTCTCTCTCTCCCCACCCCCCAGCCGTACCCCATGTACCCTGCGACGACTTCCCTTGTCAACGTGGTGCCCAAGCTGAACACGACCGGACGGGACCTGCTCCAGGTGGGTGCTTCTCCCCCACCCTCCCCACCCATGAGGGGAGCTCCCGGTAGGGGGCTGGAAAGGGGTCTCCCCCCCCCCAGCTATCCCACCGGCATCTCTGTTCACCTGGAGGTTTTTCTACAGAGGGCCCTCCATCAGGGATCCTTGAGCTCCTGCTTTGAGGGGGCTGGATTGGATGACCTTTGGGGGTCCCTTTCCGATTCTATGATTCCTCAAAGGGTGGCGGCCTCTCCTTCAATCTAGGGCTTCCCACAGAGGTTGGGTGGCCGTCCGTTGGGGATTCTTCAGCCGAGATTCCTGCATTGCAGGGGGCTGGACTGGATGACTCTTGGGGGTCCCATGACTGTGAGCTCTCCCTTTTTTGCCTTCGCAGAACCTGCTGAAGTGCAACCCGGTGCACCGCATCTCGGCAGAGGATGCCCTCCAGCACCCCTACTTCACGGATTTCTGCCCCCCATAAGGGGCCGGCGTTTGTGTGTGCCTGGTGTGGCCAAAGGGTGGGGGGTGCATGCAGCCTCCCCGCCCCCCAGCAGTCGCCCTGCTGGAACTGCTGGTGCTGCAATCCTCACGGGACCATTTGGGATATTGGGGCGGGGAGGGGGGCTGGCCTGGTTTCCCCCCTCTTCCTCTTCCCCCCCCCCAGCACCAACTAGTGGGGGCCCTGAGTAGCCCTGGAGGACTCAAGACACCAGTCTCACCCATGTGACTCTTTTATGACTCCTATAAAGCTCTTCTTCTCTTTCTCTCTCTTTCTCTCGTCTGTCCCATGACCCCCCCCCAGCCCCATTCTCTGTGCCCGTGGCTGGCCAGGGGGGCTCCCTCCCCTCCTTCACAGGGCCCCAGTGGAGGGGCAGCCAGAACAGGGGGCTGGCTGCATGTTCCCCCTGGGTTGGGGGGGGGGAGACTCTGCTTTGCCCCCTACCATGTCCAGTGTCACCCTTGGGTGTCAGGAGGGAGAAGGAAGCTCTGCCTGGAGGGGCTCAGGGCAGCGTTAATGGGGAGAGGGGAACATAAGAAAGGCTGTGCTGCATCAGGCCAGCGGCTCCTCAGGTCCAGCATCCTCTTCTTGCCTTGGCCAACTAAGCCTCAGAACCTAGGGGTCCAGATAGACTGCCCCTGGTCCTGCAGGTTCCACACAAACAGCAGAGTAGTCCCGAGTATGGGATCAGGCCAAAGGGGGCCCACCTGGTTCAGCCTCCTGCTCTCAGAAAGATCAAGTGCCTCTTCTGGGAAACCAGCAAGCAGGATTCGAACACAAGCCTTTGATTGCCGTCTCCTCCACCAACTTGGCTTCAAAAGCCGATGGAACAAATTCATGGAGGAGGTGGTGGTTATGGACGACTACTAGCCACTATAATAATAATAATAATAATAATAATAACAATAATAATAATAATTCCACCCTTCACTTCTCTTGTGTCACGTGGATTCACCTTCCTTGGAGGTTTTTCAGCAGAGGTCAGGTGTCCGTCTGTCCAGGATTCTTCAGCTGAGATTCCTTCCTTGCAGGGGGTTGGACTAGATGTCCCTTGGGGGTCCCTTCCGACTGCAATTCGATTCACTTTGCCTTTTCTCTCAGCTAACCCCCTGCAGCTGACAGACTGACCCCCAACTCCCCCCCATGCCCAATTTCCCCTGTTCACACACACACCACACCCCCAGAGCGCAACACAAGACACAGAGCGGCTCCCCCCCCCCCCGCCCCCCGGTTTGACGCAGCAAGTTGGCATAGCCAAGAGGCTCTTTAATGGTACACAGGGCAAAAAGGGTGGGGTGGGGTTGGGGGTCACGACAGAGGTACACGGGGGGGTCGGGGAGGGTCTCAGCAGCGTAGGATGGGGGGGCAGCAAGCACAGACGACACTCAGACACAGATACAGGAGCCGACGGACAGACAGGTGTTCATGCAGGTGAGCCATCCCTGACCTAGAGATTCCCTCCTCCAGCGCCCACCTGGCTGGGGGGGGGGGAGACCGCAGGGTCTTTTCTGCATGGCCCCCTACAAATAACCACATCCTGCAGAGCGTCCAATCCGGGATTCTTTTAATGCTACTTCGCATCGTTTCACCCCACCCCACCCCCAGGTCGGAAGAGCCACCCACCCACCCCACCCGCCTGGGTCAAGCCCTTCTATTTGGGTTTGGGAGACTTGGGGGGGGGAGAGCAGGTTCCCTCTGGCTGCCGTCCTCTTGGTCTCCTCTGCAGAAAGGAAGGAGGAGGAAAAGGCGTGTGCGTTGTCGGGGGTGCCCCCCCACAGAAAATGCCAGGCTGCCCCACTCCCCACTGGGTCCTGCAGGAGGTGACGCCTGGTCCATTTCGCCGGGAGCAGAGGAGAGAGAAGGAGGCGCAGGTTTCTTTTGGGGGGGGGGGTCCCCTTCCTTCAGCAGGCGAATTCCTCAAAGTTGCCTAGAGTCGGGTGACGAGGTAGCATGTTCGGGGTGTATCCAACACTGTCCGAGTGACTGCACAGCGTGTGGCAGGTGCTCTGGGGGGAGGCAGAGAGATGGGGGGGTCAGTGAGCAGCAGCTGGGGGGCAAGGCTACTGTCGTCCCCGTCCCCCCAGTTGGCCCAGCCCTCCCCGAGGCAGGGAGCCGAGCTGCTTCCGGAGCCCCCCTGAGGCTTTGGGGTGGTGTGGAGCGATGCAATGGAAGCCCCCTCCCCCATGAAGAACGTCCACGCAGGTGAGATGGAGATGGAGGCTAGAACCACCACCCCCAAGACAGGGGAAAGGGGGCTGGGATGATGGAGCACCCCCAGGTAACCATTTCCTGGCCAGGCCCAGAAGGGATGGCGGCTGAGGGAGGTGGACAGACAGGGAGGGGGGCCAAGGCTGCAATTTTTCCTTCCTGGCTCCCAGGGCAGGGGGAGATCACCCCCCACAGAGGCAGCTTTGCATGCCCCCTGCTTGCCTGTAGACCGAGAAAGGGGTCAAGGCTTGGGTGTGGGTCCAGAAAAGGGAGACCCCCCCCCCAAAAAAAACCCATGCCCTGCGCCTGCTCTAAGCAGCTTCTGCCACCCAAGAACCCCTTGCCAAAAACCCCTTTGGCACTGAATGGCCCAATCTGTGCACTGGGGCAGGGGGAGGGAGCTGCCCCCCTATCACAGGTATTTTGCTCCAGTATGTGGAAGTTCTACAATGACTAATAAACTCAGGGAAAGGGGGGGCATGACTCAGTGGCCCCTTGGGGGAGTCTGCAGTTCATGCAGCCCCACTGTTGGAGGGAAGAGGGAGGCCCTGCCTGGGAGGGAGGAGAGCCCTGAAGGTGGATCAGGCCCGTGGCTCCTCTGGCCCAGCATCCTCTCCTCACAGATGCCCATCAGGGGAAACGCAAAAGCAGGATTAGAGCTGAAGATCCATTCTGCCCATGGTATCCTGCATCTGGTATTCAGAAGCACCCCCTGGCAGCCTTCTCGGGAATCTGCCCAATCCTCTTTTAAAGCCATCTGGGGGGTGGGGGTGGCCATCCCTGCCTCCTGTGGCAGGGAGTTCCAGAGTTTAACTGCACTGCATGAAGAAATCCTGTCCTTTAGCCTGTCCTAAACCGTTCAGCTTCAAGGGACGGCAATGAGTTATCGACAATGAGAGAGGGAGGAAATTGTTTCTCTGTCTGCAAACCTAGGTGCCCTTTGCCAGATCAGACCAGCTCAATACTGCCTGCTCTGGCTGGCAGCAGCAGCTCTCCAGCATTGCAGTGTGAGTGTGTGCAGGAGGCAAGGTGGACCCTCCCTGGTGAAGCTGCCCCCTCCCTGCTTTTCTCTTAGATGCATTTCCTTAAAATACGCTCCGACTGGAGGGCACTCCAGGGGTCATCCAGTCCAACCCACTGCAATGCAGAAATCAAATCCACTTTATGGACCTGGGCAGCCAGATTCTGGCCGCAGCCTCTCCTGGCTGCCAGGAAAACGGGGGGTGGGTGGGGGGGGTGTGATTCAGCAGCGGGACCCTGAAAGGGATCCTCTACCTGAGAGGGCGAGGAGGCAGCTGGGTGCCTGGGCTGCGGGGGAGGTCCGCGTGCTCCTGGCGCAGGTGAGATGCCAAATGGAGAGGGGGGGAGGGAGATGACGGAGACAGGGTGGGGAGGCACAAAGAAAGGGGCAGGGAGGGGGGCAGAAAGAACAATGAAGCAACACTCAAGGCAAATGGTCCCAATGGGGGTGGGGGGGGCAGCTGGACCAGCGGGAGAAGATGAAGCCGGTGGAGAGGGAAGGCATCCCTGAGCATGCGCAGAGAGCTTTTCCATCCCTCCACAGTTGGGTGGGGGGCCATGCACCATACCAACAAGCCCCTCCCCATTTGGGAAACGCCCAGATTGGGGGGGGGAATATGATTTTATTCCTCAGGCCGCCCCCTCCCCAGCTACCACCCGCCCCCCTTTGGGCTCTCCAAGGGAGAGATGTATGTGTTGGGGGGGGTCCTTTAGGCAATCTTGGTTCACAAGGGCCTGAGCCCAGGGGACTCGGGGGGGGGGGAAGTGGGGGGGGGGCTTTGCCACTTTACCAGGTTGTCGCTGTTGCTGCGATCCGCCTGCTTCCTCGCCTGGTAATAGCTGAGAAGTTTGTCCCGCAACACCTGCCAGGCAGCAGAGGGGGGGGGGGAGGCAGAGAGTGGGGGCCCCTGGCTGGCTGGAGGGGTGCTGAGGACCTAAGAGCCTCCTGGATCCGGCCAACGGCTCATCTGGTCCAGCCTCCCGTCCTCACAACGGCCAACCAGGCGCCCATTATGGGAAACCAGCGAGCAAGATTCGAACACAAGCCAACCTCTCCCCTCCTGGGGTTTCCAGCAACTGGGATTGGGAAGCATCTCCTGCCTCCGACTCTGGAGACAGCGCAGAGCCCTCCTGGCCAGGGGGGGGCCATCCACAGCCGCCTTCTCCCCCTCCATGCCCTTATCTAATCCTCCATGGACTCCTGCGCCAGGGAGTTCCACAGTTTAACTTCCTTTTATCCTTCCCAAACCTTCACTGGGTGTCCATGCATTCTAGCATGAGAGAAAAACCTCTGTCCATAATGCATGACTTTATAAACTTCTAGTTACAGGCAGGTAGCCGTGTTGGTCTGCCGTAGTCCAAATAAAATAAGAAAATTCCTTCCAGTAGCACCTTAGAGACCAGCTGAGTTTGTTGTTGGTATGAGCTTTCATGTGCATGCACACTAGGTAAGTCTCTGAAGGTATCTGGAAAAGTGTCCATGCACACGAAAGCTTATACCAATAACAAACTTAACCGTATTTTTTGCTCCGTAAGACACACTTTTTCCCTCCTAAAAAGAAAGGGGAAATGTCTGTGTGTCTTAAGGAGTGAAGGCGCTGGGCGGCAGCAGGATCCCTCGGCCGCAGTCGTGAGCGGAGGGATGCCTCTGCCGCTGGACCCAGGGCGTTCCCTTCTCCCCGGCTGGCTTTAAAGCAAGCGGGGGGGGGAGCCGCTAGAGCCGTGCACAGCGCCAGGGCGGCTCTCCCCCCTGCATTAAAGCCAGCTGGGGAGAAGGGGCGGACCGTGGCATCCTCCTCCGCCGCCAGCGTTACTTGAAGACACTACTTGAAGGGACACCCCCTCCAAAAAGGTGACCCCCCCAATCCTCCCTCATAATTTTTTTCCCTTCTTTTCCTCCCTCTGAAAACTATTGTGGTCTCATGGTCAGGTGCGTCTTATGGAGCGAAAAATACGGTGGTTGGTCTCGTAAGGTGCTACTGGAAGGATTTTTTGTTTTATTTTATAAACTTCTATCCCGTATTGCCTTTTCTCCAACAGAAAAAGTCCCAAACTCTGCACGATTTAACCCGAATCCTCCTGAGCAGCCGCAGAGTGCCTCCCCCCCCCCCGGCAATGTCCCTTCCAGACCCCGCTCACCTCGTACAGGTAGTCAAAGATTTCCAGGATGGTGAGGAGGCTGGCGCCAATGAAGAGCCCCATCTGGCCCCCAATGTCCCCTGGGGGGAGGCAAAGAAAGAAAGGAAGGTCACTCTGACCCCCACCCACCCCTAACTCCCCCCTCCCCCCTCCCTCCCTGAGGCCCCTCGCTCACCCAGCAGCCCAGCCACTTCGTAGGCCTTCTTCTGCTCGATGGTCTCGTAGTTCAGCGCTTCGAAGAAGATGTCCAGCACCAGAAGATTCTCCCTGAGCACCAGATTGGGGGGGGGGGGTCAGGAGACGCAGGCAAGGGGGAGGCCTGGGCTTGGCCAGCCTCCATGGAGCCCCCCCCCAAAAAGCCCTTGGGAAGCGCTCAGGCAGGGCTGGGAGGGGACACCTTCGGGGTAGACTGCCCCTGCACATGGGGTCCCCATTTGGCTGCCATTCATTAGGGGGCGGGTTGCGTGGAACTGGAAATGTCAATATTGCCCAGATGGTGGGAGAGTGTTTCAGCCTCGATGCCAAAGGTTTTGATGGTTCTGATTCTACATTTATATAAAAAAGGACCAGCTAAAGCAGCTCTTTGCCAGAGGTGTCATAAGGACAAAGCCTCTATAGGCATAGATTTTGGGCAAATATATTGATATTTGGAACAAGTTGATGCGGAACAAAGGGGGTTATTAGCAACCACATATAGAGTACGATAATATCACTTATGTTCCTTTTAACCAGGCCTTTGCTTGACCAGATCAACATCTCATACCCTTTTAAAATGTGGCTCTTGGGGGGGGGATATTATCTGGTTATTGCTTCCATTTTTATTTTATATACTGTGATCTTTTTACGTGAACCGCCCTGAGACCCGCAGGTATAGGACGGTATATAAATTCAATTAGTAATAATAATGAATACCACATTTATAAATGAAAATCTTTCAACAAAGCACCAAGAGAGAGAAAGAAGGGGTCTGATGAGGATGCAACTGGGGGCATCTTCCTGGAGAGGGGCCAGCCGTAGAGGGGGCCCTGCGTGCCCAATGGGGGGCCCTCTACTCACGCGATGTACTGCTCGCTGCGGTTGTACTTCTTGGCCAGGTACTTGGCCGAGGCCTTGCTGGGGATCTTGACCACGGAGAGCTCCTTGCCGTAGCGCACCGTCTCGCAGGGGGTCTGGCAGGAGCAGAACTCATTGTCCTTCTCCACCAGGAAGTCTGGGGGGGGGAAGATGGGGCAGGTCAGGCCTGGCCGGAGAGGGACAGGAGTCTCTCTCCAGCCCCCCCCCCCCAATCCAGGGGTCCGGAGGGGGGTCCATGCTTACCCAGGGCCGGGTCGGCACACTCCTTGTACTGCTCCGGGGTGCAGAGATTGGCGTTACCTGGGCACGAGGAACAGAGGTTGAGGCAACGGAGGCAAGGCGGGCAGCAGAGCACCCTGTGAGGGTGCTAGTCATTCGAGGTGCCCTGTAGGGTCGGCACCTGGGCCAATCAATGCCAAGGGCCTTTGGGAGGGTCTCCTTGAACCCCTGCCACCCCCCCCAAAGTGCAGCGGGCGTTGCCAGGGCCAATGGGGTGTGTGTCCCATTGCATGATGATGTCTGGGGTCCCTTCCAATTCTACCAGTTTACAATTCATTGGAGGTTTCGAAATGGAGGTCAGGTGGCCATCTGTCTGGGATTCCTTAGCTGTGATTCCCCAATTGCACGGGGTTGCCCTAGATGCCCTCTGGGGGTCCCTTCCAGCTCTACAATTCTTGGAGATGCCAGAATGGCGTTGTGTAGCAAAGGCATGCAATGACAGGTCAACGTGAGTGTGCGGACCCCAGGAGCCTGCTCGGGGGCCACAGCCTCCCACGTCTCCAGCAGCCCAGATTTGACGCCTGTCCCCCCCCCCGTCCCCTGCTCTGAGCCCATCCCCCTGCCCCCGACCTGGCATGTGCACCATGCGGCAATTGCAGTTCTCGGCCAGGTAGCGCGTCTCGCAGTCAATGCGGCAGGCAGCCATGCTGTAGTTGGCAAAGAAGGCCGACTCCACGGGGTTCGATTTGCAGTCGCCCCACGGCGGGGGGAGGTAGAAGATCTGCGGAAGAAGCGGGGAAGAGGGGGGTCAGCCCATGTCTCCCCACCCAGGCAGCCCAGGGGTTGGCCGACCCCCCCAGAATCTCAGGACCTCTGGGGTTCTGGTGTCTGTCGTCACCCCAAGACCAAGCCCCCATCTCTGCCCCACAGATGTACTGCCGGGCAGCGCTGGGTGCATTCCAGGAGAAATCCCATAGAAGACAGCTGGAAAGGCTGAGAGAGCCAGCCCTGGGAGTGGGCAGGGGGATGGCGCTGCCCAGAAAGCCCGGCCAGCAAGAGGGGCACATACCCTTTGCTGCTGGCAGGAGACGAAGGTCTGGAAGCCGGGGGCCACGCCAAAGCCCAGCTGGTCGACGGAAGGGGGCTCATTCTGACTGTGGATCTGCACCTTCACCCCAGCTTCGTAGGAGGTCTCGTCTGCAACACAAACACAAGCGCATTGGGGAGAAGGAAAGGGCCGGATCCTGAGCACGGGGACTGATGCTGCTGGGTGTGGAAGGAAGCAGGCGGGCAAATGAGATGGAGGGAAGCACATCGTCTTGTGAACCAGCCTGAGATCTGCAGGTGTGGGGAAGCAAATTTATTTTTTTTTTATAAGATTTTTATTATTTTCCAATAAAACAAGAGAAAAACATAACATAACATAAACACCAACATTAACACAATAAAAAACACATTACATAAACACAATCGACAAAGAAAACAATTAAAACAAAACCAAAACCAATACATACCTAAACTGGAACACCAATCTATCTCTTACTACTTAACAAAATCTAGTTTCTGATCTTCTAAAGGGACCTCCCCCGCTTTCCCTCCTCTGCCTTCAATACTAATATACTTTGGTAACATCCATTTTTAACATTACAATTCATTATCCAACCTTTTGTAATATCATAAAAACTTAACATCTTATAGTATCATGAAATAATTCTTAAATCAATCTTATACTTCTTTTCACTTGAGCTGCTGCTATTAATCGGTTACATATCTCTTCACTAATTCAAAATTCCCAAAATCGTAACATCAAAATCTTAAAACTTAACATCAAAATCCTAAAATCTTAACACACTATCTTCAGGGTACCATAAATCCATCCTAATTCAATTTTTATCATTTTCACCCTATTCCCCTTCTCACCATTTTTCTGCTCTCTCCCATGCCCCCCCACCATTCATCTTTACATTCCCCTCTGTTGTCCTTGTTCAGTATCATCTTAAAATTTATAAATCTCCTCCTTGGGCGCCTCAAGAGGCACCAGCTCTCCTCTCCCAGCAACTCCATTGTGGGGAAGCAAATTTAATAGTTAACGTGCGGAACTCCCTTCCACAGGAGGCACTGGTGACCAACAACATGGATTAAAAGAGTTTTAGGGAAAGTCATGGAGGAGGAGGAGGAGGAGGAGGAGGAGAAGCCAACTGGGGGCCACTAGCCATCATGGCTACAATCTGCCTCCGCGGTCGAAGGAAGGAGTGCTTTTGAATTCCATTTGCTGGAAGCCACAGGAGAAGAAAGGGCTCTTGGGCTCAGGTCCTGATCCAGCAGGATCTCCTTCTGTTCTTGCCTTCCTCCTGGGCTCTGTGCTACCCCTGCTCTGCTTTCTCTAAGACAACCGGCCACCCGAATCTGCTCCAGCCCCACTGAACTCTGCCCTAAGCAGGGGGTCAAAGAAGAATAGAATTGCAGAGCTGGGACCCCAAGGGCCATCTAGTCCAGCCCCCTGCAATGCTGGAATCTCAGTTCAAGCATCCAGGACAGCTGGCCACCCAACCTCTGCTTAAAAACCTCCAAGGAAGGAGAGTTCACCACCTCCTTCAGGAGACCAGTCCACTGTCCAGCAGCTCTGCCTCTCAGAAGGTTTTCCTGTGTGTTTAGTTGGAAACTCCTTTCATTCTTGTAACTTGAAGCCAAGGGTTCGAGTCCTTCGCTCTGGAGCAGGAGAAAACAAACTTCCTCCACCTTCCATGTCACAGCCCTGGAGATATCTGAAGGCGGCTCTCATTTCTCCTCTCAGTCTGGAGATATGGGCACAGCAAATAGCCTGAGAAAGTATTACTTTGAATCAGCGCCTTTCTCTCAATGGAAGGGCCGATTTATCAATGAACAATACTTCATTCGGATATGATTCTAAAATGCGAATCAAACAAATATTTTGAACGAAACAGGCTGTGGTTCTCCTCTGGGAGACCCTCTCAAGTCTAGCAGGAGATTCCTGATGTTTGACAAGTATCTGTTGAATGGCCCGGCAGACCCGCCCAGAGGGCATCTTCTGCCTATGAATGGGGAGCTCTGTGACAATGGATTCTGGAGGTGAGGCATTCACCATTTCAAAAGGATGTCTCAGTCTGGCCAGGAAGGGTTGTTCTCAGGTATTGCCAGGCATCTGGATTGTAAAGGTAAAGGTATAGGGACCCCTGACCATTAGGTCCAGTCGCAGAGGACTCTGGGGTTGCGGCGCTCATCTCGCTTTACTGGCCGAGGGAGCCGGCGTCCAGCTTCCAGGTCATGTGGCCGGCATGACTAAGCCGCTTCTGGCGAACCAGAGCTGCGCATGGAAACGCCCTTTACCTTCCCGCCGGAGCAGTACCTATTTATCTACTTGCACTTTCACGTGCTTTAGAACTGCTAGGTGGGCAGGAGCAGGGACCGAGAAACGGGAGCTCAACCGACCCCAGGGATTCGAACCGCCGACCTTCTGAACAGCAAGCCCTAGGCTCAGTGGTTTAACCCACAGCACCACCCGAGTGACAGACTTGTAAATATGATGGAGAAACAGGAACACTGAGCATAACCACCATTTACGTTTGCTTCTTTTGGGTGAGGACTCTGGTCATGGGTTCAAGAGCCCCACATTGGGTGAAAGATTCCTGCATTACAGGAGGTTGGACCAACTCTACGATTCAATGATCTTGGGTGGTCTTTCTCTTACAGTTTCTGAAGTTTTAAAAGCTGCCGAGCACAATGTTCAAGGCTCCACACCTCCTTGGAAGGGGGGGGGACCCTTTTGCAAGAGACCAATAAAGGTCAGTAGCTTGCCTTGCTTCCTTGGTGTCGCCTCCATTTGTACCCCTGACCGATAGCAGACCTCAAGGGGTCCCTTGGTGAGGAGTTGGGCAGCTGTAAATGCCTACCTCCAATTTTTTCTTATACAGTAACAATAATAAAGGCAATATGGGAGTTTAGGAGCAGAAAGAGGAAGAAGGAAAGGGGGTCCCCTTCTGGGCAGCCTGGAAGCTTCAGAAGGCTGAGAGAGCCCAACACCCCCAAACCCCACAGAGGGGGCAGAGGAGAATTCAGCCGGGCCTGGGATACTGCTGCTGCTGCAGGATGAGCCCCCCTGGCCAGGAAGGAGCAGATCCTGAGTAACTCTGAGTGGCTCTGAGGTCCCCAGGAATTTCTCCTGTGGGGAGATCTGCACTCAAAATGACAATTCAGTTAGCTATATAATCATAAGAAGAAGTGTGCATGCACACAAAGGCTCATACCAAGAACAAACTGAGTTGGTCTCTAAGGTGCTACTGGAAGGATTTTTTTTATTTTTTGGACTATGGCAGACCAACACGGCTACCTACCTGTAACTGGAGCATAAGAAAGGGTTAAGACTCTTAGACAGGGGTAGGCAACCTAAGGCCCAGGGGCCGGATGCGGCCCAATCGCCTTCTCAATCCGGCCTGCGGACGGTCCGGGAATCAGCGTGTTTTTACATGAGAATGTGTCCTTTTATTTAACATGCATCTCTGGATTATTTGTGAGGCATAGGAATTCGTTCATCCCCCCTCAAATAAATATAGTCTGTCCCACCACATGGTTTGAGGGACGGTGGCCCGGCCCACAGCTGAGAAAGGTTGCTAACCCCTGATCTTAGAGTTCCCGTATTGCCAGAGAAGACAGATCTATATCCCCTACACCCCGTGGCAGGAAACAGGACAGAAGATTTTAATTTTTCCTCCTTCCTCCTTGCCTCAGTGTCTCTCTTCCTTCTGATGCCAGCAACTGAACTGAACTGAATACATGCCTTGGCTTTGCTCAGAGCTCAGACTCCCTTTTGAAAACAATTTTTGTATTTTGTAACTTAAGACATATTTTTACCTGCATACTGTTTTGATGCATTTGCTTATCTTACAAAAATGTGTTTTGCTCTTAGCAATGGGGACAAAGAGGGGGAAGGTTAGCAGACCTCAAATAAATGGACAAAAAGCTATATTTGACTAATTTGACTAATTCCTAGCTTCCAGTAAGCTGCAAAGCACCTAAGCAGTTTTACTCTGCTAAAAGGGCTTCACAGCCTGTTTACTCTCATATTTCTAACACACGTGCGGGACAGGAGATTTAAATTTTAATTGACAGATTTAATCTTCAATCCACCTCCATTGTCTCCTGGGGTCAAACAGGGCCCATCCCCAAGAAAGACCCCCCCCGTGCCCACCCCAAGCCCCCCTCCTCCGACCCCCCACTCACCCGTCTCTCCCCAGACAGGCAGGTACTCATCCTGCTGGATGTTCAGCATCAGTTCCAGACCATTTCCCGTTCCGCCTTTGACCGTCGTGAGGAGTTCGTGGCCGGGGGCCCCTGAGTTGAAAGTGTAGCACTTTCCCAACCGGGTGAAGATCTGCAGGAGGGGGGAGAAGGAAGGGGTGGCATGACTGAGGCACCCTCTGGGAGACACCGGGGTGGGCGGAGGAGGAAGGCGGAACAGAGGAAGCTGCCTTGCACCAAAGCCAGACCGTGGCTCCATCCACCTCAGTATTGCCTACACTGACTGGCAGCATTGACTCAACAGAGTCCCTGGCAGGTGATGCTCCCATCCCTGATTGAATCTTGAACCCAGGACCGTCTGCATGCAGAGCGGGTGCTGTGTGACTGAGCTGCATTCCTTTTTTTTAAAGCCAAGTTTATAGTCCTCAAGGTTCTAGATAAAGGGATGCGCTGAACAGCATAGAAACTGCCTTGGATTATTGGTCCAGCCAGCTCAGCGTGGTCTACTGCACGGACTGGCAGCAGCGGCTCTCCAGGGTTTCAGTCTCAGGGGTATCCTGGGAACTGAACCCGGGACCTTCCCCACTGAGCCTGGCTTCAGCTGAGCAGGAACCAAACCCACAGAGAGGAGCATTCCTATGGGGCCCAAAGGGCCTCAGAGACCCCTCCAGCTCCTCTATCTTGAACAGGAGGCACCCACCAAGACCCCCTACCCCCTTCTGGTTGCCCTGTGCCTTTCTGGTATGAAAGGTATCAAGGAGTCTGAGAGGGAGCATGGCCCCCCAACAACTCTGGTCACCCCTGACCGTTGGCCAGGCAGACTGCTCCCCCCACACACACACACAACACCAGCGGGGGCATCGCTGGCTGCCTAGCCCAGGGGTGGGGGAAGTGGGCAGGGAAAAGTTTTTCTCCCCCTCTCTGAAACTCGTGGACATTCCATGAAGCTGAATATTAGGAGATTCAGGACAGATAAAATACAGGATTTATTTGTGCAATGCAGAGTTAATCTGTGGAATTCCCTCCCCCAGGAGGCCGGGAAGGGGAAGGAAGTCATAGTCTGGCTCTCTCCTGCCTTGTTCAGACCACACCTGACAATACCGTGTCCAATTCCGGGCTCCACAACTTGGGAAAGATGTGGACAGACGAGGGCAACCAAGACGATCAAGGGTCTGCAAGCCAAGCCTTATGAGGAACGGTTGAAGGAGGCTGAGAGGCAACAGGAGAGCCATCTTCAAATACGGCTGTCACATGGAAGAGGGAACAAACTTGCTTTCTCCTGCTCTGGAAGGTAGGACTCGAACCCATGGCTTCAAGTTACAAGGAAGGAGATTCCGACTCAACATCAGGAAGAGCTGTTGGACAGGGGAACGGCCTCCCTTGGGAGGTTGTGGACTCTTCTTCCTTGGAGGGATGGCCATCTGTCGCCATGGATGCTTCAGCCGAGATTCCTGCCTTGCAGGGGGTGGACTAGATGACCCACGGGGTCCCTTCCAACTTCACAATTCTACGCTTCTCTGGCCACCAACTTGGACAGCTTTAAAAGAGGATTGTGCAAATTCATGTTCATTTGAAGGCTCCAAGCCAGAATGACTCTTCCCAGACAGCGATGCTTCTGAATCCCAGTTGCTGGAAACCCCAGGAGGGGAGAGCTGCTCTTGAGTTCGAATCCTGCTTGCTGGTTTCCCTTTGCGGCATCTGGTTGGCCACAGTGAGAACAGGAGGCTGGGCTGTGCATGGAAGTCAAGAGGAAGTGGGGGGGGGGAATCGATGACCCGGGGGGGGGCTGGACGACCTCAGAGTGTCCCTTCAACCCCCAGCCCCCTGCCAAGGTCGTGGAGCAGGGCCTTCCCGAATCTTGCGCAGGGCCGTTTCTGCGGCAAGAGAGCCTCCCCTCTGGCCCCCGCTGACCCAAACCGCACTGCCCCCCCCGTCCTCCATGCCATCGCCCGTCTCGGGTTCCGCTGACGCTGCTCCAGCCTCTCGCAGGAGACGTTGGTCGAAGTGGCAGGCCTGATGCAGCTCAGCACAGAGTAACAGAAGTGGCCTTGGGGACGAGGCAGGGCTGGGGGGGGGGGCAGAAGAGAAGCAGGAGGAGGAAGAGATTCTCTCTTGGCCGAAACAGAGGCAGCAGCTGGAGAGGAGTATGCCAGGAGGAAGGAAAGATGACCAGAGGGGGGGTGAGAAGTGGGAGGGGGCATCTCAGGGGTCTCCCTAGGCAAGGCCTGGCCCTCTGCCTCTGGGCGAGCCCCCCACCCCCAATGCCCAGCCCTAGACACAAACCTCTGGTGTGCATTAGAGACTGAGATCTCTTTCCTGAGAGAAAAGGGGGCGATGCTCATCTTTTCACCCAGAGGTGGGGGGTCTCCAGCTACGTGGCTTCATTAGTCCCCTCCCCAGGTGACCCCCCCTTGCCCTCTGCCATGCACATCAGCTGACACCCCACAGAAATGGACCCCAAAGAGCGGCTGCCATCCAAGTCCCGTCTTTTGAGGCCTGCTTTCGTTTTTCTCCCGGTCTCTGACATAGACTCATAGAGCGGTAAAACTGGAAGGAACCCCCAAGGGTCATCTAGCCCAACCCTGTGCAAGGCAGCCATCGCAGGTAAAGAATCTCTGACAGACGCAGAATCGCATGAGGGACACCCCAAGGGCATCCAGCTGAACCCCAATGCGGCTGTCATTAGGAGGCATGAAGCTGGGGGGGGGGTCCTGTGGGTGCCAAAATTGGGGTGGGGGGGGTTGGGGAGGGGCAGGCCCAGGAGAGGGAACTCACGGCGGTGAAGTTGTGCGGCCCGCACTCCCGGGTCCCGAAGCGGCACTCCAGCAGCATCTCCTCCAGGCTGTGCGCCGTGCGCTCCACAAACTCCTTCATGTCGAAGCGGGGGGTGGGGTAGAAGCCGAGCCCCCCCTCGTCAGACCTGCCCAGGGCCCTCAGGTACTCGGGGAAGGCGGGGGCCTCCACGCCCAGCAGCTCCTGGCCCACCCAGTGCAGGTCGTTGCGGGTCAGCCGGGAGCGGCGCACGCGGTTGAAGTTGCAGAGGGTGACGGCCGGGAAGAGCAGCAGGCGGCCCTCCTCCTCGTCCAGCAGGGTGACGTGGTGGTACTCCTGGTAGTACTGCACCCGCTCGCCCACCTGGTACAGGAAGATGCCCAGCGCCATCAGGACGGCGCCCGCCCAGGCCGCCCGGCGGGGGGTGAAGGGTCCCGGCAGGAAGACGTGGGCCACGCCGTGGAGGGTGCAGCTGCCGGCAAAGGCGGCAAAGTCCGAGGCTCTGGGGGCCGCCTCGTCCTCTCTGGGCTCCTGCATGGCCCTCGGCGGTCGGGAGCTGCGGGATTGTGTTTCAGGACCCGGAGGGAAGGTCTGGGCAGCAGAGGAGGAGGCGGCAGCTGAGCCCTGGCAAGTGAGGGAGGAGGAGGAGGCTGCTTGGCCCGGGGCCAGGGGGGCAGGCAGGCAGGCAGGGAGGGAGGGAGGGCCAAGAGCATCCGGGCACTGAGAGGGCAGGGCGGGGGCCAGGGAGCCTGGGTGGTAGGGGTGCTGCACTCAGGCCCCACGTGGAACCCTAGAACGGTAGAGCTGGAAGGGACCCCTGAGGATCTCCGACAGGTGGCCACCCAACCTCTGCGTAAAGACCTCCAAGGGAGGAGAGTACATTGGTTCCTGACAGGAACCCCCAAGGGAAGAAGGCTCATAGCCCAGGAAGTGGAGATTGGGGAGAAGACGGGGGGGGGGGAGGAGGAGGAGGAGTCAGAAGCTGAAGGGGGAACAGGGCAGGCGCTCTGGGCTGCACCCAACATTGTGGGTGCCCGGAGTATGTGTGTGACATCATGCGGACATGTGAAGTCATGTGCCACCACAGCTGGAGGGCCCGACAGAGCTCCCCACCACGGTGGGAAGGCCCCATGTAGCCACCCCTCCGAGCACCCACAGTAAAAAAATTGTGGGTGCCTCAACACTCCCAGAAATGGTGCCTATGTAACAGGGTCTAGTGAGCAGGGTCTAGAAGAGGCATGGCTCTCCCCCCCCCCCCGGGCAACAAGCTCAAGGTCTCCCAGGACCAGGAGCGGGATGAAGAGGGTGGAACAGAGACAGACCGGGCATCCGAGTCTCAGGTTGCTTGGAAAGGACTGGGGATGGGGAGGAGACTCTGAAGGGAAGGAAGGCCTCAGTCCTCCTGAGTGCCTCATTGGGGAAGATCTACCGGGAAGAGTTCCTGGGATCACGAGGCCTGTGCTGCTTTGCCTCGGAATAAAGAGTTTCAATAAACAGAAGTCTAGTGTCTGGATCAAGGGAAATAATAGACCCACTCTTGTCTGCCTTGATCAGATCACACCTGACAATACTGTGTCCCATCTGGGCACTACAATTGAAGGAGGATGTTGACAAGCTGGAAGGTGAGCCGAGGAGGGAGACCAAGCGGATCAAGGGTTTGGAAGTCAAGCCCTATGAGGAGCAGTTGAAGGAGCTGGGGATGTTTAGCCCGGAAAAGATGAGGCTGTGAGGAGATAGGAGAGCCATCTTCAAATATCTACAGGGCTGTCACATGGAAGAGGGAGCAAGCTGGTTTCCTCCTGCTCTGGGGGGTAGGACTCGAACCCATGGATTCAAGTTGCAAGAAAGGAGATTCCGACTAACCATTCAAAAAACCTTTCTGACAGTCAGAGCTGTTTGACAGTGAAACAAAAGGCGATGAACTCTCCTTCCTTGGCGGTTTTTAAGCAGAGGTTGGGTGGCCTCTGTCAGGGATGCTTTTGTTGACTTTGGGTCCCTTCCAACTCTATGATTTGACAAGATGACTTCACGGACACCACGTGACGGGTTCTCGCTCCCCTGCTCCCAGCGGTTCCATTATAGCTCAGACCATCAGAAGGTTCCTCCCGATGTTGCGCCAGAGTCTGACCTTTGTGGCACCTGAAAGACTAAGGGCATAAGCTCCCCAAAGCAACCACCCCTGAGCCCATGCAACGCTCAGCACATGGCAGAATGAAGAACTGAGCATGTGCACTTAACTTGTTGTCTTTCACTCACTTCCTGCCTTGGCCCAGTCACCAACTTGCAGCCTAACCTCCTTCGCAGGGCTGTTGGGAAGATATAGGAGGTGTGAAATGGCTGCAAAAGGGAACTTGGTCCTTTTATCATAGTCATCAAATTGGGGTTCCTTTAACCAGGTTGGTGCATCTTTGTTCCATAATGGGTCATGACATATATATTATTTTTGCAATACTTCCCACCCCCCTCATGCAAATAAGTATGGGTTCAAAGTGAAACCTGTTGGTCGGGACTGCAACCAATCTTAATCTGGTCTGTTATTCCATGTTTTAGAACCCCAAAGTCCAGTTTAAAAAAAGGAAAATTGCTCCCACTTTCCAAAGGCAACTCAGTCAAAGAAAATTTTAAACCTACATTCAGCAATAAATTTCACTGGGCATTCTGCCACATTCTCTCTCTCACACTCACACACACACAAACACACACACATACACAAAAGCACACATGTTGTTGACAGTAAAAATGATGCACACAAGAGGAAGTCTGAGAGCTAAACAAAGGCTGAAGGGGGGGGGGATTTTCAAGGTGCAAATGACTCAGATTCTAAAATATTTAGGCTGCAGTGCTTACCACAACCCCATATACCTGGGGCTCTGGAAGTAAGCCTTGATGAATTCAATGGGACTTACTTCTGAGTAGGCACAACAGGAGTGCACTGTCAATCACTGTGAAAATGGCATTTCAGAAATATGGCTAGTGGGCGGTTGGTGAGAAAGACAAGGGAGGGTTTATGGGGGGGGGAGTAAAAGCTCTGCAAATCCATGGCTGGATTGCAGAGTCAGAATCTGCACACAAGATGGGGCCCCCCTGCCTCCTTCTCCTCCTCTTCCAAAGGACAAGGCAGGAAAGAGAGGCATCGCCACCCCACCTCTTCCCCCCTCCCCTCTGGGGCAAAGCTGGAAATCTGCTCCCCACCAGCACCAGCAACCAGGCAGGAGCCCCCCCCCCCGCTTCTCCTTCCCCTCTGTCCCCAGTAAAAATGCAAGCCGCCCCCAGCGCACAGGTGAGGGGGCAAGGCAAAGCCAGGGAGGAAGCCCCATCTCTCCTGTCTTTTTCTCCCCCCCCCCACGCCCCAGTTCAAGAGCCCTTCTGGACAGCAAAACATGTCGCCTGCCACCAATAGGTCTCGGTCCAGTATACCTGAAGGAGCGTCTCCACCCCCATCATTCTCCCCGGACACTGAGGTCCAGCACCGAGGGCCTTCTGGCGGTTCCCTCGCTGCAAGAAGCAAAGCTGCAGGGAACCAGGCAGAGGGCCTTCTCGGTGGTGGCGCCTGCCCTGTGGAACACCCTCCCGTCAGATGTCAAGGAAATAAACAACTATCTGACTTTTAGAAGACACCTGAAGGCAGCCCTGTTTAGGGAAGCTTTTAATGTTTAATAGACTATTGCATTTTAATATTTTGTTGGAAGCTGCACAGAGTGGCTGGGGAAGCCCAGGCAGATGGACGTGGTATGTATGTATGTATGTATAAATAAATAAATAAATAAATAAATATTATTATTATTATCTGCTGCCGTGTTCTGCCCCCAAACACCCTCCGCAAAGCCCACAAATGCAGAAAGCAGGATTGCCTCTGTGTGCTGCACCCACACCAACCCCAAACAGAAGGGGACAGGGGGGCTGCACAGACGGTGTGAGGGAGAGGGTCCCTTCTAACTCCTGGACCTGCTTTGCAGAAGAAGAGGAAGCCATCATGTCCTGGCTTCCTAGAAAATCTGCTCTCCAGTCAGGGGGGTGCCCTGCAGTTTGATGCCTAACTTTGCTTCCAGGTGGGCTGCAGACGGATGTTTTATTCATTTCATTTTTAAAAAAAGAAAGCTCAGGCTCTGGGGACTCAAGTCCTGGTGCCCTTGCTCCAGCTGCACCCTGGATGATTCAGCTTTGGGGAGGAGGCAAGGAGAGGCCTCCCAGGGACCCAAGGAGAGCCTGGCGGATCAAGTCAAGGGTCAATCTGGTCCAGCCGCTCAGCAGTTAGAGCACAGCCATCATGGTTCATAGCCACTGGTGGCCTTTTCCTCCTCCATGAATTTGCCTAACTCCCTTTAAAAGCCATTCAGGTTGGTGGCCATATCTGCCTCCTGCGGGAAGGAGTTCCACAGTTTAACTCATGAAGAAAGGCTCTCTTTTATCTGTAACAGAGTTCTAGGAGGTGGGAACGAGGCCAGCTTTTGCTTAAAAACATGCGAAAACAGCCAATAACGGTTAAGAGTACCAGACAAGACCTGGAAGAAACCAGGGTTTAAATGGCCACTCGACCATGAAGCAAGTGGCAGTGAGTGCCATAGCCGAGTCAGGTGCTTGTGGAGAAGGACTTCTTTTTAGAAGACAGCCCAGAAAGAGGCTGTTCCCCAGCTGCCTCCCTGGGAGGGCTACTCAGCAACTTTCCTACTCTGAAGTGGCAAAACTTGCCGGATTTATTCAAGGTAACAGAGTCTCAATCTGTCTGCAATGAATCCAGGCAGGCAGGCGGGCAGAGCGGAGGAGGGCAAAGCGAGGCTCTTGGGATGAAATGACTTAATTGTGCAGGGAGCTCATTTGCTGGGTGGCAGATTTATCCCCCCCCCCCCCGAGTCTGGAAGGATCAATAGGGCAGAAACACAGAGCTAATTGCAGCCAGTGTGGTGTTGTTTTTTTAAAAAAAGCAATGGGTGTTTGTGTGAGAGCGAACATTGGGGAAGGGATAGGAAGCAGCTCAGGGCGTCCCAAAACACCCCTGCAGAAATCAATAAATCGATGGCCTCTTCTGCACAGAAAAAAGGAAGGAAGAGCAGAAATGGGTGAGGGGGCCAGATGAGAACAGGAATGGCCCCTGATTTATCAGAAGGAGAGATCCAGAAGGGCAGGTGTTTCCTTCCTTCTTTTTTTGGCTAAGTAAAGAAACTGCCATGTGTGCACGTGTGTGTGTGTGTGTGTGTGTAAAACCACACTCCGGGCACCTTCCTTGGCAGGCTGCACCTCTCGTGAGATGCTCCCCCCACAATGTCTATCCAGCTGGAGCGTGCAGGACCCTTCCCCGCAGGCGACCCGGGGGGGGGGGGAGCAGCTGCTGCCCTGGCAACAAGCTCAGTTGCCTTGAAGATGGGTGAAGTCGCCATGGCAACGGATTGTCCCAGGAAGGAGTGGATGTTGTCAAGGCAACAGGTGCTTTGGAGGAACCGCCAAGTGAGCGCAGCAGGGGGGAGCCATGGGCAAACTGCAGAGGGCCCCCTGGCTGTGGGGCAGGAGACTCTGGGGCCTCCTCCACTGAGCCGACTGCCCAGGGCAGCACCTTGTGGGCGTCTTTTGATCTGTGCAATCCCAACGGAAGGAGAAACTTCTTTCAAGGCAAACTCAGGGCCCCCTGAGCCCCGCCAGCACCCAAAACACACACAAAAGCAGCTCTCTCCCCCTGCTCTTTGGCCTTCCACATACAGTCATCAGAGGTAGACTGCCTCTCGCCATGGAGGGTCCATTTCCAGCTGTTGTGGCCAATGGCAATTAATAAACCTGTTGCCCAAAAACCTGCAGCCCTGAGGTGGCCCCACTGAGGAATCTGCCTCTCCTGCCCCTATACTGGAGCCTCCCCAGTCCCAGACAGGCCGACACACCATAGGAGCCAAACCCTAGGGGCCAAGGTCCCTTCCGCCCCCCTAAAATATTGAAGGGGCCAGCCCCCCAAAAGTTAATGAGCCTTGTCATTCAAATGGGGTGCCTGCACTATGTCTTGTGACCAATTATACGGGGTGGGGCTTACCTGCCCCCCTATTTTATTCAAACTGGCACCCCTGCCCCCCACTGCACCCACTGTGGCCTTAGCAAGGCCCTGTCCATCCTCCTCACTCCTGCTCTCCCCATAGCTCAGCCGACTCCCCACTGCCGTGACCTCCTTGCGGTGTCCTCCCACCCGATCCCTTAGCTTCCTGGGCCTCTATGTGCCCCACCCCTGAGTTCTGCCCCCACCCACCTCTTTTGATCAACCAGCCTAGCATCCCTCACCTCCTTGTGGGTGGAATGGGGGGGGAGGCAGAGGATCACACTCCGCAGCTCCCCAGTGAGGAAACCCCATCAGGTATCCATTGAGACAAAGCAGCCCCCACAATCCCCCCCTGGGTGCAGATGTTTCTGCCCCTTATAGAGTAACCCCCATATGAGCCAACTCCTGGGGAGGCCGGGGGCCCACAACACTGATGGGCATTGCCATTCAAATGGGGTGTATATGTGCCATGCCTTGGAATCAATTATGTGGGGCAGAGCTTACCTGGGCTCCCCCAATATTTTATTCAAGCTGGCACCCCGTTTTGCACATTCAGAATCTGGGGAGGGGGGCCTGCTGGTTCATGAGGTGGGGCTTTTGCTCATGGCATGGGGTGGGGGCTGATCCCGCTCCACTGCAGGGAATGAGGAGATGGGCAACTGAGCCCCCCAGCCCCGGGGAATGGCTGGCTGTCTGTCTCTCCCCACCAGAAGACTCCCTTCCTCTCCTGGACAGCTGCTCCCTGCAGCACTCTAAGCAAGACGGGCCTCTCTGCTCTCCTGCTCCACCCCCCCCAGCTCCCCAACAAGCAGACCTGCCTCCTCTTGCTGCTGCTCTCAGGTGCCTCATTGTGCCAGGAGCAGAGGGTTGTGGCCGTGGCCCCCACTGCAGGGCTGTTGTGCTCCCTTTTCAGCTGGGGACCCCAAAGCTCCTGTCTCAAGAGGGGAAATAGAAGCCCAGCCCTCATTTGCTGCCCTCACTGTCTCCAAATAGCTTTGGTCCAGCTAAGTCAACTCTGAGCCCCCCCCCCAGACATCGTTTTCATTGCATTTGTGCTCAGGATGGTACAGGGGCAGGTAGATGCCACCCCCAATGCTGTTTGTGCCCAGGGCTGGTTTGCTAGAAGCTCTCAAGCCAGCTCTCTGTCTCAGGCTAACCAAATCCTATACCTCACCCCCCAATGAATGGGGCTGTTCATGCTGCCTTGCTAAATGCAGGCATCTTCCTGGGATGGGGCCACACCCTAGCAGAGATGGCCCCTCTCCCCCTGCCCTCCTCCGACACCCCACTTGGGATCCCACCTGGGTCCAGAAGAGCGAAACCTCTGATGGCACAGGGCAACCAAAGGCACAGGCAATGAGGGCCCTGGAGCAAGCGCCCAGCATGGAAGAGGAAGAGGAGGGAGGAGCGCAGGGTTTGGGGAATGCCGGCTGAGGTGGCGATTTGGCTCTCCAAATCCTGAGTTGTGCTGGAAGCCAGGACTCCTGGGTTCAAATCCTCCCTGGGCATGCATTCGCTGCTCTTTGCTGGACAAGCCCCTGCGCCCAGGGCTGAACCAAATTTAGCTGCCTGAGGTGAAGGGCAGGATGGCACCCCACCCTCCTCCACAGAGAGAAGCCAATCTGGGCTGACTGCTGCCCTGACCACATGCCGAATTCAGTCCCCCCCCCCCACAGGTTGCTGAGCCCAAAATTGAGAAGATCTATAATTGAGAACATCCATTTGGGCATCCCAAATTTTGGGCATGCTGAGGGTCCTGTATTATCAAATATTACCAAGTCTCCCCCTTCCTGACTTCAAACCCTGGGAAAAAGAGAGCGTCCTCCACCCACAAAAGGAGACTGGTGTCTCTCTCTCTTCCAGCAGGTGTGACTCCACCCCCCCCACCCCGTGGGAAACGCGCAAGCGGGACGAAAGCGCGGGAGCAGCGGCGTCCCCTCTGTGCCGGCGGGCCTGGCGCGCTCGCCCTCTCCTCTCCCTGCGGGCCAAAGTTGGCGGCGCCCCGGTGCCCTGCCCTCCCCGGACCCCGTCCCTCCGACCTGGGTCTGCCCCTCACCACGGTGAAGTTGCTGGCGCTGCAGTTGGCGCCTCGGAAGGTGCACTGCCAGAGCATCTCGGCCAGGTCGTGTCCGGTGCGGTTGTAGAAGTCGGCCATGTCGAAGGGGCGCGCCTTGAAGCCCCTGAAGTTGGCCCTGTCCCGCAGGGCCGCTAGGATCTCGGGGTCGCCCAGCTGGGCCACCTCGTGCCGCGCGTCGAGCAGGGCCAGCAGGTCGCCCACGTGGTAGAGGTCGTTGCGCGTGATCTTGGAGAAGCGGAACTCGTTGAGGTTGCACAGGGTGACGGCGGGGAAGGTGAGGTTGGGCGCGGCCACCTCGTCCAGTTTGGTGACATGCGGGTAGCTGAGGAAGTAGGCGACGCGCTCGGCGCACACCAGCGCCAGCAGCGCCAAGGAGCCCACGAAGGCGAGCGCCCACAGCAGGCGGCGAAAGGAGCGCGAGCCGTGCGCGACGATGTGGCTCAGCCCGTGCAGGGACGAGGCGCTCGCGAAGGCCTGCAGGTCGGGCAGGCGCTCCCCGCGGGCCATGCTGCCCCCGGGCACCTCCCTCATCATGGCATCTCCCGGAGGGGCCCCCTCGGCCGCGCAGCCCCACCTGCTGCTGCTGCTGCTCCTCAGGCGCGCACACCCCGCTACCACGCGGCGCGCTCCCCGCTGGCCCGGCGCCCGTGGCCTGTGCGCCCTGCGTGGCGCTGCCGGGGGGCTCTCTCCGGCGCAGCGCCCATTGCCGGGCTGCAAGGCGGGGGCGGCCCCTCCCCAGTCACCGCGGTGGCGTCGACGGGCCGGGGGTCCTCCCTCCGAGCGCAGCCTCGCCCTCCTGCCGGAGAAAGCCCCTCAAGGGCGCACGAGGCGGGCGGGCAGAGGCGCAGCGCGGGGGGCTCTGCGGTGGATGCGGCAGGCTCAGCTGCGCGCCTCCAGCTCCGCCGCCTGCTGCTCATCGGCTCACTGGCTGCCGCCGCCGCCTCTGCCTCTTTCGCAGTCTGCGGCTCTCCTGCTGCTGCTGCGGAACCGGATCCGCGCGCGCCCTACTCCGGACCACGCCGCGCAGGCCACCGCCTCCTTGTATCCAGGCGTCCGCGAGGGAAGGGTCCTCGGCCAGCCCCCTCCCCGGCCAGCCCTGCCGCACAACCCGCCAGCCAGGCCCGCCCCCCGAGCCCCAGCAGCCAGGGACTCCAGAGCGCCCTCCTTCCCCTCTGAGACGACGGGTCTGGCAGGGAGCAGGAGGACCCAAGGCGGCTCTGGGCCACTTGGGCTGGAGCGGTGGCTCAGAAGAAAAGAGAGCCGTAGAGTTGGAAGGGACCCCCAAGGGTCATCTAGGCGAACCCCCTGCAATGCAGGAATCGCAACACCAGAGCTCTCCAAGTGAGCCAGGGACAAGGGAGCCAGACTCTGGCAAAGGCTGTGGATAGGTCTCCCCTCTCCTCCTCCACTGGGCCCCCTTAGCTGAGCAGAACACCCTTCCCTTTCTCTGGGGCTGGCTGCATCTGCTCCTGGCCAGGACACACAGGCAGGGGGGGCTTCAGTCCTGCGTGGGGGCCTCGCAGAGTCACTAAGGAGAGCCCCATGCTCTAAGGGGGATGTGCCAAGAGCCTGACAGGGCCCAGGAGGGGGTGCAGGCTAGTCACTTGGGGGGGGAATTGCTCCTATTCCAAGGGGCAGCCCCACCCCTCAGCCCCAGCTTCAGTGCAGCAGGACATTTGCACCTATTGAAATCCATCATCCTATACAAATGTGTGGTGGGGGTTGGACTAGTTGACTCTTGGGGGATCCTTCCAACTCCACGATTCTACGATCCTATGAACTTTGGCCACCTCATGAGAAGAGAAGACTCCCTGGAAAAGACCCTGATGTTGGGAAAGATGGAGGGCACAAGGAGAAGGGGACGACAGAGGATGAGATGGTTGGACAGTGTTCTTGAAGCAACCAACATGAGTTTGGCCAAACTGCGGGAGGCAGTGAAGGATAGGCGTGCCTGGCGTGCTCTGGTCCATGGGGTCACAAAGAGTCGGACACGACTGAACGACTGAACAACAACAACATGAAATGAATACCCAGTTTCGCCACCCAGGGAGAAGTGGGTGTTTCTGGGGGGTGGAGTCCCTGTCGAACGCCACCCACTGTATCTAGAAAGCCTACGAGCTGTATGCATATATGACTGTCCAGAGTGGCAATGCTGAAGCAGGCTACTATTTTGGACATTAGGCTGCCTCTGTGTGGTGACTGGAACTGGGGGCAACTTCCGTTACATGGGCCTCTCACCTCAGATCCCTCCCCCCCCCCGCAACAGGTGGCCCAGGAAGAAGCGGGTGCCAGCCTGCCTGCCTCCACAAGGGGGAGAAGAGGCACCAGCAACAGCAGGACGGGGCACCTTGGGAAGCCTGGACAGGCCACGCAAAGGGAGGGGTGGAGGAAATCACTCTGCCCTCCCTCCAGGAGTGTGGACTGAGTGCGAATTTCGCTTTCTCACTTCCGCAACCTTTGCAGAACCTAAGAGCCACCTTGCTGGCTCAGCCCCCTCCTGCTCCTCATGGCTGGCCCAATGCCTCCTTGGAAGGGCAATTAATGCCCCCCTTGCCCCACTGGAGGGTAAATGGCCTTCAGAGGGACGGCACCTCTCATCCTGGAGGCAGCCATAGTACTTGCAGCCTGCTCCCCCGAAGATTTGCCCAATCTTTTAACGCCATCTAAACTGGTAGCCATGGTGCCATCCTGTGGCAGGGAATTCCACTGGTTAACTATGTAAACTGGCATCCATATTTTAGGGGACAGGGAATGTGGGATCAGAAAGATTTCAGAATAGCCTGAGGTGTGGAGAAGAGGAGGAGGAGGAAGGCAGTCTGGCCCTACTCCAAAAGCCCCACAGTGGAAGAGGGGCAACCCTGGCACTGTCAACTGGGCACCATCCCAAGGGGTTTGGGGCTCCCAGCACGGCCAATGGGGTGATGGGGAGCATTTGGAGGGTCTCTGGAGGCTCCCCACCCTGATCCAAGCCAGCAAACCATTCACAGGCAACACAATCAGGAGGACCCGTCAATGTTTTTTATTGGAAATTGTTAAGGCACAAGATGCAGAGAAGTTTTTTCAGGAGTTCCGTGTACCATTTGCCCCCCCGCCCCCCCCCCCAGGACTCCTCTGCTGGGGGTGGGGAAGGACTGGGAGACACTGCACCCGTTTGCATCAGGCATTTCACAAAGGGGTGGTCCCCTGCCTCCTCCACCCCAGGGACCAGGGCCTCTGCTCCCCCTTCCCTCCTCCTCCTCTGCGTCCCCCAGGGAATTAAGAGCCTGGGCTTTCAAAATGGATTTCTTCTTCTTCTTTTAAAAAAGGAAAGAAACACCCATCGTGCAGCTACAGGTGAGGGAAACAAGAAGTCAGGCTGGAGAATGGAAGACGAGTGAAGGACAAGCTTCGTCCGCAGAGGCAGGCTTCCCAACGGACCTGGTGCGGTGATGACGAGGGCGTTGAGGACGTGGGGGACTCCGAGGCACCCGACCCCTCGTGGAAAGTCCAGTCCTGCAAGGAGCCCGACCGCGCCAAACCCTCAGAGACGCAGGAAGAGAAGTGGGGGGAGAAGAAAGTGCGCCATGCGTCGAGGGAGGGGCTGGGGAGAGGAGGCCTTGCTGGCCTAGCTGGGTCCTTCTCCTTCGTCCGAGACGTCCTCCGAGGGCAAGGTGCGCAGGTGGCTGGCACGGACGCTGCCGAGGGCGGGGCAGGCGGCCAGGAGGGCGGCCACCCCCTCGGAGGTCACGCCGGAGCCGTCCAGGTTGAGCTGCAGCAGGGGCACCTGGCGCAGGAAGCGGAGCCCTGCAGGGAGGGGGCAAGAGGCAGCTGGGCAGGAGCTGGGCGGGACAGGCTCTTCCCCCAGCAAACTCCCCACCGTGCCCTGGCCTGTGCCCCTCAGGGAGGGCTTTCCGGCAGAAAGAGCCATTTGGCGGAGGGAAGGGCTCCCTTGGAATCACAGAATGGTGAAGTTGGAAGGGATCCCAAGAGTCATCTAGCCCACCCCCGCAATGTGGGCTCTGCTTCGTTGGAGGTTTTTCAGCAGAGCTGTCAGGGGTTGGGCTGGATGACCCTTGGGGGTCCTTTCCATCTCTTATCATTCTGATTCTACTTTCTGCACCCCCACACAAAGAATGGGGGGGGGTGTCCTCTGCTTCCCACCATACTCTCTGTGCGGGCAGCTGGCACCCCAGGCCAGCCCCCCACCAAGCTGTTCCAGAGCGGCACCCCCCAAAGTGGGCAGTGCCAACCCCGGTGGGCGGGAGAGCTCTGGAGATGCCAAGGGCGGCAAGGCTCTGGAGAGCCAGTATCTCCGGATCAAGTCCATCTCCTTTGCCAAATTAATTAACGGAACTAAACGGCTTTAATCTCATTTTGAGTGAATGTGCACTCAACCGTTGCGGTTTCGAACATTGCCGTATTTCATCTCTCTCAGCGGGCCGTGCAAACTGCTGCTCTGGGTGCTGCTTCTGGCCAGGTGGGGCTGGGGGCCAGAAAAGCATCGGGGGGCCAGGACTCACCTCGGTCCGTCAGGCGGGTGCGGCTCAGGTTCACCTTGAGCAGCTGCTTGCAGCGGGAGATGCCCAGGCGGGCCACGGTGTCTCCGACGGGCGTGCTGGCAAGACTCAGCACCTGGGGGGGGGGGAGATGATAAAGGGGGGCAGGTCCCCTGGGGCCCCCATGCCTGCCCCCCTCTCTCTCTGGCTCTGCAGCCGCCCGAAGAGAGGAGCTTGGAGGAGGAAGGAGTCCTTTGCCAGCACCTGCCACTCCCCCAAGGGCAGAACTGGCTGAGCCCCCCCCCCCTTGGCGCTGTTCCCTTCCCGGCCATACCTGCAGGTGGGGCAGAGTGATGATGCACCGCGCCACCCCTGTGCTGGAGACGTTCAGGCGATCCAAGCACAGCTCCTCCAGATGCGGCAGGCCCTGGATATGCGGCAGGCCAAGGTCCGTGGCCAGCGTGTTGCAGAGAGACAGGCGGCGCAGCCTGCGGGGGGGGGGGGGGGAGACACATGCAAGGACCGCAGAAGAACCTCAGATTGGGCCATGGGACCCCGCAGTCTAGTGGCCAAAGACGGCCTCTGGACCCCGCAGCCCGGACACTGAGGTCCAGCGCTGAGGGCCTTCTGGCAGTTCGCTCCCTGCGAGAAGCGAAGCTACAGGGAACCAGGCAGTGGCCCTTCTCGGTGGTGGCACCCACCCTGTGGATGGAACGCCCTCCCATCAGCAATTAACAACTATCTGACTTTTAGAAGACATCGGAAGGCAGCCCTGGTTAGGGAAGCTTTTAATATCTGAAGGACTATTGTATTTTAATATTTTGTTGGAAGCGGGGTATAAATAATAAATTATTATTACAATCATACCTCGTGAACGCTGCGGGTTATGTTTTCGTGGGTTGCGCTCGCGCCGAACCCGGAAGTACCAGAACGGGTTAATTCTGGGTTTCGGCGCTCGCGCATTTGCAAAAGTGCCAAGTCACGCCCCAACCCCCCCCCCCCAAGAGGCAAGGAACTAAAGTCCTGTTCTCGGAAGAGTGTGCCAACATGATGATGATAATCAATAATAATAATAATAATAGGGGCATGGGGACTCTGCTACTGGGGCTCCTCAGAGGCTGCAGCTGTTTGGAGCAAGCAAAGTCCCCTCCGGCAAGCCAGAAACGTGAGAACGTCTGCTAAGTGAGCTATAAGAATAATAATAATAATAATAATAATAATAATAATAATAACGACGACTTATACCCCTCCCATCTGGGTGGGTTTCCCCAGCCACTCTGGGCAGCTTCCAACAAGAAATTAAAAATACATTAAAATGCTCAGGTCCCATCTTAAGCCAGACTTAAGGAGGTCTTTTTGTAGCTGAATTACCATTTTAAGCCCACCAGAACAAAGGTGCTGTAGCTGCTGCTCTTCAACAAGCATGCCAAGTACATTTTATTATTACCTTTTACAAGACTTTTTTGTGTGTGATTGTATTTTTAGGGGGGGGGGATGAGGAAATACCACTAGAATCCAGTTTCCCTTGAAGCATCCTGGATAACTAAACTTGAATATACAATCTGAATACAGGTAGGTAGCCATGTTGGTCTTCCGTAGCCGAAACAAAATAAAAAAACCCTTCCAATAGGAAGGAAAAAATTATAATATGTATGTAAACGGTTGAACTTATTAGTATCTGAAGAAGTGTGCATGCACATGAAAGCTCACGCCAATAACAAACTTAGTTGGTCTCTAAGGTGCTACTGGAAGGAATTTTCTTATTTTGTTTATACAATCTGAAGGCAGCTTTTAAAGGTTTAATTATGTTTTTATATATATTGGGAGCCGCCCAGAGTGGCTGGGGCAACCCAGATGGGCAGGGGTCAAAGATAATACAGTGGTGCCCCGCTAGACGAAAAGAATTCGTTCTGCGAAAATTTTCGTCTAGCGAGTTTGTCTTGCAGAGCGACAATGGCAGCCGCGCTCCGCAAAACGGAAAAAAAAAGACGAAAATTTTTCGTCTTGCGAGGCAGCCCCATAGACTTTTTCATCTAGCGGGGCAGCCTTCCGCTAGACGAATGCCTTCGTCTAGCGGGTTTTTCGTCTAGTGAGGCATTCGTCTAGTGGGGCACCACTGTAATGTATTTATCAAAACCATAGTGACCCATGAATCAACATATACCGGTACTTGAGGGAAACAATAAGTTCAACCGTTTACATACATACTATATTTTTTAAAAATAATTTTACTTATAATGATACTGAATTATAGTTCCGTCAACTTAATTATATTTTATTGTCATGTTGTTACTTTCCTTTCCCTATTAAAATGTTTTTAGGTATTCTTTTTCTTTTTTTCTCTTATTTAACTCAATGTAATATTCTTAATAAAATTATACATATTTTTTTAAAAAACCTATTAATTTAATTTAAAATTTAATTTAAATTAATAAGTATACCATCCTATACCTCACAAATCTCAGGGCAGTTCACATTGTAGATTTCTCTGCCGTTTCTCATTCAAATTACTCCTACAGCGGCTTGCAAAGAATCAGTAATAATTACAGCACAACAGAGCGCAATAGAGCGTCACAAATGCAGCTTAAATCATATATTCATCATTGAAGAAATTTCAAATATAATAATGATGATAATCTCATTATTATTAATGGCTAACACTAGCCTATCAAAGCATCCCTTTTTAAGCTGCAAAGGGATGCACTCTGCTGAACTCCCAAAGAAATTGGTAGATTTCTCCCAGCATCTATCCCCAACCCAACAGCTTGGACCGCTGCTGCTGCTGCTGCTGCCTCGTGGCAGGTGACCCCCCCCCCCCCGCTATGCATGGGGGTTTGGGGGCTGGAGAGCAGAGTCCGTGCGCCCATTCCTCACCTGCTCAGCCGGGACAGGTGCTGCAGCCCCTTGTCGGTGATGTGGCTGTAGTCCGTCAGGTCCAGCTCCAGGAGCCCCGCCAGGCGGCAGAGGGAGGGCAGGCCGGCGTCAGTGACCGTGTGGCGGCTGGGCAAGGCCAGCTGAGCGAGGGCGGGCAGACCTGCAAGAGCCCCCAGGGGGTGGGTTGCCACGTGGAAGTGCCTCCAAGCCAGTCGGGCAGAGGAAGCCCTTTGGGGAACCCCAGCACAGCTCACCCCCAAATAGGGAGCCTCGGGGACGTGGGGGCCACCACTCCAACACAGACTCCTGGGCAAGGTGGCCAGGGAAGCCAAAACCTGAGCGGGTGCCAGGGGCCGCTCCTGACACTGTTCGCAGCATCTATAGCACAGGGTCCTTTTCGGCACAGCTGCTCGCCTGGAGGACACAGCTGCTCGCCCCAGGCGAGTGCCTGAAAGGTGGGCTGCAGGGGAGCTTGGGGTCACAGCCCACAGACTGGGGCTGGGCTCAGAGAGGCAGATTTCCAGGTCCCAACCCACATTTATGACTGCTAAGGTGGCTTAACGTTCTTTTTCAGTCTTGCACAGTCAAACCTCGGCTCTGTTTCCGAACCTTTCGGCTCCCGAACGCCGAAAACCTGGAAGCAAACGCTGCGGTTTTTGAGCGTTTTTCAGAAGCCGAACGTCAGACGCGGCTTCTGCTTGAGTGCAGGAAGCTCTTGCAACCAGTCGGAAGCCGCGCCTCGGTTGTCGAACCTTTTGGAAGCCGAACGGGCTTTGGGAACGGATTGCGTTCGACAACGGAGGTCTGACTGCATTTTAAATTGTTGCAGCCTGGAACCTCAGGGTGAGCAGAACGTTAACAGTAATAATTCCAATTATAAGCCAGTGCCAATACTAAGGCACACGTCCTGCTCAGCGCTCCCACTTCCTGTCCTGCATTTCATTCCGGGTTGGTCTAGATGACCTTTGGGGGACCCTTCCAATTCTAGAAGCCGGTGATTCTAATGTGCCCTCGCTGCCCACTGAGGAAGCCGTTGTGGGGGGAACTGTTGGCAAGGGGGCGTCTTCCGTGTGCCCACAGCAACACCGCCCCCTGCCGCCCTCCCCCTCCTGGTGCCAGAATCGTCTCTCCGGCCTCCGCCGGCAAACTGTCTCGGGCGCGCTTCCCCGGGTGGGACGGCACCCGCTGGCGAAGAGACGAAGGGGCCCTTTCCCAAATGCCCGATGGGCACAGCCCCCGCCCCGTACCTGAGACCAGCTCCAGGGCCGTGTTGCCGTCGACCGACTGGACCCCTGAGAGCGTCAGGGTGCAGAGTGCCGGGTGCGAGGACAGCACCCGCAGGGAGGCCTCGCTCACCGGGGTGCCGTCCAGGTGGAGCGTCTGCAGAGACTCCAAGCGCCGCAGGGCTGAAACGTCCACCACCTGCGGAGGCAACACAGCGCGGCCAGTTGTGTTGTTGTTGTTGTTGTTGTTATTATTATTATTATTATTATTATTATTATTATTATTATTATTATTATTATTATTATTATTATTATTTACTGAATTTATATACTGCCCTAAACCAGGGAGTCTCAGGGCGGTTCGCAAAATAAAATCAAGACATAAAACCACAAAATGCCGAATAAAAATAAAACAACAACCCATACCCCCCCCAAAAAACATTTAAAATAGCTAGTGGCGGCGTGTGTGGTTCTCCTTTAACCCCTCCCAACAGCCCTGCGAGGTGGGCTAGGCTGAGAGGCAGCCACCGGCTTCCAAGTTCTCCCTGCGAACGTCATGGAAGGGAGGATTCGAATCCAGGTCTCCTGGGCCCAACGCTCTAGTCTACACCACACTGGCGTGGTTGGGAAAGCCCCCCCATCAAACAACAGAGGACCCCCACCACCCCCTGGGTGCCAGCTGGCTGTGCCCCCCCCCCCCCGAGAAGGCCCTTTTCCAGGCTGTGGGAGGCCACTTACGCCCGTCTGCTTGATGCTGAGGGTGCAGAGCTGGGGGGCGCACTGGGGCAGAAGGCTGAGGGTGGCATCCGTGACGCCGGTCTGGTTGAGGCTCAGGTGGGCGAGGGAGGGTGGCGCCGAGAGCAGGAACTCGCCCAGGCCCCGGTCCGTCACTCGCGTCTGGTCCAGCGCCAGGTGAGACAGCTGGGGGAGCCCTGGGGGGAGAGCGGGCCAGATCCATCACCTTTCCATTCATTTCTCCATTGATCAAAGGGGACCAGATCCTTGTCCTTCCTTGCATCCATGCCAATCTTTTTGCCGGGCACAGAAAACCCAGCAACACGGACCAGAGTTACGTGGCAACTCTTGCAATCCAGGAACGGATCGCTTTCAAAGATTACCGTATGGTCAAATTTAATGAGATTTGGAACGTATTTATGAAAAACAAAGTGACCCATGAATCAACGTATGCAATAACTTCAACCATTTACATATATAATTTATTTATAATTATATTTATAAGGATACCAGATTATAGTTCTGTCACCTTAATTATATTTTGTCACATTGTTACTTTCTTTTGCCTTTTAAAATGTTTTTCGGTATTCTCCCCTCCCCCCTTATTTAACACACTGTAATATTCTTAATAAAATATTTTTTTTTGGGGGGGAACCCTATTTATTTATTGTATTAAATTTGTATACCGTCCTATACTCCACAGATCTCAGGGTGGTTCACAACATAGATTTCTCTGTCGTTTCTCATTCAAATTATTCCCACAGCCGCTTGCAAAGAATCAGTAATAATAACGGCACAACAAAGTGTAATAGAGTGTCACAAATGCAGCTTAAATCATATATTCATCAGTGAAAGAATTTCATTTTATAAAACACTGCCTGAAAAGCGACAACTGAAAAATAAGCTAAACGTTACAATTAAAGCCCAAAACTTATTCTATGATCAGCAAGTTAATAATTGTAATTTTATGCTGCGAACTGCCCTGAGATCTATGGGTCTAGGGCAGCGTACAAATTTAATAAATAAATGCAAATGCAAAATAAATGGCCCCTCCTTTCACGGGGAGAGCTAAAAGCTCCTTCTCGCAGGGCAGAGTTAAACTGTGGAACTCCCTCCCACAAGAGGCTGGGGTAGCCAAGAACTTGGGTGGCATTTGAAGAGGCCGAGATAAATTCATGGAGATGAATGCTAGCTCAAATTATACATGTACAGGTGAGGAGGGATGAAACGGAATTGAAGGTATGGAATATAACAACACATGGAACTGTGTGTGTAAAAAAGAAAAGGAAAGAGGGAGGGAAGCTCTATTTTGCAAAAGGTTTATGATGGAAACTTGGAGCTGCCTCTTCCCCGTCCTTTATTATCTATGGAGTTGGAATTTAGAACTGCTCATTTATCTTCAGTCGGACGGAAGGATGAAAGGAGTCTGCAAACTTGCCAAGGAACTGATAAGGTCCATTGCTGCGTCATCTGCAGTTCGACAGTCACTCTCCTTCCCAGTCGGAGAGGGAAAGCAGCCTCTACAAGGCCATTTATTGGACAGAGTGATTTTTGCAGTTGCTGTTCAAGTTGCAGAACAATGAAGCCCCGGACGGAGCGATGGAGAATTTCTGACTCTACAATGGGATATGAGCTCCGCCCAAAGCATGAAGGAGAACAGCAACAGCTGGGAAAATATAGACATAACATTTTACAAGGACAGGAAGAAATATCAGGGAAAGACTAGGAGGAATAAGAATATAGTTTGAGTGCCTTACTTGCAATTTTATAAATCATTTAATGTGTCAATACGAAGGGAAGTTGTTGATATTGCAGTTGTTATCTAGACCGGAGTCTAATTGAAATTACAACAATTTTGGAACGCAGAAATAAAGTAAATCATCAAACCATCAATTCTGGCACACGGGGGGGGGGGGGCACCTAAAATGTAAAACTTGGTATCTGAATGATGGGTATTAGTAATTGCACTGTAATTTGGCATTGTTATAATGAGGCTATTATTGGACTGTAATTGAAAACTAATAAATAATATTATTTTTTAGAAATATATAAATTCATGGAGAGGCCCAGGGCTCTGTGTGCCTCCCAGCCAGTGGGGCTCGTCTCTGCCTCCGCAGTCAGAGGCCGCGATGCTTCTGAATCCCCACTGCTGGGGGCTGTAGGGTGGGGGAGGAGGTTAGACTAGGTGGGCCATGGGCCTGATCCTGCAGGTGGAGAGGAAGAAGCCAAAAGAGCATTGGAGGGGGGGGGCGTCCGTGACGTACCCTTCAGAAACTGCAGGCAGTTGTCGGTGAGCTTCACGCAGGCCGAGAGGTTGAGGTGCTGCAGGCGGGGCAGGTGCTGGACCACAGAGACGCCCTGGTCTGGGGGGGGGGGAGAGAAATGGGGGGGGAGAGGGTCAGCTCAGGGGGCTGAGAGCGCAGAACCCACCCCCCTCCCACAGCTCAGCTCTCAGGTCCCGTGGAGCAGCCTCCTGCCCCACCCACTGCCTCTGGCAGACCCTCTCTGCCCCCCCCCCCCGGTCAGCAAGGCTTCAGCCCTGATTCAACATCAGCAGGGGTTGGACTGGATGACCTCTGGGGGACCCTTCCAGCTCCACAATTCCATGCTTCTTTAGCTGAGACCCTGCATTGCGGGGGGCTGGGCTGGATGACCCCTGGGGACCCCTTCCAGCTCCACAATTCTATGCTTCTTTAGCTGGGATTCCTGTGTTGCGGGGGGGCTGGACTGGATGACCTCTGGGCGGCCCTTCCAGCTCCACAATTCTATGCTTCTCTAGCTGGGATTCCTGCATTGCGGGGGGCTGGGCTGGATGACCCCCGGGGGCCCCTCCCGCCTGTCCTGTTCCCGCCCCGCTCACCGGTGATGACAGAGCAGGAGAGGAGGCTGAGGTGGCGGAGGCTGGGAAAGGCCCGCAGTTGGCGCAGGAGCTGGTTGGTGGCGTAGGGGTAGCAGTCGAGGCGCAGCTTCTGGAGGGGGCAGCCGAAGAAGAGCTTGAGGCTGCGGGGGCTCAGGAGGCCCTGACGCACCAGGTGCCCCAGGAGGTGCTCGGCCAGCACCGGCGTCAGCGAGGCCAGGCTGCTGCAGTACTGCTTGCTGGGCGCTGCGGGGACAAAGCGGCAGCCAACGTTGGAGTCCTGAGTTCGGATCCCGCCTCCCCCCCCCCGAGCGGGGAGCCCAGGCAGCTCACCCAAAGGAAAACCACACCGGGGGAAAGTGCAGGTGAAGCCAAAAATGTGTAAGATCATTGTCAGAAACTAATTGAATTCTAACCAAGCAAAAACAGGAAATCTATTAAACGGCAGAGAGTAAAAAGAGCACAGCACCATTGGAAAGCCATTTTCCTTTTGGAAAAAGTCAGGAAAAGCAGGACAGCGAGGAGGGAGCCTGTCTGGCCTCTCCAGGCAGGGAGTTCCAAAGTTGCCTGGGAGCAGCGCCCACCGGAAAGGCCCTCTCCTGCCTCCCCCCCCCCACCAAGGGACCTGGGAGGTGGGGGGACCCAGAGAGCCAGGGGGGTTCTTCTGGGGAAGATCGTCTTCCAGACAGGAAACTTTCAGCAGGGGGCCAGTCCACTGTCCCTCAGACCTTGTGGGGGGCTGGACTATATTTTGAAGGGGGTGGAAATGAACAAATCACCCAGAGATGCATTTTAAATAAAACCACACATTCTACTCATGTAAAAACACGCTGATACCCGGACCGAGAAGGTGATTGGGCCGCATCCGGCCCCCGACCCCATGGCCTAGACCGAAGCCAGAGAGGGCTTTTGCGGCCCTCTGAATTGTGTCCGGAAACAGACTGGTAGCCAGCACAGCGGCTGAAGCTCTCTTTGACCAGCCTCAGTCGGCAGTCCGGTTGCAGCGCTTTGAGCTGGTTAACTTATTTATAAAAATATTTGTATCCTGCTGAGTCCTGGATGTATGTCAGAGTGGTTTAGAACTACAGAACAACAACAACAACATCACAGACTAAGAGCATAATAAAATGTTGAAAGCAAGGGAGTTAAAAGCAAGCCTCCATTAACTACTGTGGAAGAACGTCTTCTTAACTGAAACGTTTCCAGCAGGTGTTTGAAAGTTGGCACGGAAGGCACCCACTGGATCTCCAGTGGCAGAGAGTTCCACAGGACACTAAAGCCCCGGAGAAGGACCGACCAATCTCTGTGACGCAGCTGCCATATTCTAAGGGTTCAGGGGGTCCCTGAGGTGCCCTAGACCCAAGTTCTTTAGGGCTTTGTAAACCCTTACGAGGACTTTGGGGGGGAGGAGATGGGCAGCCAGTGAAGATGCTTCAAGCAGCTGAGGTTTCCCGGGACTTTTCCTCCTGGTCCCTTGCCTTTGAAGAGAAACGCATGTGCCCTGCTCTCCCCAGAGAGGCTTCATGAGACCCCTCCAGGCCCGTTCCTCTTCCCCCAGACTTCTGGCCATTAAATCCTCTGTGGCCAGAGACCCCCGTCTTGCAGGGGCTTAGCTCTGCATTAGGTTGCGTCAATCATGCTCTGAATGTTGCGCATGGCCCTGGGACCTTTGGGTTAAGGGCAGTATATGAATCAAAGGAAGAAGAAGGAGAAGAAGCAGCAGGAAGGAGGAAGTTGGGGTGAGAAACCAGCGGCTGACATGCGCAGAGCCGGGGTGTGTGGGTGGGTGTGTGTCTACCTGTGAGGAGGGCCGTGGCCCCTCGCAGGGACAGCTGGAAGAGCGGCGGCACTGCGGGGGCCGGGCGGCCTGGGGGGGACGTGGCGGCGGGAGAGGCCTTCTCCTCGCCTTCTGGGCCCTGCGCATTCACCCGCTGCAGGCGCAACTCAGCCGCCTGGGCCACAGCCAGAGGGAGGGAGGGCGCTTCGGCTCGGCTCCCGTCGTCGGCCGTCCTGGGGGGCAGAAAGAGGCAGACGATGAAGACACCCAGGCGCCCCCCATTCACTTTGCTCCCCGCCCCCCTTCCACGTTCCCAGCCGACCCTGCAAAACAAGCGCCCCCAAATAGCCCAGGTTGGTCGAGGCCCCTACCTCAGCAGGTTGCCCTCTGCCGGCCACTGGTGCCGAGACCCCGAGAGGCCCTGAGCGCGCTCCCCAAAAGACACGGAACCTTCAAACGGAAAGAAGACCCCCCCAACTTAGGATCAAGGTTCTTTCCTCGCCCCCACCCCACCCCACCCCACCCTTCTGGCTTTCGCCCTGCCCTTCTTTCTGCTCTCCAGGCCGGGAAGTGCCTCCCGACCTTCAGCGAGGGATCTCCCTCCTCAAGAGTAGACCCACTTTCCCCACAAATCAGGGCACCCCCTCGTCCGGGGCTCTCGGCTTCCTCGCCCCCACCAGCCAGGTTTTCGTTTGCAGTGCTGATACTCAAGGAAGCGTCTAGGAGCCCCCCCCCATTCACACTCCCCCCATTTTAATGAAGTTCATTTATGAAATGCTGGGCAGGGCTCTGCTCGGCCGTAATTGGGGGCAGAGGGGAGGGCGCACTGCCGCCTCTACTTCCTCGGAGGTTTCTAAGCAGATTCCTGCCTTGAGGGGGGTTGGGATGGATGACCCTCAGGGGTCCCTCCCATTTCTAGAGTGACCCAGGCAGGCCAGATCTTGGACCCTCCTCCTTCCTGGCACTGGCCTCCCCCCTTCCTGCCCCTTGTGCTGACCTGGCAGAGGCGGCCCCCGGCCCCCGGAAGCCTCTCCTTCCCTCAGGGACGCCGAAGACTCCTGCTCCATGGGCTCCTCCACATCCATCCTGTGGCCCCTCCCTGCGGGGGGACAGAGAGAGAGAGAGAGACAGCCTTTCGTTTCGGCTTCTGGTGGCCTCTCCACTCCCCCTTCCTTTTCTCCAAGGGCCTTCAGGGGGCGCATACGGCCGTTCTCCTCTTCACTTAAACCCCACAACGACACCCCTGCAAGGCAGGCTAAGCTGACAGGCAGGGAGTGGCCCCCAAGGTCACCCAGCCAACATCATGGCTGAGTGGGGATTCGAACCCAGGTCCTTGCCCAACACTCTATCCACTACACCACCTGGCACAGTCCGGGGGGGGGGGCACACATCCTGGCAAGGAGTCAAAGGCAGCTCTGATCTGGCCTGGGCAGGGGTTCCTTGCGGAGATTTATAGTCTGCCCACCCCAAGAGGTGTGTCTGCAGGGAATTAATAGGAGCCAGGGTGGATAAAAATTTAAAATTATTTTTTTTTTTAAAAAAATCAGATTTTAAAAAATTTAAATCAGATTTTTAAAATAAAATGCTTCTGGAGGAACAATATTTCTAAAGATAGTTTTCTATTTAAGTTATTGTTATTAAGGAAATGATTATTTTTCTCCTTCCAATAAAGTACAGCAGAAAAGTTGTCCAAAAATAAGCAGTTATCATATTAAACCTCACAAAAATTTCAAGATTATCAGTCTACCGGTATGTATTTCTAATAGTATAACCAATTCAGTAATTTTTTTATATAACTGTAAAAACTACTCTGAAAATTTATTATTTCAAAAATGAAACCTTCATCTGGTTGTAAATATTAAGATTATACCAGCAAGAATGAGTCTTTCTGTAAAAAAAAAGATTGAAATCAAGTCTAATGCTGACTAGTGATTTAAACTGTGATTTAAATCCAATGCAATCCACCCTGATAGGAGCCCAAGGCGGCTGCAGCGAAGGCAGGCACACCAGGGAACTGGAGCTAGGGTGGAGGGAGCTCCAAGGAGGAACCCCAAATATACATGGGGGGCAGAGACCTGCCTGGCATGCAGAAGATGCCAAGTTCAACCCCCTGCTGGGAGAGGACCCCCCCCCCCTGCTGCGGTCAGTATTGAGCCTGACGGACTCATCTTCTGACTTGGCCAAAGGCATCTACATCCCCTGACCTGGATTCAGAGTCCAGAGGGCTAGAACCATGTTCATTCCTAGGGGGACAAGGGCTGGGGCTGAGTGACGCGAGGCCCTGCTTGGCAGGTGCAGCCCCCCCACGGTGTCCCCAGGGAGGGAGGGCTGGGGGTCAGGGGCTCCCTGGCCGACACCCAGGGGAGCGCAGCTCAGTGGGCGGACACAACGCAGAGCAGCTTGGAGGCAAGAGTGTCTGTCCGACAGCAAAAGGCCCATTCCTGAATACTCACCCCAGCGGTGGGGCTGAGGGAAGGCCAGCTCCCCGTGGCCGTGCAACCCCGCAAAGTCCCCCGGAGTCACCCTCTGCGCCGGAGAGCGGAGGACCGAAGGCAGGTTGGCACCCTGAGCAAAGAGGCCTCTCCCCTCTGGGATCGGGAGGCCAGGCCCTGCCATCCCCTCCTCCTCCTCCTCCTGCTCTTCGTCCTCGTCGTCCTCTTCTTCCTCCTCCTCCTCCTCCTCCTCCTCCTCCTCGTCATGCGGGGTCTGCGGTGGGGACTCAGGCCCCGCAACCCCCTCAGAGGCTGGGGCCTCGGGTGCCGGGGGCCCCCCCACGCAGAGGGTGGCGCTGGGGGCCAGGCCCAGGTCCCCCAGGGAGCGGGGCAGGTCGGCCGGCCCAAAGTGGCGCTTGGGGAATCCCTGCAGGAGGGAGAAGGAGGGCGGCAGCTGCGGGTGAAGCTCCAGGAGGCGGAGGCGGACGGCCTCCAGGGGGGAGGCGGACGGGAAGCTCTGGCACACGGAGTCCCCCGAGGGGAGGCGGATCTGTGGGGAGAAGAGGGGCAGGGGTACGCTGGGTGTTGATTGTGGGCGGCCCCAAATGAGCATCCAGCTGGCCACCCTGAGAGCTTGGGATCTGGCCCAGCTCTTACACTCCTCAGGCCAAAATGACCTCCCCCCCCTCCAGCCAAGAATTGCAGAAGTGTAGAGTTGGAAGGGACCCCCAAGGCTCATCTAGCCCAACCCCTTGCAATGCAGGAAGAGTGGCCGGCAAGCAGCAGGCAAACACCCTCCCTCCCTGAATCAAGCCCCCCACCAAAGACTTGCAATCCCCCCCCCCCGGTGCAGCCAGAGATTGGCACTGGATTTCGGGGCTTCCCTTCCTGGCCCCGAGGGAGCCTGCGGCTGCTGCTCCTCCTCTCACCCTAAGCAGGCACTGCCCGTCGCTGGGGGGCTGCGCTCTCTTCTCCGAGGGGGGAGCCTCCTGCCCCAGCTGGGCCTTGCCCTGGATGCGCCGCCGGTCGTCTGCGATTCTCTGCAGGGCCAACTCGTGCTCCTGGGAGGAAGGGAGCCGTCAGGAGGGAAGGCAGGGCAGGTTCCTCCCCAGAAACAGCGCAAGGAGGACCCTCCACCTGGGGGCGCCCCCCCGCCCGCCCCCCCCCCCCCGGAGAGGCTGGCTCACCCGCCGCTTGGTCCTCCTCTCGGCCCTCAGCTCCTCCGCCAGCTGCTCCCGCTGCTGCTCAGCAAAAGCCTGGCTGCCCGCTCTCCCGGGGGGGTCCTTTGTGGCCACCTCCACCCTGGCGCCTGGGGGGAGAGCAAAGAGCATGCTGGGAAGCCCACCCCAAACGGGGCGGTGCACCAGGAGCAGCAGGCGGCCTCACAGTCCCCCCCCCCGGCTGCCTCCCTGGGGGGGAAAGAGGCGGTAGACAGGGAGCCCCTTCTTTACCCGGTGTTGGGCAGCCCAGGCTGGCAGCCGGTGGCCCCGACGAGGCCTCCTGGACCCTCCTGGGGGGGTTGAAGGCGTCCATCGCCCTGCGGTCCTTCGGCGCTCTGGGAGGTTCGCTCTGCTGCGGCGGCTCTTCCGCCCTCTCCTGCAGCAACCTGGGGAAAGAGAGGAGGAGACGACGAGGCCGTCAAGCAGGAGAAGCACCAGCATCTGCGCTGCCACAGATTTCAGGGCTGATTCAGGCCTCTGCCGGGTAGAAGGAGGAGCACCGCTGGGAGCGCAGCCGGCAGAACTGTCTCCCCCCAGGGCAGGTCCCCAGCACAGCGCTTGCTGAAGGGGGCAGGGTTGTTGCAGTGAGGCACTGGCTGGGTTTGGGGAGGGGGCTGGAGGGGACCCCCCCCCCGAGTCATCTAGCCACTCACCAATTGGCAGCCTCCGGGGCGCTGAGGCAGCCGGCGTGGAGGGCATCGCGCACCTGCCGCTCGGTGAAGCCCATCTCATAAAGGGTCAGGAGCAGGTCCCCCAAGGTCTGTGGGGCAGAGAGAGGTCAGAGGAACATGGGGAAAAGAAGACATTTCCTCTAGCTCAGCCTCCTCTTCTCTCAGCAGGATCCAGGCACAAGAGCAACTCTCTCCCCTCCTGCGGTTTCCAGAAACTGGGATTCAGAGAGGGTTTTGCCTCCAGCTGTGGCAGCAGAGCACAGGCCCCACGGCTGGGGCTTTGATATCCCTCTCTTCCATGTTTTTGTGTCATCCTCTTTATTTATGGTGGGAATTGTCAGTTGTTACAAGACTTTTGGGATTTAATTTCAACAGAAATGATAAATGTTGCTTAGAAAACTATTGCTGTACAAAATTGAGATTACAGAGTAACTCAACTCAAACAGCCCAAAGTCTTACACTGGATGCTTGGTTCCAATCACTATGGATTCTGGAATAGAGCTTTTTATCATGAAAAAACACACTTGTAATTTGAGATTTCGACAAGGCCTAGAACCTTCAGACACTTTTTATATGATTTGGGACTCTTTCAGGACATATACAAGGGAACCATCATTTTCCAGCCTGGCAAACCTGGAACTCTATTTGCTGATCTGATACAGTCACTCTGTACTTGTGATATTGTTATTTTAAGTTATGTGCAACTTTGTTATCTCTGTTTTATATACATTATAAAACAATATGATAATAATATAGGAAGACCCGAATGTCATGGGACCCCTGAAAGCCTTAATTCAGTGGAGTCCCATAAATCCCTCCCCAGTGCCCCCACCATGTAAAAAAGCAATATTCAGAGTAGCGGTTTGCACAACCCGCTAAGGGAGATAAAATTGGTAAAATGACGCACGGCACAGAGAAGATGGACACAGAACCATGTTTTTTTTCTCCCCTCTCTCTTATTACTAGAAGTTGTGGGCATCCCACAAAGTTGAGAGTTGGAAGATTCAGGACAGAGAAAAGAAAGGGCTTCTTCATGCAAGTTAAATGGTGGAACTCCCACCTGCAGGAAGCAGGGATGGTGGCCATGGGGGGGCCTTTAAAAGAGGAGGAGACCCTGTTGCCCCAGCTTCTCCTGGGGAGGAAAAAAATTAAACATGTAGCAGAGTCCCCCAAAATAGACCAGAGGCAACTCCAGCAGAGCTTTACTGCTACTGAAGGCAAATGAGCATAATGGTCACAAAACCAAAACATTCAGGAATCCAGTTGCAGCAGACTTCACTTAAACTAACTTACAAGAACTTACAAACTGACAATAGACTAAACCTTAACACTAAGCATACTCTGTACAGAACATCAGAACAAAGAAAGAGAAAGGGAGAGTGAGAGCCCAGACTCCTCCTGGCCAGACAATAATAATCGTCAGCAGGACCTTGAGGAAGAAGAGATAAGAGAAGCAGTTTCAGGCAGCTGTGCTCAGCTTCCCAGAAGTATTAATCCAAACATCAGGCACCTTCTGCCTGCTTCTTTCAAACAGAGAAGCTTCCAGCACCCTCTTGAATTACTATTTTTTCTGTGGGAACCCCAAATTTAGAAAATGGGCATATGTACTATCCGTGTGTAAGATGCCCTGAGACTTTTAAACTTATTTTAAAGTAAAAAAAAACCCAACAACTCTAGTCTTATGCACGTTAAAGTATGGGAAGTAGAATAGGAAAAGATCTCTACACATCAGATCAACCCTTTCTGCACCAAGAAATACAAACTGACACAGACATCCGTGGGGGAGGGCAAGGGGGGGGGTCCGCTGCGCAGGACCCTCCCATGGGGGGCTTCCTGAGGCCCCTCGCTGGGAATGAGATCCTGCCCCCTGCTCTCCCAGTGGGGCACCTGGCCAGCCAGTGTCTGCCAGGGCAGGAGCCCTGGGGCAAGAGGGAGCCCCGGGGGGGGGCAGATCTGGATTCCTTTGGGCAGAGGCGGCCTGGCATATGTCCACAGGGCAGGGCCGGATTTAGGTTTGATGCGGCCCTCAGCTCCTGAAGGTAATGGGGCCCTTTCTATGTCCAGCTGTCCTTTGCCAACAACAAATGGTCGCTTTTTGTGTTGAATAGATGCTATATGGTAACTTATGGACCTAACAGGTATCTAAAGCCATTTGCACATAACAAAATATGCATTTTATTGAAGTAATTCTTGAACTGAAATACAATGGAGATGTTTATTAATAGTGAAAAAATTTTGGGTGAGCCCTAAGCTATAGCTTGTTTAGCTTATACTAAATCCGGCACAGCCACAGGGCCGCAGCTGGGGGGGTGGGGTGGGCCCCTGCCAGGGGTGCAGGCCAGTGGGGCGCGTGCAAAATCGGCTTAGAAATATGTCCATAAATAGGTCTATAAATAAAAATATTGCCTCATAAGAAGAGGCTTTAATTAGAGGGTGAGTTGCATGGGGTGGGGGTTGGAGGAGAAGCGGAAAGAAGAGCTCAGTTGCCTTGGCTGGGGGGGGGGGCGCGCAATCTGGACCGTTCTGCCAGGGGTGGAACATTAAATAAATAAATAAATAAATAAACAAACAAACAAACAAATGCATAATTTCTACCCCACCCACCTACCCTGTTACTGCTCGGCAGGTCCAGCCACAGGCAGGGGACCCTGGCCGGGCAGGGGGTGGCTTGACCTCCCCAGCAATGCCGCCCCCCGCCCCCCGCCGAGTCTCCTGGGGGGTCCTTCTCTCCCCCCCCCTTCCCCCGGTCTCTCGGGCCCCGAAGAGAGACGCCACTCCGGGACGGAGCATGGGGGGTCTCCGACCCTTGGGGGCTCCCCCTCCCCTCCCCCTCCCCTCCCCCTCTCACCGGGGGGTCCATCTCTCCGGGGGGTCCAGAAGGAGGCGCCCCTCCCCTTCCCGAGCGCCGAGGCGGAAGCGACTGCTGCTGCTGCTGCTGCTGCTGCTGCTGCTACGGCGGCGGCGGCGGCGATGCGAGGCCTCACGATTGGCCGAGCCGCGGGAGGTCAAAGGGCGCGAGGCTCCTCCCTCTCCTTCCCGGCCCCGCCCCAGGGGCTCGAGGGAGCAGCAGCGAGGGGTTCTCCGGACGGGCGCCCGACACTTCCGGCTCCCCTGCGGAGGGGGAGGGGGCAGGTGCCAGAGGGGAGGGAGGGCCTGCCTGCCAAGGGGGCGGAGAGAAAGAGCCAGCATGCCTAGTGGTAGTCGGGGAGGGGGCAGCGCCTCCCTCCCGCAACCCGCGCTCCGCCCTTCTCTCTCATTCTCTCTCTCGCTCTCTCCCCGGTGCACGTCAGAATCCGCACCCAGAGCCCGCCTTCATCTGTGGCTCCTTCCTGCCTTGCAGGCGGGCTGGACTAGATGACCAGGGGAGGGTCCCTTCCACCTCTGCAATTCGAGGAAGCTCCGGGAGTGAGAGCCCCCGTTCAATCTCCATACGGGGCAGCAAGTGCCGGATTTACATATAAGCTAAACAGGCTATAGCTTAGAGCCCCACTCTCTTGGGCCCCCCCAAAATTTAAAGGGGTACAAAACCTGGATGTACATTTCCAAAACATAAGATAAAAAACAAATAAAACCGACCTACAGCAAGAGTGTTTTGTGTTGTGTAGGCTCCTATTGGTTGTGTGCAAATGGCTTCAGATACATATTAGGTCCATAAATGACCATCGAGCATCTATTCAATACAAAAACCAGCGACCATAATTTGTTGCTGACAAAGGACAGCTGGACATATCAAGGGCACTGCATTACCTTAAGGAGCTGAGGGCCTCATCAAACCTAAAAACGGCCCTGGGGCAGCTGCCTATTCCTGCCTGGCCTGGGGTTGGACTAGATGACCCGGGGTCCCTCCCTTCCACCTCTGCAATTCCATGCAAAGGGTCCGCGAAATCCCTTGGGCGGGCGACCCTCCTCCAAGCAGCCGCCCACGAGACTCAACCCCCCCCCTTAAATCTCCTCCCCCTCCGGGGATTGGAGGAGGCGCCCTGGCCGCGTTAATGAGTGCCAGGTGTGGGGGTCAGCGACCTCCTCCTCCCGCCCCCCAAGTGGCCCTTCTTCGCCCCACGGATCCCGGGCCAGGAGGATGTGGGGGGGCCTCTGCTGGGTCGTGGCCGCCTTGCAGGTGGGAGTCGGACTGGGGGCCGCCTGGGGGCCGCGGGCAGGTAAGTGGCCCCGGAGGAAGGGAGCCTGGGCCTCATCCTGCAGCCTCTCCCGGGGGTGGCTTCGGGGGCTCGTTCAGGAGGGCAGCCTGCCTTGCCTGCCTGCCTGCCTGCTAGGGGGCAGAAGCTGCAACCCCTGGGGGGCCCCTATCCTGCCACTCTGGTCTGGACCTGATCCACTGGGGAGAAGGGAAGAGCTCACTTGTGCCTCTGGGATGGAAAGGCAAACAGTGCACTTTAATCTGCATTAATTCCTGTAGGATTCCAGGTTTTAGGATTCCTGGTTTGGGATTTGAAATCCTCCACAGCCTGAAAGTCCCTCCAGGGAGGTGGTCTCTCTCTCTCCCCCCCCCCCCTTCTCTTTTTCTTTCTCTCTGGATAGGTTCCAGCTTTTGAGCATTACCTCTGAGGAACCGAGTGCGAGTTATGCAATCGGGATCTACGTCAGCTGTTCCTAAGCTTTTTTGGGCGGCCGCCCCCTCAGCTCCACCCACTCATCCCCTGTGCCCACTGCCCTATAAAAAGCACTATTCCAAATAGCAGATTGCATAACCCGCGAAGGGGGATAATCACACGACTGTAGCCCTGGAAGGAGACCCAAGGGTCATCTAGTCCAACCCCCCGTGATGCACAATAACGCCATGAAATTTGAAATGGTCGCAATTATTCAGAGTCCAGCTAAAGCCAATTACTTAAAGGAAATTGGCAGAATGGATGGACTTAGTGCTGCCAGCTTGCCAAAGCCTGGTAGGGGCATGGATACACCTCCTTGCCAAGGGTGCCAGGGAGCCCCCGCACGCCTGGGTGTCGCAGAGCCGTTGCCAACGAACTTCCATCTCTTTCAGAGCCCAGTACAGCCAACTGGTCAGCAGGATCGGACCCCCCCAGCCCCAGCCCTCCGACATGGACCACACCACTCCCCGGGTCAACGGCCAGCAGTGGGGCTGGTGCCCCAGGAGAGCAGGGTAAAGTTGAGCAGTTCTTTGCCCCCCCCCCCGGAAAGTGAGACTTGGGGTGCAGTTAGAGGGAACCCCCCCCCCCAGCCTGGGTGCCGTGCCGTCGTTTCACACTACAACTCCCATCAGCCCCTGCCTCCTGCCTCCATGCTGGGAGATTCAGTCCAAAACACAGAATGCTAGAATGTCGGAAGAGACCCCCAAGGGCCATCCAATCTCCACTTTAAAACTTCCAAGGAAGGAGAGCCAACAATCTGCTCCGCTGTCAAACAGCTCTTAGTTATTCCTAAGGTTTAGTCGGAATCTCATTTCTTGCCATTTGAAGCCATGGGTTCGAGTCCTCCCTTCTAGAGCAGCAGAAAGCAAAAATTTGAAGGTGGCTCTCACATCCTCTCTCTGCCTCCTCCAGCAAAGATGCCCCCCTTTGTTTGGATGAAACCTAACGCAGGTGAGGGGAACCTTTGGCCCTTCCCCTGTTCCCGAACTACAACTCCCATCAGCCCCAGCAAGCACAGCCAATGGCAAAGGACGGTGGCAGCAGCGGGAGTTGTAGTTCAGCAACGCCTGGAAGAGCAAAGGCTCTCCAGCGTTTGAAATTCCCTTTCCCATGGTGGGGTCTTCCTGTCTTCTGACTCTCTGTGTTCCCCGCAGAGCCCCCCACCTGCAGGGGAGAGGAGGATTGCCCCCCTTGGAGCAGCTGCGAGGAGCAGGCCGGGCGCAACTTCTGCCGCTGTGGGCTGGGCTACCACCTCAGCCCCACCCTGGGCTGTGTGCCAGGTAAGGGGGCAGAGCTTGGGTTCGGGGTTCGAATTGTGTGTATGGGGGTGAGTGGGTTGGCCTTTCTGAGCACCCTTACCGAGGAATAGCAGAGCAAGGGCCCTCCTTGATTGATTGATTGATTGATTGCCTTTATATCCCACCTTTTTCTTCTCCAAAGAGCTCAAGGTGACTGCTTCATGATCCCCACAACAACCCTGCGAGGTAGGCTAGGCTGAGAGATTGTGACCGGCCCAAGGAGCGAGCCCCTTCCTGCTGCTCAAGTCCAGGGGTGAATTAAAGTCACAGAAAGCCAAGGGGGTCTTTGGGATCATAGAACCGGAATTAGAGTTGGGAGGGACCTCCAAGAGTCATCTAGTCCAACCCCCTAGATGAGGCAGGAATCACAGCTAAAGCTGAAGGCTGAATGTGGGCCTTGCTGTTTACACTCACAGAATTGTAGAGTTGGAAAGAGTCGTATCTGAAGAGTCGTATCTGAAGAAAAATTGTAGAGTCGTATCTGAAGAAGTGTGCATGCACACGAAAGCTCATACCAGGAACAAACTCAGTTGGTCTCTAAGGTGCTACTAGAAAGAATTTTCGATTTTGTTTTGTCAAAGGCTCCCAAGGATCATCTAGGCCCCCCCCCCCAAAAAAAACCATAAGATATTTTACTCTTTTATCACTTGCTGCTTCCCGCCCTGGTTTCCTTTGGGAGGGCGGGTGGGTTTAAATGTAAAAGGCAAAGAAATAGTGTCCTGTAGGGACCTCTGGAACAGAGTCTCTTTCGTTGGAAGTTTTTAAGCAGAAGTTGGATGCCTGTCAGTCAGGGATGCTTTAGCTGAGATTCCTGCCTTGCAGGGGGTTGGACTAGATGACCATTGGGGTCCCTTCCAACTTCTCCGTTCTAGGATTCTATGAAAAATCGGGAGCATCAGGGAGGACAACTGAATGACAGGCCTGTGGCCTGAGATGGAGGGGAGAGCGATGGCCTCACCTGTCCTCTAGAGGGCGATGGTGGTCCTCTCCTTTTCCGGATGGGGGAAAGTGAAGTTTGGAGAAACTGCTTTTCCTCTCTCTTGTGGGGCTGCAGAAGCTCCCCCCTCCTGTTTCCTCTGCCTCCAATGGGCTCCCCCTCCTGGATGGAGGGCACAAGGAGAAGGGGGCGACAGAGGTTGGACAGTGTTCTTGAAGCTATCAACATGAAAGAGGCAGTGGAAGACAGGAGGGCCTGGCGTGCTCTGGTCCATGGGGTCATGAAGAGTCGGACACGACTAAACAACTAAACAACAACAACAACCATTTTCTCTGTATCATTCCAATTTTAGTTACAGGTGGGTAGCCGTGTTGGTCTGCCATAGTCAAAACAAAATCGAAAATTCTTTCCAGTAGCACCTTAGAGACCAACTGAGTTTGTTCTTGGTATGAGCTTTCGTGTCATACAAGAAGTGTGCATGCACACGAAAGCTCATACCAGGAACAAACTCAGTTGGTCTCTAAGGTGCTACTGGAAAGAATTTTCTATTTTGCATTATTATCATTATTATTAGAGATTTCTGCATTGCAGGTGTATAAATCATAACATGGTTGTTGCTTAGTCATTTATCTGAAGAAGTGTGCATGCACACGAAAGCTCATACCAGGAACAAACTCAGTTGGTCTCTAAGGTGCTACTGGAAAGAATTTTCTATTTTGCATTATTATCATTATTATTAGAGATTTCTGCATTGCAGGTGTATAAATCATAACATGGTTGTTGCTTAGTCATTTATCTGAAGAAGTGTGCATGCACACGAAAGCTCATACCAGGAACAAACTCAGTTGGTCTCTAAGGTGCTACTAGAAAGAATTTTCGATTTTGTTTATTCCAATTTTAGTATATGTGCTGCATATACAGAAACAATGTACTGAAATGAACTCACTTGCAGGATTTGATTAAGACACTTACAATTAACAAATATAAACAGAAAATATAAATATGAGGGTAAAATGTTAAGAATATGTCAATAAGGTAGGATTTCCATTTCAATATACAAGGTATAGAAAATTACATGCAGAAGAAATGAATAAGTGATAAACCAGAAAGGGAAGTTGGGGGGAAGCCGGGGGGGGGGGAATAGAAATGTAAAATGCAATTTGTGTTTGTTTGTTTTTAGTATTGATTATGGTAAATTTTGTTGGAAAATTGTAATAAAAATAATTTTAAAAAGAAAAGAAAAGGCAGCATAAGGAGAGCCTGCAGGATCTGGCCCATCTCGGCCAACATCCTGTTCTCCCAGTAGCTAACCAGATGCCCATGATGGGAAACCCGCCAGCGGGATCCGAGGGCGAGAGCAGCCCCCTCTCCTCCTGGGGTTTCCAGCAACCGGGATCCGACCGGGGAGGGCAGAGCGGAGCCACCGAGAGCCGCCTCCACGACTTGGTCTGCCCTTCTGCTGAAGCCATCTAGGTTGGGGGCGGTGCTGCCTCCTGTGGCAGGGAGTTCCGCAGTTTAACAATGTGCTCTGGCTTCTCTCCCCCCCCCCGGCCCTGCCTGGTTCTGATCCCACTTCTGCCCCCCCCCCTCTCTCTCTTGCCAAGTCAAGGCCTTCCCCGGCCGGCTCTCGCTGTGGGATCCGGGAAGCCCCGACTGGTCTCAGCTGCCGTGGGTCACCCTCCAGATCCAGAGCTCGGTAAGGGACACCCCCTCCCCAATTGGCTGAAGGCTTTATGGGCCCCCCTTTGCAGCAGCCAGCTCCTTGTCCCGTCCCCCACTCCGGCCTCCGTGGCCAGCGGCTTTTGGGGATTCTCCCTCTGCCCTCAGCCCTCCCCACCAAGTCCTGGATTATTCATCTGTTTCATAGGATTCATTGTTTTTTAAGCCATTCGGTGGGGGGGGGGCTTTCCTCTTTAGCGCAGAGGAAGGAAGAGGGGGGAGCCAGTCCATGGCAGTAGCCCCCTTGCTGAGAGCAGTGGTCTGGGACTGGGGGGGGGGCATGGTGAGAACCCCCCAATGTACACCCCCACCCACCCATTGTGCTTTTTCTCCCCAGTTCCAGCACATCCTGGGGCACCTCGATGGCTACCTGGGCTCTTCTGCCCGAGACCTGAAGTAAGTGAGGGGGGTTGCATTTGGGGGGGGGGTCAAGGTGCTTGGGGTTGGGTTCCTCCCCCCCAGCTAAAATGAGGTGCCCATCCATATGCCTGCTTGCCACTGTGTGGGGGATCAAGGGGAGACTGGTATCATAGAATGATGGAGTTGGGACCCCAAGAGGTCCTCTAGTCCAACCCCCTGCAATGCAGGAATTCACAACGAAAGCATCCCTAACAGAGGGCCATCCAACCTCTGCCTAAAAACCTCCAAAACCTGCACTGTCAAATAACCAGTTTACTTTTTTTAAATTATATTTCTGTGCCATTTTCCTTTCAGATGAATCCCAAAGCAGCTTACAAACAATAATTAGCAATGCCATGGGGGAGCATCACCGATCCAGCAGGAATCATATAGGATAATCAACAAATCGGCAAGAGAAACACTTGCAGTCTATAAATCGCTGCTAACAAAGCGACGACTAAAAAATAAGCTAAACATCACACAGCCCTATCAGTATCATATGATGAACAAATCAATATAACATTTATACTCTATAAAACAGTATTAACAACATTAATGGAATAGCGACCAGAAGATAAACTAAGTGCTGCCAAGTTGGTTCCCACCCTCCCCGCCCCACGGCCCATGATATTCTACTTTTTTCAGCGCATTAAGATACCCAATAGCCAGGATGCAAGTGGCAGAGAGACCCTCCGGAAGGCTCCTGGGGCTGGAGGTGGGGCAGTGCAGGTGAACCAACTCCCCCCCCCCATGGTAAACGGAGTCTCTCTCACCCCACTTACCCCACATGCGCCCCCTTGACCGATTGGATCTGCTCCGGGTGCCACATCATGCCCATTTTCCACATTTGCAAGAACGCAATCATGTTGTGTGTCAGCGCCTGCCCTGGGGAACTCCCTGCCACTTGACATCAAGCAGTCGCCTTCCCCGTAGTCTTTCCAGCGCCTGCTATAAACATCCTTGTTTTGACAGGCCCACTCGGATGCCTAGAACGTTGAGGTGGCTTTAATTTGTTTTAGTATTCTAATTTTTGTATGTTTTTAAAGTGTGGCTGCAATTTTCCCGTTTTGAGTTTGGGTTTTTTTTCTCCAATCAAGCAGTGGATCAATTTTAAGAAACAAGTAAAGAAAGAAATAAGACCAGGGGAGCTGGCAGTCCCAGATTGTTGCCCCCCCCCAGCTTCCTGGCGACAGCCCTGTAAGGCAGGCTGGTTTGGAGGGCGGCTGTTCCCCCCAGTGAAGGCAGGTGATGGAGGGGGAAGGAAGGGAATGGGGAGGTTGGAGCTGGGGCAGGCGGACGCCCCCCCCCCCCTGACCCCACCTCACCTATTGCTCCTCAGGTGGCCCAGCTCAGAAGTGACCCTATTCCACCATTTCTCCGCTCGGGCGCCAGTCACCAGCCGGCAGGTGGCAGAGGCCGTGGCCACGTTCTGGGCGCAGTGCCACGAGAGCAGCCACGTGGGGGACCCTGCATGCACTCTCCTGCGCCAGACAGGCCCCTACCAGAGTGAGTGGAAGGGAGCCGGGGGGGGAGGGTCCCAGGGAAAAGGCCCGGGTCTGGCAGGCCAAGGGGTCTGCACCCCCCCAATTGTGGATCCTAATAATTATTATTATTTATTCCCCAGCCACTCTGGGTGGCTTCCAACAGAACACTAAAAACAGAATAAAACTTCAAACATCAAAAACTTCCCTAAGCAGGGCTGCCTTCAGATGTCTTCTAAAAGTCAGATAGTTGCTTATTTCCTTGACATCTGATGGGAGGGCGTTCCACAGGGCGGGGGCCACCACCAAGAAGGCCCTTGCAGGGAGGGAACCTCCAGAAGGCCCTTGGCGCTGGACCTCAGTGTCCTGGCAGAACGATGGGGGTGGAGACGCTCCTTCAGGTCTACTGGGCTAAGGCCATTTAGGGCTCTAAAGGTCAGCACCAACACTTTGAATTGTGCTCAGAAACGTACTGGGAGCCAATGTAGGTCTTTCAGGACCGGTGTAATATGGTCTCGGCGGCCGCTCCCAGTCCCCAGTCTAGCTGCTGCAGACTGCTGGGAAGGGGGGGGGGTCATCTCTGCGACTGGGCTGCCCTCCTTTAGAAAAGGACATTGCGGAGTTGGAAAAGGTTTGCAGAAGGGCCTGACTTTGGGGACTTTCAGTTTGGCGGAAAGGCTAGTAAGAGACACGCCATGATCTGAGTTATAATTCGTAAAATTCAGAGAAATAATTTGTAACACGGAGAAACCCAAGAGGGAGAAGCTTTTCTCGCTCGTAGTGCTGAAAGTCTGGGGCAGCAGAGTTGAACTGTGGAACTCCCTGCCTCATGAGACAGGGATGGCCACCAACTGGGAGGAGAGGGCTATCGGTGGCTCCTAGCCAGGATGGCTCTGCTCTGCCTCCACAGTTGGAGAGGAGAGTCGCTCTTGTGCTTGCGGATCTCCCCCAGGAGGCTGGTCTCGCTGGGCCCCTTTGGGCCGGATCCTGCAGCCTCTGCTCAGACCCGGCTGTCCTGCCTCGCTCTCTCTCCACAGACCTGAGTCTCTGCCTCTTTGACGTCTGCGAGGCCCTCTCCACCAGCTGCTCCTTCCAAGACGGCCTCGTCCGATGCAGCTGCCGGCCCGGCCACTTCCAGGCGCACCCAGCCGATCGCACCTGCACAGGTGTGGCTCCACTGGGGGGGGGGGAGGAAGGCTGGGCCGGCCCTCCAAGGGGTTTCCAGGCTCCCAGTCTGATGGGAGCGGCAGCACCCCACCCCACCCCAAATCCCTGGGTGATGCATGGCTTGAGGGAGGCAGAGGAGACCTCTGGTCAGAGGTGGGGTGGGAGGGGGAGTTGTGGGGCAGAGCATCACTTGGGGGGCACGTCAATTCCGCTTGGCGGTCAGGTCGGAGAACACCCTTGTCTGGGATTCTGCAGCTAAGATCTGTGCGTTGCAGGGGGTTGGGATGGATGACCCCTGGGGGTCCCTCCCAACTCTTCCCTCCTGTGATTCATGCTTGTTCTCTCTCCTCTCCCTCCTGCGCCCCAAAGAATGCGGCAGTGGATTTTGGCTGCAGAACGGCACCTGCACCAGGTGAGTTTCCCTGGGAGTGGGGGGTGCCCCTGTGGCAATTTGCGGGGGGGGGGGGAAACGGACCTCCTTCCATCTCCCTCTAAAAGAGACCCCTGCAGCAGCTGCTGGACCGGGCACGAAGACAGCCCCTTGAGTCCGGCATCCTGCTTCTTCCTTGCAATGGCAAACCGATTGCCTCCAGGGAGCCCCCCAGCAGGGCCTGAGCGCAGCGGCCCCCTCCCCAGACCCCCCCCTTGCTTCTTGTGGCTGTTACCTCCCTCCCCCATAAAAAACAACCCAACAGCGAGCAGTGGCGTAGCAAGGTCAGGTGGTACCCGGTGCGGAAAATGCCCCCCCCCCACACACATTGAAATTATTAAAAGAAGGAAAAACAAGCTACTTGGGCAGACCTCCCATTTTGCAGGAGGCATGAGAGGCAGCCCTTGTCCCTCTTGGCCATGGGGCAAAGGAAGCCCCCCCAGGAGTGGGGGTGTTGCCTCTGCCTGCCTGCAGGACTGCAAAGGCTGCCCCAAAACGCCCCTGGCAGGACACAAACACACCCACCCTCCTGCCCCAGGACAATGTCTGGGCCCCTTCCAGATGCTTCCCTCGGCGGGAACAGGGGTGCATTGCGAAGGTGGTCTGGGGGTGCTCTGGCCATGTGCAGAAGTGCCATGTGCAGAAGGGGTCTCTGGCCATGTGCAGAATTCCTCGGGGATTCCGGCGCAGAATAGTCCCTGCAGGCTGCGAAAGGCTCCCTTTGAGACGACCTTGGAGGTTTCTGGCTCTCTTTGGGGTTATGCAACATTTTATGGCCCCTCTCTATCTGCTCTGCTGAGGCGGCTCCTGGCTGGACCTGCCCTGGGGGGCAAACTCCACCTCCCTGCTTTCTGTTCCTCTTGGCTCTTGGGGTGGGGTGGCTACCAGGAAGTGCCTTTTGCAGCTGCTTCCATTTCTGACCTCCTCCCTCCTCCTCCTTCTTCTTCTCCTCCTCCTCCATCCCTGACCAGGACCAGGTGGGCTCCAGGGTCTGGGCAGAAAGTGCAGGGTCTTCTCCAGCCTCCTCCTTCCCCTGAGCCAGCAGCTGAAGGGGACCTTGAGGCCATGAGATCAGGCCAAAGGGGCCCCACCTGCTCCAGCCTCCTCTTCTCACGGGGGCCGCCCAGATGCCCCCAAGGGAAACCCACAAGCTCGTAGCCATCCATCGCCCTCTCACAGAATCACAGCATTGTCCCGGTGGAAGGGACCCCCAAGGGCCATCTAGTCCAACCCCCTGCAATGCAGGAATCTCAACTAGATCACGCATGAGAGGCGGCCATCCAACCTCTGCTTCTCGTCCTCCATGAATGTGCCTCATCCTCTTTTCAAGCCATCCAGGTTGGGGGCTAACACTGCCTCCCATGGCAGGGAGTTCCACAGTTTAACTCTGCATTGCATGAAGGACTTTTATTTTATCCATTTGAACCCCGAGTTCCTGTGATATGAGAGAGACTGACTCCTCTCTCTGCCTTCTCCATGCCATTCCTAATTTTATAAACTTCTTTAGATGAGATTTCTGCATTGCAGGGGGCTGGACTAGAGGACCCTCGGGGGTCCCTTCCAACTCCACCATTCTATGATCCTACCTGCTTTAACCTTCCATCCTGTTTTCTCTCCCAGGTGTCCGTTTGGGTTCGGTGGTGCTGGCTGCCAGGAGCGTAAGTGCCTCCCTCCCTGCCCCACTGCTCTCATGGGGCAAGTTGGTGCCCATTTCCCCCACAGCTCCTTAATCCCACCTGGGCAAAGGGGCATGGGGGGGGCTGCAGCAGCCGGATCAGGCCAGAGGGACCCACCTTGGCCAGCATCCTGTTCCCCCCCCCATGGCCAACCAGTGGCTCCTCTGTGGGGAGTGCCTGCCCTTGGGGGGGGGGTAATTGGGCCCGCTTGGTTCCCCCTGGGGCTGACTCCTCTCTGCCTCCCCCCCCCCAGCCTTCCTGCTGGCCTTGGTGGTCGTCTCTGGCCTTGCTGGTCTCCTGCTGCTGCTGCTCATCGCTGGGTCTCTTTCCAGGTAAGAGGGGGGTGTGCGTCTCCCTCCCGGCCTCCCCAGGAAGAATCCCGCTCTCTGGATACAGGCCAGGATGCCTCTTGCTCTCCCTGGAAGCCACAGGAGGGGAGGCGGTTGGTTCTGAGTGCGAATCCTGCTTGAAGGTTTCCCTTAATGGACATCTGGTTGGCCCTTGTGAGAAGAGGAGGGTGGACTTGAGGGGCCTGATCCTGAAGCCAGGCTTGTCTTGTGCTCTTTTTTTTAAGAAAAAAAATTATTAGTTTTACACAAAGATTATACACCATAAACATAACATTTTTGTACATTAAAAAAGAAAAGGGTCCTTTTGAACCTTGAGACCTCCTTCCTTCCCTCCATGGGTTCCAATTCTAAATTTTATTCCTGCATCTTTTACTGTAATCTGTCTGTTATATAATCATAGTATCCAAAATCCACGTTCCGTTACAAGTGTGAATGCATTCCTGCCAGTGATTTCAGCTGTTTACAGTGATCTCTCAAAAATGTTAGAAAGTTATTCCAGTCTTTTAAGAATACTTGGTCTTCCTGGTTTCTGATCTTTCCCGTCAGTCTCACCATCTCTCCAGATTCCATCTTCTCTGGTCAGTCCTTCTCCTTCTTTCCATCTCTGGGCTAGAAGCATCCTTGCTGCCGTTGCTGAACACATAAACGGTCTATTATTTTCTGTTGGTAGTTCTGCACCTATAATGCCTAACAAAAAAAAAGCCTCTGGTTTTTGGACAAAAATCATCTTAAACATTTTCCCCAACTCATTATATATCATTTCCCAGCAAGCTTTTACCACCCCATTGTCTTATGTTCTTAACTCTCCTCGTCTCTGATTCCTTCATTGGATGCTCTTTCCCCTCATGCAGAAGAACACAACTCTCCTCCTTGCCTTGGGGGGGGGCCCTCAGGGCACATTGCTGGCCCCTTGTTGTCGTTGTTCAGTTGTTCAGTCGTGTCCGACTCTTCGTGACCCCATGGACCAGAGCACACCAGGCCCTCCTGTCTTTCACTGCCTCTCTCATGTTAGTAGCTTCGAGAACACTGTCCAACCATCTCATCCTCTGTCGTCCCCTTCTCCTTGTGCCCTCCATCTTTCCCAACATCAGGGTCTTTTCCAGGGAGTCTTCCCTTCTCATGAGGTGGCCAAAGTACTAGAGCCTCAACTTCAGGATCTGTCCTTCTAGTGAGCACTCAGGGCTGATTTCCTTCAGAATGGATAGGTTTGATCTTCTTGCAGTCCATGGGACTCTCAAGTGTCTCCTCCAGCACCAGAATTCAAAAGCATCAATTCTTTGGCGATCAGCCTTCTTGATGGTCCAGCTCTCACTGGTAGCATCAGGGTGCAACGTGCCTTTTTTGGGGGGTGGGGAGGAAAGACCCACCTCTTGCCTAGTGAGCAACTGGGGGAGACTGAGCTGGCCAGGAGCCTTTCTTGATAATATTATTTATTAGTTTTCAATTATAGTCTGATAATAGCCTCATTATAACAATGCCAAATTATAATACATTTACTCTTCCTTTTCCTCTCTCCCTCTTCCTTTGACCTCTCCTTCCTTCTCCTCCCCCTCTCTTTCTCCCCTCCCCACAGAAGAGCCCGGCCCCCCAAGGAGGACCTCAAGGAGACCCCCGACGCCCCCCAGCTTCCCCTGCACGCCTCCTCCACCTTGAGCCTGCCCCGCGTGAGGCCTCCGTGGACCCTGGAGGAGGCCGAGATGAGGAGAGGGGACCGACTGTCCCTCTGGGGCCCGGTGAGCATTGGCTGGGGGGCCGGGGGGGTCTGTCTCTGTGTAACTCAGCCAAGGGGCGCCTTGCAGTCATCCTTGCCTTGGTTTCTACAAGAAGGCCAAAGAAGGGGGCAAGGCAGCAACACTCCCCTCCCCGCATGCCCACCTCTGTGCCCGAGAGGGGAGATGCCCACTGCTAAGGGGGGGGGGTTGAGCAGTGAAGAAGCTGGTCAAGCAGGGATGGGGGCAGCCAGCAGCCAGTCCAAGACCCCCTCCCTTCATTTTGAAGGGAGCACAATTCAAAGTGTTGGTGTTGACCCTGAAAGCCCTAAACAGCCTCAAAGGCCCAGTAGACCTGAAGGAGCATCTCCACCCCCATCGTTCAGCCCACACACTGAGGTCCAGCTCCGAGGGCCTTCTGGAGGTTCCCTCCCTGTGAGAAGCGAGGTTACAGGGAACCAGGCAGAGGGCCTTCTCGGTGGTGGCGCCCGCCCTGTGGAACGCCCTCCCATCAGATGTCAAGGAAATAAACAACTATCTGACTTTCCAAAGACATCTGAAGGCAGCCCTGTATCAGGAGGTTTTTAATGTTTGATATTTATTCTGTTTTTAATGGTCTGTTGGGAATCACCCAGATTGACTGGGGAAACCCAGCCAGATGGATGGGGTATAAATTATAATATAATATAATATAATATAATATAATATAATATAATATAATATAATATAATATAATATAATAAATTATACCCCACCCATCTGGCTGGGTTTTCCCAGCCACTCTGGACGGCTTCCAACAGGAGATTAAAAGTACATTAAAACATCAGTCATTAACCTACTTCCCTCACAGAGGGAAGCATTCACCACCCCACAGAGCCTATTGCCCAGCCCTTCCCGGCTTGCTTTTATTAGCCAGAATGGGCAAGGATCAAGGAGACAGGTGGCTGGTTTCACTCATCCAAGCAGCCTGTCCACATCCTCGGAGGTAACAGATTGGAACTGATTCCATGCAACTCTACTAGACAGGACTCTAGCACTCTCCTGCCCTGGCCCTGCTCCCATGGTGGATAAATAAAATAATTTATTTATTTATTTATTTATTTATTTATTTATTTATTTGTTTGAACTCATGGGATGGTCCAGGCTAAGGATGGGGACCCTCTGGTCTTCTGATGACTGGACCCCAATTTCCACCACCATCATCCCTGGATCCCTGGGGCGAATGGGGTGTTTAGGAGAGGGCCATGCCTCTGATGGGGGGGGGGACACACGCTGCTCCTTCTGGACCAGTTTGCCCACCTCCCTCCTGCACTCTGTTGTTACCTGTGGCTCCCGGAAGCTGCCAGCAGGTGAGAATCCCAGAATGGCTGAACCAGGGGATGGGTCTCAGACTTGGCCTGCGTGTGAAGACAGGCTCTGGCGGAGGGAGACTAGAGGCCAAGAGAGGGCCCTAAGCTCAAGAAGGGGGTTTCTGCAAGTGAGGGGCAGGTGGGAAGGGAGCCCATCTAGGGGAAGGAAGCTCTGACCCCGAAACCTCCGCTGCCTTGTGGGACACTTTCAGGAAAATAAAAGGCTCAGCGGTGAACCCTCCACAAAGCCGGAGCAAAGTCCCAAAGGCGGTTGGGTGGCGCCTCGGCAACTCCTGCAGCCAAGCTGGTGCCCAGCGCCTTCGTCTGCTTTCTTTTGGACCCCGTCAGCCAGGCCAAGGGGGGGGGGCCTTGCAATCTGGGCAGCCCAGGACCCCCAGGCACCCTGCCCAGGCTTGCGCTCCAGAGAGTTCACTCTGGGGCTGTTCGTGCCGCTGTTTCCCTTCACCCCCAGAGGCACACTCCATTGTCTCTCTGCCTGTGGGCCATGTTACAGGTTAGAGTTGAAGGAAGTCAAGTTCCCCTGGAGGGTCCAAAGGGGTGTCCCCCCTCCACCCCCCAAATCCTTAGTTTAGTCCAGCCTGTCTCTGTGGCTGTGCAGGTGGGACCCTTGACAGGAGATGTGGGGCGCTGCCTGTCCCGCCCCCTGAGCCCCATTCCTCTTGTGCCTTGCAGGACGTGGGGCAGCGCCCTGCAAATGCCCCCCGGCTGAAGACATTCCTGGGGTCCTCCAGCTCCCCACCCTCCCCCCCACAGCCGCTGGGCGGCTGCCACAACCTCATCTTTGTCAGCGACGCCACCGAGGAGAAGGAGAGGAGGAGCTATTTCTGAAGAAGGAGGTGGGGTCCCCTCTCTGTCCCCCAGCAACCTGCTCCTGGATCTTCCCTTCCATGGTGTCTCCACAGCTCAAGGAAAATCCCTGGCAAGGTCTCCCCGGACAAGGGGGCGCCCGCATCAGGTGCCCAGGCTGCATTCAGGCTTTCGGCTGCCAAGGATTTATTGCCCACGAGGGTTTGGCTGCCACAGGACCCACAAAGTGGCCGAGGGGCCTGAGCTGAGGGTTCGAGGCTTCAGTCTGGATGAACGTCAGGGCTTTGAGTTATGGGGCAGCTGCGTTCTCCTTGCCCTGGACAGTTTGTTCTGGGGTGGGGTGGTTTAAGAAACAACAACAACCCATGAAACAGCCTTGGAAGCTGAGGTTAAGAAATGGCCTTGGGGCAGAGGCTGCTTTGCCCTTCCTGCTTGTCCTCTCCGGTTCACCCCAAACCTGCTTTCCTCATCTCTGTGGGGCAAACCATAAAAGAGGAAAAGTGGATTTTGGGGTGTGGGGTTGGGGGGGGAGCAAATGGCAGGAGGAAAAGGCCAGACACAGAGATTGCTCTTCCACTTCCAATTGCAGGGTTTGAGGCCGATCTTCCCTTTCCAAAAAGCCCCAAATAGCTGTATCAAGAAATACGCAACTTCCTGCTCCTTATAACTCGGTCGCCAGGTTGCCCAGGAGCAATTGGCCTTATAGGACCCCCCCAAAAAAATGCAGGGGGGGGGAGACTTCCACAGCTGTTTTTTGGCCCTGGGAAAACAGGGATCTGAAGAACTGCTGGAATTTTTTTAACAGAAATCCTCTTTGCTGTTTATTCTTACAGAACCACCCGTGTTTTAAACAACCCTTTTCTGTAAAATGGGTACACTTAAATAAACGTTTGCTTTGCCAGTATACAAAAACTTTACAACCCCTTTCCCTCTCTTGTAAATGGCTTTTGACCTGGAGATACGGAAAGATTTTTGGACTGCATTAGGGTATGTGAAATGGCAGCCTTGTTTTTCTGGCCAAATCCATTCTGCTGGGAGGGGAACCTGCCTCCATTTGCTTCATGTTCCAGGGGTTATTGTCACTAGATTTTGCAGGCAATTAACCTGGAAGTGTGGCAATTGCGTTTGGAACATCCAGTCCTCCTTTGTTCAATGCAGGATTAGAACATTGCTTTTTTTAAAAGGTTCAGAGATAAAGTTTATTACTTTGCAATCATGCATTAAATCAGTTTATACATGATTGGCTAGAAAGAAATATGTAACGTTGTGTAGAGTCTTTGTATTCATCTCATTTATCCTGCCTATCTAGGAAAGCTTCTCCTTGAAGAGCCTTCCTTCAATTCCTGGTGTGTGTTTGTGTTGTGTGCTTTAGTGGCTGTGGGTCTCCTGTATTTTAAGGAGTTGGACCAGATGACCTCTGGGGGCCCCTCCCAACTTCAGGAGCCGGTGAAAATTGTATTTTGTCAATCCAGAGATTTCAGCTAAGTCAAATCAGATGAACTTTTTCTCCTTCAGACCTATCTTGCTCCAATCTGCTCTGATAATCCAAGTTCATATCCATTAATCTCTGCATTAGCTTTATTAATTTATCACCAGGGACGTTCACAGAATGATTAAACGGCATTCTTTGGACGCTGGGAAGAGGAGATAAGGATGTTGTAATGTGGAGACAGTATAAGTGGCAGGTGTGTTGTATTGATGCTATCCCGCAACACACCCCAACACACGAGATGTGCATCCAGCCTCATCATAGCAACTTAAGATCAGAGGACCAAGGGGCTGGCAGGACTCTCCCCTTCCCTCCTCCTGCAGGTTCAGTGGTTTGGACACACATCCATTAATTGCAACTCCCAGAAGATGCTCACATATCCCTCAGACCACCTTCCCCCAAGACCGCCCAGCCCTTAGCCCAACGTGGTCAATGCATCTTGTGAAAAGACTCCCGCTGACTCCAGGTCTGCAGAGTATAAAACTGTAAACAGCTGAGGTTTCCTGTATTGCTGAGATACTAATTTTCTATATGTAAAGGTAAAGAGACACCTGACCATTAGGTCCAGTTCGCGGATGACTCTGGGGTTGCGTGCTCATCTCGCTTTACTGGCCGAGGGAGCCGGCGTCGGTGGGCCCGGCTCCTGCACGTACTCCTGACATTCATGGTTCATTTTACTTATCATCCCTGCATATTTTGCTATACTCAACCTAATTGTTTCTCCATTTTACATCCATGAAATATTTACCATACTGCTGAATTTATCTAAATGCTACTAGCGTTTTCAGTTGTACACAGTTGTTTTCTAAATATTCAGCAAAAAAGAATCCACTCCTCTTTGAATAAAGATTCTTCTTGCTCTCTTATTCTATAAATTAAAACGCTGCTTCCACAAATTCTATCAATCTTCCTTACTGGGGTTCTCACTCATTTTCCATCTTTGGGCTTGCAAAATTTGAGCCGCCATGGTTGCGTACATAAATATTTTTTTCTGACAACTGGGAACTTCAGAGTGTACTATTCCTACCAAAAAGGCCTCAGGGTTTTTTTGAGGGGGAATGTTTTAAATATTTTTTTAACTCATTGTAGATTTCCCAATAGTCTTTAACCATTTTACATGTCCACCACATGTGAAGAAATGTTCCTTCCATTTCTCTGCATTTCTGACACAGATCTGATTCTACTTTGTACATCTTAACCAACCTACTCAGAGTTAAATACCATCTAGGCATCATTTGCATATAATTCTCTTTCAAAGTATAACATGCGGTAAATTTCAAATCATTTTTCCAGAGTTCCCCCCAAAGGTTTAGGTCTATGTTATGTCCTATATCCATTGCCCAGTGGGTTATTGAAACTTGGACTAACTCATCTTTCTTTTCCCATTGTAATAATAAGTTATACATTTGTGGTGTAGTGGTTAAGAGTGGTAGACTGGTAATCTGGTGAACCGCGTTCGCGTCTCCGCTCCCCCACATGCAGCTGCTGGGTGACCTTGGGCTAGTCACACTTCTTTGAAATCTCTCAGCCCCACTCACCTCACAGAGTATTTGTTGTGGGGGAGGAAGGGAAAGGAGAATGTGAACCGCTTTGAGACTCCTTCGGGTAGTGATAAAGTGGGATATCAAATCCAAACTCTTCTTCTTCTTTATCCTTATTCCATAATAATTCTCTTTCAGACTGTGAGCTTTGATCCAGAAACTCATTTTTAAAATCTAATTTAAACGTACAGTATCATATATTTGATGGTACAGTGTAACCAATCTGTAATTGGGCTCCTTACTTCTTCCACTGGTTTCAATCTAAGTTCCCTCTCTGTAAGCTCAAGTTCTAGTTTAAAGCTCTCCTGATCAGGTTCTCGAGATTCTTGCCAACTGCTGTGAGGTGCGGCCCATGTCTTGCCAGAAGTCCTTCCTCAAGGAAGCGGAGACCAGGATCCAAGAAGCCGACAGAAAGGAGTGATGGAAAGACCAACTGTCTTCCAAGTCACACCCGCTCCCTGCCCAGGGTCTCAGAGTCCCTTGCTATGTATTGAAGGCTGTGTGTGGCAGTACTATTTGTGCAGAAGAAACATCAAGCCATCAAACACATCCGCTCTTTCCTGCTGCTGTTGCTGCTTCTGCTGTTTGACTTTGGAAGTCAAAGAGTACTTTGGAAGTCTTCCTTGTTCCAGAGTACTTTGGAAGTCTTCCTTGTTCCAGAACATCCATTAACTTAGACAATGGCTGCTGTTGTACTGTCCTTGAAATTCTCCTCACCCTAACAATGCCTGCATTGCATCCCAAAGGAAATCATCAGCAAATCCGGCTGCCTGGCTGCTCACCTCTCATTCTAGGTAATTTACAGGCAGATTAAAAAGCACAGGTCCCAATCCCTGATCCGTTGGGGATGCCACTTTCTACATGGAAGACACTTTCTACATGGAAGACAGTCCATTCATTGCCACTCTCAGACTCCTGTTCCTTAAGCAGGGACTGGCAGAGGGACTGATGCAAAAGGCTTTCTCTTTTGCCCTGACATGTTTTCATAAGTGATGCCTTCTGGTGAGTAGGAGAGAAAACCAAGGCTTCAATATTTTGCACGATGTCCCTTTTGCTTTAACTTTGAAGGGGAATCACAGAATTGTAGAGTTGGAAGAGACCCCCAAGGGTCGTTCTTCCGGTGCGAGCGCCATTCCGAGCAGTCGGGAGCTGTCTCAGCTCCGAGACAGCTCCAGTGTCTTCGGGGATTGGAGCTACCGCAACCGCGCTGCGGGCTCCGTTAAACTGCGGGAAGAGCGTCCCGCAGGCTTGGGTTTCTAGCAGGTGCCAGAAGTCCCAACCCTGCTCTCAAGCAACCCTTGTAAAAGGGAGGCTTGAGCGAGCAGGGCTCCAGGACGGTGCTGAAGAAGCCATCTCTAACCGAAGGCACGAAGCAGCGGGAACTGCCAGATTTTGAGTGCTCCGCTTTTCCTCAATTTGGATCTAAAACAAGGACTCTGTAAGTACAGGGCTTAATTTGAATCTAAAAGGCTGAAATTTGGCTTACGGAGAGAGATTTAAAATGAGGAAGTCCGTCTCTCTCTGACAGCAGCAAGATCAAAGTAACGTCAATGAAGCTGGAGCCGCTTAAGACTTGCTTTAAAGTTTAACGCTGATTTTGTATACTTAAGAAAACCCTGTTTGGGGGTAAGATTGGGAGTTTGATTTATTTCTTCTTGTGGACTATAAATTAAAAGGAGAGATACCGCTAACCCTCTGGTTAAGGAGACTGGGTCAGGCAAGGAATGGCGGTTTTGGTTTGGATTGCGCAGCTGGAAAAATACTGAGACCTCATCTCTTCCTGCCCACTCAAATCCCACGGTGTCCTTGAAGTGTTAGACTCAACAATGACACCACTCCAGGAAAGAATATTGTTCGAACTGCAACTACTTCAACAGAATGTTTTAGACAAGTTTGTCCAGATTGGAGCTACTTTGCATAACTGTTCTATATACCCACTCGATGAAAAAGATGGAAATAATGCTGATCCAGAGGATTTTTCTGAAGGGGAGAATACACAAGGTGGAAAACAAGAAAGGCTTCCTGTTGTAATTTGTCCAGGGAAACGGGAACAACGGGCATGCTCCCTGCTGGCCCAAACACCCCCCCGGCCGAACTGCCGGCCGAACTTCAAAGCCCTGGAACAGCAGCAGAGACCAGAGACCTAGCTTCAGAAAGCCAGGCACTCTTTCTGTCGATACAGCAGCAGAAGATGCACCACAGAGGCTGGCATGAGCATTACAGTTAATCATTTATTAGGCGAACATGAGGACAAAAGAAAGCACACGTGCAGTCACGGAAAACGAAAGAGAAAGTACAGACTGAGGAACGGAAGTTCCCAGCAGCACACTGGAACACTATACAGACATGTGATAAGCTCCCATCCTCAGTCTGTTATTAAGGTGGAATGGGAATTACAACACTTCCTTGGCGTGAGAGGCGGGGAGCCCAAAGTTTGGACAGTACAGAGAACCCCTGGGGTGGCAGCCCAGAGGTTCGAGAACAACAATCATGGAAAATGCAATACGGAGCTGAGAGTGGAGGAAATATACTTTGTGATAAAGTGGCTGCAACTGTTCATCAGGAAGAATGCTACATTCTGGAGAAGTGGAAGCTACAATTGAAGGAAATAACAGAAGGGAAAGAAGTAAAACTGAACATGAAGGAAGAAGAAACTGGACTGGGGGAATGTTGGGGGGGGAGACCGGTGGGGGATGGGAAAGGTAAAGGAAAGGGTGATGATGGACAGGAGGGGGGTGGGGTAAAGTATGAATTAATGGAGATATTATAAGGACTGACCACAGCACTCCGACACCAGAGGGAAAACGGACTATGAGATGGAAGAAACACTTAGGTATTTGTCAATATGTGTTGATTTTTTATATATTTGAAATTGGAATCAGATGAAATATAGGCTACAGCACAACAAAGTTAAGTGAAGAGAGGATAAAAGAAGTGGCGAAGTAGAATTTGATGTTTTATTTGATAAGAATAAGATTTAGGATTTAAAATATGTGGATTATAATTGTAAGACTAAGAATAGATGTAAGAAAGTAGATTTACAATGTTACAAAGTTACTAAAGAAGATTAGAAATGAACGCAAAAGAGAGGATGTGAGGAAGTCCCAAGTTTAGGATTATAAAGAAGATAAGGATGAGTTAATAACTGTTTTGTTTGTGTGTATTTTGTGTGGTTTTGGTAGTGTATGTATTTGTGTTTTGTGTATTTTGGTTATTAAAATCCAATAAATTCTTTTGGGGGGGGAAAGGAAGAGACCCCCAAGGGTCATCTAGTCCAACCCCGCTGCAACGCAGGAGTCGCAGCTCTGTCCCTGGAGGCTCAGGTGGCCTCTGGGGCTAGAAGGGCCTTTGGTTCAACAGCTACGGCCATTCCTGGACTGGAAGAGCCTGGCCAGGCATTAATTGGCTGCAACTGCTGGATTACTGCAATGCGCTCTCTGTGGGGCTGCCTTCATGCATGAGCCAGAAGCTGCAGTCAATGCAGAATGCTGCAGCACAATTGCTGGTGGGAGTGAGGGCCATGCTAGCATTTAACACCTTCACTGCTCAGAGATCCGCCCTGGTTGGTGATCTGCTTACCAGACCAAGTTCAAGGTATTACTTGTAGTTATAACACTCTTAACAACTTGAGACCATTTACCTGTGAGATCACCTGGACCTCCCCCCCTGTCCCCGGCTGATCTAATCACCATTTATAACTAGGTCAGCGTTTGACATTTTAATGTATTTTTAAACTTTGTTGGAAGCTGCCCAGAGTGGCTGGGGTACAAATAAATTATGATTATGATTATGATTATGATTATGATTATTTTGCCAAAAACCTATGGATAGGTTTCCTGTGCTGTAAAAATCCCAGAGATTTATGAGGCCCAATTGTGAATCAGAGAGGAGCACTAAATCATCTGTGTTGTTGTTCAGTCGTTCAGTCGTGTCCGACTCTTCGTGACCCCATGGACCAGAGCACGCCAGGTACGCCTATCTTTCACTGCCTCCTGCAGTTTGGTCAGACTCATGTTGGTAGCTTCGAGAACACTGTCCCACCATCTCATCCTCTGTCGTCCCCTTCTCCTTGTGCCCTCAATCTTTCCCAGCATTAGGGTCTTTTCCACGGAGTCTTCTCTTCTCATGAGGTGGCCAAAGTATTGGAGCCTCAGCTTCAGGATCCGTCCTTCCAGTGAGCACTCAGGCCTGATTTCCTTAAGAATGGATAGGTTTGATCTTTTTGCAGACCATGGGACTCTCAAGAGTCTCCTCCAGCACCATAATTCAAAAGCATCCATTCTTCGGCGATCAGCCTTCTTTATGGTCCAGCTCTCACTTCCATATATCACTACTGGGAAAACCATAGCTTGATCTATACTATACAGACCTTTGTCGGCAAGTTGAGTCTCTGCTTTTTAAGATGCTGTCTAGGTTTGTCATTGCTTTCCTCCCAAGAAGCAGGCGTCTTTTAATTTTGTGCTGCTGCCACCATCTGCAGTCACCATGGAACCCAAGAAAGTAAAATCTCTCACTGCCATTTCTTCCCCTTCTATTTGCCAGGAGGTGATGGGATCATCTGTATATATATCATTAAGGAGATCTTTCTCCCTCACTAATTACCAGAGAGGGAGAGTTTGTGTTGACTAAATATGGCACCAAACCATTAATGTAAAAGTTAAAATGAGCAGGAGCCAGAATACAAACTAACTTCCCTCCTTGTGACATTTTGAAAGCATCAGTCGTCCCAACATTGAAACCTACTCTGACCCTCAGTTCTTGGATCAGTTGCAGAAGTCTGCAGTCAGGGTTGGCAATTTAACATTTCTTCCACAGCTTCAATAGATAGAGTCGAATGCAGGAGAAAGATCAACAAAGGCTACATAAAGATTATTCTTCATGTTCTCAGCATATTTCATTAAATTATGATTCGGAGTAAAACAATAAACAATGGTACTGCTTCCTCCTCTGAATTTCATGTGTTCTTCATAATTAATGTTTTTGTTTTGCAACCAGTCAGATAATTTTTGAAGGAGATATGCATATACAGGTAGCTTTGAGGAGATGTCTAACAAGCTGGTTGGCTGATAGTTTTGTGGATCTTTCCTTTCTTATAAATTGGAGAAATGACACTAGTTTTCCATGCAGAGGGCATTTGGCTTGTCTTGTTTATGGTGGTAAATAAGTCAGACAGGGGGTAAATAAACAGAATGAAACATGCACCACCATTTGTACATGTCTGGGCAGGTGGCAAAAAGAGTTCAGCGAAGCCCCCTGCCTGATGTCAAGAGGCAGGGAGTTCCAAAGAGTAGCTGCTGCACCCTTGAAGCACCAATTTCTTACAAATGTGGAAGGAGTATGATGTGGCGCCTGTAAAAGTGCGAGTTTTTTATTTTGGATCTGGTACTGGGGTCAGGTTGGTGGCAGGAGTGTGGTTCCCTGTGGAAGTTCAGTCTCCAAAAGTGGAAGTTCAGGCAAAGGGGAAACACCTTCCATATGGCGGTCTGTCTCCAAGAGGAGGGGGCAGCCTGCCTTTGTGAGAATCCACCTCACCCTGAACAAGTCAGGGGGGCTCGCATGGACTCCCTCTGCCATCTCAGTCTACGTGGGGAAAGGACTTAGGGGTCTTGGTGGACCACAAGCTGAACATGAGTCAACCGTGTGATGCAGCAGCAAAAAAGGTGAATGTTATTCTAGGCTGCCTCAACAGAAGTCTAGTCTCCAGAGCAAGGGGACTAATAGTAGCCCTCTCTTCTGCCTTGGTCAGACAAACACCTGGAATCCTGTGTCCAGTTCTGGGCGCCATAATTTAAGATGGATGTTGACAAGCTGGAAGGTGACCAAGATGTCCAAGGGTCTGGAAACTAAGCCTTATGAGGAGCAGTTGAAGGAGCTGGGTATGTCAAGCCTGGAAAAGAGGAGGCTGTGAGGAGATATGAGAGCCATCTTCCAATATCTTAAGGGATGTCACATGGAGGAGGGAGCGACACGAACCCATTGCAAGAGAGGAGATTCTGACGAAACATCAGGAAGAACTTTCTGACAGTAAGAGCTGTTGGGAAGTGGAGCAGATTCCCTTGGAAGATTGTGGACTCTCCTTCCCTGGAGATTTGAAAGCACAGGTTGGATGGGCACCTGCCAGGGATTGTTGAGTTGTGATTCTTGCTGCATTGCAGGGGGTTGGACTAGATGACCCTCTGATTCTATGACCCTATAATGACCCTCTGGTGTTCTTATTCCCTGGGGTCTGCCCTTTCCTAGGAGCCCCCTGAGGAAGGGGACCCTCCACCTTCCTGGGCAAGATCCAAACCATGGGAGAGAGGAGACCCAGCTGCCCAGAGAGGCAACCCTCTTGCTGCTGCCGCCGCTGTTGCTGCTGACCCACCTTCAGGGGGTGGGGGTGGGACTCTCCCTTTTCTCCTCGCCCCCCTTTCAGGTCCAAAACATTTTTCCAGGGTGGATGCTGAGCCATGGATCACAGGAGGCATTTAAAATAACTTTTGAGCAGCCTTTTGCCAGGCTTGTGTGTCCGCCCTGCACCCTGCCAGCTCCCCCCCCCTTCCAGGCACCTGCTACTCAGCCCCACCCACTGCCTAGCAGCAGCCAATCGCTGCCTTTCTCGGCCAGCCTTCCCCTCCCCTCCCTCCTTCTCCCAGGTATGATAGCTCAGGGCTGCCCGCAGGAGCATCCAGCCTCAGCAGCCCTGAGAGGAGAGCAGCGCCAAGGAGCTGGGCAGGTAAGGGGCACCTATAGGGAGGGGGCTCCAGGGATCGAAACTCAGAGCCAGGGCTGCACCCCATCTCCAGGGGTGCCTCCCTTAGGCACAGACCCCCCACCCTGGGCAGCACAGAGGGGCAAGAATGGTCAAGGCTCCAGGGAGGGTATTTGTCTGGTTTCCTCAGGAATGAGACCAGGGAACGAGGGCAGCCTGCGCTCCTGCCAAGTCCACGAGGCCCCACATGGCACGGGAGTTTATGGTTTTCTGTCCCAGAGGGGGCTCATTCCTGAGATGCAAGTACTGTAGAGGGGTTTTCTCTAATCTGCTAACGCCGCCCTCTTAACACTGGGATTTGCAGGCCCTTCCAAAACCCAGCTGGGCCTCCCCCTCTAATTTTTGTCCCTCTGCTGTCACCCCGCTTCTCTCCCCCCGCTGTTGCTCTGACCCTGTAGGCATTTGAGGGGGGGCATGGTCTGGGGTTCCCACTTCGGAGCCACGCTTTCTGGTTCAAAGACTTCCAGCTATTACTCAGTGCTGAGAAAAAGGCACTCTGCACATGCTGGGGGGGGGGGAATCCTTCCTGGATATATATATATATTTATTATTTCTATAGCACTTCAGAAAGTTCCTCGAAAAGCGAAGTCAGGCAGGCCCTCCAAAAATATCTCGTGGCCCGTTGCGAAGTGGCGATCCTGCAGTCAGAGCAGATTCTTGGCTGCCGCTCTACGAGGTTGGAAGAGTGAGAGGCGAGGCATTGCGTTGCCGGGGAGGGTGAGCTAGATGGCCCTTGGGGTCCCTTCTGACTTTATGATTCTCTGAGACCCTCCAGACCTCCTCTTCCCATTACGACCCTCCCCAAGAACTCCGTTTCACCCGCCATTAAAGTAAAGCAAGAAAACAAGGGAGATGTTGCAATATCTGAATTCAGATAAGTTGCCTAAAATATGAAAACAAAACCCTCGTTCTGCGCTTTACAGCAGATTGAAGTCCACAGACTTTTACCCCGGAGATTCCGGCAGCAGCGGCTCAGCTCTGATCAGGAAGCGCTGCCAAGCAGTTCAGATTCAGCAAAGCGCAGCAACCGGTCCGGGAGAGGAGGTCTTGCAAAGCCTTGCGCTCGGCTCCATCGGGGTGGGTTGTGGTTGCTAAAAGGGGCGGCCCAAAAGCCGAGCTTCCCTCTGTCAAGCAGAACGCCTGGCCGAACTGCTCAGCTCTTCTCCACGGTGCCACCAATGGGAGATTTTCTCCCACCGCAAGTAGCGGGGCTGGGGCTGATCCAGACTTGGGATGGCAGCATGCAAGGCAGGGAAGGGTTAAAGACTCTCTTCCCCTCCCTCTGTGGACGCTGCCCCCCCCCAAACCCATTCGTACAATAGCTACTTGTAGGGAGGTTTCCATGTCCAAACTGGATCGGAGCATTCACCGTTAATTAAAATCAGAGTTTTCTGCTAGCTCTTGACGACAGCTGCGTGGGACGGTGCACCTGCCTTCCATGCGGAAATAAGATCCCGGGCACCTCCAACTTGGGATGCGCAAGACCCCTTGCTTGATGCGGGGCAGGTTTTAATAGGTAGGAGACGATATACTAATTGCAATTTCTGCCTCCAGGCACCCACATTTGTGGGCTGAGTTGAGCATCCCACCCTCAGCAGCAGAACTGAAGAAGGTTGCGAAGCCTTCGATTAAGTAAGTTCGGCTATGAAGCGAGCTGGCTCTCCCTTTTCATTCATTTACCCGACTTAGCAAAGAAATCAGACAATGGACTGGAAGTAAGCTCAAAATATTATTCTCAGCAATAGCAGCAGCAAAACCTAAGCAGGTAAAATACTTGTATTCACAGTAAAAACAGTCTCAGGCACGTGCACAAGCACAGGGCAGGTCTGCCCTCATCGCTGTCGGAAGAGAAAGAGGGTGGGGGAGGAAAGAGGAAGGGGAAATGACATCACACAGAGCCCTCTCTACCAATTACATTTTCTATGGTCTGAGTCTCTGCCTATCAGCAATGCGACTCGGTGGTCCAGTTGGCACCTAAACTTGCTAACTAGCAAGAAGAACATCCTTGTGGGTCTTGACTGCCATCTCTCACACTTGAGACCCCGGAGAGCAGCTGCGGCTGCCAGTCAGTGTAGCCAACACTAAGGAAGAGTCAGGCTCAATATCAGGCATCTCCCCATCCCCATGTTGCCTTCCTTTCCGCCGCCCTTTCAAGATGCTGAAACTGCTCTGGAGAAAGACGGGGGACCAGGATCCCGCCCCTGAGTCGCAGGGCATTCATTCCCTGACCCCACTTTCTGATGCCTCCCTGTTTCTCCCGCAGGGCGAGATGTGGTCCTCTGCTTTGTCCGTCTTCGGCCTCCTGGCCTGGGCCGCCTCCGGCCTCCCCCCGCAGAGCCCCCAGGAGGTCTCCATCTTCTCCGACTTGACTCCGGCGGAGCTGCGGGCCGTGCGGGACTTTCTGATGGGCCGGCCAGAGCTGGGCCTCCAGGCCGATCCCGCCAAATCCCTGGCCAAGAACAGCCTCTTCTTGGTGGAGCTCTTGGTCCCGAAGAAAGGGCGCGCCTTGCAGTACCTGGAGTCCGGGGGGCGCCGCCCTCGACGCCAGGCTAGAGCCGTGGTCTTCTTCGGGGCCGAGGCGCAGCCCAACGTCACCGAGTACGTGGTGTGGCCCCTGCCTGCGCCCACCTCCTACCGCCCCTGGGGGAAGCCGGCTCCCTTCGCCGCCCGGCCGATGTCGCAGCTGGAGTTCGCGCTGCTCTCGCAGAGGCTGGAGGAGAGCCTGGCTCCGCTGCAGAAGTTCCTCCGGGACGCCTCGGGCTTCGGCTTCGGCGACTGCGGCGACCGGTGCCTGACCCTCACGGAGGTGGCCCCGCGTGGCCTGGCCTCGGGCGAGCGGCGCACGTGGCTGATCCTCCAGCGCTTCGTGGAGGGCTATTTCCTGCACCCGGTGGGCCTGGAGGTCCTCTTCGACCACCGGGCGCTCGAGCCGCGCCTCTGGCACGTGCAGAAGCTCTGGTACAACGGGCGCTACTTCAGCAGCGCCGAGGAGCTGGCCCAGCTGTACGCCTCGGGCGGCGTGCCCGTCGTGCCTCTGCCGCCGCACCCGGAGGAGAGCCTCTTCTCCACCTTCGTGCCGCGGGGGAGCTTCTCGGCGGGGCCCCCGACGGACGCGCACGGCGCCAAGGTGTGCGAGCCGCAGGGCCGCCGCTACTCGGTGCGCGGCAACCTGGTGGAGTACAGCGGCTGGAGCCTGGCTTTCCGCCTGCGCACGTCCACGGGGCTGCAGCTCTTCGACGTGCGCTTCAACGGGGAGCGCGTCGCCTACGAGGTGAGCGTGCAGGAAGCCATCGCCTTCTACGGGGGGAACACGCCGGCCGCCATGCAGACCAAGTACATCGACGTGGGCTGGGGCATGGGCTCCGTGACGCACGAGCTGGCGCCCGGAGTCGACTGCCCCGAGGGCGCCACGTTCCTGGACGCCCACCACCTGTACGACGCCGAGGGCCCCGTGCGCTTCCCGCGCGCAATCTGCATCTTCGAGCTACCCACGGGGGTCCCTCTGCGCCGCCACTTCGACAGCGACTTCCGCGGCGGCTCGCACTTCTACGCGGGCGTGGAGGGCACCGCGCTGGTCTTGCGCACCACGTCCACGGTCTACAACTACGACTACATCTGGGACTTCCTGCTCTACCCCAACGGGGTCCTGGAGACCAAGGTGCACGCCACGGGCTACGTGCACGCCACCTTCTACACGCCCGAGGGGCTCCGCTACGGGAACCGCCTGCAGGAACACGTGCTGGGTAACATCCACACGCACCTGGTGCACTACAAGGTCGACCTGGACGTCGCAGGTGGGGCCCTCGCTCGCTCCCAGAAAGGGGCGCGGGGGGGCGGGAGTCGGGGAGGCCCTAAGCCCAGTCCATCCTCAGTCGCAAGAGCCCCCCTTCCCCTTCCCCGCTACGGAACAGGCCGAGCTCCGAGGAATTGCTTCTGTTTGCAGCTATGGCTGCTTTTATAGCATCGTAGGGGTCGAAGGGACCCCGAGGGTCATGTAGTCCGACCCCTTGCAATGCAAGAATCACAGAACCCTAGGCAGGTGGTGACTCAACGCCCCCCCCCCCCCAAGGAGAGCCCACCGCCTCCCAAGGTTGTCCGTTCTGCTGTCCAGCAGCTCTTGCCATCAGGATGCACGTCCGAAGAAGAGCCAGCCCCGCCCCCCCACTATATTTAAGGGTCTGGTGACTTCCGTTTCAGTGTATCTGAAGAAGTGTGCATGCACACGAAAGCTCATACCAAGAACAAACTTAGTTGGTCTCTAAGGTGCTACTGGAAAGAATTTTTTTTATTTTGTTTTGGAGGGGCGGCTGTGATGTTTTCGCAAGCCGCTCTCCTCGCCCCACGCGCAGGTCCAGAGTCTCGGGGGCAAGAGGCGCCTCGTTCTATCCTCAGGCAACCCCGGGAGATAACGCTGGACTCTCGAAGGCCTAGCGGGGCGGGGCGGGGGCTCCTGTGGCAGAGGTGCTCGAAGGCAGGCAGGCAAGGGGGAGGTCCCAGTCCCTGCCTCCAAGCGCCAGAGGAGCTGCCCCCCCCCCGGCCTCCCAGTCACTCTGGACTAGAGGCTCCATCGCAAGGTCTGCAGAACAGAGGTGGCTCTCCCCACAATCTCTGCTTCTTGAATTTGTAGGGCAGCAGTTACCATTGGGGGGGGGGGGCGGGCGTCCCGCCCCGCCCCGCCCCGCCCCGCCCCGCCCCGCTTGGTTCCATCAACTTATCCCCCGTGCCCCCAACCCTACAAAAAGCATTATATTCAGAATATTGGTCTGTACAACCATCTCAGGAAGATAAGCATAGAATCGGGGAATGATAGAGTTGGAAGGGACCCCAACGGTCATCTAGTCCAACCCCCTGCAAGCCACAACGTAATAAAATTAAAACAGGGACAATTAATTGCACATTCAAGCAAACTCCGATAAATACTGATTAGTTTAACTAATTCAACAAAATTGATGCACTTCATTCAGCGACTGCAGTTTTTCAAAGCCTGGCATTTGCACCTGTAGCCCCCCCCTGCCCCGTAGCGCCCCCAGGGATTCCCCCTTCCCCCTTTGGGAACCCTTGTTGTGAGACGGGAACCTTTTACTGTTAAATTATTGGTCCGCCCTCCCTTCTGCTGGGGCTGCCGCTGCCGGCTCTCCTGGCCCCGCTGCAAGCTGCATGCCCCGCGGGGCAGAGGAGGAACTTTGGGGCTGGCCCCTTTTGCCGTGCCAGGCGCCCTCCTTGGCATTAGCGAGCCCCCACCCGGCCACCCCGCACCCTCAGGGCCCCCTGTCGGTTCTCCTGACCCCCGTCCCTCCTCCTCTCCCCCCTGCAGGCCTGGGGAACAGCTTCGAGACGCTGGACGTGGCTCTGGAGAACATCTCTCTGCCTTGGGAGCCGAGCCGGCCGCTGGTGCAGCCGCGCCTGGAGCCTCAGCCGCGGCTCCGCGAGCGCCAGGCCGCCTTCCCCTTCGGCAAGCCGCTGCCCCGCTACCTGCTCTTCGGCAACCCGGGGAAGCCGAACCGCTGGGGCCACCGGCGCAGCTACCGCCTGCAGCTCAGCTCGCACGCCGACCGCGTCCTGCCCCGCGGATGGCAGGAGGAGCGCGGCATCACCTGGAGCAGGTAGGGCGGGCGGGCGGGGGCGGGCAGATGAGCTGGGACGCCAAGCGGGAGGGCAGCCCCCACCCCACTTCCCAGCCAAAGGGAGCGGCGGGTTGCCCACGCGTGGACCAGACGGTTTCACTCCCGGCTGTTGGGCCAAGGGAGCGGCAGGTGGGACGGAGGCAGGAATTGCTCCCGAGGAGCAGCTGCTGGACAGCCACGTGGGGACGGTACTGCTCTGGCCCTGGGCCCCTGCTTCATAGAATGATGGAATTCTAGCGTTGGAAGGGACCCTGAGGGTCAACTAGTCCAACCTCCAGCAAGGCAGGAATATGCAGCTGTCCCATATCAGGATGGAACCTGCAACCTTGGAATTATCAGCCCCACTCTCTAACCAACGGAGCTATTCAGGCTTGAGCTTCATTAACCTGTAACCCCAAAATTTTGGATCTCCTCCAAACTGGTGCCAAAGTTTTGTGCCCGTTTGGACCGGAAATTCCACATTTTGCACTGCCCCTCAAACTGAGTAATTGACACAGCAAACTGGGGTTCCAGGTTAACACCCCAAAATCCAGCATGGTCTGATCCCCCCCCAAAAAATTCAGGGTTACATTTTATTGAAGCTTGCTGCTTGCCTGTGGGTTTAAGAACCTAAGGAGAGCCTGCTGGATGAGGCCAAGGGGGGCCCATCCGCTCCATCCTCCTGTTGTCACTGTGACCGGCCAGATACCCCAATGGGAAACCTGCAGAGAGCCTCTCTCCCCTCCTGTGGCTTCCAGAAACCGGCATTCAGAATCATCTCTGCCTCTGAGTGTGGAGGGCAGAGGACAGCCATCCTGGCTGGGAGCTGGCGCTAGATCTCTCCTCCATGAGCTCAAGAATCCCTGGTTAAATATCTGCTTAAAATTCTCCGAGGAAGGAGAGTCCCCCACTTTTGAGGGAGCCTGCCCCCCTGTGGAACAGATGGGGAGAAGGGAGCCTCCTTGATCCAGCGGGCAGGAGGTGTTGGGTGGCCTCTCTTTGATGGGGTGGGCTTAGGGGCACCCATGCCCTGGCCCCATGTCCGGGGACTGAGGGGACGTGTCCCTCCGGCAGGTACCCCTTAGCGGTGACCCAGCATCACGACAATGAGGACACCAGCAGCAGCCTCTACATCCAGAACGACCCCTGGAGCCCCACGGTCAGCTTTGAGAACTTCCTCCAGAACGACGAGAGCCTGGAGGACCAGGTGAGGGCAGCCTGGGGGTGGGGGGCAGGAAGAGGAGGAGCAGGGCGGCTCTCTTGGGGTTTTGGGGGAGCACACGTGGAGATCATGCTCAGCGATGCTTCTCCCTCCGGCAGGACCTGGTGGCCTGGGTGACGGTGGGCTTCCTCCACATCCCCCACTCGGAGGACATCCCCAACACGTCCACGCCAGGCAACGTGGTGGGCTTCTACCTGCGACCCTTCAACTTCTTTGACGAAGACCCCTCTGTGGCCTCGCAACGCACCATCATCGTGCGCCCCTCTGAGCCTGGGGACAGGTCTGGGGTGCATGTCCAGCGTTGGACCCCAGCCGACCCCATGCCCTGCGTCTCCGAGGAGCCCTTCAGCTACAATGGCACCTACTGGCAGGTGTAGCCCAGCCCCAGGCAGGATTTGTCCCATCTTCTTCCTCTCCACCCTTCAAACCCCAACCCAAAGTGGCGGCCAGGACATTGACCTCTCCCCCTTGGCACTCCTGGCTTGCACCAAAGCCCACCCCCCAGATCCAACCCCCCCCTACTTCAGGCTTCCTGTGCACCTCAGACACGGGCAGGGGGGCAGCTGGGTGAAAGGGGGCAGCTGCCCCTCCAACATGAGGGAACTGATTTCCTGGGGCACAAAATCAGTTGCATATTAGGAGTTTTTTTTTGGGGGGGGGGTTCATTCTCCCACACCACACACCTGTTTGAGAGTAGACTCAAGACAGCCAACAGGAAGGACTTCTCCAGGTGATAAGAATAGAGGAAGAGCATGTGCTGGATCAGGCCAGAGGCCCATCTAGCCAAGCACCTTCTCCTCACAGGGGCTGACCAGATGCATCCATGCCGTGGAATTTGCTGCCACGGGACGTGGAAAATACCATGTGTGTGTGTCAGTGGCTTGAGTAAATTCATAGAATCCTAGAGTTGGAAGAGACCACAAGGGCCATCCAGTCCAACCCCCTGCCAAGCAGGAAACACCATCAAAGCATTCCTGACAGATGGCTGTCAAGCCTCTGCTTAAAGACCTCCAAAGAAGGAGACTCCACCACACTCCTTGGCAGCAAATTCCACTGTCGAACAGCTCTCACTGTCAGGAAGTTCTTCCTAATGTTTATTGCTAGAGAGGAGGAGGAGGGCAGGTGTGCCAGCAGCTATTACTCACAGGAGCTAAGTAGAACCTCCATGTGCAGAGAGGGTCTACCACTGAGCATTGTCCTCTGGGGACACAGGGCAGGGAGGAGGGCCTGATGGCCACAGGCCTAGCTTGTGGGGCTCCCCAAAGCACTGGACGCTGGACTCAAGTGAGTTTTCCTGCTACAAATCTCCATTTAGTTATATGTAAAGGTCATAAAATAACTAAACAACTAAGAGCATGAGAAGAGCATCTGCTGGATGAGGCCAGTGGCCCATCTGGTCCTGCATCCTGTTCTCCCGGTGGCCAACCAGGTCAATAGGAAGCCCACTATCCGGTTTTGAACTCAAGACCCTCTCCCCTCTTGTGGCTTCCAGTGACTGCTGTTCAGAAGCATTGCTGCCTCTGAGTGTGGACGGCCCTCCGTGAATTTGTCTGACCCCCTTTTAAAGCCATACAGCCCTCACGGTCTCCTGCCGGAGGGAGTCCCACGGTTTAACTATGCATTGTGAGAAAAAGCACTTTATTGGATCCTTCCTGATAACTATTTAATTAAAACTCTTACGGTGACTCCAGTGGTTTTCTTCACCCAGCTTCACACATCTGGAAGAGGTGGAGCGAAATCCCTTTCCTGTCTCCTCCTCGTCCTGTTTGCCAAGTTCACAGAAGAGTCCACCTCGGAGTCTTTCCCAAGCAGAGGATGGATTCTAACTATCAGAAGAGAGTCTTGCAATCCACCTGGGCAGTCCCTACATCAGACACCAGGGGGCGCTCAATAATCTCCCAGAAGAATCCCTATGGGGCAGTGGCTGACCTACATCTGGGGGGCTCTGAAGCTTGAGCTGACTCCCAAACTCTCGGTTTGAGTTGTGTGACTCAAACTGGGTCTTCTTGAATCCAAATGGTCAAGAAACATGGACTCAAGTCACTTCTTGGGCCCTGAAGCTGAAGCTCCACTTGTTTCATAGTAGATTCGCCCCCGGTCTGGGCTCCCCCTTTTAAGGTCGGGGTTTCCTGATATTGCCAAACTATTTGGAGAGCAGCGCAAAACTAAGAGGGTCTGTGAGGAGCTGCCAAGGGACCTCTCCAAACCGATCGAATGGTCACCCAAAGGGCAAATGCAATTCTATGGGGTGTAGTGGTTAGAGTCATGCCAGGACCTGGGAGGACAAGGTTCAAATCCCCCCACTCTGCTATGACACTCAGTGGGGGGCACTGGGGGCCAGTCAGCACCTCTCAGCCTAACCTATTTCATGATGTTGCTGTGGGATAAGATGGGGAGGAGGAAAACTAGGAATGCTCCTTGGAGAAAAAGTGGGGTATAAATGCAACCCATCAATCAAAGAAGTGACAAGTAACGCAGTTTGGCCGCAAAGCCCCTTGGCCCCTTCAGGCGAAGCCTTCTGAGGGGGCTTCTGTCACGGCCTCTTGTGGGAGTGGAATTGTAGAGCTGAAAGGGACCCCAAGGGTCATCTGGCCCAACCCCCGGGAAAGCAGGAATCTCAGTTAAGGGAATCCAACCTCTGCTTAAAAACCCTCAAGGAAGGAGAGTCCACCCCCTGCCAAGGGAGACCATTCTTACTGTCAGAAAGCTCTTCCTGGTGTTGAGTCGGAATCTCCTTTCTTGTAACTTCAAGCCATGGGTTCGAGTCCTGCCCTCTGGAGCAGAAAACAAGCTTGTTCCATCTGCCATGTGGCAGCCCTTGAGATATTTGAAGATGGCTCTCATATCTCCTCACAGCCTCCTCTTCTCCAGGCTAAACATCCCCAGCTCCTTCAACCCTTCCTCATCAGGCTTGCTTTCCAGACCCTCGATCATCTTGGTCTCCCTCTGCCCACCTTCCAGCTTGTCAACATTCTTCTTAAATTGTGGCGCCCAGAACTGGATACAGGATTCCAGGTGTGGTCTGACCAGGGCAGAAGGGGGGGGGGGCTATGACCTCCCTTGACCCAGACACAAGACACAATTCTCCTTTTTCTTTTGTTTTTTGCAAATTTGATGAGCACCCCCTCAATTCCTTCATCCAAATCATTTATAAAGACGTTGAACAACAATGGATCCAGGACAGAACCTTTCACCCCACCCCCCAATTTGTCACTTTTTCCAGGATGGAGGGCAGAGCATTCGGCTAGTAGCCCTCCCTAGCCCCTTCCTCCACAAATTCTCTTTTAACCCTTTCCTAGCGTTCCTGCTTAGCATGAAACAAAAATGGTGTCAAGGGAGTTTGCATTGCATGGCTGGTCCTACCCACCCCCAATCCCATTGCCACTGGCAGAACCCTAGGGCTGCCTCCTCTTAAAGGTAAAGGGACCCCTGACCATTAGGTCCAGTCACGGATGACTCTGGGGTTGCGGCGCTCATCTCGCTTTACAGGCCAAGGGAGCCGGCGTACAGCTTCCGGGTCATGTGGCCAGCATGACTAAGCCACTTCTGGCGAACCAGAGCAGTGCACGGAAACGCCATTTACCTTCCCGCCGGAACGGTACCTATTTATCTACTTGCACTTTGAAATTTTTTCGAACTGTTAGGTTGGCAGGAGCAGGAACCGAGCAACGGGGTGCGTCGCAGGGATTCGAACCGCCGACCTTCTGATCGGCAAGCCCTAGGCTCTGTGGTTTAACCCACAGCGCCACCCAGAGGCTGCCAAATCCCAAGCCCCCCTGCCCCCCCATATGCAGGTGGATCAAACACACAGAAAGCGTGGCAGGGCAGGCATCCAACTGGAAGTTTATTGGGCATCAGTTGCTAATGCTGAGTACAGCATGCAGGTTGGGGGGGGAGATATGGGGGGTGTCACGTGCATGTAGACATAAGGGTCTAGGAGGGCAGGAGGGCGCAGGGCCCTTTGGAGCACCCGTGGCATTCAAGGAAATGGGAGGGGGCCCTCCAGAGCCCCCCGCCCACTGATGGAGAAAGAAATGCCTTTGCCCCCACTTTGGAAGAAAGTGTCTTGTTTGTTGGAAAGAGATGAACTCATCCTTCCACCCCTCGGAGTGGGGCAGGAGAAGCAGCCAGCACAACCTCCTTGCCCCAACTCCTACTTCCAGGGGGCTGTGGATCTTATTGGGGGGCAGAGAGAGAGGTAGGGGTCACTCAGATGGCCTGAGAGGCTGCCCTGAGAGGAAGATCAGGAAGTTTTCCCACAGAGGGGAGGGTGACGAAATCAGCCACGGGGTGGGGGGGTGCGGGGGGAGAAGCCCTTGCAGACAACCAAACCCAGGAATTGTGCACAAGCCTCCACTTGCCTTTAGAGAGGGGCTGCCCCACAGCTTAAGCTTCTCCTGTGGGGATCTCACCTCTGGCAAGGGCACAAGGGGGGACCCACATGGGGGGAGGACCACTCACTTTCCTTTGACTCCTGTCGGGTGGCGGGGGTCACTCTCTCTTCCAGGTACTCCCCCAGCCTCCCTGCTCAGTTTCTCCCTCTTTCCTGCCCCCCCCCCCCCCGTGCCTCATCTCCTTCCTAGCTCTGTGGGCCCCCAGGCAACCCCACACTCACAAAACTTGCCTGCTGTGGCACTCTTCCCCATCGCCCCCCCACAGAAGACATACCCACCGGGATGACTGGTGGGAAACCTGGAGAGACTGGGGTCAATGGGAAGGGCTGGTGTCTGAAATGGGACTTCATGGCCACCCCTGACTCCAGAGGGCTGGCTCTAGGTGTCGTTCCCCCCCCCACACACACACACCAAGGGTCAATAGCTATGAGTGGGCACCTACAGAGGCAGATGGGGGCTGGGAGTGGGGCAGACCCCCCATTGTTGCAAGGGGTTGGACTAGATGACCCTTGGGGATCCCTTCTGACCCTACCATTCTGTGATTCTAAGCTAAGAGAGACCCCAGAAGGACCCACCTGGGCCAGAGGGGGAGCCTCCCTCTTCTTGCACCCCAATGCAGCCCCGCCTTCTCCCTGGACCCCTTGGGTGCCCCCCGGCTTCTTCCCTTTCCCCTCTGGCCCCTTCTTGGACCCACGGGTGGCTCTGCATGTCCTGCTGGTCTGATATGTTTGGGGATCACAAGGGAGGGGATTCTAACCCTTATCAGTATTATTAATAATAGTTGTTATTAGTCATTATTACAACTGCTATTCCTGCAAGCAATCAGTCCGCTCGCTGCCATCCACACCAGCCAATCGTCTGGCGGTCACCATGGCGACTGGCCCACCCCTGTTAGGCCAGCTAACATCACAGCGGGTGGGGGGGGCTGCCCCTGCTCTGGACACGCCCCCTGGGCAGCCAATCACCACCATCCTTGGGGCTCATGGTGCGCCCCCCTCTCCGACCACGACGGGTGGGGGGGCCACTTCCAACTCCCAGAAAGGCCCTCCGATGGGGCCGCTTCCGCAAAGTCCATTAACTGCCGGGGTCCGAGCAGTGTCTGTGCAAGTCTGTGGAGACGTCTGGAGGGGCTGGAGGCCGAGGGGGGGCAGGCAGCTGCCCTGGGAGCGAAAGGCGCCGAGGGGGGGCGGGGGGCAGCGGGTCCACCAGCAGCACCACATCCTGGGGGTGGGCTGAGTCCATGCAGGGTCCCGGGAAATGGGAAACCTGAAAAGGGGGGGTGGGAGAGAGAGAGACAGAGGAGACAGAGTCAGTCCAGGAGGAGGAGGAGGAGGAGAAGGGACCCCCCAAGGGTGCGAGGATCCTCTCTCCCCCTCACCCAATAGCATGTGAGACCCCAGGAACCAAAGTCCCATTTAAGATGGGATCGTCCTGTACTTAATTCCATTTTTATCTCTATTCCCTTATTTTTAACCAGAGTTTATCCTAAAATCCTCCTCCCCCTTAACACATTCCGTGTGTTTTCGGACTCAAGAGCTGCACTGTAAATTTCTGGGAAGTGGGGAATCTAATGAATCCACTTAAAATGTCAGGAGCGCCTTCTGGATCCGGCCAGGGACCCACCTGGTCCAACATCTTGTTCTCCCCGTGGGAGATTAGCAGCCTAACTTAACAAATGCATATTCTTGCTAGTTACCACAAGAAGCGGCTAAGGGTGGATCTACACACAGGAAAACCCCCTGCTATAAATAACTCACAAATTAATTTGTTATAGCAAAAGAAAAAAACACTATGTGAAATTGCATAGAAAAGCTTTGTGCTCTACAGCGCCATCTGGTGTTGCATGTTTATAACGCATTAAAAACACTGGGTTTTTTTTTTTTTACTAATGTAGCTGAGTGAGAAGTCATTTGAGCTGTATTGCTTAGGCAGAGCCCAAGACCATAGAAATGCAATTGGTAGAGAGGGCTTCGCGTGACATCATTTCCCCTCTTTGACCAGCGTTGGAGGCAGACATGCCTCTGCTTGTTCCAGCTTTGGCCAAATCCCTGAAGCTGGTCAGGCTGCAAATACCAGTCTTTTGCCGGCATGGCTCCCTCCCGACCCTCACCTGAGCTGGGGTGTGGAGCGCCTGAGGCCGGGTGGGGCTGATGGGCAGGGGGGGCTCCCCTGGGGCCGGCACGGGGCCCGGGGCCGCTGGAGGCAGCGGAGAGGAGACGGCGCTGTAGGCAGGAGGCACCAACATGGCCTGGCGCTGGAGGAGCTGCAGGATGGCCGACACGTCCGCGGTTAGGCGACTCTCCAGCCTGGAGGGAGAAGAGAACCACAGAATTGTAGAGTTGGAAGGGACCCCCAAGGGTCATCTAGTCTAACCCCTTTGCAGTGTTGGAACCACAGCTGGCAGTGGCTCCTGGCTGGTTGCCCAGGAAAGTACAAAGACAAGGAAAATTTTATTACTGTCCTTTTTTTACTTCAATCTTTACAGAGAGAGGCTACAGAACCCAGCCTCTTGGGTAAAGGCATTGTCCCAAGTGAATCTCCACCCCCCCCCGTCTCTCCCACTTCCTCATTGTCATGATCATCACCTCCTTTATGGGTGCTGCTACGTGCCCTCTGCCTTTGAGCTCTTTGCTCTCCTACTTTTAAGGCCCGCCAGGTTCTGGTGACTGGGAGCAGCTGCCGAGACCACATAACACCGGTCCTGAAAGACCTACATTGGCTCCCAGTACATTTCCAAGCACCATTCAAAGTGTTACTGCTGACCTTTCAAGCCCCAAACCAGGGGCTGGGAAAGTTTTTGTGGCTTGGGCCGGTTCACGGTCCCGCAGATGCCGCTGTGGGCTGGATTGTGCGCGGAGGAGGCATGTACAGCTTCCCATTGGCTGCAGGAGCTTCACGCCGGTTTAGCACGGCACACAGGAGCCGACCGAGCAGGCGGCGGGGGTCCATGGGCCAGTTAAACAACCCCTATGGGCCGCTTGTGGCACATGGGCCTTAGGTTGCTGACCCCTGCCCTAAACGGCCTAAGCCCAGTATACCTGAAGGAATGTCTCCCCCATCATTCTGCCCGGACACTGAGGTCCAGCTCTGAGGGCCTTCTGGCGGTTCCCTCCCTGCGAGAAGTGAGGTTACTGGGAACCAGGCAGAGGGCCTTCTCGGTGGTGGCGCCCTCCCATCAGGCGTCAAGGAAATAAACAATTACCTGATTTTTAGAAGACATCTGAAGGCAGCCCTGTTTAGGGGAGATTTTTAATGTTTGAGCTGGGAGGGTACAGGGCCTCCCCTCGCCCCCCCCCTCCAATACCTGTTGAGCTGCTTCTGGAGCAGGTCCAAGCGAGCCTCCAGCTCACAGCGCTGCCTCCGGCCGAGGGGGACGGTGCTGCCCAGTGGGATGTTGAGGGCGGTGTGGGCAGGCGCAGCGCAGCGGGGCAGCTCTTGGTACTGGTGCTCACGGCTCTCCCCCCAGAAGCTGAAGATATTGGACATGCCTGAAAAGGCCCCTGCGTAGAGGAGGAGGGAGAGAAATCAGAGAGTGGTGGAGCTGGAAGGGACCCCAAAGAGCCATCTAGTCCAGCCCTCTGCAATGCAGAAGAATCCCTGGCAGGGGGCCACCCACAGCCTTCAAAACCGAAATGGCAATTATGTTTGCCGGCTTCCGGTTCCTGTCCTGCGTCACGGCGATGGCTCTCTCAACATCGGAGAAAGACACAGGTTGAAGAAAAGAGGATAGAAGGACCAGTGGTCAGGGATGATGGGAATTGTAGTCCCAAAACATCTGGAGGGCCACATTTGGCCACCACTGGGTTAAACCATCCCCTATAAACCAGCATGGATCAGCAGGGGACGGGTGGAGGCGCTGGGTGCACACACTTCATTTGATGCGAAACCCCCCAAATTGCCATTGGATGCAGAAGTTCTCCTTAGAATCGGGTTTTAATTGGCATTAAGAACAGGCACACAGAACAGAGGAGATGGACATTATAACTGCGAAGAATCTGCTGCAAGAAAGGGAGGTTTGCAGTTGGGAGAAGATTCTGTCTTGTGCTGGAGGCGGATGGAGGGGGGGGGCTCTCTGCTACATTTTATGGAAGTTTTCACATTTTTGATTCGGCAACCCTCTCCTAATATTGAGATTTAAGATATACAAGTGAGGATGGTTTGATGTACGATGTAGAAGAAATATTTAAAAGAAGATGCAGAGCTGCGTGCGGCTTGAAAGGAGTAAAGTGGGGGGGGGCCTGGTTGTTTCGTTTGGAAGAATGTCACTGGGAGTTGGAGCCTACCCCCCCCCCCACCCCCAAAAAAGAGATCATGGAGATGTTGAGATATAACCTATCTTTTTAAAGTTACAGGTAGGTAGCCGTGTTGGTCTGCCATAGTCAAAAAAAAAAAAAAATTCCTTCCATTAGCACCTTAGAGACCAAGGTGGCGCTGTGAGTTAAACCACAGAGCCTAGGGCTTGCTGATCAGAAGGTCGGCGGTTCGAATCCCTGCCACGGGTTGAGCTCCTGTTGCTTGGTCCCAGGTCCTGCCCACCTAGCAGTTTGAAAGCACGTCAAAGTGCAAGTAGATAAATAGGGACCGCTCCAGCGGGAAGGTAAACGGCATTTCCGTGCGCTGCTCTGGTTCGCCAGAAGCAGCTTTGTCATGCTGGCCACATGACCCAGAAGCTGTCTGCGGACAAACGCTGGCTCCCTCAACCTATAGAGTGAGATGAGTGCCGCAACCCCAGAGTCGTCCGTGACTGGACCTGATGGTCAGGGGTCCCTTTACCTTTACCTTTAACAAAATAGAAAATTCCTTCCAGTAGCACCTTAGAGACCAACTGAGTTTGTTCTTGGTATGAGCTTTCATGTGCATGCAAGGTATCTGGAGAAGTGTGCATGCACACGAAAGCTGATACCAAGAACAAACTTAGTTGGTCTCTAAGGTGCTACTAGAAGGAATTATTTTATTTTATATTATTTTGTTTTGACTTTTTGGGTGTTAGAAGAGGAATGGCGCTGCCTTTCCCCTCCCTTCCCAACCAGAGGAGGAAACTGTGAATCTCTGGAACTTGTTGACTTGCCAGTGGAAGGGAATTTGGAACTGCTTGAGTATTATGGGAAGGAGCCGAGCCACAGAAAAAAGAGGGTTCAACCTTGAAGTTGCAGCTCCGCCCCAAGCAGGCTGCAATACAAGAACAGTGGGACTAAGGAGAGGCTCACAACTGACTTTGGGATGTGGCGCATGCAGAATGAAAAGGACAAAGCTTTGGTTCCTCACTTGAAGCCTTTTTTTGGGAAGTCAAATAATATACTAACGCGAAATCACTAAGAGTGCAGCTGTTAACTATGTGCTAATTTTGAAAAATGGAATGTAATAGAAATAAATAAGAATATGTAATGCAGTAATATTAGATCATAAAGATCCATCCAGAATGGTGCACGGGAAGCCTAACAAAATTGTATTAATTTGGAACTAATTTGTGTAATTGGGTTTATACTGGAAAAAATAATTGACAATTATGTTTGCTAAACAGGCACGTGCAGGGGTCAAGACCCACAGAGTCCTTTAATCCCTAGAGGGGATTCTGTGAAGCGACATCCTTTGTTTGCCCAGGCAGGGAAAAGACAAGGGCTCTTAACCTTTTGTACTTCCACCTGAAGAACACTCTCTTTCTCGTCCTGCAGCCCCCAAGCAGAGGCGTCCTCTTTGATCTCAACCATGTATTTTCAGTAACTTAGAAGCAGTTTTGCTGGCTTGTATTCATTATTGCTCCCTGCCGAAGCCTGTGCAAGACTTTCATGTACCTGGTAACTAAACATTATATTTTTCATGCCTTATTTATGTCTATGTCTAGCTCTAGCTAAGATTAGACAGCCTTATTTCCTTAAAAAGGTAAAGGTAAAGGGACCCCTGACCGTTGGGTCCAGTCGTGTCCGACTCTGGGGTTGCGGCGCTCATCTCGCTTTACTGGCCGAGGGAGCCGGCGTACAGTTTCCGGGTCATGCAGGGACCGAGCAACGGGAGCTCACCCCATCGCGGGGATTTGTTTTTTTTTTTTAACAGAATTTATTAGCATTTTCATAATATAACACAAACCCAACCCCACACCTACAGATACAAAAACAAATACAAATACACATAATGTCAGGATTCTTCTTCTTATTTATATACCTTACAAAAAAAAAATTCTAGTTCTAAATCTTGACGTTTGACTTCCCCCGCCTATTCACCTTCGGTTTTAAATCAATATACTATTTCCTTAACAACTTTTCTCTATAAAAAAATTTAACTTTACTTAAAGAAAGAAAAGAAAACATACTTATCTTAATCTTTGCATTATAACCTAAATCATAACCAAATATTCTTATAGCTAAACTTATTTCTTCTATCCTTTATCATGCTGCTTTTAACTTAAGATTCAATATCTCCTTACTTATTTAAAATAAACTTGTAATTAACAGACTTCACACTCCAATTTCAGATACCATGGCAGACCATTTGGGTTATACATTTAGTACTTCAACCCACTCCCCCTCTGTCCATTGTCTTTTCCTGTCTTTCACCGGAACCAAATCTCCAATTATCTTCCTCTGAGTGTCCACAGGTCCAGGCAACATCCACAACAAACCCCGCATCAAGCCTCAGGGTCTTCATCACCTCCATGGGCTCCTCCGTTTCTTTTTCTTCTTCTTCTTGTAGAAATCTTAATTCGATGTCCCTTGCCCCCGAGCTGCCACCTCGGAGTCTGGATATTGTAAATTTTCCCGTTCCAGGGCTGCCACCCCCAGAAATCGGCTCCACCTCCTTTCGGAGTTGCCCAACCATTTCAAACCATCCTTCCAGCGCCCCTCCCAGCTCTTTGCCAAAGTTTGATTCCATTGTGTAAAACTTTTGAAAAGCCTCCTCTGTGGAAAGTAAGTCCTTTTTATTTATAATTCCACTCAAAACTTGTAGTTTTCGATTAAGCAGTTCCAGCTGCAAGACAGTGAGCATTTCCTCATCCTTTAAACCAGAGTTCAATACCAGTGCGAGCACAAAGTCCAGCATTTTAGGAGAGAGGGTGAGTATCAGATTTCAGTTTCTGTCTCTTCCTTCCTTTGTTTCAGTTTTTTCCCACGACAAACCAAGTCGTCGCCATTTCTCCGAAGCCGGAGTATAAAGACCAAAACTTCAAGTGGAGATATTTTTTCCCCAGTTAACCCCCCGAAGGGAAATCTCAACAGTCTCAGTTTTCAAATTCCAAATACTTTCTATTGATTGTTGTAGCAGCAGTCACTTAAAGAGTTAATTTCTTTCACCACCCGAAGGGAGGGAGGCGGGCTGCCTTTCTTCTTTCCCCCAGATCGTTCCAGGAATACAAAGAGTCAATCAATTACTCACAGCCTCTGGGTTCTTATCAGCTCCTTAAAGACAGGTAGAACTTAGACGCTCATCACAGGCTTTGTCGCCGCATTTACATCCCGGTTGGGGCATGTCCCCTATAGCCCGGCTCCGTCGTCCCTTCACCCCCACTCCCCCTTTACAGGGGGAGCGGGGGAAGGGTTCGGAGCCACAACGGGCACAGCCGGGGAGCCCAGGGTGCGGGACGCTCTTCCCGCACCCCAACCGGAGCCCCGCTATGCGGCTGCAGGGCTCCTAACCCCCAGGATGAACTGGGTGCTTCGCAGCCGAAGCATCCCACGACCACCCATAATGGCGTCAGCCGCCGGAAGTCCCCATCGTGGGGATTTGAACTGTTGACCTTCTGATCAGCAAGCCCTAGGCTCAGTGGTCTAGACCTCAGCACCACCCACATCCCTTACTTTCAGTTTAAATGCTGTGAAGGGTGCTATATTTTTAGCTCTGCAAAACCAATACTGTACTTTAAATTTCCTCTCCTACCGAATCAAATCCACGTCGAGGTGTGTGGCATTGCCAGCCTCAGGGTTTTAGGATACCTGTATCAATGCTACTGGGAATTTAGGATCAGAGCTGTGAGAGACCAGCGCCCTCCTCGGGGATCTGGGAGAGATTCAGGGAGCCTGGGCTGCCTTTACACTCAGAGTAACTCATAAGGAAACTGCCTGGGAAAGGTGGGCTGCATTGGTCTCAGAGTTCCTGGGATTAGGAAGTTTAGGGGGGGGGCTCTGCCAGGGAAACAAGCCAGCTGCTTTGATCTCAGGACTAGGATAAGGCAGGTGGGCTTTAGCCCTGCTGCCCCCCAAACTGGGTGCTGGTTGGACTGAGGGCACAGAGTCTCTTTAGAAGCAATTGCTCCCCTCCCACCTGGGCTGCCAGATTCAGTGGGAGGGGGTGGCACAGCGAAGAGTAAGGCTCATGGCCAAAACGGGAGGGGTCTTGTGTTGCAGCTGGACAAGGAAAGGTGTGGGAAAGGCTCTCTTGGGTGTCACCACCGACCAGCCTTCTCTGGCTTCCCAGAATTAGCCAGGTGCCGCTCTTGCATCTACAGGCCCCTTTCTCTGCAGCCGTGAGGGCTGCAAATTTCTTTTCTCAAAGGCACCAAGACTCTCACCATGTTATGTTGCACCATGATTCCCCTCCTCACCCGATGTAGGTGGGAATCGCAGCCTTTGGGCTGCTAATTTGGGGGTTGTGGCAACAGGACTTCCCCTGCCCCCCCCCGGCCTCATCAGGTCCAGGGCTGTGGCTAGGGGGTGGTGAGGTGGGGCCCTGCCAGGGGTTCAGGAAATGGGGGGGGAGTGCTAAATCGGCTAAAAATATGTCCATAAACATAAATATTGATTATTGCCTCATAAGAAAAGGTTTTTAATAGAGGGTGAGTTGAATGGGTGGGGTGGGGGTTGGAGGGGACGCAGAAAGAAGAGCTAATTTGTCCGTGGTTAGGGGGTGCAATCTGGACAGTTCTGCCAGGGGCTCGGATCCTGCCCTACCTGAGAGTGGGTTGCAGACGTCGCTGCGTTTGGGATCCGTGGCTTCAGGGGAGGGGGGCTGGCCGACGGGGTCTATGGGGTGGAAGGGCGACAGCTCTGGGGCACTGGAGACGGGGACGGGGATCTCCTCCTCATCACTGGAGGGCGGGCTGGACGCCACCGAGCTGCTGAGGCAGGGGTCCCATTTAGGGGGTCCGCGGGGAGCCCCCGGAGCTTGGCAGTTCTGGCCGACTTTTGGCTGGGCTTTTCCTTCCCCCGGAATCTCCTCATCTGTGGGGAGAAGGAGAAAAGGTTATTGGCCAGCCAGATCCAGTGAGTGGCAGTGCAGTGCAGTGGCTAGAGTGTTAGGGACTAGGACCTGGGGAAGGCCAGGGTACAAATCCACCTACTTGGCTCTGAAGCTCCCTGGGGGCCAGTCATGGCCTCCTCTCGGCCTAGCCTACCTCGCAGGGTCATTGTGGGGGTTAAATGAGGACAGGGAGAAAGCTCCTTCCAGCTATCCCAGCTGAGAGACCCAGAAGTAGCCGCTGCAGGAGCACCCATGGGAAAGGGAGCACAGTGGGTGTTGGGAGAGCCCTTGAGGTCATCCAATCCAACCCCCACCTCCTCACCTTTCTCGGTGCGGCGGCGGAAGGAGAGCTTGCGGCGCCGCAGGCGGTTGAAGCCGCCGTTCATCTCATCGCTGCTGGGCGACCCCGGGATCATGTTGGTCTGGAAGAGAAGGGGAGGCCATGAGAAGGGTGCCGGGGGTCTCCCAGGACTCCCACCTTCCTGACCCTGAGCTGGCCTGCCACAGAAGCCCACCCCCCCCCTTGGGTCTCCCGGGGGCGACAACTCACATCGCGCAAGTTGAAGGTGATCTCCAGGTTGGACCAGAAGTGGTCAGAGAACTCGGGGTACATGTCCAGCACCTCTAGCAGGTCCTCGCGGTGAATCTTGTGCAGGTCACAGTAGGTCAGGGCGCGCACGTCTGCGTTGGACTTGCCGGGCCGGGCGTACAGGTTGAGGGGCTCCCCAAAGATGTCGTTCTTCCCTGGGAAGGAGGAAGAGGAGGGGGAGAAACTGAGCCCTTGCACAGCAGGGAGAGGCGCCTAGAAGGCCCCGTAACGAGACTGCCCTCTTCGGCACCCTCTTGCACCCAGAGCTGGCTCTGCTGTTCCTCCAGAAACCCCACTCTGCCCCTTCTCCCTCTCGGGATGGGATCCCAGGCTCCTATGGATCTCAAGTATGAAGATCATGCCACACGGATGCAGCCCTGCCAGACGCTGAGCTGAAGCCTCAGTGGCCCGGAGTGCCTTCCATCATCTGCTGGTAGCCCAGCTATGCCCCTATCTGGACAGGGATAGCTTAACTACTAGAGAACCCCCGGGGGTCCCTTCCAACTCTGCAACACGGGGGCAGCTGCGTTTGGGCCTCTTCTCTGCCCATCACCTGCTCCCTGCAAGCTTTCTAGCTGCTAGCGCTGGTTGGTGCCACAGTCCCAGCCTTCCTGTGTCCTGGCGACCACGTGCCTCATGCACGAAAGGAGCCGTTTGGGGTTGGGGAGTTTGCCCAGCAAGTCACGAAATCATAGGACTGTACAGTTGGAAGGGACCCCAAGGGTCATCCAGTCCAACCCTCTGCAAAGTGACAGCTGATTGAGGACCAGAGCGTGTGTCTGGTGATCTCCAACATTCAGCAAGTTCCGAAGGCAGCAGGGACCTCCCTCCTGGCCATCGGGGGCATGCAAAGCTATTTGAAGACGCTGAGGGCCACAGGCAGTTTTGGGTGGTGATGATCTCAGGCAGGTGGGGGGGGGCAGGAACGGGAGGGGGGGAGAAATGGGCAGCTTTGAGCAACGCGGGTTCAGAGAGCTGAGAAGAGCTGCCTATAAATATCCTGGGATGCTCTGATTTGGTCCCAGGTGAGGGAGCTGCGTCTCAGAAGGAACAGCAGAGACTCATTAAGCGGGAGTCCGTCTCCCCAGGGCGAACAGGCGGCCCCAGATTTATTTGAGGATGGCTTCTTCCTCCTGGGCTCCGGCCACCTTGGAAGCTGGAGCCAGAGGAAGGAGAGGTTGCCGGGAGCCCTTGTTTCCTCTGGAAGGGCTGCTGGATCAGGCCAGGGGCCCATCTAGCCCAGCTTCCTGTTCTCACAGGAGCCGCCCAAGCAGGATCTGAGCACAAGAACAACTCTGCCCCCCCCCCCCGCCGTTTCCAGTATTTGGTGCCGCCAACTGTGGAGGCAGAACGCAGCCACCAAGAGCCCTCTCCTTCTTTTGAAGCCATCCAAGTTGGGGGCCAGCCCAGCCTCCTGTGGGAGGGAGTTCCACAGTTTAACTCTGTACTTTTATCCGTCCTGAATCTTCCAGCTTCCAGCTTCCTTGGATGCCCAGGAGTTCTAGTGTTACAAGAGGGGGAGAAAACAGTCTCTGTCCGCTTTCCCCACCCATGCCAGGCATCCTTCCATAAACTTCTATCATTGCAAACTTTCTTTAGGCAGAGGGCCTTCTCGGTGGTGGTGCCCGCCCTGTGGAATGCCCTCCCATCAGATGTCAAGGAGATAATTGAAGGCAACCCTGTTTAGGGGAGTTTTTAATGTCTGAGGTTTTATCGCTTTTATTATTATTATTATTATTATTATTATTATTATTATTATTATTATTATTATTATTATTTCTGTTGGGAGCTGCCCAGAGTGGCTGGGGAAACCCAGACAGATGGGCAGGGTAATAAATAATAACAATAACAATAACAATAACAATAATAAATCATCCATGGAGTTTTCTTGGCAGGGATACTGGAGTGGCTTGCCAGTTCCTCCTCCAGGTGTGCCTGGTGTGCTCTGGTCCATGGGGTCACGAAGAGTCGGACACGACTGAACGACTGAACAACAACAATAAAATAATCACCATCATCATCACCAGGGAGTTTTTAATGTCTGCTCTCTGGCCCCAGGGGAGACCCGTGGTCTCTTTCGCTGAGTGCGGGCTGCACTGACCGGCAGCCATGGCTCTCCAGGGATTCAGAGACGGCCGTCTCTCTGAGCCCTGCCTGGAGATGCCATTGGGAATCAGAGAACCAAAGAATTGCCAAATCACAGAATTGTAAAGAATTCTTCCGTGGAAAAATATTTCGGATGGGGAGAGTCGTTTGACAGTGGAACAGGTGACCTCAGAAGATGGTGGACTCTCCTTCCTTGGAGGTTTCAAGCTGGAGGCCAGGGGTTCCTTAGCTCTCATTCCTGCGTTGAAGGGGGTGGACCAGATGACCCTTGGGGGTCCCCTCCTCCCCTCTGATTCTATGAGCCCCTCACGTTCTGACTCAATGAGGGCCTGAAAAATCATGCTGGAAACATGAGGTGGGGGCATTCTGACTAAAGATAAGCCAAATAAAACACAGCAAAATTCAATGGGTCTTCTGCTCCTGGGGCCTTCCAATCTCTCCTGTCATGTTAAGTACAAGTGTTTAATTGAACATTGAAATGGAAAATAGCTCTGTATGTGTATTGCTAAAGGGAACATGGAAATTTCCATTTGCGCAAAGAAGGAGCTTGCATGGTGCCTAACAAGTTGATAATCAACTGTTGATGTATCTCTGCTAGCTCTTGCAGGAGGTGTTTAACTTCAGATCACCTGGGAGAGTTATTCAGTTACAAATCTCCACTTTGAGGGAGTTGTCATTGTTCTCAAGCCACCATAGAAGAAAGGGAAGCAAATGAGTCTTGCATAGAATCATAGAATTGTAGAGTTGGAAGGGACCCCAAGGGTCATCTAGTCCAACCCCCCTCCAAAGAGAAAGCAGCTCCAGGGGTGAGACAGACCTGCAACTCCTGGTCTGTCTGAAGTAATTTTATATTTGTAAGTTGAGCCTGTGCCTGGAGAAGCACATGCTTTTATGCAACTATTTGCTTGTAGCATCCGTTGTTTCTGTGTCTGTTTGAAGAAAGTTCCGTTAGCAAAGCTTTGGGACCATATTTTGGCCTGGACCATTTTTATTCCAAGCAGAGTTGGTTTTTATTCAAATTGTTGTGTGATATTAATATCTGCCATAGGACCCCCTCTGCCCCCCCTCACCTAGGATGGCCACGACCACGTCTCCCCGCAGAATCTCGATGGAGCCTCGGGAGATGAAGTAGAGGGCGGTGAGGACGTCTCCGGCGTGGACCAGCGTGTCTCCCGGGGGGGCGTGGGTGGTCTTGAACTTCATGGCCAGCGCCCGCAGGCACCCCTTGGTGGCTCCCTTGAAGGGGCGGCAGTTCTGCAGGAGGCTGCGGTTCAGGTGCAGGCAGATGTCCGCCTGCAGGCACTCGGGGAATCCTTTCAGCACCTGCGGGGTGGGGGAGAGAAGCGGGTTCGAATCAGCAGAGGAAGGAGCCTCTCTGTGGAAAACAGCCCTGCGCTCCAGGACGGTGGTGGAGAGGGAGGGACCTTTGCCAGCTGAGGGCCACATTTGCTCGTGGGAAGCAGTCCGGGAGCTCTGTGACTGTGGTGGGTGGGGCTAGAGGCAAAAAGAGGGGCCTATTGGACCTCTGTACCAGGCAAAAGACAAAGGTTTACGCCACACACATATGTCCAGGCCCGGCCCAGCCAGGGCAAAGCACCCGCTGTTCTGTTCCAACTTGGGTCCAGGGAACCTTAGGAACCGCCTGAACCCTTCTAATATCCCAGCTCCATCACTGAAGTCAGTGAGGCTCATTTGAAATGGAGCCTTCAGTACTGCGGGACTCCCTGCCACTGGAGATCCAGCAGGCGCTTCTGTGCCCATTTATAAACTCCTGCTGAAACTTTTTCTATTCTGCCAGACCTATGCAGGCAGTTAAGAAGGCATTCTTCCACAACAGCTGACCAATGCCTGTTTATAACTTTTTATTGTATGGTTAAAAAAAAAAAATTCATTGCAAACCACTTTGATATAATTTTAACGACACAGAGGTGTATAAACATTTTTCGAAATAAATAAGTGCTCGCCCCAAATACTTATTGTTTTACTTATTTAGTAAAACTGATACACCGCTTGATTGTAAAAATAAAATAAAAACCTCCACAAGGTGGTTTGCAAAAAAAAGGATAATAAAATCAAGAAAGCGGACAACAATAGTTTAAAACACACAAAAAGTTAAAAGACTAGGACAGGTTAAAACTCTCACCAGCTTTCTAAGCATCTGTACAGGTTTGTTGAAGCAAGAATGTTTTTAGCAAGTGCCAAAAAGAATACAGGGAAGGCGCCTACCTGATGTCAAGTGGCAGGGAGTTCCCAAGGGCAGGTGCTGCCACACTAAATGATCAAACGCTTACAAATGCAGAAAACAGGTGTTTTGTGGCACCTACAGTGGTGCCCACTCCACTGATGGAAGCGTTCAAGGGGGCACATGTGGGGCAAGGTGATCTGGCAGGTCACTTGTCCCGTAGGGAGGGAGCAGGGAAGCTTGGCTGCTCTGGCGATCCCTCTAAGCCGGTGCTGCGCATGGAGAGGCCCGGCCCACTCACCGCGTTCATGTCGATGCCGTTGGTGTAGGACCAGGCGTGCTGGAAGTATTCCTCCAGGCGCTGGCGAAGGGGGTTGGGGATCTGGTGGAAGCGGATGAACTCTCGCACCCGGAGCATCTGGGTGTGGTAGCGGGCCGTTCCCGAGTAGAGGCGCTGGATGATGGCTGACACGTTCCCAAAGATGCTGGCGTACATCAGGGCTGCGGGGAGGGAGGGACTCTGCATGAGGGTCTGTCTCTGCCCCAACTCTTCCCACATGCAAGGAGGAAATACCTGCTCAGCAATGCCTTCACCCCCTCCCAAAACATTATCTGCCCCTCCCTCAATACCTCAAGGACCACCTCTTCCCATATCAACCAACCCGGACCCTGAGATCATCTTCCGAGGCCCTCCTTCGTGTGCCTCCTCCTTGAGAAGTCTGGAGGGTGGCAACACGAAAACGGGGCCTTCTCTGCACTGGCTCCCCATCTGTGGAATGTTATCCTCAGGGAAGTTCATCTGGCGCCTTCATTATACACCTTTAGGCACCAGGAAACAAAAAGTTCCTTTTTAACCAGGCCTTGGGTTGACCTGATCAACATCAGATACCTTTTTTAAATGTGGCTTTTGGGGGGTGGTGGTATTGGGTTATTGCTTTTGGTTAGATTTTATATGTTGTGGTCATGTTGTGAACTGCCCTGAGACCTCCGGGTATAGGGTGGTGTATAAGTCAAAATAATAATAATAATAATAATAATAATAATAATAATAATAATAATAATAATAATCTCCTCCATCAAAGAGCTTCTCTCTGCTAAGTCCACCAGCCTTGTGTGTCTGATCAGAGGCTGCTTGCAGAGGTGCTTTCTGGCCCAGAATGTCAGGGAACCTCTGGAACTCTCTCCCACTGGACAATCCCAACGACTGGGCGTCTTTTAGTGCGTGTGCCGCGGGGGTCCATTGGGAAGAACTTTCTGATGGCGAGGCCCATTTGATGGTGGAACAGGATCCCTCCAAAGGGGATGGATTCTTGAGTTGAGATTCTATCTCCTTGATTCTGTGATCTGGAAAGGCGCCTGGTTGGGAGAGGCCGATCTCTGCAGGGGACGCTGGGTGTGCTTGGGTGGTGGAGAAGGGCCTTGCCCCCATAGCCTGCCCCCCCCGGCCCCCGCCCCACACTCACATCCGATGAGCATGACGCAGATGGAGAAGATCTTCTCGGGGTTGGTGTTGGGGGAGACGTTTCCGAAGCCCACGCTGGTGAGGCTGCTGAAGGTGAAGTAGAGGGCGGTGATGTACTTGTCCTTGATGGAGGGTCCCTGCTGGGGGGTGGTCTCGTTGTAGGGCTTCCCGATCTGGCTGCCCAGCGAGTGCAGCCAGCCGATGGTCTTGGACTCCATGTTGCCGATGGCGTACCAGATGCAGGCCAGCCAGTGCGCAATGAGGGCGAAGGTGCACATCAGCAGGAAGAGGACGGCCGCCCCGTACTCCGAGTAGCGGTCCAGCTTGCGCGCCACCCGCACCAGGCGCAGCAGGCGCGCCGTCTTCAGCAGCCCAATCAGGGTGGTGGTCTGCAGGGGAGGAGAGGGACTGTGAGGGCAGGAGCCCAGTGGGGAGACAGCACTAACCCTCCCCTCCAAATAGGGTTACTTGGCACAGAACCGTCAAACGATCTCACTGCGATTCCTGCACTGCAGGGGGTTGGAATAGATGGCCTTTGGGGGCCCCTTCCAACCCGACAGTTATGTGAGAAGGGACCCAAGGGGGACGATCTGCATCAAGATTTGGACCCCCTCCCCTGCAAAGAAAAAACCAAAACCCATACGTGGGCTTTGATTCCACCGCCTTCGAAATTTTGGTTTGCAGATTCCTTAATATTGTACTCTGTTGCACATGGGTTGCTCTCATACGCTGGTTTCTTGGGGGTCCAGAAAGCAATATACAAGGGAACCTTGGTTTTCAAACATAATCTGTTCCAGAGGTCCGTTCGACTTCCGAAACGTTCGAAAACCAAGGATCAAAGGGCTCTCAGCAAGTTCAATGGGGAAAAAGAGACACGCGCCTCGGAAGCTGTTCGACTTCTGAGGCACATTCAAAAACAGAAGCATTCACAACCCGGATTTTTGGCGTTTGGCCTCCAAAACATTCGGCAGCTGAGACGTGTGAAAACCAAGGTTTGACTGTATAAATAACTCCCATCCCCACCCCTCTTGTTATCCAAAGATGCCCAAGGGATCTTGCAAACTTCCCTTAGGAGACCTTGGGGCAAAAGAGGCTCCCCATCTCCTATCCATCCATCTCTTCCTCTTCACTTGCTCCTTCAGAGTCATGAGTTCCCATAAGAACCTCAGAAGAGCAGCAGCAGGATGAGGCCCAAGGGGGCCTGCCCAGTCCAGCATCCTGCCCCCCCCCCACAGTGGCCAGCCAAGGGGGAAGCCCAAGCGGGATGGGAGAGCGACAGCCGTCTCCCACTCTTGGTGGCTACTATCCTCAGGTAGACTGACTCTGTCCGTGGAGGCTCCATTTATCCCACTCCATTGGCCCACCTAGTCCAGCATCCCGTTCTCTCCGTGGCCAACAGGATACTCCACGGGGAATCATGTATGGTGATCCACGCTGGGTCCAAATGTGACCTAGCTCCGTTCGGAGGACTCACAGCCCAGGCTGCCCTGGGTCTTCCCACCCCCAGGAGTGGAAAGAGCGGACCACCCAGGTGCGCTTCTGGCTGAGTCTAGAGACCCCACCCATCTCTCAGCCTGCTCTCCGCAGCCAGGAGCAGACGCCCCCCCCACCCCGCTGAGGCTGCCGCATCTTGGCTGGCGCACCTGAGCCTCACAAATTCTCTTCCGCTTCCCCCCTCATGCACCTGGCGCACAGGATGGGGGGCTTCCCTCGGGGCCAGACCCAGTTTCCTCGCCAGCTCCTGCCTCTCCAGCTGCCCTGTGAACATGTGCAGGAGCTGTGGGGGTGGGCGAGAGATGTTCTTTGGGGTGCCAAGATTGCAGCCTCACATCCGAAGCAAAATCCCTCCCGGTCCTGGCTGATGGAGGCCGTGAACTCTCCACACAGACGGTGACGGGGTGGGTGGGGGTTGAGCTGAGAGGCAGGGGGTGAAAAGGACAGACACCCCCCCTCCAGCCACCCCTTCCTTAGGCTCCTGTGGCCGTCACTTCCCTGCCTCCTGGGTCTTCCACTTAGAAGCTGAGACAACTAAATGCCTAGCGGATCAGCTGATCACAGGGCAGCGCAGCAGCAAAAGAGCCGTTTCTTTTGGTGCCACGAGACCCCACAAGCCAGCTGACTGGCACGGCACGGCAGCAGCGCCAGCCAGCCAGGTGGAGATGTTCGTTGCCAAACCCGGTGACCAGACATCTCTCGCAAAAGGCTGGGACTGGCACCCAGTCAGTTTCAAACGCGGAACACCAGGACGGAAGGACATGTCTCAAAACTGCATCCTATCACACAGCCCATCCGGCTGCTCAGGGTCGCCTACACTGACCGGCAGCAATGCCTCTCCAGGGTTTAGGCAGGGGAGACCCCCCCCCCCCAGCCCTGGACGGAGATAATAAGAACCTGAGAAGAGCCTGCTGGATCCGGCCAGCTGCCCATCAGGTCCAGCACCCTGTTCTCACAGTGGTCAGCCAGAAACCCACAAGCAGGATCCGAGCCCCAGAGCCCTCTTCCCTCCGGTGGTTTTCAGCAACCACGATTCAGAAGCATTGCTGCCTGCCTCCAGCCACGATGGCTGGTAGCCAATGATGGCCCTCTCCTCCTCCTCCTCCATGAATTTGACCAATTCTCTTTTAAAGCCACCCACGTTGCTGGCCACCCCTGCCTCCAGTGGGAGAGAGTTCCATAGTTTACAGTGCATGAAGGACTTTCTTTCATCTGCCATGAATCTTGATGCCATTGGGGATGGAGCCTGGGATTTGTCCTTCTCTCCTTCTCCATCCACAGCTACCTGAAAGGGCTACCTGCCATCTGCCCCCCCACCCTCTGCAGCCCCCACTTCCAAACTTTCTATGTAGACAAAGAGTTCAGGACCTTTCCGTGACAGACACGAGATCTGACAGCTGGATGCTTCCTTCTCCTAGGATGTCTAGGGAAAGGCTGCACCTGTTGAATTCCTGCCTGTCATGCAGCCATTGAAGGCAGTGCTTCTGCTGGCAATGAAAGGAGTGCCCATCCTTTTCACAGAAACCAAACCCTCCGCTTTCTATTGCCCTCGCCTTCCCCCGGAGCAGGAAGAGTGTTTGGGGACATTCTGTGACCTCGCGGCAGCCCCAAGGGCCCTTGCAAACAGGAGCAGCGCCGAAACGGCGGGCTTTTTGTGACTCTACCTCCTCGGAGCCGGAGCCAAAGATGAGCAGGTCGAAGGGGATGGCGGCCACCATGTCGATGAGGAACCAGCCCTTGAAGTAGTGGATGGCGATCTTGGCCGGGTGGCTGACCACTTCCTCGTTGCAGTTGACGTAGGTGGTGCGGAAGTTGATGAGGATGTCGATGATGAACATGATGTCCACGATGAGGTCGACCACGTTGAGCGGGCTGCAGTAGTTGTTGCAGAAGCGGTGCGACTGCTCCTCGCGGTGGTCGTGCAGCAGGAAGGCGGCCGAGTAGGGCGTGAAGATGGCCGTGTAGATGACCAGCAGCAGGATCAGCCAATCCCAGACCGCCTTGAAGGGGCTGTAGTGAAGGATGGTCCACTTGTGGATGCGGGGGGCCTGCAGCTTGTACTCCGGGAGGACGTCAGCGCCCAGAGACAGGACCTGGGGTCAGAGGGAAGGGACACGGGGGCCATCAGCACCCAGAGAGAGAGAGAGAGGCAGAATCACCACCCAGTGACCCCCAACAGAGTCAGCTTCCATGCCCACCCGTCAGGAACGCTTCGGCTGCGATTCATGTGCCGCAGGGGGTTGGACTGGATGACCTTTGGGGACCCCTTCCAACCCTACAGTTCTGTGATTCAGTGAGCCTCTCCCACCAGGCCCTGCTCTCCCGATAAGATGTGACAGAGGCCGTGGCCTGCCTGCAGGGGAGGGACCGCAGTGGTGATGGATCCAGGAACCAGGAGGCCGGAGCAGGCCCCCCTCCTCTCCGCACTGAGTCACCAACTCAGTAAAGGGACCATGGCTTGGCTGGCTGGGCGGCCTCGTGCCAGGGATCCTTGCTCTGCACAGGGGTTGGGCTGGATGGCCCCTGGGGTTCCCTCAAAGCTCTACAGTTCTATGGAGGGCCTGTTTTGCCATCCCTTCTGCTCTGGCACCCCCTGCTCCTTCTCCTCACCCCGAGATGGCCTCTGTGGGAAAAGGAGGGGGATCCCCACGCCCCAAACACCCAGCACCCAGGATGTGCCCCCCAAGGAGCAAAGGACCCCCCCCCCCACCTCATGCCCAGTGCAGGGAATATGGAGCCACAACAGTTAATGATCCTGGACTAACAAGGGGAGAAACAGCATCACCTGCTGGAAGGTGAGGGGATGTAATTCCTTTGGTCACCTGGGGGGCATCAAGGGGCCCCATTTCCTCCTGCAGAAGGGGCTGGACCCTGAGCTGCCCTCGCACGCAGGACGGATCCAAGGAGTTAAAGGAAAGAGCTTCTTGCAGGGTTCCCAGTTTGCAGTGGACCCTGACCTTAGTACTGGCTATATAGGTCAGTTGGCTAGAACCTGGTGCTGGTAATGGCACGGTTGCAGGTTCGATCCCCATCTGGGACAACTGCATTGCAGTGGGTTAGAGAGGATGACCCTCAGGGTCCCTCCCAACCCTACAACTCTATGATCCTATAAGGATCTTCCTGCAGGATCAGGCCAATGGCCCACCTGACACAGCATCCTGTCTCCCCTGCAGCCGACCAGATGCCCGTTATAGGAAACCCAGAAGCATCGCCCTTCCTCGTTATTTGGCATTCAGAGGTAGACTGCCCTGGACATGGAGGTTCTGCTATCACATCAGACCTCCGTAAGGAGAGCCCTGCTTCTGGATCAGACCAACGGCCTCTTGTCCTCACAGGGACCAACCAGATGCCCATGAGAGGGAGTCTGTGGGTCCCCATTCAAGGAATGGCAGGGTTTGCCAGGGACCCCCAAGGCTCATCTAGTCCAACCCGGGAGCTGCAACCAAAGCATCGCTGACAGATTCAGTGCCTCTTTCCTACTCCTGCCCATCTTCCTGCCAGCTGTCTCAGGCTAAGGTGGGGAGACACACACCACAAATGGGGGGAGGGGAGAGAGCCAGCTGCTTGCCCCCCCACCCAGGGAGACCCTGAGCTATTTGTTCCCAGCATGCTTTGCTGTGCCCCTCTTCCCTGCTGCTGCTGCCTCCGATTCCCCAGCCGGCTGCCCCAGGAGCACCTTCTATTTATAACCTTCCTGGCCTCGCCATGCCAGGGTGCCCCCCAGATGGGCAGGACAGCTCATTCCTCCTGGCTCTGCAGGCGGGGGGGGGGGGATGTCAGCAGCTGGAGAGGGGGCAGCAGCTGCACAACCACCTCTGGCCCCTCTGCCAAATGTCCCAGGAATGGAGTGTCCTGAAAATGGGCCTCTTGCCTCCACCCCTCAAGCTGGCAATGGGATGAGGGCAGGGAAGAGCTTTTTTCTGCCACCCCGCCCCCCAGGGGCACATCCCCTGACCCTGGCAGACTCCGCCCAAATTGTGATCTGGGGGGGGGGGGGCTAGGTTGAATCTGGCTCTGGTCACAACATGGTGAGCAGGACAATGAAGCACTCTGCACATCCCCAGGGGAACATACAAATTCAGTATGGCTGCCTTCACATGGGTGGTTGTCCTACTCAGAGTAGACCCACTGGAAATAATGAGCAGGAGCCTCTGCCTTTGGGGTCGTTCTCCATGTGCCGCCCAAAATTCAAAGATGGATGCCAGCGCTGCATTCCCCCCACTCTCTTGAACTCTCACGAAATGGGCAGACCCCTTGCCTCCCAGTTCAAACTGGGTCACCGGCACGTGGAGACTGGCTGGGTTCTTGCCCGCAAGGAGCCCCTCCGCAATTTCTACTTTGGGGAGACCCCTTCCCTGTGTTGTTCTGTCACTTCAGATGAACCCAAGACACCCCAAAGACGCCATCATCCTTGCAATGCTCCCAAGTAAAGCCAGCGCAGTCAGAGCTGGAACATGTGACACGGTAAGAGTGCCTCTGAGCACATGCAGAGTGTTTTCCTCTTGTTGCAGTGCAACCCACCACACACAACAGCTAGGAGCAGGGAGACATCAAAGCAGCCCAGAAGCCCCCTAACCTCTCTGCTAAGACCCCAAGGGTCTCTTCAGCAGATCAGCCAGGGACCTCCGTGCTGCTGGGTGCGGATCTGTTGACCAGGCGAGAGGGTGCAGGGAAAAGGGTGGCACTGCCCCCTCTTCCTCCTCCACTGACTCCCCCTCCCACCTGCTCCCCAGCCACAAGGCAACACCTGCTAAAAATAACAAGAAACAGCAAGCAAGCGCCTCTGAGCACACACAGAGTGCCTTTCCCAGAAGACTTATGTAAGCTCAAAGCTGCCTGAAGGATGTGCAACCAAACAGCTTTGCCCCACCTGACCCTCTGCTCCACAAAGCGCCAGAGTGGGTGCCCCCCCAGGCCCCCTTCTGCCCCCCAACCACCAGGAATGAGGAAGGGCTGAAGGTGGGGGGAGGAATCGCTATGTTCCCTTTCATCCTCAGCCCCACGCCCAACCCGAGCATCCAGAAAGAGAGTCCACACAGCAGCCAAGAGTGCCTCTGAGCATATAAAGAGTGAGCATCCCTCTATACAGCCAGAAGAACTACAAAAGAGCCTGCTGGATCAGGCCGGGGGGGGCCATTTAGCCCAGCCAGCCTCTGCCCTCCCAGGGGCCCACCAGGTGCCCCAAGAGGAAATGAAGCCCAGAGCCCCCTCCCCTTCCAGCAACTGGGATGCCGACGCATTGCTGCCTCTGATGGCGGAGACAGAGCCATCCCGGCTAGATCCGTCCAACCCTCTAATCTGCCAGGGATGCTTTAGTTGAGATTCCTGCCTTGCAGGGGGGGTTGGACTAGAGGACCCTCGGGGGTCCCTTCCAACTCAACGGTTCCAAAGCCACCCTTGCCTCTTGTGGGAGGGAGTTCCACCGTTTAAATATTTGCTGCATGAAGAAGTCCTGCCCCATTCACCCCAGTTTAGTGATAACCCCAGCAACTATTACTTCCATAAATAAACCAGAGAGGGAACCGCCCCTCTCCCCCCTCCATGCCCCTTTCCCCCCCCTCCTGCTTCTACCCCACGGAGGGCAAATGGAGACCCTCCCCTCCTCCCACTCCCTGGGGAACAACACCTACCTTTTCTCCCTGCTCGCCATCCTGGGCCCTAGCTCTGGCGTGGGCACCGCCGCCGCTGTCCAGGCACAGGCAGGTGCCGCACAGGGAAGCGCCAGGCATGGGGGGCGCTCCAGGCTGGGGGGCGGCAGCGGCAGCAGGGGGGCCCGAGAAGTCCTGGAGCAGCTGCAGGAGGGAAGCCAGCATCCTCTCGCAAAAGCGCTGCTGCCTGCATGGCGCTCAGCCCCAGCTGCGTGCCCGGTGGGGGGCACCCAGAGGGCAGGGGGCAGGCGACCCTCTGGTGCCTGGGGCCCTGGGCATGCTGCTGGTCTGAGGCGGAGGGGGTGCAGGGGTCGGAGGGAGCGGGCAGAGCAGCCACCCAGAGCGGCTGCCAAGCTCAGATGTTGGGGAGGCGGGCAAGGCGGTGAGAGAGGCAGGCAGGCTGGAAAATTATTGGGGCGGAAATTTTACCCAGCCTGCCCTGCTCTCTGTCTCCCAGCGCCAGAAGGAGCCAGCCTGGTCAGCCTCCCCAACCGTTAACCCTTCGCCGGGGCGGATGCGTTGGTGGATGCCCGCCTGGCACTGCCAAGGCACCTTGGAGGGAGCGGAGAAGCCTTGTCCCCATGGGGGAGGGTGGCAGCCCTGGCAGCTGCGTGGGCATCCTCTCCCCCTTCCCCCCCCCAAAACAAGGCCCCCTTGGCAGGGCAAGAGAAAGCCCTCCCCATCAGGCAAGACATGCCAAGCCTCGCTCCCCACACACCTTCCATGTGTGTGTGCACAGTTATTTTGGTACCAGACAGGCTGGCGTGTGTGTGAAAGAGTTCTAATGCTAAGGTGGGGGGGGGGGACACAAAAAAGATTTTTGAGCAGGGCTTTCAGGAGCAGAGCAGGCCATAAAGAGCCCCCCCCCCCCGCAGAAATGTGATGCCGTTTGATCGCTCAAGCAAGTGAGTCAAGGTATATCCTGCAGGGGAAGGAATTTGCCTCCCCACCTGCACCTGGGCCACTTGGCCTGGGTGAAAAGTCCCTCCTAACTATAGAATCATAAGAGTTGTGGGAAGGGAACCTGGGGGTCATCTAGTCCAACCCCCTGAAGGGCAGGAATCGCAGCGGAAGAATCCCTGACCGGCGGGCAACTGACCTAATGAAGGAGACTCCACCACCTTCTGAAATGAGACACTGATCAAATGATATAACTGTTGACTCGAAAAGTACCCCCAGGGGCCATCTAGCCGCCCCCCCCCCGCCCATGATGCAAGAACTACAGCTAAAGAATCAGACAGACAGACAGACAATCTCCGCTTAATGGAGGAAACTCTCCTCCTTCCCAAGGGAGTCAAACTGCTCTTCCCATCAGAAATGGGACCTGCAGCTGGCCTACCTCGCAGGCTGGATGTACAGAGAAACCTCTCCACCCCAAAGGTACTTTGCACATGCTTGTTGCTGCTGGCATTCCGACTCAACCTCAGGAAGGACTTGCCGGCAGGAAGAGCTGCTCAATGGTGGGGTGGAAAGTGGGGGCTTCTCCTTCCTTGGAGGTTGGATGGTTGCCTGTCAGGGATGCTTTCGATGAGATTCCTGCATTGCGGGGGGTGGGGGTGGAATGGATGGCCACCAGGGGTCCCATCCAACTCTACGATTCTATGATCCATCTGCCTCGAGAGACAATGGAGTACGCTTCCAGGGGTGAAGCCAAACCACTGTGTGAGCAGCCTAGAGTGACCTCCCTGGGGTGCAAGGCTGGGCCGCATGCAAGGGGGTCCCGGGCTGCCCAGACGACAAGCCCCCCTTTCTCAGCCTCGCTGATGTGGCCCAAAGGAAAGCAGAGCCGGACGTAGGGCCCCCGCCTGGCTGCAGGAATTGCCGGAAGGAGGCGTCTTGGGGACTCTGGATTTCTGTAGGGTTTACTCGTGAGCCTTCGCTTCTCCCCCCAGGACAGTGGAGGTTTAGGACCAGAGTTTTCCTTCTCTGAGATGGGCTCCCTTCCCATCTGCTCCTGGTATTTTAACACTTGCGTTTATATGTAGTTAACAGTAGTTTAGTATTGTTACTTTATTCTGCAAAACACTTTGGAATCCTTGGACAGAAAGTGATCCATAAACGGTCTTAAGAAGCAAATAATAAATAGAAGATCTGATGGGTGGAATCCTCCCCCCCCCCCAAGGAACATCGTGGTTCCTGCTTCTGCATGCTCAGGTCAGCTTTCAGCACCAGGGAAACTGAGGCAGGAGGGGCGGCAGGTGCCAAGGAGGGGGATGTGGAAGGGGGGCCTTGTTGTTATTATTATTATTACCCTTTATACACCACCTTTGTCTTTGGAGGATCTCCAGGGGGTCACATGGCTCCCCTCCTCCCCAATTCACCCTCACAACAACCCTGTGAGGTAGGTGAGGCTAAGAGATGGTGACCGACTCCAAGGTCACCCAGTGGGGATTCGAACCCTGCTCTCCCAGGTCCTAGCCCAGCACTCTAACCATTAGGCCCCCCTGGCCTGTGGGCTTGGCCGAGGGGGGGGTCCTGTGGTTCTCAGCCCCCCCTGCCATGCCGCGGACCACGTGGGTTGCTTTCTATACCTATCATTTTTATTAAATCTCCAAAAAATATTCCCAAACATTGTCATGTGCAATTTTTCTTCTTCTTGACTTTCCAGGCCTCCTTTTCTGATGTTTGTTTTAAACTTCTTCTTATTAGCTGTCTTACAGCACATGTTTTTATCATCTAAACTTCACTGTCATTAGTTCTTTTGAAAATCCACTGCTGATATTCCAAATCAAATGGTATTGAGTTCAAATAGTCTTCTGTGGACGTGAACACTGCCCTGATATTTTTCCAAGAGGGCACTTTCAAAAGGCTCCCATGAATAAGTAAGTGTTCCTGAGTGTGCGAGGAATGGCTGACGGAGAAATGGTGAAAATGGCCCATCTGGTCCTGCATCCTCTGCTCATCTGGGCTGACCAGATGCCCATTACGAAGAAACCCACAAGCAGGATCCGAGCCCCAGAGCCACCCTCCCCTCATCCCTGCCCCTGAGAGGTCCTTCTACTTCAGGGAAGGTAAGACTAAGGAGAGCCCTGCTGGCTCAGGCTCATAGCTGGGCCCTTGGCTCAATGCAACAGGCTCTTATAGAATCGTAGAGTTGGGAAGGGACCCCCATGGGTCATCTAGCCCAACCCCCTGCAAGGCTGCTTAAAAACCTCAAGGAAGGAGCGCCCACCCCCGTCCATCCCGCAGTGGAACAGCTCTTGCGGCCTGAAACTTCTTCCCGAGGGTCTTAATGGCTCACCAAGCCCATCATCCTGTTCTCACAGCAGCCAACCAGATGCCCCGTCCGGGAAGCCAGAAAGCACAAGAACAACTCTCCCCTCCTGCGGTTTCCATAAGAGCCTAAGTACCCCCCAAGAACCGGCTGGATCGGGTCAGCAGTGGGTCCTTCGAGTCCAGCATCCTGTTCTCCCAGTGGCCAAGCGGATCCTTTTGAGACGCCTCCAAGCAGGATCCAAGCCTAAGAGCCGTGCCCTCCCCTCCTGCGGTTTCCAGCCACCGCCACCCGGAAGCAGAGCAGAACCATCCTGGGTGGCAGGCCTTGAAAGCCTCCTCCTCGCCCAGGAACTTAAAATCATGGAATTGTAGCGCTGGGAAGGATCCCAAGGGTCATCCAGTCCAACCCCCTGCAATGCAGGAATCTTCTGGAATCCTCTATTCAATCCATCCAGGTTGGTGGCCCTCACTGCCTCCGGTGGCAGGGAGTTCCATAGTTAAACTCAGAGTGAAGAAGGGCTTTCTTTTATTGGTGCTGAATTTTCTCACGCCCAGTTTCATGGGGTGTCCACAAAATGTGGTATTATGAGGGAGGGGGGTGGGCTTGGCACCCCTTCCCCCCCTCCAGTCAGTCTAAAGGATGTAGGAAGAAGGGCAGGCATGGGGTGTGGAGCGAGGCCCCCAATGGCCCTTGGCTCTCCAGGGTTTCATGTGTGTGTGGGGGGGAGTTTCATCAGAGACCCCCTACACACCCAGACCTTTTCTCAGGGGTGTGGGGCGCACCCCCCAGCCCACTTGTAGGATGTAGCTGGGGGGCCCTATTGGTGGGGGTCCTTTCCTGGGCTGAGCTGCCTCTTTAAGGGCTGGCAAAATGTTCCCTGTCTGCTCCAGTTCCATTTTTAGCGAGGGAGGGGGACAGAGGTCCAAGGGGGAGGGGGCCACCCAGGCTGAGAAGCTGAGGAGAGACCAAATGGGTCTGGCGCTAAAATTAACTGGCCTCCTTTGGGCACCAAATTGGGACAAAATATTGGCCTTTGCTGGGAAAGTGAGGCAGAGTTGGACAGAGGGGAATGTGGGGGGGTGAGGAAGGAGGAAGGAGGAAGGAGCAATCTCTCCTCCCCACAAGGGAGAGGAGGTGGAGGGGGGATGATGCCAAGAATGTGTGTGTGTTGCATCTCTTTTACCAGGACTTCCACCTAGCTCATTTTTTGAAACGGGCTTTGTTTGGGGGGGTCCCTCCAGAGCCCCCTCCAAACCAGAAGGCAGCTCAGAGAGGGTCTGCATCTCAAGTCGTCTTAGCAGCGGGCTCTGCTTGGCTACGGCTGGATGCATTTGGGGGGGGGGTCCTTGAAACCAGGTTCTCTGAATCAAACTCACTCACTGAAGGCTTGCAGGACACCCCCCTACCCCCCCAACAACCTGGCAGAGTCCAGTTCACCAGGTCTCTTTCTCCATGGCTTAGAGACCCTCTCTCCCTCTGCAGACTACAGCTGCCCACTCCAGAGCCCCCACCATGCAATCAAAGAAGCACAGGTTTGTAGTGTTGGAAGGGTCCCCTAGGGCTCATTTAGCCCAACCCTCTGCAGCACAGGAATTGCAACTGAAGAATCCCTGACAGGTGGATCTGGCATTCGACAGGATTCAGCAGCCTGAAAAAAAGCACCAGCTGTATTTTATTAAAAATGCAAATTTCCAGACACCAAGGCACCATGGGGCATTATTGCCACAGAATTCCTGATCAATTAATTAGGAATATCTTTATGAGGGTGGAAGCCCTTTGACAGTTCCTGGGAAGGTGGCCGGCTCTCCTTCCTCCGAGGTTTTTGAGCAGAGCTGGGATGGCCATCTCTCTGTCCGGGATTCTTTAGTTGGGATTTCTGAACTGCAGGGGGCTGGGCTAGATGACCCTTGGGGGTCCCTTTACAACTCTACAACTTTATGGTTGGTTTACTGAGTGCCTGAGCCAGGGAGATGGCAGAAAGGGAGGAATGCAGGAGTTGCAAAATGAGTTTGTGGGTGGCGGAGAATTGGCACAAACCCAATCTAGCCCTCCCTGGGAATATGAGGGTTGGAACGCATCCCTCCTCTCGTACCTCTTGAACCTGCAGCCTTGGTCACACTCCCCCTGGAGACACGGGGCAGGTGGCTCCTCTTCCCATTTTAGAGAAGTGGAGACTGAGGGCGACTGCCTTGCCTGGGGGGGGGGGGGGGTTCAAGGGGAGTCCTTGGCATGGCTTGCACCAGGGGGAACGCGCTCCCATGGCAGGTTCTCCAGGGCAGGCCTATCGCCAGTTGACTGTGCTAAAGCCTTCCTGATAGACCCCCTTGATCAGTGGGGCTGGGCTGGGGCCCTGGTTGGTGGCCTGGGAGGGGCCATTCTCTGTGGGATCCCCCCCCCCAGGTGAAGCATTCACTTCCACTGCATTGCTTCCTCTGTGCTAAAGAGGCCCCTCTGTACCCAGTGCTTTTTTTCTTAATAAATGTTTAGAGGGGCTCTCATTTTCCTACTCATATTGAAATACTGCTCCTCAATGAGGCCAAACAGATTCATAAAATGTTTAGGGGTATGCCTACCCTAGCGTCCCCCCAGAAAAAAACCCACAGTCCGTACCTGACCTTTAACACCTGATATATATATAGATAGATAGATAGATATAGATATAGATATATACAACCACCCAATTCACTTGGCCTTGTTTGGAAACTGAGGGCAGTCAAAATGACCCACATTTGGGGGGCGGGAGGCTCCTCTGAACAAGCCCCCTGGCGTCCTCTGCCCTCTTTCTGCCTGCTTCTGTTGCTCCTTGTCTGCTGTGGGCACAGCAAAACTTTATTTCTTGCATTTCACAGGGGGTTGGACTAGATGTCCCCTGGGGGTCCCTTCCAGCTCTACAACTCTTATGATTTTTTTTATATCCTGCCTTTCCTGTAGAGAGCTCAAGGTGGCCAGTGTGTTCCTGCTTCCTCCCTTATCCTTACAACAACCCTGTGAGGTAGGTTAGGCTGAGAGGCAATGACCATCCCCTCCAAGGTCACCCAGTGAGCTTCATGGCCGAGTGGGGCTTTGAGCCTAGTGCTCTAACCACTAGGCGACACTGCCTCTCTGTTGAATTGCCCCACAGCTGGACTTAGGAAGGAAGATGGGGGGCAGGGCAAGTGCAGGGGCACAGAGTGGTCTTTCCCAGAGGACAGTCCCCTCCCACCCACAAGCAATCTGCACCCCATTTCTTGCCCCCCATCCTGTGCCCCTGGCCTCAAAGGGCTGGTCAAGTGGGGCCTTTGCCCTCTTTCTAACGTTGGGGGTGGTGCAGGGCTCAGCCCCAGAACCCGCTTTCCATGCAAGGGCTTGACTCGGGAAGAAAAAGAGTTCCTCTGAGTGCAAGCAGAGTGGATTTATCGCAACACTGAGAAGGCATAGACCTTCATTCACCCCAGTGAGGCCTCTTGAATTAAGCTGCAATGGTTGGTGGAGCATCAGAAGACAAGCAGCAGGGAGAAAGGGAACAGAGGACGGCTTTGACTGCCCATCCCAGGGCACAGAGTTAGACTACGGAACTCCCTGCCACAGGAGGCAGTGATGGCCACGAACCTGGCTGACTTTAAAAGAGGATTGGGCAAAATCCTGGAGGAGGCGAGTATTAAAGGTCACAGTCCACCACACGTTCCTCCTCTTCTCATGTTTCTATGTTCTTACAGGCTTCATTGTGACACGATGCCTGAAGGGGAGTCACCTGTGGGTGCAAACACGTGTGTGTTGGGGTGGGGGGAGGAGATGCCCTTGGGCACAGAGGGTGCTGTGGGCATCTCAGTGACCCCACCCGCTGCTCTGGCCATGCAGAGTGCTTCCGTCTGTTTGCACCTTTCATTCCAGGATTCACAGTTCAGGCAAAGCAGCAGCAGGGGGCGTACTGGAGCCTTTCTTGAACCCAGAGCTTGCGGGTGGCAGAAGGGGGGGGGGTTTCCTAAAGGGGTGGAGGGCTACCTGGCTAGGCTGGAGGGCAGCGCCCCAGAGTCCAAGTGCCCCCCAAGGAGGGCTTTGGCTGCAGGGCTCCTCAGTCCCCAGGGGAGAAGAGTGAGAAAACAGAGGGGAGGCCAAGGGCTGAGACAGTGTGGTGCAGGGGTTAGAGTCATGGATACCAGGGATCGAATCCCACCTCTCAGCCACGAAGACCCCTGGGTGTGACCTGGAGCCAGTCACCATCTCTCAGATGATGATGATGATGATGATGATGATGATATTAGCCTACCCCACAGGGTTTTTGTGCGAAAACGTTGCTCTTCAACCAGACCATTGGCTGATCAACAATGTCCTTTTAAATGTGTTTGTGGGGCGGGGGGGGGGAGTTATGGGTTTGTTTTGTTCTTGTTTTTATCATGTACTTTGTGATTGCATTCTGTATCTTTGTGCTGTGGAGATCTCAGGATGAGGGGAAATATGAAAATTTAATAAATAACATTAATAATAATTGGCCAAACTGCGGGGTGCCTGGCGTGCTCTGGTCCACGGGGTCACGAAGAGTCGGACACGACCGAACGACTGAACAACAACTAATAATAATAATAAATTGCAGGGATTTAAATGGGGAGGGGGGAAGACTACGTACCTTGAACTCCTTGGAGAACAAAGCAGCAGACACAGGCACTGGACATATTTTTTTAAAAGGAAATGAAATCGCTTCTCCGGGAGCCCTTTTGGGACGAGGGTTGCCTTGTGCAATGTGCCAAATCCCGAGGGGGGGCATCTTTAAGAGGTTTGCCTGGACACATGCAAACCTCACAGTAGAAATGGCAGAGCAACAGCTGTGCTCCAGATGTGGACCTGGGCAGGACGGGGAAACTGTTGCCCAAAACATCTGGAAGCCACCAATTTGGGGGCGGCTACCATCAAACCCCCACAGCAAAATGCCTAGACGACTGGCAGCACAGAAATTAAATACATATATTTTTAAAAAAATCTTAGAATTGTAGGTTTGTAGAGGACCCCCAAGGTCCATCTAGCCCAACCCCCTGAGCAGCTAACACCATCAATCTCCCTCCTGCCACAAAATGTATCACAATACAGCAATGTAGATAGAGGGATGGAGGGGGGCACGTTTTTCGGCCCCCTCCCCAGTAATTGCTCCCGCCGTTCCCCACTAAACCAGCTGCTTGCTCATGTCCAAAAGATGAATGTCGGCCTCCCTGCAAGATCGTAGCACAAGGCGCAGTCTGTTGGAGTTGCCCATTAATTGAAGGGGGGCGGACTCTGGAGTCAGCAGAACCAGGGGGGCAGGATCTGATCACAGGCGAAGATCCAGAGAGCCGGGTGGCTGGAAGGGTGACATCAGGGAAAGGAAGAGAGAAACTAAGGAGGAGGGGAACCAAGACTCCCCCCCCCCAAAAAAAATCAGTTTAGCAACACAATTGGACTGCATGGTGATGATGGTAATGTGTGGGGGGATTAACTGCCAGCCATGGGGGGCTAAAAGGAACTTTAATGCACGTTCTCTCTGCTTCCCCTTCCACTAAAGGCGACATTCAGCAAAGCTCTGCTCAGAGTAGACCCATTTAAATTAATGACCATGATGAAGAGAGGTCCGTTAGTTTCAATGCACCTACACTGAGTAAGATGTAGCTGAACAGCATCCAAAGAATCAGGGATGGTCTCGGAAATACATGCCCACACATGCCTCACCCCTGCAACAAAGCAGCGCCAACGTCCCTTCTCTGTTTTTCATGGCGGGGGGGTGGGGGGTGGGGTGCTTTGTGAAGCCCCCTCCCCCACCCTCATGGCATGTCCACTAATAAGACACTAATAATAACAAGATGTAATAAATAATACCAATCAACAATGATGAGGCAGTAATAAGACTCTCTGCTCCAGAGAATGACCTGCCCAGCTGCCCCTGAAAGCCTTCATCCTGAACCCCCCAAACTCTTCATTCCCCCTTTCCTCTGCAACCCCCAAAGCGGTTCTTCTGCCTGGGGGGGCAGCAGGGGTCCCTTTACCCAGCCCCCTCCATGCACATAGGGATCTATGGCTCCCTGTGGCATCTGCTGGCTGGGTCACGCATCACTGAGTGTCCAGCTGGTGTCACATAAATATTTGGGAGCAACAGTTGGATGCAGCTCAGGAGACAAGGTCAGGAAGAGGCAGGCCATGGCCAGGGTGTCTGCAGAAGACCTGGCAGAATTCGCTTCTAGTGCCCTGCAGAGCCACATTCTGGGTGCTCCCCCCCAAAGTGCAGGGGTTAGGGCAGAGAACAGCACAGGGGGCTCCCCTCCCTCCCAACCCAGAACTTGCCAGAACTTCATGAGCCTCACACCTCACCCTGGAGCCACTGAGCGTGTGCAGAGTGCTCTTCCCGCCCTACCCAGATCCTCGGGAGAACCAGAGCCCCTCCCCTTTGGAAAGCCCCCTCGCGGGCTGCCAGTCCTGCCCCCCTCAACCCCCTACCTCCTGCGCCACCAGGCTGGAGATGCGCACCGCCCGGCGCACTCGGGCATTCTTGCCCTCCGGCTGCCCGCCGCCGCCGCTGTCCTTCCTGCCCAGAGACATGCCCGCTGCAGGGACGATCCTGGCTCAGGGCATGGTGCTCAGGAGGAGGGAGTTCCGGGGGGACCCTGGCCGGCGCTGCGCCCCTCCGCGGCCATGGGGGGTGGCGAAGAGGGCGAGAGGGAGGCAGCCAGGCACCGCATCAGCGGCCGCACCGGGGCTGGAGGCTGGGCAGATGGAACAGATGCCAGGGTCTCTCCCTCCCTCCCTCCCTCCCTCCTTGGCCCACCCACGGGGAGGCCCCGGCTGGCCTCCGCCCACTCGCTGCCAGCCTCCCCCCCCCCCCGCTCTCAGAGCATCCTCACACCCAGCCCTGCTCCAAGGAGGAGAGAGTCCATCTGCTCTCCGGCTGGCAATGAGCATTTGGAGAGAGAGAGAGAGAGAGAGAGAGAGAGACCACCCACCGCCACTCCCCACCCCCAAACGGGGGAGATCTGTGCTGAGGAGGGGGATCCTTAATGTATACCCTCCCCATCCCTCCTCTTTATTCCCCGGCTCCAGAATCAGTCCACTCTGCAGCCCTGACTGGTTCCTGGGTTTCTCCTCCTCCCCAGAGTGCAGCCGGGGAAACTGAGGCACAAGGAAGGAGCACACCGCCCAGCCGGAGGGGGCTGTCCCTACCCGCCCTCTTTGCTGTGGGCAACTTCCCCGCAGCCTCCATGGGGAGCTCTCCCCTATTCTCCAGAGGCACCTCCGGCCCTCGAGATCCTTCCCCGCTCCCGCTGCGCGGTCCTGTCCCTGGCTGGGGGGGCGGCACCTCGGCCGGGCCCCCCTCTGCGGCACGGGGGTCACCTTGGAGCGCGCCGGGAGACAGAGGCGCTGCAGGCTTCCGATGCGGCTGCTTGGCGGAGACACCCCCAGCCCCTCGCTCTCCGCCCTCCAGCCGGGACTTATGGGGCCATAAAGTCGGAGACGGCGCGTGCGCAAGCAGCCCCCGCCCCACGGAAGAGGGGCTTCGCTCCAGCCGCGTCGCAAGGACGGCGGACCCTTTGGGCGACCTTTCGGGGTCTTCTCCTGACGAAGGGATGCAGGAAGACCACCCATCCATCATTCGCGGCCTCCGCGGAGCCTCGCCGCATCCCCAGGGTGGGCGCACCAGCAGCCCCACATCTGGCTCCCCACATCTGGGGCCAGGTTCGCCTCACCCCCGGCTGGATTATAGCGCAGCCTCGTCGGAGGAAGCAGCCTCAGAGCACCAAGTTGCTCTGCACTGTCCGCACACAAGGGCCGGCAGCAGCCCGCCGTTCTCCCCCGGGTCTCGGGTAGGGCGTCGCTCTTCCTCAACTCTCTCCGGCTGAATCTGCCCCCTTCGTCCCGCAAAGCAGGGGCTCTGCTGCCGCCAAAGAAATAAAGTAAGGTTCTAGTCCTCGTTCCTGTTTGAAACAGGCGCATCGGAAGCTGCCTCTTCCTGGTCCAACTAAGCCTGTGTTCAGGGGCTCTTAGGGGGAGTCAGAAACAGGACGTCTGAAGATGCCAGTGGGGGCTCTTAGGGGGGACCTTCCACATGTCAAGCTCTACCGCTGAGCTACGGGCTGGCCAGGCCCCGGGATGGCCCCCCCCCAGGTTCCCACCCACCCACCAGATGCCCTTCGCTTAAGCAAAGAGAGAGGGAGTCAAATGCTGTCTGGGGGGGATTAGGAGCCTGGAGAGATGCCCTGGAGCTGGGGAGGCGGGTAGGGGGCTTGTTAAGCCCCTGTCCCCTATAACTTGCTGTCCTCATTGCCACTGCTCCACCCTGAAGTGGCACAAAATCATAGGACACCCCAAAGGCCATCTAGACCAGCCCCCCTGCAATACAGGAGTCACGGGCCACGGCTGAATAATTCCTGACAGAGGGCCACCCAACCTCTGCTTAAAAACCTCCAATGAACCTTCTCATCATAGAATCGGAAGGGGCACCCCATAGGCCATCTAGTCCAACCCCCTGTAAAACAGGCATTGCAGCCACAAGGAATCACCATCTCAGCCTCCCCCCACCTGGAATCAGGCTGGAGACCCTTCCGGCAGTGAGCAGAATCAGGGAAGAGCCTCAAGGCCCAGGCGTGCCTCCGTGGGGCAGAGGGCACATGGAGCGGAAACTCGGCTCTGTCCAGCATCCTCTTCTCACAGGGGCTGAATGCCTCCAAGAATCTAGTAATCCAGATAGACTGCCTCTGGGCCTGGAGGCTGCATAATACCATAAGGAGAGCTGCTGGATCAGGCCAATGGCCTGCCTAGTCCAGCCTTCTCTTGTCACCGGCGCCAAGCAGATGCCCATTATGGGAAACCTTCAAGCAGGATTTGAACACAGGACCATCCTCTCCCTTCCTGTGGCTTCCAGCAACTAACATTCAGAAGCATTGCTGCCTCTGACCGTGGAGGCCGAGCAGAGCCTTTGTGGCCCCCACAGCCCCTTGCAGTGCAGGACTCACAACCAAAGCATCCTTGACAGATTCAGTGCCTTCCACCGCTCCTGTCTCCTGTGGCGGGGAGTTCCACAGTTTAACTCTGCGCTGCATGAAGTAATGCTTCCTTTCTTGGATCTCCTGGCATTCAGCTTCAGAGGATGTTCAGGACTTCTAGCGTTTGGAGAGAGGGAGGGAAACTCTCCTCTCTCTGCTTCCTCCACGCCAGGCACAATCTCAAAACACCTCCATCAAATCCCCCTTAATCACCTTTTCCCAAATGTGCCAACCTTTCTTCCGAGAGGAGTTGCTTTAATTACCAACCTGTTCCTTTCTCTCTGCCCATCCTCATCTGAGTGCAGGTACTCAGGGGAGCTGAGCCCAGGAGGCCCTGGCAGGATGCCACCCTCATCAGGCCAATGTGCACAGAGCTCTTGATGGATCCATCTCTGGCTGCCGCGGGGGGGGGGGGGCGGACAGGGCGGACGTACACTTTTGCAAGCACACCACAGCCCCTCCCCACCACAGTGCGCAAGGAGGTGGCCTCATTCTGTCCTGACAAGTTCTGCGGGGGGGGGGGAGAGCCAGGACCCTGGGAGGGGCCAGAGGAAGGGTGCTGGGGGGCGGCAAGGGGGGGGGAGGAAGAGAGATGGGGATGGAGCTTCTGATGGGATTTTGCCCTCTTATGTGGGGGGGGGCAGCTTCCTCCTCCTCTTTGCCCTTATCAATGTGGAAGTGGTTGGGGCAATCCAGCCAGATGGGTGGGGTATAAAATAATGAAGAAGAAGAAGAGGAGGAGGAGGAGGAGGAGTTAGGTGGGCAACTTCCCCCTAAGTATTTTCATTGTTTATTAATTGTAACTATTATCTATTTATTCATTACCTGCCCTAGGTCCCAGGCCAGGTTCCAGCATTAAAAAGGGTTTCAAATGGCAGGCAGAATTAGGGCAATACAAGCTCCAGGGGTCCGTAGACCAGTGGTTAGAGCGTCTCCTTTCCATGCAAGATCTTGGGTTTGACCCCTTATGTGTTAGGGCAGCGGTTGGCAAGGCTTATCAGCCATGGGCCACATCACTCCCATGGAGATCGTCTGTGGGTCGGACCGGCGCAGCACGATGCTGAAAATCGCGTCTGCGCATGACCAGATGCTGGAAATCGTGCATGCACATAAGTGATTTTCAGTATCTGCGTGTGCGCAGGCACGATTTTCAGCACTGCGCCGGTTTAACACAGTGCGCAGGGACTCGCCGAGCAGCCAGCTCGGTTCAGGGGCAGCTCAGGGGCCTGTAAAACGGTCTTTGTGGGCTGCACGTTGCTGACCTGTGTGTTAGGGAATCATTCTGCAAAGAAACAAATTGAAGTTTCTGAAAGGTTCCAGAGTTTTTTCCTTTACATTTGGCACTGTGACCTTAATTAGTGTCAGCTGGAAGTGCTAATAAAAAGAAGACCACTCTGTTTGCAGACGCCTGATAGCAAAATGTCTGTCCGAAGAGTATTGCCTGTGAATGACAAACGTGCTGGAGATAAGGCTTTTGTCTGATAGTGTACTGCTCATGTTACACAGTTATTGCTAGGAGTGCACAAACAATGTCCAGACCATCATTAAAGTCTGAACTGGAATTGGAGGAGCCACTGTTCACTGTCGGTCGCTATTCTCCCAAAGAGGAGACGGCCAGTAAGGAAGACCTGCGCTTGATATGCAGATCAGAGAGAGCTCCGAAGGGTAAACCAGCCAACAGGTATGCTCAGGAGTTTGCTAACACAGCTGCTGCAAATATAGCTGTGGCTTGCATCTCACACCAGGTTTCAGAAGCTAAGGTCTTGAATGAGGTACAGGGTTTGTCCACACAGGACACGAAACCACGCCCAAAGGTTGCAAGGGTCAACACTGTTTCCTCAGACCAAGGTAGAGCTAGCGCTCTCATCCCATGGAAGAAAGGTAACCAGAGGTATGAACAGTTACAGGTGGGTAGCCGTGTTGGTCTGCCATAGTCAAAACAAAATAGGAAATTCTTTCCAGTAGCACCTTAGAGACCAACTGAGTTTGTTCCTGGTATGAGCTTTCGTGTGCATGCACACTTCTTCAGATACACCTTCAGAGGTATGAACTGGTCAATCCAGTTACAGGGAGTTCCAAAGGTGGAATAGGTACAACAGGAGTATACTATGTGTATGACAACTGTCTGTTTATGTCACTTAATGCTGCTCTTACTTACGCAGCATCAGTTACCTAAAATGGGGGAGGTTGTTGGGATTTCATGCAGCCGATGCTGCTGGTATGGTTAGTATAAACCACATGAGATGTCTGAGAAGAGTGTGGGAATGGAAGACTGTCTTATCTCTTCCGTCTGAGCGTGTTATTGGACTGTTATTGGACCGTCTGAGCGTGTTATTGGACTGAGCGTGTTATTGGACTGTACTTTTGCAGTATGCAACAGTTGTTCTGCCAGAGCTTGGAGAACACAGACGTGATTATGGATTCTCTGTATAGAATGTAAATAAAACGTAGTTTAGATCTACGGGTGTTTCCTTCTTCTTGCTGTGTGATGCCAGAAGACTTGTGTGCACTTTTCATAAGAGAAGCATCGCAGAGAGGCACCCTGGAGTGAAGGGACATGCCATTCCAGAGACATGCTTACTGGGAGACGCTCAGAGGTCCTGGGGGGTTCGCCGTCTCCCCAAGAGCCCATTTCTTTTGCAACCTTAATGCGTGTTTTTACATGAGTAGAAAATGTCCTTTTATTTAAAATGCATCTCTGGGTTATTTGTGGGGCATAGGAATTCATTTATTATTATTTTTCAAAATATAGTCCGGCCCCCCCACAAGGTCTGAGGGACAGTGGACCGGCCCCCTGCTGAAAAGATTTGCTGACCCCTGGTCTATATGGTGCTACTGGACAATTTTTTATCTTTAGTTTAGAAAGAGGTTTACCTAACCACCAGTATCTGCACAGAGAAAGTGTGTGGATGGTAGCCTCTAATATTATGGCATCTTTAGGTAAGGCTGGAAAAGAGGATCCTAACTTTGAGCCTGATTGGGACTAAAGTCCCCGCCCCACCCCCCAGCACAGAAAGTGGCCCCACCTGCTTCCTAGCGCCTCCCATCCAGCCAGGATCCCTGCACAGATCCACATCCCAGAGGAGGAGGAGGCCCTTCCGGCCCTTCCGCAGAGAAGCTTGAGCGAAGCTCCGTCCAAGCGGATTCCTTTTATTTCGGATTGAGCTCCCCGTCACTCCACTAAGACCTGCTCTCCATCCTTCCGCCCTCCTCACGGCCTGGAGATTCTCACGAGGAGCCTGGCAGCTGCACGAAGGACGAAGGACGTGCGGGGAGCGGGAGGGTCATATTTTACAGGGAAGGTTCTTGCAAGCCAGGCAGAGGGAGAAAACAGCTATAAATCCCGCCAAGCATTTTAATATGGTTCCCCCTCTCTGGCCGCAGATCTTTCCTCCATCAATTTCCTGGAAGGAGAGGTGTGCACTTTTTTTGAAGGACACTCTTATTTCCTTCATCCCAAGGAAAAGCAGTGGCAAGAGAGGCACTCTGCACGTGGCCCAGAGACACCCCTGCATTCACCCAGGCTGAGCTCTGGGAAACAGAGCTGTCAACCTTCCTTTTTTTTTTTGCATTGGGAAACGACCATAGCTGTCAACTTTCCCTTTTTTTGCAATGGGAAACTGCGCTGGAATAAGGGAATTTCCCGCAAAAAAAGGAAAAGTTCACAGCTATGGTGAGAGATCGGCCCAGTAGACCTGAAGGAGCGTATCCATCCCCATCATTCAGCTCGGACACTAAGGTCCAGCTCTGAGGGCCTTCTGGCAATTCCCTTCCTGCGAGAAGCGAGGTAACAGGGAACCAGGCAGAGGGCCTTTTTGGTGGTGGCTCCCGCCCTGTGGAACGCCCTCCCATCAGATGTCAAGGAAATAAACAGCTATCTGAGTTTCAGAAGACATCTGAAGGCAGCCCTGTTTAGGGAAGTTTTTAATGTTTGATGTTTTATTGTGTTTAATATTCAGTTGAGAGCCGCCCAGAGTGGCTGGGGAAACCCAGCAAGATCAGCGGGGTATGTATGTATGTATGAAATAAATAAATAAATAAATAAAATTAGCCGCCGTATCTTTGCCTGGCCATCTCAAATGGAGGAGAATCCGCCCCCTTGTGAGGGAGTCTGCTCCCCTCTTCAATGGCTCTTGCTCTTCCTGAGGTTTAGTCAGAATCTCCTTTCTTGCAACTTGGAGCCATGTGTTCAGATCCTGCCCTCTGGAAAGGGCAGCAGAAAAGAAGCTTGCTCTGCCCTTCAGATATCTGAAGGTGGCTCTTAGGTAAAGGTAAAGGGACCCCTGGCCTATTCTGACCGTTTCCCGAATGGTGACACGGACTATTCATAGCGTGGGGATCCAATTGTGCAGATTAAATATAATGGATAGAATTATACAGGTTGTGGTCTTAGTGAAAACAGTCCAGATCCAAGGATCCCCAGATGGTGGCGATGTCTGGGCCCATCCTGGCACCTGGGAATCTTCACTTGGTCACTAGTGGCCAATAAAGGTGAAGGACCCCTGACTGTTAGGTCCAGTCACAGACAACTGTGGGGTTGGGGCGCTCATCTCGATCTATAGGTCGAGGGAGCCGGCGTTTGTCTGCAGACGGTTTTTCCGGGTCATGTGGCCAGCATGACTAAGCCACTTCTGGCGAACCAGAGCAGCGCACGGAAGCACCGTTTACCTTCCCACCAGAGTGGTACCTATTTATCTACTTGCACTTTGATGTGCTTTTGAACTGCTAGGTGGGCAGGAGCTGGAACCGAGCAACGGGAGCTCACCCCATCGCGGGGATTCGAACCGCCAACCTTCTGATTGGCAAGCCCTAGGCTCTGTGGTTTAACCCACAGCGCCACCCGCGTCCCAGACTAAACTTATCCAGACTAAACTTTGCCAAATCCTCTGGCGGCCAGACTTTTTCTCCCAGCTGCAAAGGAAGCCCCCTGGCTGCTCTCCACATTGTGCCTAATCCAGACCGCCAGAGCATGTCCCGCAAGGGCAGAGGAGGCACCCAGAGATCTCGGGGGGGGGAGGACCCCCTCATCACGGGCACACACAACACCCCCGCCCGCAGCCAAGCCAACTCTGACACCCCCAATACGGCCATGAAAGAGAGGCAGCAGAAGAGAAGGATGCAGAGGGAGGCGCAGGTGGGCTTGCAGAAGTCAGGGGAAACTGGGAGGGAGGGAGAAGCAGAGGGGCATTTTGTGTCCCCCCCCCTCCTATTTCCCAGCTAAGAAGAGCCTGCCGGATCATTGGCTCACCCAGTCCAGGATCCTGTTCTCACAGTGGTCAAATACTCCTAAGAACCTCAGAGTCTAGATAGACTGTCTCTGGGTCTGGAGGTTCCACAAGAACATCGAATGAGCCTGGCTGAAGGCAAAGGGGGTCCATCTAGTCCTGTTTTCACAGTGGCCAACCAGAAGCTCCAGCTGGAAAACCGCAAGCGGGATTCAAGCACAAGAGCAACTCTCCCCTCCTGTGGTTTCTAGCAGTGGAGGCAGAGCAGAGCCATCCTGACTAGGAGCCCTCCATAGCCCTCTCCACCTCCATGGATTTATCTAATGCTCTTTCCAAGTCGTCCAGGTTGGTGGCAATCGCTGCCTCATGTGGCAGGGAGTTCCACAGTTTAACACTCAAGACACAGAAAGGAAGAGCAGAGCCTGGGAGAGAAATCCTCCAATGCTTGGAACGCCTTTTCTCGCAGAGAATACCCAAGCACATGCCATCTCCCTTCCAAACACCCAAGGATTACTTTGAGGCAGAGGGAAGTGTCAACACTTGGGACGCAGGGGCCCAATCCAGGCAGAGGGCCTTTCGCTGAGGGCCCCTTTGTGTTGTGATTATTGCGAGCTCAATGGTTGTTGCTGGAAAAGCAGAATACAAATCGTAGAATCGTAGAATAGCAGAGTTGGAAGGGATCCCAAGGGTCATCTAGGGCAACCCCCAGGAATGCAGCAATATTAAATCAAGATAAAATGTAATAAAGACTAATGATCCCTTCATCTCTTCCTCTGCAGCCTCTATGGGGAGAGGCCCAAACTTGGCTACAGAATCAAAAATCGTAGAGAGACCCCCAAGGGTCATCAAGTCCAACTGCCTGCAATGCAGAACTATTAAATCAAAATCAAATGTAATAAATAGCTGGAAGGGGTCCCTGTCCCTTCTCGGAGACAGCTGCTGGGGCCTCTGGGCACCTCTGCCAGGCCACCCCTGACTACCATCTCCAGGTCTTTGCGGCCCCCTTGGCCTCCCCCCGCTGCACCCAGAGGGTCCCGCTCGGCCAGCCTACCTGGGTGACCTTCTCGGTGACGTTGTGGGTGCGATCCTTGAGCTTGCTGGAAGCAATGATCTCCTTCTCATTGGAGGGCGACGTCAGGAAGGCCTCCGCCTTGAAGTCCACAAAGTTGAGGGTGATCTGGGGGATCTTGCTGATGGCCCGGTAGCGGATCAGGTCCGAGTCGGAGGTGGAGTTCAGCAGGTGGCTGCGGACGTTGTTCATTGCGCCTGCCGGGGACACAGAGGCGAGGTGGGAAACCCCCCAAAGAGCTTGCCGGCCTCCTCCTCCATCTCTCCGGACCCCCCCCCCCCCCCCGTGCCCCCTAACACACTCCGGAGCCTCTTCAACTAGCCTGCCTCAGCTGAGCCTCCAGGGAGACAGCCAGGGACTCTCCTGCAATGCTCCCCCTAGAAGGGACTGTCCCCTAAGGACTGGATCAGACCCAAGGGGACCCACCGAGTGCGGCCTCCTGCTCTCAAAGGGGTCACTCAGTTGCCCCCATGGGAAACCCACAAGCAGGATTTGAGCACATGAGCTACACTCCGTGGTTTCCAGGGTCTAACCATCCTGGATAGGAGCCACCAACAGCCCTCTCCTCCTCTGCCCAATCCTCTTTCAAAGCCATCCCAGCTGGTGGCCATCACTGCCTCCTGTGGGAGGGAGTTCCAGAGGTTAACCCATGGCCCACAATGCCTTTTTTGGCCCTTGGCAACATTTGAGAAAAACATCTTAAACCCTTTGCAATTTGCTCTTTGTGCCATGCATTGCTAGCAAAAGCACAAACAACTGTTTGTGCATTAAATCTGCTTAATATATACCTAAAGGAGGGTCTCCACCCCCATCGTTCAACCCGGACACTGAGGTCCAGCTCCAAGGGCCTTCAAGGAACCAGGCAGAGGGCCTTCTTGGTGGTGGCGCCTGCCCTGTGGAACGCCCTCCCATCAGATGCCAAGGAGATAACTATACCACTTTTAGAAGACATCTGAAGGCAGCCCTGTTTAGGGAAGTTTTTAATGTTTGAAGTTTTATTCTGTTTTTAGTGTTCTGTTGGGAGCCGCCTACAGTGGCTGGGGAAACCCAGCCAGATGGGCGGGGTATTATTAATAATAATAATAATAATAATAATAATAATAATAATAATAATAAAATGTTCAATCTAAATTCCTGCCTTGTAGGGAGGTGGATTAGATGACCTTCCAACGCTACAGTTCTAGGATTCTACTACTTGTGCATTTAACTATATATATTTCATTAAATATATTGATTATGTTGGGGCACCACCTTGGGCCCCAGATCATGGGTGCCCAGTGATGCTGACACCATGTGACCTCATGGCCCCCGGAAGTGGGGGCCCTGCGAGGCCTCAGACGCTGCTTCCAAGGCCCCCCCCCCCCGAGGCCTCAGACAGGAAGTCATGCCCAAGGCCCCGAGGATGGGTGCTGAGCACCCACAACAACATTTTTGTGGGTTCCCGGGCCCCCAGGGCCCCCTGGAATTGGCACCAGTGGATTGTGCATGTTGAACATATTGTGAGCGCTTTGATTTGCGCTCTGGAGATTCCATGCCGAGGGTGTCAAAGGACTCTGGGGGCTCCCATAGGCGGAGAGACTGGACCGGTGTGACTCTGCCGTGGGACCCGAAGGGCAGACAAGGCCTTGAGCCCCCCCCCAGCCCCTCTTCTCCCTACCTGTGCTGGCGTGGCGGCTGTGGCCCCGGCCCTTCTCTCCCTCGCCCTTCATGGCCTCGATGTCGTCCACGGAGGAGGCTCTGCGCACGCTGTAGAAGCTCTCCCGGGAGCGGGTGCGAGTCAGGCTGCAGTTGGAGAAGGAGGCGTCCAGGTTGAGGCGGGTCTTCTCGGCTCGGGGGGAGGAATGGGTGATGGGTGGCTCCGAGGCCCTGCCCCCCTCGCGCTCCATCAGCGCCTGCCGGTCCTCCGGCTCCCCACACCCCAGGCAGTTGTTGTCCAGGGAGGAGGTGACCTCGTCCAGCGCCACCGACTCGCTGCTCTGCTTGCAGAAGTCCACCACCACCACCGCCTCGTCCGGGTCATCCTGCGGGAGAGACTGCTTGCTGCCCGCCAGAGCCAGCAGCGCCGGGAGCTTCAGGCGGAAGGACTTGCCCCGACCTGGAAAGGGTTAAAAGTTGGGGGGGAGGTGTTAGGGGCTGCCCCCTCCCAACTCACCCTGGATGAGGCCCCATTGCAACCCTTCCCAGAGGGAGCCTGAGGAATTCCCCATCAAGACATTCAGCTGGGATTCAGGCATTGCCCTGGGTTGGACTAGATGTTCACTGGGGGTCCCTTCCAACTCAACCATTCTAGATTCTAGTCCTTACCGCTGAACACTCTTTGTCCTCTGTAGGGTTCTGAGATTTCGATCATATGTGGTGGATGTGTAAGGTAACAAAATCATTTTGGGAAATGATATATAATGAAATGAAAAAAATGTTAACATTTGTTTAAAAACCAGAAGCTTTCCTATTAGGAATTATAGGTACCGAGATTCCAAAAGACCAGAAAAGACTGAACAAAATAAAAATAAAAAAAATTCCTTCCAGTAGCACCTTAGAGACCACCTAAGTTTGTTCTTGGCATGAGCTTTCGTGTGCATGTATCTGAAGAAGTGTGCATGCACACGAAAGCTCATACCAAGAACAAACTTAGTTGGTCTCTAAGGTGCTGCTGGAAGGAATTTTTTATTTTATTTTGTTTTGACTATGGCAGACCAACACGGCTACCTACCTGTAACCAGAAAAGACTGTTTATGTATGCGACAAAAGCTGCACGGATGCTACTAGCTCAAAGATGGAAGGAAGGAATAATCCCGACTAGGGAAGAATGGCAAGCCAAACAGCTGGACTATGCGGAAATGACTTAACTGGGAGACTCAGGAATCAAGAAGGACTTTGAAAAAGAATGGAACAAATATATAATTTACTTAGGAGACCATTGTAAGCAAATCAAAAGTTTAGTTGGACTCTAAGAAGCACTTGTAAGGTGACGGAGATTATGAATAATTTGGAAAATGAAAATTGTGGAGAACGTACGGATATGTAGATTTCAGCTCTGTTACAAGGACCAATGTAGGGGATGGGGGGAAGTCACGAGATTCAGATAATCTCATGAAACAATTATATCAATTGTTTGAGTGTAAATTTGTAATGATAAAAACAAAAATATTTCAAAAAGAAAGAAAGAGAAATTTGCTCTTTGTGAAGCTTTGTGGGCAGTTCGAGCTCTCAGGGCTGCTTTTCAGAGAACTCCAGAGAAACCAGCTCTGCCCATTTGCAGGAGGAACCGGCTGGGCACAGGACGGATTGGCCGGTCCTGAGAAGTCACTAACCCTTCCCCTCCCCAGAGCTCCACCTCTGCTTTTTTCCCACTTGACCAAATACCCCGTATATACTTGAGTATAAGCCGACCCAAATATAAGCCGAGGCACCTAATCCGCTCACAAGAGCAGGCATAGGAGCCGCAGTTGGGAGAGGCGCAGCGCAGCACCTTTCTTAACCGCAGCTCCTGTGCCTGCCCTTGCGAGAGGCTGGCGGCGGCGGCGGCGGGACCAGCGGCCGCTTGTCCCTCCGCTGCCGCCCACCTCACTCGAGTATAAACCGAGGGGGTTTTTTTCAGCACAGAAAATGTGCTGGGAAAGTCGGCTTATACTCAAGTAAATATGGTATATGTCCCTTTCCAGCAGAGAAGCCGCCAAGGGTGGGCAGCCCCACTGCAGCCGAGGGCGAGGAAGGGGGCAGGCAGGTTGAGACAGCATCCTTGGAGGAATTGGGCAGCCCAGGGTGGGCAAGAGGCCCAGCGGGAGGGTGGGTGCAGTGGGTGGCTGGCTCCTCCAGACCACCCAGGGCTGGATTTACGTATAAGGTATACAAGCCCTAGCTTAGGGCCCCACTCTCTTGGGGGCCCCAAAAAATTTTAAAGGGAAAAAACCACTGGATGTACATTTCAAAAAATTTAAAATAAAAAAACAAATAAAATAAAACCTACATACAGCAACCATGTTTTGTGTTGTGTTGTGTAGGCTCCTATGATGTAAGTTATGGGCCCCGCCTGCTAGCCTGCTCCCCAAAATATCCATGGTAATTATTTCACTATTAATATACTTCTTCTTATTGTATTCCAGTTCAACAATTGCTTTGATAAAATACATATTTTGTGATGTGCAAATGGCTTTAGATACCTATTAGGCCGATAAATTACCATATAGCAGGGGTCAGCAACCTTTTTCAGCCGTGGGCCAGTCCACCGCCCCTCAGACCATGTGGGGGGCCAGACTGTATTTGGGGGGGCAGAAATGAACACATTCCTATGCCCCACAAATAACCCAGAGATGCATTTTAAATAAAAAGACACATTCTACTCATGTAAAAACACGCTGAACGGATTGAGAAGGTGATTGGGCCGCATCCGGGCCCCGGGCCTTAGGTTGCCTACCCCTGCCATATAGCATATATTCAACACAAAAAACAGTGGCAATTTGTTGTTGACAATGGACAGGTGGACATAGAAAGGGCCCCATTCCCTTCAGGAGCTTAGGGCCTCCTCAAACCTCAGTCTGGCCCTGAGACCACCCCATGTTCCACCTGCGTACAGGTTGTCTTAGAGCCTTCCGGGGGTGGGAGGGGAGAGGGGGTTGCAGGAGGGTCACACACACACACACAGCCCCCCCCCTACCTGTGGGTAGCCAGGCGGCTGGGGAGACCCAGTGGTTGGTGTTCTTGACGGGGCTGGTCAGAAGGTCCCTCTCCATCACGACCTCAAAGTTGAGGATGAACATGATGACGGCGCCATCCTCGTTCTTGACTGGCACCACGTCCACCAGGCACAGGAAGCAGCTCCCTGCAGGGTGGGGGGGTGGGGCGCAAAGGAGCAGAAGAGAAGAGGGAGGGGTTAGGTTTCAGGAAAGAGGAAGGAAGTTGGTAAAATGCTGGGCAGCACCAAGAAAGCAGAGGGAGAGAGAGAGCAGCTCTCTTGAGACCAGAAGCAGAGGCAGACCTAGGGCTCCCTGGCATCCTTGGCAAGGAGTTGCATTTGTGCCCCCACCGCGCCCCCGGTCCCTTATGTCCCTGAAGCAACATTCAAACCTAACTGGGCGCCAGTCACATTGATTTTGCAACAGACAACCAGCCTTTTGCGAGGAAGCAGAGATGTCTGGTTGCCGGGTTTGGCGACTACCATCTCCACCTGGCTGGCTGGCTGGCTGGCGATGCCGCTGTGCCAGTCAGCTGGCTTGCGGGGCAGCATGGCACCCAAGAAACCCCTCTATGGGCGCTGCGCTGCTTGGTGAATCAACTGGTCCGCAGGGTGCCTGGGCATTCATTTGGAGCAACTGAAACCCAAGTTTCAGGTGCCGTTTGGCTCCTAGTTTTTATAGCTCAGCTTCTAACACTGCCTTGGAGAAGCCATTAAGAGACTGAGATCATCGGAATGGTCACCAACCTTGAAGGCTTGAAAAGGGGATTGGGCAAATTCAGGAAGAAGCAGAAAGCTCTGCCGGGGAATAGCTGCATACAAGACTTAACATCCGTACACCTACGCTTGGTAATTGTTTCGGAAAATTTCAAATAAGTTTGTAATAACAAAACACACCCCAACAGATAATAATAATAATAATAATAATAATAATAATAATAATAATAATAATAATAGTTAAATTGTGGATAGTTAAATCGTGGAACTCACTTCCCCAGGAGGCAGGAATGGCCCCCAAGCTGGAGAACTTTAAACAGGGTTGGGCAGATTCGTGGAGAAGAGGGCCATGGAGGGGTTTCTGGGGGCCAGTTGCCTTCAGAAATCACAGGGTGGGAGGGAGCTCCCGGGGTCAAATCCTGCTTGCAAGTTTCTCATTTGGCTTGTCCACTGTGAGAACGGGAGGCTGAACTTAATGGGCCACTGGCCTGATCCAGGAGGACTCGTCTTAGGAGGAAATGAGCAGCCCCACACAGCAATGGTCGGGGAGGAAGAGAGGCTGGAGGGGGGGAGGAAGGCCTGGGGCAAGACATTGAAAGAGGGGCAGCCCCCCCTCCCCAGTGGACCTCCCCCTCCTGATCCCATGGTTGGTTTGCTTCTAGGTGAAGGAGCATACACACACACACACACACACACACACACCCGCAAAAGGTATACAGTGGTACCTTGGTTCTCAAACAGAATCTGTTCTGGAAGTTCGTTCAACTTCCGAAAACATTTGACAACCAAGGCGCAGCTTCTGATTGGCTGCTGGAGATTCCTGCACTCAATCAGAAGCCGAGTCGGATGTTTGGCTTCCAAAAAACGTTCACAAACCGGAACACTCACTTCCAGGTTTGCGGTGTTTGGGAGCCAAAATGTTTGAGTCACAAGGCGTTTGAGAACCAAGGTACAACTGTATTCTTAAATATTTGCATTACTCCAATTCTTTCCTGAGTTAATTCTGAAAGCAGGACTGGGGACAGCCTCCAGGTTGCTGAAGAGGAAGCTAAACTCTTCATTGTGTGAGGAGTTCGTCTACACACAGCCTTCTGTTTCTCTTGCATCATGAAAGATGTCACAAGAACCTCAGGAGAGCCCTGCCATAGCAGCAGGATCAGGCCCCAGGAGCCCAGCCAAGTCCAGTCTCCTGCCCACACCACAGCCAACCCTGTGGGAAGAAGCCCACTGGCAGGACCTGAGTCTTCCTCACTTTCCGGGGCTCAGCCGCCTTGCGGAGGAGCTATGTTGCAAAGGGTTCTGCTTCCAGCATGCTCTGTTCTTGCAACGCTCCCCCTAATATTGTCGTGGCAAATAATCGGGGTGAATATCAGCAGAGGAAGGAGTCACGCTTGAAATTCAGCCCCAGGGGAAAGTGATAGACTGAACAGAGGTTTCCCCAACAGGACAGATAAAGCACATTTTCCCACCCAAAGATTCCTAGGAACTGTAGAGTGCTGGGAACTGTAGTTCTCCGGGGGTTCCCAAGATTCTTGGGTGGGTGTGCCTTAAATGCAACTTTCCCTTTCTTCCAATTTACCTGTTTATCCAGATTATTCGTCTGCAATCAGCCCTTTGTCACAGGGTGCTTGACAAGGGATTAAGAATCCACAAAAACCCACAAAATCCATTAAAACAACAAGACTCAATTGCCACAATCAGGTCTTTCCTCCAAACACCCTCCCAAATAGACATGTGTTTGTTGTTGTTGTTTTGGAAAAAAAGATTAAAAGTTAAATATTTATAGTAATTGTTTGAAATGTAATGAAACCATTTTTTATTTTTTTAAAAGGAACAATAAAAGCAGCCAGCTACTAGAGGATAAGGGAGAGGAAATACAGAGAACAAAGAAATATCTTGAACACATTGGAAAATAATTGCAGAGAATATTAAATAACTGACTGATGATCCTTATTTCCTTCTCTCGGGGGACAGAACGGATCCCACTGGCTGATGCTGGCAGCCTGGTCCAGCCTCTCATGTCTTGTGTAGAGGAAGATGGAGAAAACTTCCTTTGCGTTGCTCTGGAGGGGAGGACCCAAGGGACAAGAAAGGAGAGCTTTTGCTGTGATTTCTGCATTTCAGGGGGTTGGGCTAGATGATCCCTGAAGGCCCCTTCCAACCCTACAAGCCAGTGATTCTGTGATTCGCTGGAGATCCTTTAGCAGAGCCTGTCTGTCTACGATTCCAAGCTGATGCCCACAAGCCATCCGCTCTTGGCCCCAAACCTCACTGCAGGAGGAAGAGGGGCCACCACCGACTTGGCAGCGTCAGAGGCGAGGAATGTGCCCGCGGTGGCAATGCCAGGAACCCAGCGAGTGGGCAGGGCCAGCCCTAATCCAGGCAGCGCTCTTAGCAGCTGCAGCACTAATCCTGCAGGCGTGAGCTTCTGGGCGCTGGGAGCCCCCTCCCCATTCCTCCGCTGGCTGCAGGGGGGATTATCTCACACTCTCGTCACCCAGCGGCTGGGGAAAGTGGGCAGAGGCGGTGCCAGGCCCTCCCCAAGGCCCTGGTCTTGCCACCCAGAAACCCTTCCCTGCCCGTTAAGTGGCAGCGGACTTGCGACGTTCCTGCCGCAAAACATGGTCCCGAGCGGAGAGGAAAGGTGGGGTGCCCCTTCTGTGGGGGTGGGAGAATGCAGGGCTCAATCCTGGTCTCCCCAGGGGAGGGCAGAGGCCTCCACAGGCATGGCAGGAAGGGGGGGGGGAGGACAGTTGTACTGACCTCATTTTCAAGGGATTTGGAATCTTGCAATCTTCTGGGAATCTGCTTAAAGACACTCTGAGGCCAACCCTCCCTCCCCACCCAAGGAGACAGCAGAGCGGAGAAGCCCAGGCAGAGCAGCTCAGCCCCAGAGTCAGAACTGCAGAGCTGGAAGGGACCCCAAGGGTCATCCAAACCAACCCCTGGCAATATAATATTATTATATTATATCTGGGCGGCTCCCAACAGAATATATAAAATGTGATGCAGCTGTATTTTCCATGGGTTTGCCCAATGCTCTTTTAAAAGCATCACAGTTGGTGGCCGTCCCTCATGGCCTATTGGGACATGACATATAACGAAATGAAGGGGGGGGGGAATTAAGTGCCTTTTCCCAAGAGGTCAGGCGCCTTCCTGCTGGGGATACTGGGCAGTGAAATCCCAAAGAAAGCGCTGACTCTATTTATGTATGTAACTGCAGCAGGTAGGAATCTGTGCAGAAGGGGAAGGATGAGAGAACACCCCCAAAGGGAGAAGGGCTGGTGGAAATCATGGAAGACGGAGAGGGCTAAACTGAAACACGATTAAATCAAGACTCTGTCAAGGAGAATTGGGAACCTTTCCTGGTCTGTACTTAAAAAGTAACTTTTCACATGCAAAGTCCACAGCAGCGTTTGAAGTCTAAGATTTCTACCCCGGTGGGAAGTTTCCCTTCAACAATGTGTAGGATTGTGGCGATGAAAAGAATAAATAGATTTTTGGATGGGTTTTTGGAAGATGCCTGTGCGTGCATTTGCTTTATGTATGGAGATCCGTGCGCGCTGACCAACGCAGTCTTTGCAGTAAGGCTCTGTTCCGATGGCACAAGTATCACAACGACCTTCACAGCTGTTGTAACATACCGCTTGTTATCATCCGCCTGTTCTGCCATTGAGGACGCCTTGGATCATTCTTTGTCTTTGACCTCCCCTTTTGACCTTACCGCCTTGGGTGACCTGCTGGGAGTACAAGACTCCCCATCTCAGGACTATTTAATTGCTCATCTTCTAACATTGTGTATGCAATCAAATGCCAACAGTGCCCTTCAGCTCCCTATATTGGACAAACAGGCCAAACCCTACGCCAAAGGATAAATGGACATAAATCTGCTATCAGGAATAATAATAATAATAATAATAATAATAATAATAAATTTTTTTATTTATACCCCGCCCTTCCCCGCCAAACCGGGCTCACAAGACAGAGAAACCAGTAGGAGAACACTTCAATTTCCCAGGACATTCTATACAAGATCTCAAAGTAGCTGTCTTAATACAAAGGAATTTCAGAAATAGACTGGAAAGAGAAGTTGCTGAATTGCAACTCATTACCAAACTCAAAACCACGGAGAGACCTGGTCTGAACAAAGACATTGGATTCTTATCTCATTCTACATGACAAAGCTATCTTTAGCCAACTCACCCCTTGCTTTTTCCTTTAGGACTAATTGCAGTCGTTAACAGTCCTCAACAGGTTTTCCACACCCATCAGCCAATCACCCATTCCGATTCCCACCACCCTTCTGAGTAATACCCCTCCCCACTCCCTCACTATATTTAAGGGTCTGGTGACTTCTGTTTCAGTGTATCTGAAGATGTGTGCATGCACACGAAAGCTCATAGCAAGAACAAACTTAGTTGGTCTCTAAGGTGCTACTGGAAGGAATTTTTTATTTTGTTTTGATGGGGGTGGAGACGTTCCTTCAGGTATACAGTGCTGAGGCCATTTAGGGCTTGAAAGGTCAGCACCAACACTTTGAATTGTGCTCAGAAAAGTGCTAGGAGCCAATGTAGTTCTTTCAGGACCAGTGTTATATGCAAAACAAAATCGAAAATTCTTTCTAGTGATAGGGAAACCGGCAGGGGGAGCGCTCTTCCCCGGAGACCTGCTGACAAGGCGGCCAGCCGGGACTCACCGGATCGCCTTTAGGACACTTCCCCTGGGCCCCCGAAACCCCTCCACATGTTTCCCCACACGGTCTCACAAGCAGCACCCTGATTTTCCCCCAAAACCCCTTCAAAAGGCTGTACATAAAGCCTAAAAAACCCGTACCGCTTCGCCTGTCAGAAGCGCTTCGCTACACACCATTTTCTCAATGAGCGGCAGGCCCGCCAATCAGGAGCATGCATTCAGCTCAGCCTGCAAAATGGAACGTTCAGCTCAGCTACTATGATTCAATCATCACCTTCACGCTTGACTGAACGCTAAGTGGGTATTGACAGGCTCCCTGCTGGGAGAACAATGGAATCGAAACCAAAATGTATCCAGTTGGGGAAACTATTAATTATAACTTGCAACAATGTATCAAATGGACAATTTAGATGCTGGGTGGCCTGTTTTGACAGCTCGAAATGTTTATTATTGTAAAATCCATAACTCCTGAACGCAGTGTCCAATCTGCTCAGTTCGAGTGTCTATCTTCTCCTCAGGAGATGGACTCTCCATCCCCTCGGTTCCCGCCATCCTCCGACCATCAGAAGTACACTTTCTTGAACATATATAATTTTTGGACTTTGTGTCGATGACCTTCATAATCCTTTCAGCGGGCAGTCACGTCCTCATCCAGGTGTAAGAGGAAATGCACCCCTCCCAATAATCCACTCAAGCTCCATCCATCAGTTACCATAGTAGCAGACATCCTCCCAAGGATCCCCTATTGTTCTTCCCCGGTGGAAACTCTCCATGTGTATTGTACCCACCCTTAAACCATTTACCTGTTCCTGCCACCTTGATCGTTATGCTAAACTTGTTTTCCCCATATGCAGATCCTGAAAACCCCCCTTCCTCCTGTCAATCATCTGACGTTTTTCCCCATGTGATGATGACGTTCCTGAAGTGTATTCTGGGATGTTTTGTGAAGTTTTAAAAGTCCATGTCACCCCTTTCCCCGTTGAACAGTCTTGGCTGCTCCTGTTGCGCAATAAAGCTTCCTTGCTTTACTTTGCTCCTGGCTGGCTTCCTCCTTGATCTCCGCAGAACCCGTGGGCTTCTCTCATAGGGCCAGGTGGACAAGCACACTTGGGATTTTTCCGTAACACTAGTAGCACCTTAGAGACCAACTGAGTTTGTTCCTGGTATGAGCTTTCGTGTGCGAAGTGTTATATGGTCCTTGGCAGCCTCCCAGTCACCAGTCTAGCTTCTGCATGCTGGATTAGTTGCAGTTTCTGGGTCACCTTCAAAGGCAGCCCCATGTAGAGTGCATTGCAGTAGTCCAAATGGGAGATAACTAGAGCATGCACCACTCTGGCGAGACAGTCTATGGCAGGGAGGGTCTCATCCTGCGTACCAGATGGAGCTGGTAGACAGCTGCCCTGGACACAGAATTGACTTATGCCTCCATGGAGAGCTGTGAGTTCAAAATGACTCCCAGGCTGCACACCTGGTCCTTCAGGGGCACAGTTACCCCATTCAGGACCAGGGAGTCCCCCCCCGCCCCCTGTCCCCCCAAAACAGTCCTTCTGTCTTGCCAGGATTCAGCCTCAATCTAGGTGGTGATGATCCCTCAAGTGAGCCGACTGGTAGCCACAGATAGCATAGAAAACCCGTCCTGCACTGTGGCCACAAGGTGGCGCCCCTGCCTTAGTGTTGCCAATGAGAGCTCAGGGCACAGAAATGCAGGATTGTTGAATCCCTGAATTTTGGAGGTGGGGGGGGGGGACTTCAAGGGTCATCTAGTCCAGAAAATCACAGCTAATCACAGTTTCATCAACTAATTGGTCAACTGGTTGAAAACTTTTAATCATCAGAAAAGATGTTCCTTCCCCCCTCTACCATTAACCAGGCAGCAGACTTAAGAAGTGTTTATTTTAGGAAAAGACACCCCAATAGAGTTTACAAAAGTACCCCACAGTGCAGGGCGTGGGAAATGTTTGGTCCCCCAGAAGAGCCTCCTGGATCAGCCTAAAGGGGGGCCCCACTGAATCCAGCCTCCTGTTCTCACAATGTCCAACCAGGTGCCCAAATGGGAAACTCACAAACAGGATCTGAGCCCCAGAGCAACTCTCCTCTCCTGAGGTTCCCAGAAACAGGGATTCAGAAGCCTCAGACTGTGCAGGCAGAGCTCGGCCATCCTGGCTAGGAGACATCCTTCGCCTTCTTCAGCGCTAGCTCAACACAGGCAGTCTTGGCCTGCTCTTCCAACAGCCTACAAGGCTGTCGCCCTCCATGGATTTTTCTAATTTGCCAAGGGCAGCAACAGTCACAGAGTAGAATGGGGGGGGCAGTTGCCAGGGATGATGGGAGTTGTAGTTCAGGATGACCTGGAAGGCCCCCCCCCCGGCCTCCTCTAGGGCAAACATCTCTGGTCTTCTCTGGGGATGCCAGCCTGCCACTCTGCCCAGGGCATCATCTGTGCACCAACACCTTGGGCTTCTTGCTTCTGAATGCATCTCCCTTGATGCAGATTTACTCAAATGATGGGTTGACTTTGCAATAAATGAACTTCCTGCCCCCCCCTTTATCGCCCCTATCTGGGTGGGTGGAAGAGACACTTGCTCCAGCCTGGGAGCCCTTCTCTGCCGCCAGGTCTCCTCTGGGCTCACATCCAGGGAAGCACCTGGAACCTGGGAGGTTCTGGGCTCCCTCTTTCTTCTTCCCCTCTGGAGTCTGGGCCCAGAGGCTCCCGGCTTCTCTCTCCAAGCCGCCCTCTGTCACTCTGCTCCACCTCAAAGTGCGCAGAGGCTGGTAGTATTTTAGGACTTGGAAGGAGTGCTGGATCCCGAGAGCCACCCAGGGCAAAATGTCAGAAGTGCTTACAACAAGCAAGCCAGAGAAGAGAACAGGAGGATGTTCCCTCCTCAGCCCCAGCGGTGAGTCCAGGTGAGGGGGGCCTGGCAGGTGCTCCAAGGTCCTGCTTGCCTGCCAGCATTTCTGCCCCTCCTGACCTTGCAATGGAGCCCAGCAGCAGCTCCAAATATCTGCAGCGTGCAGAGCCTGGAATCAGAATGAAAACTCCAAACGCAGCCCAGCAGGGGAAACAACAGCTGAGCAGCAGGCAGGCAGGCAGGCAGGCAGGCCACCTCCCTGGGTGACTCTCCCACCTCTTTAGGACTGAGCTTATCTGGTGGCAACTGGGAACCGGTAGCTGACCGGGGAGTTCCCTCCATCACCTCAAGGCTTTGGCTGTAGCCAGAAATCCAGACTTCATGTTGTAAACAGAGCCAATCTCAGAAGTGAAACACAAGTAGATTATCCAGCCAGTCTCAGCTGACCTTCCTTCCAGGGCGTAAGAAGAGTCTGGCTGCTGGATCAGGCCCAGGCCCATCTGGTCCAGCATCCTTTTCTCACAGGGTCCAACCAGACACCAACAAACAGGATCTGAGCACAAGAGCAGCTCTCCCCTCCTGAGGTCGCCACCAACTGGCATTCAGAAGCAGCACTGCCCCATCCGCGGAGGCAGAGTCGAGCCCCAGGTCTAGTTGGAAGGGGCCATAGCTGTCAACTTTTCCCTTATCTTGCGAGGAATCCTATTCAGAATAAGGGAATTTCCCTTTAAAAAAAGGGGGAAAGTTGACAGCTATGGAAGGGGCAGGTGAGCACCCAGCCTCCATTCCCCCCACCTCCAATAGAGGAGAGTCTGCCACCTCCCCAGGGAATCTGTTCCACGGTCTAACAGCTCTTGCCCTCGGAAAATTCTTCCTAATGTTGCGTCAGAATCTCCTTTCTTGTCATTTGAATCCATAATTTAACCATGCATTATGCACCTAAGAAGAGCCTGCAGAATGAGGCCTGCGCCCAGCCAGATTCCCATTTGGGGAACCCCACATGCAAGATTTGGGTGCGGCAGCAACAATCCCCTCCAATGGTTTCCAGCAACTGGTATTTGGAAGCAAGACTTCTTCCTCCAGCTAGGAGCCCCTCACAGCACCATCCCTTTGTGTAATCCATAGTTTTACTCTGGGCAGCATAAAGGAGGACTTTGGGTTCTGCCCTGATTCTTCCAACCTTCTTTTTTTTTTAAAAAAAATCAATTTTCAACAAAACCAACAAACCAACAGCAACAACCACAAACAAAGAAAAAATACACAAAAACAATATCAAATCCATAAAATGGGATTCTCTGAATCCTGTGACTCCCCCGCCTTCCTTAAATTTTCTTTTCAACTGCATATAATTTGTACTCCAAATTATTATTATTTTACCTCAAATTTCCTGTGCTATTTCTAAAATTACAAGTGTTCTTAAAACCCTGCCGATGTATTAGCCTGTTTACTTTTGCAAATAAATATTAAACATTTTCCATTCTTTTTTAAATTTCTTGTCATCTTGATTTCTGAGCTTCCCCTGATTCTTCCAACCTCCAAGCCTCCACTCAGGCTGCAAGTCTGTCTCCTCTCCCCCCCCCCCCCCCGGCCCATCTCATATCAGCTTATCTGGCTGCCTTCTGTTATCTGAGAGACAATTAAGTGTGGGCCTTTGAAGTGAGCTGTGGATAAGTAGAACCCAGGAGTCCCGACTCTGAGCACCCCAGACCCTTGGAAGAGGTGCAACACACACACACACACACACACACACAGCCCCCAAGCTGGCCACCCCCTGCAGCCAGCACATTGGCAAGCTGGTGGCACAGCAGTCCTGCATGTGCCACCAGGGGGCACCCCAATTGACCAGGCCTCTGAGGAGCATCAGTTGCAGACAGAACAGCTGGGGGGGGGGGCTTTTGCTCGTCTCCCAGAAAGCAATTAACATATGCCACTTAATTAGAGGAGAGGAGTTAATGAAGTTCCTGTATTCCTTTCTGCAAGGAAGATGGGATATGCTGGGCAACTCTTGTCCCTAAGCAGGGAAAGCCTAAGTGGGAAAGAGCTGGCGCTTTCTGGCCTTCTTCAGGGGGCTTCACAGAACTGTATGGTTGGAAGGGACTCTGAGGGTCATCTAGTCCAACCCCCTGCAAGGCAGGAATCTTTTTGGTCAAAGTGGGGCTCAGGACCTTAGACTAAGGGTCTCATGATGATCTACCAACCAAGCTATCCCTGCCAGAAGACAACAGGCAATAGGATGCCTGGGGAATAGGATGTTTGTGTAGGGTGGTCTTGCCATACGGGGCCCTTGTGCTCTCTTCCAACTCTTCTATGATTCTATGATTCTATGGTGTGTGAAAATCTTATCTATGAACATGAGTCCACAGTGTGATGCAGCAGCAAAAAAAGCTTAGGCTGCATCAACAGAAGTCTAGTCTCCTGAGCAAGGGAACTAATAGTCTGGCTCCCTTCTGCCTTGGCCAGACCACACCTGGAATACTGTGTCCAATTCTGGGCGCCATAATTTAAGGAGGATGTTGACAAGCTGGAAGGTGTGCAGGGCAAGGCAACCAAGATGATCAAGGATCTGGAAACCAAGCCTGATGAGGAACGGTTGAAGGAGCAGAGTTTTTAAGCAGAGGTTGGGTGGCCATCTGTCAGGAATGCTTGAGCTGAGATGCCTGCATCGCAGGGGGTGGACTAGAGGACCCTTGGGGGTCCCTTCCAGCTCTACATTTCTATCATTCCATGCAGTCTAAAAGCTAGCAGAGCAAGGGAAGGGGGGGCAGAGAGAGCCTCTGAAAATGGGGCGGGGAGGTGGCAGGGGGCTGTGTCCCCTCCCAGCTGCCAACCCAAGCCACTCCCCCCCCCATCTCCTGCTCCTCTCCATCACACCCCACAGCACTGCTACTGCTGCTCCCCCCATGGCTGCCGGAAAAGGAGTGCTGTCCCTGCTCCCTATCGCAGGCCCTCTTGACACTATAAATATCCCTGTTGGAGAAGTGAGCCAGCTGCTCTGGAGGACTGGGGAGGGGAAGGTCAGAAGATGAGGGGGGGGGGCTGACAAAATGCAGGCCCTCCAGGTGGTACTGAAAGGGTTGGCAGTTTCCCATGCCAGAATTGAGTCCCCAAACAGCACAAAGGGCTCCTCCCAGCACCCTCTTCACTCATCATTATTTCTCTTCATTAAATTTACACACTGCTTGAATGTTTAAGAAAAGCCTCAAAGCCGTTTGCAAAAAAAATTAAACTATAAGATTATCAGTAGGAAGAGCGTTGCAATAGCAATAGATTTAAAAAGATTCAAACTTGTGTCAGCTTTTTTTTTATTTCACAAAACCTATGCTTTTTCCTGTTCTGTTCCTGCCTCTGAGGACGCATTGCAAAACAACGCATTGCATTCCATGGTTGTGTCAGAAATGTATTGCAGAATAACTTGTCTGGAGGGGCCCAAGGTAGTATTGAGGAAGAGGGGGCATTGAGCAGACGTGGAGTGCCTTTTGGTTGGTTGTCAGTCCCTTCCCAAATGCCAGGAATCAGGCAGCAGTGCCCCTGAGCGCATGCAGAGTGCCACTCCCCCTGCAGCTGCAACCACATCTCTGAAACAAAGCGGAAGGCGGCAGAATGTCCCAAGAAGGACCAAGGCCAGGAACCTCTCATAAGAGGTGGTGTCTGGGTCAGGCCCATGGATGGGCCATTGGCTGGTCCAGCAGGTTCTTCTCCAAATCTTAAAGCCCAGCCTCTTGCTCTCCCAGGGGCCAACCAGCTGCCCATCAGGGGAAACCCACAAGCAGAGGCCTAGCGCAAGAGCCCCGTCCCTCTTGCACTTCCTGGCCTACTGCCCCTGACAGGGGAGGCAGAGCACACCTCTCAGGTTAGCCTAATGCAGAAGAAGAGCCAGCTGGACGTTAACGGAGAAATCTGAGGGCTCCCTTGGACAAAAAAAACAAAGACACCAACCAGGAATGCCAGAGCAAAACGGCAGCCAGTAGGCTTGGTCTTTATTGAAGACTGTTGCAACAGGACTCCCACTCACCACAAGACGAAGCAAAATGGGAGACCCCAACTTTTATTAGTTCCTAATCCCCATGGTTATAGTTACAGGCAGGTAGCCGTGTTGGTCTGCCATAGTTGAAACAAAATAAAAAAATTCCTTCCAGTAGCACCTTAGAGACCAACTAAGTTTGTTTTTGGTATGAGCTTTCGAGAAGAAGTGTGGTCTCTAAGGTGCTACTGGAAGGAATTTTTTTATTTTGTTACATCATGAAAGGGAAGGTCTGGTGGCAGTAATCTGAGCACCCTGGATCCTGCCCCATGCCTCCTCTTGCCGTCCACCAAACACCTATCAAGTGAAACAAAAAAGATATTTCCATTTCCCTGTTTCCCAGCCAAGTTAATCACACCCTTTTGTCTTCATCTGGGTTTGCTATTTCTGGAATGGCTACCTTTCTGGCACTCAGGTACAGTGGTACCTCGGGTTACAGATGCTTCAGGTTACAGACCCCGCTAACCCAGAAATAGTACCTCGGGTTAAAAACTTTGATTCAGGATGAGAACAGAAACCGCGTGGCAGCGGGAGGCCCCATTAGCTAAAGTGGTACCTCAGGTTAAGAACAGTTTCAGGTTAAGAACAGACCTCCGGAACAAATTAAGTTCTTAACCAGAGGTACCACTGTATCAGGATGCCAGGGATTATCACTCAGGCAGAGGGGCTGCTGGGTAGCTGAGCTCACATGTCCATATGAATTTCTGAAGTTTTCCCAGTCAGCCCATGCATAGATACATTTATCAGTGAATACATTTGGTATTGTGCAGCAGAGGCCCTTTGAACAGATAGGAAGAAACACCGATGAAGTGTTTTGTGGGGAGAAATCACAAAAGTCACAAAAGTGATTGTGCTGATTTTGGCAGTGGGCTGCATGTGCATGATATCTGCTGGAGGGCAACCCCCCCCCCCCCCAACCTATACATAAATTCCTGCAACATGGATCCGGCCAGAGCCCGCTCTAGACCAGCCTCCTCTTCTCACAGATGCCCCAATGGGGATCCTGCAAGCAGGATCTGAGCCCCAGAGCCCTCTCCCCCCCACCCCCGGGCTTCCAGCAACTGGGATTCAGTACAGTGTATGAAATTAGTGGCTATTGGCCACTTGCGACCAAGAGAAGATGCCTGACATCTCCGCCATCTGGAGGTGCGCGCCTGAGGATCCTTGGATCTGGGCTGCTTTCACTCACTGAAGCTCCATTCTGTACTATTCTATCAGTTATCTGCACAACCGGAATGAATTTCTGGAACCAAAATTGCTTTTTCTGCACAGGCTGAGCAGGAGCAGGGAACAATGCTACAGTTAATTGCTGGCACTCATCTTCGCATCCCACACCGCCCTGCCCTGCTCACAGTTGTGGAGAATATTCCTACGTTATGAATGGTCTGTGTCACCATTCAGAAAAATAGGCAGGAAGAGGCCAACATATATATATATAGACTATCCCCTGATCAAGGAATTTTTCTTCTTCAAGTTCTCAGTGTTCTTAACTGAGCTCAAGGTGGTCCTCTGAACTCGCCAGATGCTTAACCGAGAATCCATCCCAGTCAGTCCATCATTTGAAAAATAAGACTTCAGAGGAGTCTTGCCCCAAAATGGCAACTTTCCATTCTCTTTGGGCGACTGCTGCAACCTTGGTTTAAGGGGCTGATCTCTCTGAGTTTCTATCCCTGATTCAGAAGCATTTCTGCCTCTGAGGCAGAGCAGAGTCATCCTGGCTGGGAGCCATCGATAGCCCTCTCCTCTCAACCCGGGTGGCTCTTCTGCCCAAACAGGGGACCCCTCTGGAGGCCTCCGCTCCCCACCTTTGGAAACTGGCAACCCCTGAATGCGTGCGCATGGCAGCTCAGCTCCAGAGCACCTGCGCTGCATGCAGAAGGTCTCAGGTCTGATCTCCAATGGCTGGGCAATGTCTCCCTTCCTGAGCTCATGGCTGCCAGTCCGGGCAGGCAGCATTGTGCTGCAGACATAGACCCCAAAGATGCCGCCGCCTATGGTGCTTCCACAACAGCTGGGGCCTGTTGGCACCCCCAAAAAGTGGCTCTCCGCCCCCGCTAAATCTCAGCTGCCACCGCCCTCCCGCCCTAGCGAGGCCGCCTCTTTCCTCCTGCCGGCCTCCCCAGCCCTGACGCAGCCCAGACGCTGCTCCGGAGACACAAAACATACACAGCTGTCAGCAGGGTGGCCTGGCTGCCAAAAGCCCTTCAAGGAGCAGGAGGAGGAGGAGCACCCAGCCAAGGCAGCTCCGGCACAAGCCTGGAAGGAACCCGGGGGCAAGCAGGCCTGGGGGGGGGGGCTTACAAGCAGTCCTAAAAGAAGCGCCAAGCACTCCCCTGCCCACCCCAAACACCCAGCAGCAGCCAACCATTGGTCCTCGCCGCCCACCCACCTGCTATGGCCCCGGCAGACCTTGAGCTGGATGTGAGGGAGCCGAATTGGAGTCCTAGCCTCTGCGGAGGGGAAGAGCCGGTCTGGAAGGGGCTCGGGACCGCAAGAGAATGGCCGCAATGAGGGAGGGGCTCCTGTGCCCTCCTTGCCCCCTCCCACATGGCAGAGCCCTGACCAGCTGCTCTTTGACCCCTGCTATCAGCTGCCAGGAATAGCCTGATGATAAAATGCTTCCCCCCCCTTCCCGGCAACCCCCCCCCCACTTTCCAAAGTGCTTGAAAATAGCGCATCGCTGCAAAATGCCACGGGTGGCAAGGGTGCCAGTGCTGGTGGGGGCTCTCCCCTCCCACAACAGAACTGTTCACACACTGAGGGCCTCCGTTGTACAGTATTAGCTGAGAAGGCCAGGGCAAAAGTGCCCCCCCCATCCAAGAACAGCACCCGTCCCCAGAGAGACACAGCAGTATTTTCCATTCTCCCCCCCCCCTCCAATGCAGGATCCTGCTCCGCTGGCAACCCAACCACCACAGCTGCCACCCTCAAGTCATTTTGGGCTTGGCACCCTCTTGCAATTAACTCCTAATTAGCCCCTTTGCCAGCAAGCGAAGCGGGAGATGATGTGAGGAGGAGGAGGAGGAGGAGGAGGAGGAGGAGGAGGAGGAGGGTGCCATTTGAATGCACCGCAAGCCCCTCAAACTCACTTTCCGGAAGACGGGAGAGGCTGGGTCTGCCCCCCCCCAACCGCCTTTCTTAGCCAAGGGACCCGAGGTCTCCTTCCATTTTCATTTTAATGCAAAATCTGTTGTAATGGATTTCGAAGTAATGCTTTAATGCACCGGAATGCTTTTGGGGCAGCACGTTCAGCCGCTGCTGAGATCGGCACTTGGAGCCTCTAATGAATAAATGAGCAGCTGAGACTTGGCTGAGCAGAGCCAGGCTCCGGGGGGGGGGGGGGGCGAGAATAGGCCCCACAGCCAGCCTTTTGCAAAGTTCTCTGGATCAATGCAAACTGCTTCTGCCTTCTTCTTTTTCCAGCATGGGTGTGTGTGTGTGTGTGTGTGTTCATACAGAGGCCTGAAGATGGGGGTGTGTGTGTGAGGGCACCCTGTCCTCAATCTTTTTGGGGGGCCAGATTGAATGATAGAATCGTGGAGTTGGAAGGGACCTCCAGGGTTCAGCTGCTCCAAACCCCTGCAAGGCACACACAGAGACCAGTTTGGGAATTGTCTTGATTCTGGGTGGGTTGCCAGAGAGCTTCTGTTTCCAAAGGAAAGTTTTCTTCTTTAAAATCATGAATGCAGTTAACATGTTTAGAAAGTTAACGAGTGGAGGGAGGGGCTTTTCCCTCTGGAGCTGCGGGATCCATCTGCCTGGCACCCTGCAAGCAGGGGAAATTGCACCAGGAGAGATAACATCCTATGCCTTTTTAAAATGGGGGGGGGGGTTGAGGTGGGGGCTATTGGGCTGTTGTTTTTATTTTGATTGTGTATTTTGTGGTTTTAGATTTTGATTTTGTTCCCCGAGACCCTCCAGGTACAGGGCGGTATATAAATTCAATAAATTAATAAATTAAAACAAAATAAAAATAAAAAAATCCTTCCAGTAGCACCTTAGACACCAACTAAGTTTGTTCTTGGTATGAGCTTTCGCGTGCAGGCACACTTCTTCTCGGAAGCTCATACCAAGAACAAACTTAGTTGGTCTCTTATATGCAGAATTCATCATGCGAAAGGCAGGACTGGATGAATCCCCAACCGGAATTAAGATTGCCGGAAAAAATATCAACAACCTCAGATATGCTGATGATACTACCTTGATGGCAGAAAGTGAGGAAGAATTAAAGAACCTTTTAATGAGGGTGAAAGAGGAGAGCGCAAAATATGGTCTGAAGCTCAACATCAAAAAAACAAAGATCATGGCCACTGGTCCCATCACCTCCTGGCAAATAGAAGGGGAAGAAATGGAGGCAGTGAGAGATTTCACTTTCTTGAGTTCCATGATCACTGCAGATGGTGACAGCAGTCACGAAATTAGAAGATGCCTGCTTCATGGGAGAAAAGCAATGACAAACCTAGACAGCATCTTAAAAAGCAAAGACATCACCTTGCCGACAAAGGTCCGTATAGTTAAAGCTATGGTTTTCCCAGTAGTAATGTACGGAAGTGAGAGCTGGACCATAAAGAAGGCTGATCGCCGTAGAATTGATGGTTTTGAATTATGGTGCTGGAGGAGACTCTTGAGAGTCCCATGGACTGCAAGAAGATCAAACCTCTCCATTCTCAAAGAAATCAGCCCTGAGTGCTCACTAGAAGGACAGATCCTGAAGTTGAGGCTCCAGTACTTTGGCCACCTCATGAGAAGAGAAGACTCCCTGGAAAAGACCCTGATGTTGGGAAAGATGGAGGGCACAAGGAGAAGGGGACGACAGAGGATGAGATGGTTGGACAGTGTTCGCGAAGCTACTAACATGAGTTTGGCCAAACTGCGAGAGGCAGTGAAGGATAGGCGTGCCTGGCGTGCTCTGGTCCATGGGGTCACGAAGAGTCGGACAGACTGAACGACTGAACAACAACAACAACAAGGTGCTACTGGAAGGATTTTTTTTCCCAACTATGCAGACCAACACAGCTACCTACCTGTTAATAAATTAAACAAACAAACAACAGGTCAGAGATAAGCAAGGCCTGGCTCCAGCCAGACAATGGAGAGCAGGACCCCCCCTGACACTCACAGCAGGAGCAAAGCAGGAAGGAGGGGAGGTCAAAGGGGGCAGGGCTGGGGGAGGGGGGAAAGGATCGGGTCCTCTCCTGGTGCAAATCAGGAGTAGACATTTCTGACTGCCGACCTGGCAGGGTTCTCCAGATCAAGAAGAATGAAGGGCTGGCATCTTTAGGGAGAGGAGGAGAGGGGGGCAAGGACCTGCCGGGGTGGGGAGGAGAACAGAACAGAAGGCAAGTCCTGCTGGATCAGGACAATGGGGGCCCATCTGGTCCAGCCTCCTGCTTTCACAGCAGCCACCCAGATGCCCCAAAGGGAAGGCCACAAGCAGGATTTGAACCCGAGCCCTCTCCCCTCCGGGAGTTGCCAGCCTTCAGCTGAATTGCCGCCATGGACTTTGTAGGGTGGGACATAGCCACCCTGGCTAGTAGCTCTTGCTAGCCTTATCCCTGCCTCCTGGGGGAGAAGGGAAGAGCTCCTGCCTTCTGTTCCCCTCAACCCTCAAGGGAGGTTCATTGCCCTGCTGAGGCTCCTTGAGGACTTTTCTGCTCCTCCCCCAAACAGCTGGACCTTCTCTCTGGTCCCAAACCCCAAAGAACAGGGCCGAGATGCTCCTCCCCAAATCCCCTTCTGCACTCCATCTTTAAACCCAACAAACTCCAATATTCTTCCCCAGGTCAGCACTCTGACATGCTGTGGCAGACCGTAAAGGGACGCCCTGATTCTTGGGGGGCTGGGGGGGGCAGGATCCTGGAAGCCGCTTTACAGAGAGTCAGGCCCCTTGGTCCATCCAGCTCAGCGTTGTCTCTTGGCAGCAGTGGCTCTCCAGGATTCTCCCAACCCTACCTGGAAATGGCAGTGGGACTTGAATCCGGGACCTTCTGCTGGCAAGGCTCTGCCTCTTAGCTATGGCCTTTCCTTGAGAGAGAAGGGGGCTCTCCCTAGAGCAGGCAAGGTATCCTTCCTTTGCCTTTGTTGGAAAATTCAGGACAGAGGAAAGAAAGTCCTTCTTCACGCAACACAGTTAACCTGTGGAACTCACTGCCTCAGGACGAAGGGATGGCCACCATGCTAGATAGCTAGCTATACGAGAGGATGAGACACATTCATGGAGGAGGAGAGGGCTTTGGAGAGTTCCTAGCCAGGACGGCTCTGCTCTGCCTCCCCTCCAGGTTGCTTACAAAGTCCGAGAGGAAGGAAGAGGGAGCATCTCCCCACCACCTTGCAGGGGGGGGGAGGGAAAGGGGGAGAGGCAGCTCTCTCTGCAGCTGGGAGACAGCGCTGGCGGCTCCGTGTTTGTTTACCCGGCTTGCCGGAACTGGGCTGTCTGACGTGAGCCGGAGGCAGACGCCTCGGGAGAGAAGAGACACCTGGCACAGGGGCGGGGTGGGGGGGTGGGGGGGTGGCCGAGGCGGAACTTGGGCGCTCCCTGCGCCTGGCGCTTCTGCTCAGCCCCACACGACTGGCACTGCCAAGGAGCTGCAGAGTGGCAGTTTAGAAGGCAAACCAGCCTGGAATATATTATTATTATTATTATTATTATTATTATTATTATTATTATTTGCTACTACTACTACCCCACCCATCCAGACCCCAACCAGTTGACCCCCTTCTTCAACCCCACCTGCCCCACTGACTGGCTCCCCAAGGCTCCACTGTCCTCCCCCCAACCCCCTGCTCAATGCCTGGGGTCAGCCTGGAAGGATTCTGATGGAGGAGCAGCAAAGAGAATGAGAGTGCCTCTGAGCAGACGCAGAGTATACCTCCCCCCCCTCCATGCAAGCCTCTCCCTCCCCGGGGCAAATTCATTTTCTGCGGCATGAGTGACCTTGGGGTGGGTCCTGAAGGGCACCCCCTCCCCTTTGAAGCTGCGGATCTGCCGCCTGCTGAGGCAAACAATGCTTTTGAGACGTTTTCCGCCGCACAGCGCTTTCTAAAATTGTTATTGCCATTATGCCTAAAAATACACTTATCGATTTGCAAAATAATTAACCAGGCAGGTCCCCGACCAGAATGACGGTTGGAGTCCTATAAGACAGCTGCTGTCCCCCCCCCCCAGGGCAAGTAACTCTGGAAAAGAGGAGCAGCAGAAGCAGAGATGTTCTGCAGAGTTCAGCACTTGGCTAAGGAGGGGGGTAAGAAAAGGAGGGAGAACTTTTAGGACACAGAATCAGAGAACTGTAGGGCCTGAAGGGACCCCCAGGGGTCATCAAGTCCAGCCCCCTCCAGTGCAGGAATTGCAGCTAAAGGATCCCTAATGGGTGGCCGTCCAACCTCTGTTCAAAACTTTGTTGCCATAACAGATTATCTATTTGCCAGAGGGTTGGACTAGATGACCATCGGGGTCCCTTCCAATTCTATTCTTTGATCCCAACTGCATTGCTTGAGTGCACTTTGCTCAACCTCCCAGTATGCAAGAAGGAAAAACAGACAAGGTGGAAATGGATAGGGAATAAACTATGGACAAAGGCAGAGGTTTTTAAATTATGGTCACCAACCTGGTGCCCAGAAATCTGCATCTTGCTACAGTCGGACCGGCACCAGTAGCAAAATGCACCTGGGGAATTTGGAACGTGGGCCTTGGGGGGGACCAGAAGATCAGGTAGGAGGCAGCTGCTGCAGTCCAGGCCAGAGATGGGGCCAGCCCTGACCTCAGGCAGAGGGGGGAAGCTGCCTCAGGCAACAGATTTGGGGTGTCATGAAAGGGGTGCCCATGGCTGGCTATTAAATGTTTTGCTGCTGCATTTTGACTGTGGGATTTTCCATACCAAGTGTTAAAATAATTTTACCAGCCTTGGAGTATTAGGTGCCCCTTGGCTGGTGGGGGGGGAGAGGGGGCTCCTTTGCCTTTGGCAGCAAAATGATTTGGGGAGTGACCCTGGCAAGGAATGGCACCCAAGGCAAGGACCAGGGTTTGGGCCAAGGGGACAGAGAGGAAGAAGGCTGAATACAGGGGGGGGGAGCAAAGTGGGGGGAGCCAGAGGTAAAGCCAGATGTGGAGGGTGAAGGATTATCAGCTGGAAATGGGAGCAGGCAGGGAGAGGAGCCTGCCTGGATCTGTCTTGGGGAGTTTGAGATGCTGACGATGCAGCCAGGAGGACACATCAACAGCAGAGCCCCTTCTTCCCTCCCTCCCCCCCCGGCCTGGGACTCTGGCGGCCATGTTGCAGGAGCTGCAGCTTGGGATGAGATGCAGCTCCCCTGGGGAAGATGTAAACAAAAGCAGCAGTTGGGCCAGGCTGGGGAGTTTTTTGGGTGGGGGGTGGAACTGCTGCAGGAAGTGGGAGCCACACACAGAGTGTGCAGGCAGGTGCTGAAGGTCACGGGGCCAGGCTGGCCGCTGTCCCTACGAAGGAGCCCTGGGCAGATGCTGGAAGAACGTCGCACTGCAAGAAGAGTCCGACCTCACCCAGCCTCCTGTTCTCACAGTGGCCCCCCAGCTGTGTTCGAATTTCACCAGCCACATTTTGCGCTGTGGTCTAAGCCACTGAGCCTCTTGGGCTTGCAGATCATAAGGTTGGCAGTTCGAATCCCCGCGAAGGGGGGAACTCCCATTGCTCAGTCCCTGCTCCTGCCAACCTAACAGTTCGAAAACACATCAAAGTGCAAGTAGATAAATAGGTACCGCTCCGGGGAAGGTAAACAGCGTTTCCATGCGCTGCTCTGGTTCGCCAGAAGTGGCTTAGTCATGCTGGCCACATGACCCAGAAAAACCGTCTGCAGACAAGTGCCGGCTCCCTCGGCCTATAGATCGAGATGAGCACCCCAACCCCACAGTCGTCTGTGACTGGAGCTAACAGTCAGGGGTCCTTTACCTTTATTGGCCACTTGTGACCAAGTGTAGATTCCCAGGTGCCAGGATGGGCCCAGACATCTCCACCATCTGGGGATCCTTGGATCTGGACTGTTTTCACTAGGACCACAACCTGCATAATTCTATCCATTATATTTAATCTGCACAATCGGATCGAACTCCAGGAACCAAAACACTTTTTCTGCGCAGCAGGAGCAGAGAACAACGTCATAGTTAATTGTGGTCTTCGCTTCTGCCACCCGACTTCCCTGCTCACAGTTGTCAAGAATATCCCTACACTATGAATAGTCCGTGTCACCATTCGGAAAACGGTCGGAATAGGCCAGTATAGATGTGGACTGTCCTTGGATCAAGGGACTTTTCTTCTTTAAGTTCTCAAAGTTCTTAACCAAGCTCAAGGTGGTCCTCTGATCTAGCCAGATGTTTAACGGATAACCCATCAGTCAGCCCATTGATTGAAAAGTAAGACTTTAGAGCAGTCTTGCCCCCAAATGGCAACTAGACATTCTGTTTTGACGACTGTTTTGACAGTTGTTTTGACAACTGTGCGCTGCTCTGGTTAGCCAGAAGTGGCTTAGTCATGCTGGCCACAGGACCTGGAAGATGTCTGCGGACAAACGCCGGCTCCCTCGGCCTATAGAGCGAGATGAGCACCGCAACCCCAGAGTCGTCCGCCACTGTCAGGGGTCCCTTGACCTTTACCTTTAATCCTGCTTTAAGGAGTCATTTGGCACCTAGCTTCTACACCTGCGTTTCTAACACTGCCAGATACATGTGGGAAACCCACAAGCAGGACCTGAGCCTGAGCTGCTCTCCCCTGCTGTGGCTTCCAGCAACTGGTACTCAGCATTGCTGGATGCAGCCCAAGGGAGCCCATCTAGTCCAGCATCCTGTTCTTGCAGCAGCCAAATGCCCCAAGCAACCTAGGGACACAGATAGATTGCCTCTGGGCTTGGAGGCTCCATAAGAGCATCCCAAGAGCCTGGCTGCTGGATCAGACCAGTGGCCCATTGAGTCCAAGATCCTGTTCTCCTGGTGGCTACCCAGATGCTCATAATGGGAAACCATATCCCTCCTGTGGACAACTCTCTCCTCAGAGCAGCAGCACCCCCAGCACTCAAGGGCCAGAGCACCTTCAGGCTCCCATCTCCAGGGGAGGTGGGAAAGAGCCCCCCCCCCGTTGAAACCCTAGCGTCAACGGCAGATGCGCCCAGGTGCTCCTGCCTGGGGAACAGGCAGCCGTCTCTGGTGCATAAGCACCTGCTCTGGATGAGACCCCTGCCAAGGCAGGTTCCATGTGCCAGCCAGTTTGCTGCCCGCCTGCCAGCTGAGGGCCAAGATATACCCAAGCGACGTGATCCCCCCCCCCCACCTCCAGGCCTCTCCACTCAAGAGCCTGCTTCCCTGTGATGGATGCCCCCTTCCCCACAGGCACAAATAGACATAAACCTCACAGCCGCCTGCTTCCTGGGAGGGCTGTGCACGCCCAGGCGGGGGCTGCGGGTGCCCCTGGCGTCTCCACGGGGACTGCCAAAACATTAAACAAGCCGTTCCATTAAGCCAGAGGATGTGGGGGGGGGGGGAGTTTTGACACAAGGGATCCCTTTTCCAGCCTGGGTTTCCCCAGTGATGGACGGGCACAGCTGTATTGAGGCAGCACTGGGCATTGGAATTTTGCACCCCTAATAATTTTAGGTTGGCCACTGAGTACAATACGCTGAACTGGATGGGCCGTTGGCCTGATCCTGCAGGCGATTCCTCTGTTAGTATCTCCAAAGCCAACTGCTCGTCTTGCAAGCAACTCCCTGACTTCCCATCTCCAAAACGTCTACAGGCATCATTTGGGTGTCTGACGTGGAGAAAACCCATTTACCACCACGGCTAGTATTAACCCGGACAAAGATCCCAGGACATTGGGCTTCCTACTTGATTTATTCTGCTTCCTAGATGTTCTGAGCCTCCCAAGGACCAGAGGCTGAACAGGCCGTTCCACTTCCCAAATTCCCTGAGGACGTACCAAGTGAGACGCTTGGCCCACCTGGCCCTCCAACAGGGAAGAGCACCCCCTCCGAGGTCTCAGGCAGGCAGGCAGGCAGGCAGGCAAGAAGGAGCCCTTTCCAGCCGGCCTCCCCACAGTCCTGGCCACAGATGCCGCCCAGGAACCCAGGCATGCGGAGCCTGAGCTCTGAGCTGCCCCAAATGGCGGCACAGAAGAATTTGAAATATTTTTTTCTAGCTGGGAAGGAGACTCACGGGGCACCAGGGACAGGGCCTCCTTGATGAGTTCTGGTCGCATGCCAAGTCCCAGGAATTTTGTATCTCCTATCTCTGCCGAGCAAACGCCTTTGCACATTTCCTGGGCCACAGAGACTCTGGATGTTTTCCCCATCACTCCTCAGAGGGCAGGCTCTGGAAAGGGGTTTGAGGCTTTGCTGATGCCCGCCCCCCCCCCGAGATCCTCTCTGCAGCCCCGCCAGCCTCCCTGCACACAAATTGCCCAAGAAGTGAGAGGCAGCGTCTCTCCCCTCCACCCACCCCAAACTCAGGGGCTAGCTTTAGCTTTTGTTTTTACTATACATTGTGGTTTCTTAATATTGTCACTTTGTGTTGTGGACCACCCTGAGATCTACAGATACGGGGCAGGTACAGATTAAACAAATAAATAAACAATAAACAAAAATCTGAACTAAAAGGGCCCAGGGCAGAGTGGGTGGGCAAGAGTGTCAAAGTCCCAGAGGCAACACCATTGTCCCCACCCTTTCAAAATGCCCCTCTTCTATTTTAGCCAAGCCAGAGCAGGGCAACTGGCAGAAAAACAAATGCTTTTTTTGTACAGCTAACTCTCAACTTGTGCAGGGCTTATGTTACGGGGGTTGCGTGTAAAGCCAAAATCATGTATATTCAAAACACACTCCCTGCCCCTTGGAATGCTCCCCCAAAGTGAGTACAATGGCAGGTGGGATTGCAGACCGAGCCCCTGGACGCCTGCCCCCCCTTTACTTTTTCCAGCCAAAATCTCACATGTTAATGCACACAAGTTGTGAATTTACTGCATACAGACTTCATGCACACACGTAAAATGTGGTCAGGAACAGGCCACAAAATATACCAAGGACCCTCCATGCACCCGCCATGACGCCAAGCAAGCACAGGATTCACAACATTAGCCTCTGGATCTGCAGCTTGCTTGTTTTGCAAAGAGGACTTCAAGGCTGCAAAACACTTGGGAGAATCTCCGAAATCAGAGTGATGGACCAGGACTGCCCTGTGGTCAAGAGAAGGAGCTTGTGTGGCCCCCACGCAGCCCCACGTGCCCCCGCCGTGGCTTCCAGGGCAGGATACATTATGCAGAAATCAGCAAACACTGCGTCCTTCTGCATAATTCATCAGGGTTACAAACCAAGACTCCTCTGCACAGGCGCTGGGGAAACATTAATGCAGAATCTAATGTTCCTTGACAAGACGAAGAGGGCATGTTAAGGAGGCACAGTTGGCAGCTCAGGGCTGTGGGGAACAGATTCACCCCTTGGTCTGGCCTCCTCCATCGACCCCCTCTTCCCCCGCAAGCAGGGTCCCTACCGTCTTTCCGGTAGAAGCAGATCTCCACCTTGCGCTCTTCGGAGCCCAGGAGGGCCTGCGCAATCTGCGCCACTGAGGTCTTCTGCGTGCGCGGCCCATAGAGGAAGTCACAGGTGCACGGCTTCTGCATGACCTCAGCGCGAGTGTAGCCACAAAGGTCGCAGAAGCCATCGTTGCAGTAGATGATGGCGCAGTTCTCCACCCGGGCATTGGCGATGATGAACTTGCGGCCTGCAGGTGGGGAAAGAGACACGGAATCAGCTTCGGCTGGTGGCCCAGCTGCGCCCCTCTCTGGACAGGGACGGACTAACTACCATTGTCTATGTTCTGGTAACCTCTAAATTAGATTACCGCAACACGTTATACGTGAGGCTTGTGGGATGTGAAACACAAGAGCAGTCAAGTACAACATCCCTAGAGTGGACATAGAAGGGGATGTCTGGTCCAGCCAGTCAGAACTTCCTGTTTCTCCTGGGCTGGGACAGACTTCCTCTACGTGTGGCTGGAGGTGGGTGTGGCCTCACCTGTGTGCAGGTAACAAAAACAAAGGGCCAGACGCCATCTCTCTCTCTTTTGACTTCATTCTTCAAGGAAGTAACATCTTCTTAACCAAAGATGCTAAGGAACTATCTCCCTTATGGGATAGTCTCCAAATATATTACTTTTACTAAGCTAAGTCTGCCTTCCGGGGTCCAATTGTGAACAGATGTCTGTAAGTAAACTTCTTATACTTTTATAGAAGACTGTGTCGTGTCTTAACTTTTAGGAGGGAATAAATGGGAAAATACCAGGACAATATTATTATAGAGGTTTTAGCGAACCTGAGCAAGCATCCGCTGTGTGACTTTAAAAGGGGAATGTAACTCTGCTAAGTTGTGAAACTTGTTAACACAAGGTGGAATAGGATATAATCAAATAATATATCCTCTCCTGCATCCCTGAACATTCCCACAGGGCTGCCTTTAAGAAGGTGCAGAATTCAGCTGGTGCAGAATTCAGCGGCCAGGTTGCTCACTGGGACAAGACAGTTTGAGCATATTACACCGATCTTGGCCCAACAGCACCAATTACACTGATCCTGGGCCCCTTAGTTTCTGGGCCCAATCCAATTTTGAGCTATAAACCCTTAAGTGGCTCAGGATTGCAATACCTCAAGGACCGCCTTTTCCCAAATGAAGTGCCCCAGGAACTGCACCTGAAACAGCCCTTTGATTCAGGCCCCATAGCTTTTCAGAATGGGGCATCCCATTTTGCTGCAGCTAATGCTCCAGAGGGAGGGAAGGACCCCCCCCCCCCCCGCTATGCCAACAAGGAGAGGAGGAACAGACTCCACTGGGGGGGGCATGAAGCACTCCTAGGAAGCCACCCCCTCCTACACCAGAGCCCTCCTGGGCCCACTTGGCTCAGCCATAGTCTACACAGCAACTTGCAGCAAGGGCTCCCAGCAGCAGCATAGCTGGGGTGGGGGTGGGGGGGCACACTGGGCACCCCTTACACTCAAGGTCCAAACAGAGGAGTCTAGCCTCTTATTTCAAATCGCACTGGACAAGCTATTTATGTGTTTATTACATTTACACACACACCCCTTTTTTCTCCAAGGAGCTCAGGGCCGTGTGCATGGTTCTCCCTCTTCTAATCTCCACAACAACCCTGCAAGGCAGGTTAGGCTGAAAGGCAGGGACCCAAGGCCACCCAGTGAGCTTCACAGTGGAGCAGGGGATTTGAACCCTGGTCTCCCAGGTCCTAGCTTGGCACTGTAACCACTACGCTGCACTCCCTGGCTCTCACATCTCACATGGGCTCTCGTCTCCTGTGTTTGACCCACTGCACATACAAACAAAAAGCACCCCAGATCCGCTTAGCTGGCATGCTGATGACCCAGGCTGTCTGTCTGACTCGAGAAAAGGCCAATTAAAAATGAGTTCAGGGATGACTAATCTGTGCCAAGTGATATTCGGTATTCTTTGCACACACGACAACGCCTTCTCCTAAGGCGCCCGTTATCTGTCCCTTCCACAGACAGCAGCCTCCTCTTTCCCCACTGCCAAGGCTGCCCCTCTTCTCATGTGGTACCTGTCATAGAATCATAGATTCAGAAGGGGCTCCCAAGGTGTCATCTAGTCTAACTCCCTGCAGGAGTCGCAGCTAAAGCTTTCCTGACAGATCCAACCTACGCTTAAAAACCTCCAACAGAGGAGAGTCCACCACCTTAATGTTTAATTGGAATCTCCTTTCCTGTAACTCGAATCCGCTCTTTCGGGTCCTCCCCTTTGGAGCAGAAGACAAGCTTCTTTCACCTTCCATGTGGCAGCTCTTGGATCACTGGCAGTCATCCCACCTGCTCCCGGAGATCCCCAACCTCAGCTGCCAGATCCTGCACAAATGAAGAGCTATCCTCACAGACACAAGCAAACAACAAAACCAGCAAAACAATCCCAGCCCAGATCTCTCCCCAAACGATCCCTCCAGGCACCTTTTAAAGGGACCCAGCATGTGGCAGCCACCAGAATGGCAAACTCCATGCTAGGGAATGTTAGGAAATAAATAGAAAATAAAATGGCCAATCTCATAATGCCCTTATAAAAAAAAATCTACTGTGCAACCACATTTGAAATTATGTGTACAGTTCTGGTGGCTTCACCTCAAGAAGGATGTTTGTACAGTTGGAAAATTTTCAGAAAAGGCCACTGAAATGACCAAGGGGGTGGAGGGACACCCTTATGAAGAAGGGTTGAAGCATCTGCATGGGCTTGGCCAGGATTTTTGTTAGGGGGGACAGACGTGATTGGTCAGTTAATTAAGTATTTCTATTGTTTTACTTGATCTGAGGACGCAGCTAGCCCTCCCCCCCCCCCCCGCTATCCCCATGGCACTGGGGACTTTCACATGTGCTGCTAGTAAGCCAGGTGTCCCCCACCCTATATTTCTGCATGTGGTTCTTCCTGCCTAAGGGCAGAACCTGACATTTGTCCTATTGAAATTCATTTTGTTAGCTTGTGCCCAATTCTCCAATCTGTTACGGTCATTTTGAATTCTGTCTTCTGCGGCATTAGCTACTACCAGTTTGGTGTCATCTGCAAATTTGTTGAGCATATCCTCAATTCCTTCATCCAAGTCGTTTATAAACATGTTGAACAACAACAGGCCCAGGACGGAACCCTGCGGCACCCCACTTGTCACTTTTTTCCAGGAGCCATTCATGAGTCCTCTTTGGGGGACTTTGTCAAAAGCCTTACTGAAATCAAGATACACTATGTCCACAGCATTCCTCTGATCTATCAAGCTTGTAACTCCATTTAAAAAATGAGGTTTGTCTGGCATGACTTATTTTTGAGAAGTCCATGCTGGGTCTTAGAAATCACAGCATCCTTTTCTAAGTACTCACAGACTGACTGTTGAATTACCTGTTCTAGGATCTTTCCTGTTATCAATGTCAAGCTCACTGGACAGCGTTCCCCGCTCCTTTTGAAGATGGGGACAGCATTTGCCTGTCTCCAATCTGTAGGGACCTCACCTGTTCTCCAATAATTCTCAATGGAGATATGAATTCATTTAAAGTAGCTAGTTGTTCCCTGACCACCTCTATTCCTATCTTGGGCTGCAGCTCCCTCCTTGCATTGTTTATTCTGTTATCACCAGGTTGGGCATTGGTTTCCTTCTGGGTGAAGACAGAGGCAAAGTAGGAGTTGAGTAATTCTGCCTTCTGTCGCCCAATAGCATTTCTCCATCTTCTCCAGAGGACCTACCACTTGCTTGTTCTTTCCCTTTCCTCTGTATCCTGAAACCCAGGAGGACATAATCACTTCCTCCCAAGTTTCCCAGTACTTCCACTTCATCTATCAGTTCCTCCCCTGTTGGTGAGGACCAGGTCCAAGATAGATGGTCCCCTTGTTACTTCTTCCACCTTCTGGGAAATGAAACTGTCAGCGAGGCAATGGAGGAATTTGTTGGACCTTACATTCTTGGCAGAGTTTGAGTTCCAACAGATATCGGAGAAGTTGAAGTCTCCCACGATGACTATATACCTCCTTTCTGAATGTGTGCTAATCCACTCTAGGAAGGCGTCATCCAAGCCTTCAGTCTGACTTGGCGGTCTATAGCAGACCCCCACAGTAAGGTCACTGTTGCTTCTCTCTCCTACAATTTTTACCCATATACTCTCATTCTGGTTTCCATGCTCCAGGCCATGGATTTCTTCACAAATGTATACATCCTTTACATATAATGCTACTCCTCCCCCCTTCCTGTTTGGTCTATTCATTTTGCACAGGTCATACCCCTCAGTTTCTACATCCCAGTCATGAGTCTCATCCCACCAGGTTTCAGTAATGTCTAACAGCTCATATTTGCCATCCTGTACTAAAAGCTCCAGTTCGTCTTGCTTGTTCCTATACTCTGTGCATTTGTATAGAGACAACCGAAACCACGAGTCATTCTTCTGCACGCTGCTGCCTCTGTCCCCCTTAGTAAGGAGTCACCTATCACCACTACACGTCTCTTCCTTCTCTGGGGAGTGGCAGGAATTGTTCTGCACACTGTCCCTTCCATTGCCGCCTCGGTACATTCTGAAGTCTGCAACCACTGTGCTTGCTCCTCTGGCTGAGAATCAGTGTCCGAGGTGAGGGTCTGGAATTGATTTTGTAGCTGCAGAGATACAGCATGGCTCCTGACTGTCCTGCTTTTTTGTGTCTTGTTTCTCCAAGGGTTTTTCTCCTCCTCCTCCTCCTCCTCTTCCCTGGGGGCAGCCTCCCAGCATCTTTGTTCCGGGGAAGCCCACTCTGGTACACCAAAGCTTCTGGCCCCAAGTTAGTAAGTTAGCGCAGGTAATCCAGTTTGTGTAATTCAAATATACCGTTGCAAAGAAGCCAGATTCTTGCAGCTCATGTTATATTCTTGAGTAATGTCGAAAGAGGCCAGGTGGTAGCCGGCCAGCTGCAAATCCATCTCTGCTCCAGGTTAGCTTGCTTGACTGCAGGCCAAGTGACCACAGATCCCAGGCCACCTGGCAGCCAGCCCTCCCTAAATGGGGCATTAACAAGCCCAGCTCCGCCAGCAAGGGAGCCGCCTCTCCCAACTGGCAGCCTGGACGGGCAGCGCTCCAGGCGCAGGTGGCTGCCCTGAAGAGAGTGGAGGCAGGCCAGAATCATAGCCATCTTGTCTGCAGAGAAACAGGTGTGGGAAATTTGCCACAGCCTCCAAGCTGAAGCAAGATCCTGGCTCTCCCAGACCATCTGCCACCAAGCAGAGCCCCACTGGGCAGGAGAGACAGAGGCTTCCTGAGCTTCTCCTTCTGCTGCGATGGCTGAGCCTTCCCGAGAGGATCCAGGTGGCCATGGTGGCTGGGTCCTAGATCCTGTGCAAGCTGGCTATGGCCCTGTCTCTCTCTCTCTCTCTCTGCAGAACCCAGGGATCAAGTCTCAGAGCTCAGCCAAAGCCCAGGCTGCTTAGCAGCACCAGCTGGGACAACATTCCTCTCCAGCCCAGGGTTTTGCAAGAAAGAGAGGCAAGCTCTTGAATAAATGTTCAAGAGATCTCTCTTCTTCACATGCTCTAGGGCTGAAAATAGGCTATATGCCTGAGACCCCGAGGCCTCCAACCTGGCTTGGGGAAGGGAGTAGCCCCAACCCTTGAACCCCCAAATTTGCTAGCTTTAATTTCCATCTGCCCTTTGCCATTTTCGTTCAGTAATCTGTCTCCCCCGCCTGCAAATCTCAAAATCCCCCTTTGATGTCCCAGGCCAGCTTTTTCCTTCCACACTGCGATGTTTATCCAGCTTTTCCACAACCCAAACTATTCCGAGATGCTTATCAAGCTCCTGGTTGCTCAAGGCAAAGCAGCCCCAGTGCCCGAACTGTTTAACCTTCCCTCACGCAACGTGCTTTCCAGTGCCTTATCTCTCCCTCCCTGAATCCTCTCCAATTTGTCTGCCTTGGCCTTGAAAGGCAGCTGAGGCCTAAGCGGAGGAGAGCAGGCCGTCCTCCGCTGCCACCGCTTGCAAGGAGGAGGACGGCAGTAACAGCAGCGGCGGTGGCAGCTGGCCCCCAAGAAACAAAACAGGCTGCAGCGCAGCAGCCTTTGCAGAGATGCCACACGGAGAGCCAAGAGGCAGCGGGGTTAAATTACCAGGGGAGAGGGAGGGAAGCAAGGCTGTCCAGGGAAGCCAAAGAACCTCCTCTGGAGGTTTGCAAAGAGCAGGCAGCCAGGCATCTGCCAGGAGGGTTGAGATCTGGGGAAGTCCTGCCCTGGGCACAGGTGGGGGGGGGAGACCCTCCTAAGCCCAGGAGGAGACTCTCTTTCATTTCTTAAAGGAATGGCAGGTCTAGATGTTGTTTTATTGTTGGGCACAAATAGAAAAACAAGCACCGAGCAAAATGTGGATGGGCGGGTAGGATCCAACTCCGTCAGTGCAAGGAGTTTTTGCTTGCACAATGGAATTGCTTTCTTCTTCTTCTTCCTCCCCCAAGGAAAAAAGCCTGGGAGGAAAAGACTGTGAAGCACCTCTGAGCCTACCCACAACGCCGCCCTCTCCAGCCCAGGCCACGGGTCTCTTTCGCTCTGCTCAGCTCAGCATGATGGGTGCAAAAGGAGAGGCGAGTCTCACATAGTTTTCTTCACCCTGAAATGTTCAGAGTTGCCTTAACTCTGGGGAGGTGATTCTTCACAACCCAGGCAGCTCAAGGTTTCAGAACACCATGAAAATAGCCACACACAGAGAGAGAAAGAGAGCGCATTCTGAGAGGTCACAGGATCACCTCCATCTTCTATCGGGTTCCACCCCCCCCCACCCCCCACTGAACCCCTGTCCTCCTTAAGATAGCCAGCAGAGGGAAGGAGGGGGAAAGGTTGTGATGGTTCTCTTCCACTCCCTTGGCATCAGCCCAGTGGCTCCCCACCAGCAGACACAAACACACACCCCAGGTTATCAACACTGCACAACTGCGTGTGTGTGTGCCTGCACGTGCACACAGCCCCTTTCCAGATACACAAACACCATGAGGCATGCACACATCCAGGCACCCGAACCCTACACAAACGCCCACACCTTGCCATATGCTCCACGCTGCTGTGCAAAATCCCGATGGCCAGAGATGGAAATATGGGCACCTGCAGTGGCGCTCTGGATGCCGGCACTTGCTCACTGATGGGTGGGTCCCCCAACAAGGAGGAAGAGGGACCCCACAGTGGAAAGCTGCCTCTTCCTCTTCCTCCTCCTGCCCTGGGGCCCAGGGACATGCACCCACCACCCCAACCACAGCGGAAAGAGGGGGGTCCCGGGAAGGAGAGCAGACCACTAGGCCTGAGCCCAGGAGCATCTCCAAGGCAGGCAGGCCCCACTCCAAGAGGGGCAGCCGGTCCCTCGCCAGTCCAGGTAGCCAAGCACAGGCCACCCAGTCACCCAGCTGGCATGCGTCCTGCTGCAAACCTGGAGCTGCCCACGTCCCCAGGGCAGGTGGACACCCCCAGTAGCAAGGCCCCCATTCCCTGGGCAGTTTGGGAACACAAGGGAGCACTGGCCCAGCCTTCACCTGCAAGCACCACCAACCCTCTCCCACCAGCCCCAGCGTGTCAGCCTGACCCACCTCGCAGGGTTGTTGTGAGGATAACAAAGAGGTGGGGGGACAGAGGTGCAAAATAAATAAATGCAACAATAAACAAATGTACAACCCACTTCTGACTCCAGAGCACCCAACACACAGGGCTGCCAAAGACCTGCCTTGAGCTCCCCACACGACCCCCATAATGCGGGAGCATTGAGCTTCCCCTTGACCCCCCCCAGGCCTCTCTACACCCCCACCCCCCAACCGAGCAGCCCCCAACTCCCACCCCCACTTACTCTGCCCCTCGAACTTGCGGATGATGGTGTCGAGGAAGGTGTTCTGGGGGGCCACGTGCCCGCGCCGGACAGGCATGCTGTCAGCCCATGGGGGTGCCCGGCCTCCCCCGCCCCACGCGCAGCCGGGGCCGTCCGCGGAGTGCGAGGGGCGGCCCAGCGCTGGGGCCCGTCAAGCCGCCAGCCGTCCGGCGGGGAGGGGAGGGTGCTCTCCGGCCTCTGCTGCCCCCCGAAGCCGCTCCCAGGGGTCGAATGGGCGTGCTGGGGCGAAGTGGGCCCTTCTGCGCTGCCGACGCGCAGTCCGGCTCCTGGGCGTCTTCGGCGCGGCCAGGCGCTGCTCCCCCGCAGGTGCCGGGGCAGAGCAGCCCTTTGCCCTCCGGCTTACGCGGCGGAGGCGTCGGGCAGGGGGCGTCTCCGGGCGGCGCCCAGCCCCATGGGGGCGCCCCGACAGCAACTGGCCCGGGAGGCCCGCCGGGCGGCTCTCAGGGGCCGAGGGAAGCCGCCGGCCGGCCCGGCGCCCCGCGCGCCTCTCCTGCTCGACGGGACGGGCCCGGCTTGGCTCGGCGGCTGCGGAGGCAGCAGGAGCGCCCTTATTTAGGCAAAGGCGAAGGCAGCGGCGGGAGGGACCGGCAGGAGAGGAGGGGGGAGGCGTCGGGGCGCCCGCTCGTCTCTCCGGCTCGCTTGCTGCTTCACCCCGGGCGCGCGTCTCCGCCTTCTGGTCCGCGCAGGCGAGGCTCCGAGCGCGGCGGCGGTGGCGGCGAGGCCGGGCGAGAGATGCGCGGCGGGTCGGCGGCGGCGGAGGGAGAGCCCGGCGGAGGCGGAGCCAGACGCGCCGCGCAGCCAATGAAGGCGCCCAGCGCCGCGACGGATGGACCGGGGAGGGTGGAGAGAGAGAGAGAGAGAGAGAGAGAGAGAGAGAGAGAGAGAGAGAGAGAGAGGCGGCTGGGTGAGAGTGGGAAGCGGTGCTGCTGCGCGAGAGCAGCTCCTGCGGGCGCGCAGCCCCGGAACCTATTGGGAACCTCGAGACGCGGGGAGGGGGGCGAGGGCGCAGAGTGCCCGGCGAGATGCGAGATGCGAGATCGGCGTGGAGCGGACAGCTCGTCCTCGGAGTGCCCGCTCCCTCGGAGCACCCCCTCTTAAAGAAGGTGCTTCTGCGCTTGGAGAGGGGGCGTCCCCCGACCTGAGTCCTAGTGGGGGGGGGTCTCCCGACCTCAGTCCCAGCCCGAGCGGTGCTAGGGAGAAGGCGGGCTCCCCAGAAGCAAGTCGATGAAGCAGCGCCCCCGGAGCTCGAAGGCCAAGGTCAGGGTGAGGCGAGTCGGGGCCCGTGGTCACTCCGGGAGCTGTCCTCGCTCGGGAGCCGGGTCAACTCTTTGTTCCTCACCAGTTTGTGTGTTTGCATGTTTGGGGCGGGGGGAATTCACGCCCCACTTTGTAACCTCCATCATTCGGAAGGGCATTTCCTTCAGGGCTGCAGCGTTTGACAGGATCCTAGCATTGTAGAGTTGGAAGGGACCCCAAGGGTCATCTAGTCCAACTGCTTGCGAGGCAGGAAATCACATCTAATCACCGTTTCATCAACTAACAGACTGAAATTTTTTAATCAACGAAAAATATTCTCTCCCCCGCCCCCATACGCACAAACACCAGCCAGCAGACATAAGAAATATTTACAGTAGGAAAAAGCACCCCCATTTAGTTTAGAAAATGTGCCCCACAGATCAGAGTGTTTAAGAACCTCAGAAGGGGGGACTGGATCAGGCCCAAGGGGTCCTACCTAGTCCAGCATCCTGTCCTCACAGGGACCAGCCAGATACCCTAAGGAAAACCCACATCAGGATCTGAACTCCCCTCCTGCTACTGGAAGGAATTTTTTTATTTTTTTATTTTGTTCCTACTACTGTTGAGGCAGGGCATAGCTGGCAGCCACCGATAGCCTTCTCCTGCTCCATTCATTTGTCTAATCCTCTTTTAAAACAATCCAAGTTGGGGGCCATCACTGCCTCCTGTGGAGGGAAGTTCCACAGTTCAGCATCACTGGACGGTCCAGTCTCATGAAAGAGGGAGAAAAACTTTTCTCCAGCCACTTTCTACAAATGTTGCCTAATTTTGTACACCTCTGTCATGTCTCTTCTTCCTCCCCTTTTCTCTAAGCTGAAAAGTCCCAAACACTGCAACCTTTTTTCATAGGAAGCTGACCGGGGAGCTCCCTCCATCACCTCAAGGCTTTGGCTGTAGCCAGAAATCCAGACTTCATGTTGTAAACAGAGGCAATCTCAGAAGTGAAACACAAGTAGATTATCCAGCCAGTCTCAGCTGACCTTCCTTCCAGGGCGTAAGAAGAGTCTGGCTGCTGGATCAGGCCCAGGCCCATCTGGTCCAGCATCCTTTTCTCACAGGGTCCAACCAGACACCAACAAACAGGATCTGAGCACAAGAGCAGCTCTCCCCTCCTGAGGTCACCACCAACTGGTATTCAGAAGCAGCACTGCCCCATCCGCGGAGGCAGAGTCGAGCCCCAGGTCTAGTTGGAAGGGACCATAGCTGTCAACTTTTCCCTTATCTTGCGAGGAATCCTATTCAGAATAAGGGAATTTCCCTTTAAAAAAAGGGAAAAGTTGACAGCTATGGAAGGGGCAGGTGAGCACCCAGCCTCCATTCCCCCCACCTCCAATAGAGGAGAGTCTGCCACCTCCCAAGGGAATCTGTTCCATAGTCTAACAGCTCTTGCTCCCTCCATCACCTCAAGGCTTTGGCTGTAGCCAGAAATCCAGAGTTCAGAAATAAGACTCCATGGATGGGATGGGGGGAAGCCTCGAGATTCAGAGAATCTGCACATACACTATGATTTTATCGATTTGTGTTTAATTGTATTCTTTATCTGTAAAAAGCAATAAAATGTCTTGGGTGGAAAAAATCCAGAGTTCATGTTTGTAAACCGAGCCAACCTCAGGAGTGAAACACAAGTAGATTATCCAGCCAGTCTCAGCTGACCTTCCTTCCAGAGCGTAAGAAGAGCAGCCCAGGCCCATCTGGTCCAGCATCCTCTTCTCGCAGGGGCCAACCAGATGCCAACAGACAGGATCCGAGCACAAGAGCAACTCTCCCCTCCTGCCGTTTCCAGCAACTGGTATTTTCCAAAGGCATTTTGCCTCTGACAGTGGAGCCATCGACAGCCAGCCCTCTCCTCTCCTCTCCTCTCTCTTAGCCTCGTCTGAATTCGCGTGGATTCACTTTCCCAGCCCTGCCCTCGGCCTCCTTTTCAGCCAGGGATGCCAGCAGGGACTGGCTCTTGCCTTGGCCACCTGCAGGCCTGGCTACACTTCCTCTAATACAAAGAGGAACATTGCAATCAAGGGAACCTCAGGTTTTTCCAGGGGCAGCTCCTGTGAGATGGTGAGATTAGTATGAGTCACTTCCCAGGAGGCATCCCAAACAGACAGACAACATATAGAAGCACCTGCACATATTAAACAGTTAAAAGAGTTGCATGAATAGATATTGACAGAGACATGATACAGTTATGCACACACACATTTCATAATAAAATCCAATCCATTCTGCATATCAGCCAAAATTCTAATCTCTCATACAGAGCTTGTCTTCAGCCAGGCCTCAGACATAAAACCTGAAATAATAATAAAGAATAGACTTCCCCTGTGCATGTGAAGAGTTCATTTCCTTCCATGGGGGTGAACTCTGGAGGAATACCTATGTGAGTCCATTGCACCAACTGTAATTGCCCTGAGGCACCTTAAAGACGGACAGATTTATGGCATTGTGAATGTATCTGGGCAAGAGCTATTTCATAAGATGCTGCCCTTGCTTCTGTAAGCTCACAGGGCCCCCCATAAATCTGCTCTTCTCTAAGGCGCCACTTAGTTCATTTTCCCTCCCACATTGCGGTGTGTGTGTGTGTGTGTGTGTGTGTGTCTCCACACATCTGAGATGGGAGTCAAGAACTGTTTGCAGAATCCTAGTCTGCCCTGGGAGCAGCAGAGCCACACAGCCAGTTTGCTACGGGAGCAAAAGTAGGAGAGAGCCTTTCCTGTGGCTGCTGTGTGCCCAGGTGTCTCTGGGAGGTGTTGGGGTTCAGAACAAGGGGGTATCCTGCAAAGCCACTCAGGCATGCTCCATGGAAATGGTATTCTGAGCTAGAAGAGGGCTGGACAGAGGCTGGTTGGAGTAGCTGGACATTGGAAGGGGCTAATTTCCTTCATGAACATCAATCACCCCCTGGGTGAGGTAATCACAGGTGCCAGGTCAAGTGCTCCAGTTGCTGTGATTGATGGATGTCCGTTGTGTTGTGTTCTTTTTTTGGTTAGTTGGTGTTTGTTAGAGCAACAGTGATACTCTATATCTCTAAATATCTGTATCAGAAAAGCCTACATGCTGGAACTTGTTTTTTTGTGTACAACTTCATCCCGAGCTGCTTGCCCAGCCTGTTACTTCTACAGCAGCAAAAGATTTGGACCTCACTCTGCTTCTGTGTGGTGACTGGTACTGCAAACAGGATCTGCACTTGCATGGCATGTATATCAGAGCCCCAACACTTCTGCTGGAGTGACACCACTTACCAGAGCAGACGGACTTGGCAGCAAGTTCTGCTTAATTCATCAGGACTTCATAAAATGAAAAAATTGTAGAGCTGGAAGGGACCCCAAGGGTCATCTAGTCCAACCCCCTGCAATGTGGGAATCACAGATTTGCTCCTGAATAAACACAGATAAGGTGAGTCTGTTAGAACCAAGTTGTTCTTTCTCAGACCCATTTTTCATCTGTCCAGAAGGTTGTTCCTGTGCAGCAGATACAGAGGGTTCCAGTTGCACCCAGTGGTTTCCTCCAGGGGGGTATTAGGTGCCCACTGCCATTGCAGCCACTTCTTGAAGTGGGCATCATGGCTGCCCCTGTGCCCAGCTACCCTCAGACCCCAGCTCTCAAGCCTCCTCCTCTACTTTGCAGTCCTGCCGCCTTCTCACCATTGATAGGGACACAAGAAGAATATCGACAATCTGAAATGTGTGCAGAGGAAGGAGACCAAGATTATCATGGGTCTGGAAAGCCAGCCTTATGAGGAATGGTTGAAGGAGCTGGATATGCTTAGTCTGCTCCAGAGAGTAGGACTTGAACCAATGGACTCAAGTTACAAGAAAGGAGACATCAGGAAGGACTTTCTGACAGTAGGAGCCATTCAACCATGGAATTGATTCTCTCGGAAAGTAGAGGACTCTATTTCCTTGGAGGTTTTTAAGCAGAGGCTGGATGGCCATCGGTCATGGATGCTTGAGCTGAGATCCCTGCAATGCAGGCAGATGGACTAGATGACCCTTGGGATCCCTTCCAACTCTACAATTCTAGGATTCTAAGTGCCATAAGACCTGCTTCTCCTCTGTGTTTACCCCATGTTCTTAGTGGTCCATATGGTCCAGCACTGTCTCCTCCTCGCAGGAGTCTTGGGTGGTCCTTGAATTTGAGGTCTGGAAAGGCAGGTGCCTTCCCCAAGCCCGGCCATCACTGCCTCCTTTGCACCCTTCCTAGATGCTGTTGGGTTCCTGAGAAGCATCTGGGGGGGGGGGGGAGATGCTGACTCACCTTGGAAAGCAATCAAAGGAAGTTTGCTGAGCTGCCTGGATGGATCAGCAATCCCTAATGGAAGGAGTTTGCTGACTGACACGCTTGGCTGAGAGAGAGGACTTGTGCAGCTGATCCAGAACGCTGGAAAGCGGGAAAGGCAGAGGAGGGGGGAGGCTTGGAAAGGCAGAAGAAGTTCAGACCAACAAAACCTCCTGCAAATGAAGATTCACTTTGCACAGGGAGTCAGCTGCTCTTCTGCTGCTGCCCCAGAAGGGAAGCCCCAAACGAAGAAAAGAGATTCCAACTAAACATTAGGAGGAACTTTCTGGTGGCAAGAGCTGTTTGACCGTGGAATGAACTCTCTCAGAAGGTGGTAGTCTCCCCTTCCTTGGAGGTCTTTAAGCAGAGGTTGGGTGGGCATCTGTTGAAGATGCCTGCATTGCAGGAGGTTGAATTCAATTACCCTTTCTCTAGGATTCCATAATGCTCTGGGCCCCATATTATCACACCTGAAGTCCTCGCTTTCCATAGGGGTCCAGCACTGTGTAAACAGCTCAGATTTAAATACACCTGATAGGGGATTTGCTTTTGACACGTAGTTCTCTGTACCCAGCTCTCCCTTTCATTCAGGTTATATAACACTGGTATTTACTTTCAGCTGGGATACTGTCAGGCCCTGCCTGCCCTTAGATATTTTCAGTCTCCTTTGAAATCTTGCCTGATGCACAATGTCCAGTGCTGTGGAGACTCTCCTGCATGTGTCCTGGGCTCCCTAGCTGCCTTCTGCTGGCTGAGATAGTTGCTGATAAGGCAACGCTCTGCAAAGAGAATCAAGCTCTGCCTCTCTGCCCTCTAGAGACCAACTGAGTTTGTTCTTGGTATGAGCTTTCGTGTGCATGCACACTTCTTCAGAAACACACGCGAAAGCTCAGACCAAGAACAAACTCAGTTGGTCTCTAAGGTGCTACTGGAAAGAATTTTCTATTTTGTTTCGACTATGGCAGACCAACACGGCTACCCACCTGTCTCTGCCCTCTCTCTCTCTCTCTAGCAACCTTTCCTAGAGGACCCTGGTGTCCTTCTTTCAACCTTCACCCAATCCAAACAGCAGCACAAAGCTTCTCTTTTCCAAGAAAAGATCTGTTGCCGTCCATTTCCTGAGAACCTGGTCAGCGCTTTTGGTTTCTATGCTGCTGGGTTACTTTGGGTTTCTATTCTTAGCTGCCACCATCCTGCTTTCGCACCCACCTCAAAAGCAGGTCAAGACCAACAGCACCCCCAAGCTCTTCACCTCATCACAGGAAGGCACCATACCGACATCATTCTCTTTGTATTCCTCCTTTCCATAGAAAAAGCCACGCTCAAGGCGGCTTACAACATGAAAGAAATTGCATAATTCAAAGCATAACATAAGTGGTCATAAACAATAAATAAATCATCCAAAAGGCACACAATCAAATTGAACAATTTCAGCATAAATCATAATAAATATATAACAAACTTGATATCAATAACAGCAGCAGCACCCCCTCACCAACCCCACCCCACCCCCAGCAATACCCCAGCCCAAGCGTCTCTTCAGCAGCCTCAGCCTTTGCAGCTGGAGTCAGTCCTTCAGTCTGGGCCCTGCCTCCCAGGCCAGGTAGGAAGGTGCTTGCAAGGCAGGGAGCAGGTCTTTCAGGACTCACAGCCAAGGTGCTATCTGGTCTCCTTGGATTGTATCATTGTTCTACTACATTATTGTTCTATCATTGCCTTTCTAGGATTTCAAAGCCTTGTAACATTTGCAGAAGCACCACCATCAAATCAGTAAGAGGGGGCTCAGGCAGCTCTCTAAGCCTCATGTGGACTAGCTGGATGTGCAGACAATGGAGGAGGGCACCTTCAGGGTGAAGTCAAACTGTTGGGAAGATACAGCTCCTGCTGTGGCTGTAGAGACTGATGCAAGAGAGACGTGTTTTAAATACATAAATTTGGGATGGAGGAACACAGGAATATAAAAACAAAAGAAGAGACTGCTGGATCCAGTCACTGACCCATCAGGTCCAGCATCCTGTTCTCACAGTGGCCAACCAGGTGCCTGTGGGAAACCAGCAAGCAGGGTCGGAGCTCAAGAGCCCTCTCCCCTCCTGAGGTTTCCAGCAACTGGGACTCAGAAGCATTTCTGCCTCTGACTGTGGAGGACAGAGCACAGGCGCCTGGCGAGGAGCTGCCAACAGCCCATGAATTTGCCTCTTTTAAAGCCATCCAAGTTGATGGCCACCCTTGCCTCTTGTGGGAGGGAGTTCCACAGTTTAACTGCACTGCAGGAAGAAGGACTTTCTTTTATCCACCCTCAGTCTTCCAAATGCAGTTTCATTGGAGGTCCTTGAGTTCTGGGAGAAGGAGAGAAACTCTTCTCTGTCCACTTTCTTTATGTTAGGCACAATTTTATAAAGTCTATCATGCCACCTCTTGGGTGCTTAAGCTGAGATTCCTGTATTGCAGGGGTTGGACCCCTGGGGTCCCTTCCAACTCTCTGGTTCTATGATTCTATTATTTCTCCCCTTTCCTCTGAACTAAAAAGTCCCGAAGGCTGCAACCTTTCTTCATAGGGGAGTCGCTGCACCCCCTATGAACTTTCTGAACTTTTCCCAACTCTGCAATGTCCTGTTTGAGGTGAGTCCCGCCCTTGTCCCCCTAGAGCTGGGGCTCAGCCTCTCCCAGCGATCGCCCCCTTCCCCTCGCCTCAAGCCCCTCTTCTCCTCCTGCCTTGCCTGCTTTGTCTACCAGCCCCGGAGTGGCTCTCACAGTCCAGTCGGGCTGGCTCTTGCCTTCGCCTTTGGCGCAGGGCGCCTGGTAGCCACTAGCCCCGCCGGCTGCCAGGACCAGCCCAGGGCGGCCTCCCGGGTGACGGGCTCTGCTGAGCTCGGAGCTGCCTCTCGGGACCATCCCCAGATTGGCCAGGTGGCGTCCGGGGGTCCTCAAGCAAGGAGGCCCGGGACGCCCAGGGTCGAAGCCCGTGGAAAGCTCGACTCTGGAGAGCGCCTTGAGGAGAGAGCGCCTCTGAGCACGCGAAGAGTGCCTTCCGCCCAGGTGCCGGCGAGCCGAAGTGGCGCCTGGATCCCGGCCCCGCGCCTCTCTCCAAGGTGCTGAAAGGCGGCCGGGCCGGGCCGGGTGAGCCGGATCGCGGGGTGCGGAGGCCGGGCGCAGCGCCTTCTGCCCGGGGCCTGGAGTCCCGCCGGCGTCGGAAAGGGTCCCAGCTCCGGCATGAAGCCTCCACTCGGGACCCGGAGGGCTGGTGGGTCAGGGTGTCCCTTTCCTCTGAGCTCGGCTGACCGAACCACGGATTTAGAGATGCCCTCTCGAAATGGAGAGACTCTCAGTCCCGCTCCATGGACAGCCACCGACCTACCCCGCAGGGTTGCTGTGAGGATGCGGGGGAGAGAAGCATGTGAACCGCCATGAGTTCCTTGGTGGAAAAAGGTAGCATATAAATGGAATGGGATTTTTTTTTTTTTAAAAAAAAAAACCATAACTCAGGCCCCACCCTAAATAAAAGAGCAGCCAGGTGCTTCTCAGGTTTCTCGTCTCTGCAGTCAAGGGTGGGTTTGGCCAGGTGGGAATCTTCAGTGGGGTCAGGGGCCTGGTAGCCCCCAGGACAGAAGTAGGGACTGTGATCGGCCCCAACTGGAGGAGGCTGCTGTGTGCTTTGTGGGTTTGAGAGGCAGGTGGGGGCATGAAAACCGTCTCTGTGCTCAGGTGAGTAGAGGAAGGCAGGTAAAGCAAAGGCAAGGACTTGTGTGTGCGCAGAGGGCTGCCAGTGATTCCCAGGAAGCAAGGTGTAGTGGTTAGGGTGTTGGACTAAGACCTGGGAGAGGCCAGGGTTCAAATCCCCACTAGGTCAGGAAACTCACTCGGTGACCTTGGGCCAGTCACTGCATCTCTCAGCCTAACCTCCTTCACAGGGTTGTCGTGGGGATTGAAAGAGGAAGGAGAAGAACCATGTATGTTACCTTGAGCTCTTTGGAGGAAAAGGTGTGGTAGAAACACAATCAATAAATGATGGGTAGTTTTTATTATTTCAGAATGCAAAGCTTCCACTTGTAAAATGCATGGAGCTTTAAGAAGGGATCTTCAGCCAACTGAAATGCTAAGGTCACTTTTAATTAAAAGCATAAGCAACCGTGGAACTCCTAACATGAGTTAGAAACCCCATCAAAGGAAAATAAATAACTTTGCATCCTCTGCGTAATTATTTCCTACCTTCTTTTCTGTGCCAATTCTACATGCTAAACTCAGAAGGCCACCTCCTTGTCACTTCAAGCCTTATGAGGAACAGTTGAGGGACAGGGAGCCTGGAGAAGACAAGACTGAGAAGAGACAGGGGAGCCATCTTCAAATATCCCACGGGGAAGAGGGAGCAATTCTGTGTTTCTCATTCCCTTCCCAGAGCCAGGAGGGTCCATTTGCTGCCCTGATTGCCTGGCAGGTGATGTCCTCACTCACTCCGGCTCTGAAACATCTCTCCTGCCTGCCTCCCCTTGAGCCCAGGACTTTGCATCCTGCTCACAGGAAGCCTTTGCCTCGTGGTGAGACGTCAGGCCAAATGTTCCTCTGGATTTAGGCCAGCCGTGGCAGGGAGGGGGACTGTGCAGAGCCCATCTCTTGAAAGAGAAGACGGGGCTTTTGAAAGAGGGAGACAAGCGGCTTTGTGCTAAATTTACTACCAGAAAAAGGGACTGCAAGTGGCGCCGAAAGCAACCAAAATAATGTGAAACAGAGACGGAGAGATTAAAACAATACTTCAGCTGGAAGGAAAATTAAAACTGTTCAGAGTCCCTTCCTCCTCCCGAAAATGTCGGCTATTTTTGCTTAAGTTATGTCACAAGGTTCAAATGTTTATTGGGTAAATCTTTCTTTATCTCATAGCAGCCAGTTTTATAATACGGTATTTAGCTGTGCCTACAAAGAAAGTTCCTTTTATTTGGCTTCTTATTGTCTTTCCAGCTTTTAGCCAGTATTTAGACACACATGATTAGTTTGATGCTTAGTCAGAATCCAGTTCTTTAATTAATTAATTAAACAAACAAACAAACAAACAGACAGAAGAAGGGATCTAGCAGAATATCATGTTGGTACATTTCACCAATTTGGGTGGCTACTGTGGCCCAAGACCTCCCCTCCCCTCCCTTTCTTGCATCATAGGTGAACAAAATCTCCCTTGTCCACACAAAGAACCTCAGAGGAGTCCTGGTGGATGAGACCAGTGTCCCAAATGGTCCAGCATCCTGCTCTCACAATGGCCAGCCTGAAGCCCCAAAGGGAAACTTGCAAGCAGGATCTGAGCACAAGAGCCCTCTCCTCTCCTCTCTCCTATGCCTAGGGTAAAACAGAACCATTCTGGCTAGCAGCCATGAATCTGTCCAATCCTCTTTTACAGCCATCCAAGTGGGAAGCCATCCCTGCCTCCTGTGGGAGGGAGTTCCACAGTTTAACTGTGCACTGTGTGAACAAGTCCTTCCTTTTGTCTGTCCTGACTCTTCATTGGATGCCCAAAAATTCCAGCATTATGAGAAGAAGAGGAAAACTACCGTCCCAGCATCTGACTGCTGCCACCCCTTTTCCCAGTGCAGTAGGATTTCCAAGTAGTCCAAAGCTGCTGATAAATCACCTGGAAGCAATTCTTTTTTAATTAGTAGCTTTTGAGGAGGTGGTTCCTCTGCCGGTTAAAAAGAGTGTGTTATTTTGCAGTTTGGTCCCAGAACATCCAGTATCTTGTGAGCGTTGTAAATTAGAATTTGCAACCATTAGTATCCCAATATATTTTCACAAACATCCTTGGCTTTTCCTCCCACTAATATTTTTTTAATCCATTTGTTCTCTATTTATTGTTTGCCTTTGACCCAGCCTACTTTAAAAACATCCTTATGAGTACAAACTGGAAGGAAGGGAGCAGGCTTTGTGTTCTCCTAATTGCTGGCTCATTTGCACCCAGCCCCTGAAAAGTCCCAAACCCTTGATTATGTTCCAAATTTCGAGTGTCCCCAACTGACCTGCTGGATTAAATTTCTCATCTCCCACAACAGATGCAATTGGGAACATTCCAGGTGCTGATCTCCTTTTATATACTGTACTGCCAGGCATGTATTTCTTACATGACTGTGTTATATAAATATATACAAATACATATATATTTCTGCTTGTTTGGGGTACCCAAAGTGTGTTTTTAAAAATTAATCTTTATTGATATTTCTTTTAAAGGTCTAAAATATTTATTTCCTTTTTTCAGCTCGAGACATTCCTTGTGGAGCACCTGGATTCATGTCAGGGATGTGCAACCGCCCCCCTGCATAATAACGAATTTATAGGGGAGAGGGCTCCAAGCCGCAATGGCTCTGCTCTGCCTCCACAGTTGGGGCAGCCATGCTTCTGAATCCCAGTTTCTGGAAGCCACGAGAGGAGATCGGGCTCTTGTGCTTGAATCCTGCTTGGCCTCTGTGAGAAAAGGATGCTGGACTAGATGGGCTCCTTGGATGTGTTGATGTTCCCTCCCTGTTTCCAGCAGTTAAAATGCAGCTTTGTTTTAGCAGGCCCATTTCCCACCACAGCCACAGAGAAAGAGGCCCGCCTGCCTGCATACCCGTGTTAATTATAGAAAGCATGATTTGTCCTGTTTGCTGTTACAAGATAAATGACAGCCAGCCGTGTCAATGAAAGGAGAAAAGAGGGTCAGGGAAGGAGAGAGAGACCAGCAAAGCAAAAATGTAGCCCAGAAGCTAATTAACCACCTTCCTTTGTCTGTGATCTCTTTCCTTTTGTGAAAACTCCTGCAGGCTAATCTGTATTTGTCAAACGTTGACCAATTCTTCTCTAAGCAGAACAGAAGCTCTGACTGCCTGGTGGGAGTTTCAGCTTCCTGCTGTGAGAACTCTGCAGCTCCTGTTTCCAGAGTTGAGTCATCAGGTAGCTTATCTCTTTCTAATGGAAAAATAACAGCCTTCTGTGACGCTTTTGCCAGAGTGCAACCTTTTTTGCCTTTAGCAAACTTCCTATTGTAGCATTTTAAATACAAGGTATTCAATCTCAGCATTTTATATACATTAAACCAGCATAGGCAAACTTGGCCCTCCAGATGTTTTGGGACTACAATTCTCATCATCCCTAGCTAACAGGACCAGTGGTCAGGGATGATGGGAGTTGCAGTCTCAAAACATCTGGAGGGCCGAGTTTGCCTATGCCTGCATTAAACTTATAACTTTAACAATCATGCCCTGGAGATTGGAATTCATTCAAAGAAGCTAGGTGTTCCCTTACCACCTGCGTCGTTCATTCTGTGATCACCATGTTGGGCATTGCTTTCCCTTTGGGTGAAGACAGAGGCAAAGTAGGTGTTCAGCAGTTTCACCTTCTCTCTGTCAGAAGTAGGAAGCCTGGCCTGGAAGTCTCTCTCACGTGTTAGGGCATGGGTAGGCAAACTAAGGCCCAGGGGCTGAGAGAGAGAGAGAGAGATGGATGTGATGTTGTGGGTTGGGGTGGGCAGTCTGGGTGATGCCCTGATTCTCTTCCAATTTGGGGGAGTCCTGTGCCCAGTGAGGGTTAGCATCTAACAGGGGAGGTTGTTGAGCTGGTCAGAGAAGCCTCTTGGTAAGACAGGGACCTCATCCGGTCACTTAGGTCATCCTCGCCAGCATCCCTTGGGCTGGAGGATTGATGGGAGGGGTTTTTTGCTGCGCTTCTTGATATTACATTTTTGTATCTTTATTTTTAGATCTTATTATTATTCATTATTTAGGTTGGAATTGTTCGATTAGGTTGTGTGTTTGTTGATGTGTTTTTCATTTTTCGTTTATGACTACTTATGTTGTGTTTGTAGCTATGTAAATCTTGTTGTGTTGTTAGCTGCCTTGAGCAGGGCTTTAACGATGGGAAGGTGCATGCAAATTAGAGGATGGTGGTGGTGATCACTAAAGAATGAGCCAGGTTGCAAGAGCTACAGCCAAGTGATGGGGCTCGCTAGGCTAATGTGTGGGTTTTTCCTGCACCCCCTCACCTATCTGTTAGATAGGAGATCAAGGGCCGATGTGTTGTGTGTGAGGTGAGCTGGAAGCAGCCTGGGAGCCAGAGACACAGAGACCTGCTTGCTCTGAGCTGGAGCCATAGCTGCAACAAGGGTCTTCTCAGTGGTGGCTCCTCCCAGACTTTGGAGCTCCCTCCCTGGAGAAGTCAGACTGGCTCCCTCCTTGCTGTCCTTCTGCTGGCAGGCAAAGACTTTCCTGTTCCAACAGGCTTTGGGGAGCCAACAGCTTTTAATGAGAGGGCTGGTGCCGTGCTGTTTTTATTGTAATTGTATGGAGTGTGTGAGCGTATCTCCAACCACAGCAGGCGATGCAACCTTCCAACAGTTTGACTTCACCCCCAAAGATGAACCCCCTCCATGGTTTCCTGAGACAGACAGGTGGTAACAACCACAATATCTAGTTTTAATTCTATAGATGGTTCATTGTTTTTTAATTATGTTTTTCCCTGTGTTTTCAGCAGTTCTTATTTTTCTCTGTAAGCCACTTCCAGTCCCTGTCAGGGAAAAGGGTGGGGTATAAATATAGAGGAAGAGGGGGGAGGAGGAGGAGAAGCAAGATTTGTTTGGGTGTCAATGCCGTGAACCCCTCCACCCTATGCTTAGGTTGTAAAAAAAAGGTAAAGGACCCCTGACAGTTAAGTCCTGTCGCAAACAACTCTGGGGTTGCAGCGCTCATCTAGCTTTACTGGCCGAGGGAGCTGGCGTTTGTCCGCAGACAGTTTTTTTGGGTTATGTGGCCAGCATGACTAAGCCGCTTCTGGCAAACCAGAGCAGCGCACGGAAACGCCGTTTACCTTCCCGCCAGAGCAGTACCTATTTATCTACTTGCACTTTGACGTGCTTTTGAACTGCTAGGTGGGCAGGAGCTGGGACTGAACAACGGGAGCTCACCCCATTGCGGGGATTCGAACTGCTGACCTTCCGATCAGGAAGCCCTAGGCTCAGTGGTTTAGACCACAGTGCCACCCACGTCCCTTTGCTCAGGTTGTATGTATGTGTAAATAAAACCAGATATCCTAAAAGTACCACAGTCTCCGCTGACCTTCCTTCCAAGGAATCCAAAGCTGGATCGGCCCCTGGAAAACCCAGAGTCTCTCTCCGCTGCGTAACAATATCTCCAGAGAGCCCTGAAAGATTTGCGCCTAAGCTCCGGCTTCTGGGAGATCCCTTTTCAAAAAGTGTAGCTAGGAAGCTGGCTGCATTTTGGAAGAGAAAAATCAGAATTACAAGCTGTGGGCAATAGTGCCTGGGAATAGCTGGGCTGGTTTAACAAATGCTTTCATTAGAGGAACAGGCAGAGAAAGGAGAAATCTCCACAAGCCGTGATTTGCCTTGTCTCACTTGCTGCTCTGCTCCTTGTCAGGTTGCAGGAATAGCTTTCTCTCTCTCTCTCTCTCTCTCTCTCTCTCCTCTCCTCTCCTCTCCTCTCCTCTCCTCTCCTCTCCTCTCCTCTCCTCCTGTCTCAGCACATTCTCATCACCAGCAGCAATGGCCTTGATACTTTTGAGGGTACCAGATAAATGGCGGGCGGAGGGAGGAAGGATGCCAGGCCAGCAGGCTGGAGGATGCTCTGCCCAGGACAGGGAAGTGGCCATGGTGAGCTCTGGATGCGAATGGCGTGCCAAGGCAATTCAGCATTCAAATATGGTTTCCAGAGGCTAGATCACCTTGGTCGCCCTCCTCTGCACACGTTCCAGCTTGTCAATATCCTTTAGGTATTCAAGATGGCTCCTATACATAATGGCTCCCATCTTTGCCGGACTCCAAGAAGATCTTAGAAGACATTCCAGTCTGTGTTTGGTTAATTTTAATGTGCTGTACTTTTTTGCAGCTGCTTTTAAATTTGATGAGGTGTTTTATTGGTTTAAATCAAGCCTGGGGAACTTAAAGTCTGGGGGTCACATGCAGCCCTCTCCGGTGCTCGGGAATCTCACTCGCCCACCTCCCTCCCTGGCCCTCTTTGGACTGTCCTTGGGTGGCCTTGCCTGGGGAGAATTCTGCCCTTCCTCTGAGGATACTTCTTCCTTGCTGGAGGGGTGACAGAGGGCGAGCTCAAGTGGGCAGAGAAACCTTTGCTTCTGGCCTCACAAACACCCACCCACCCACCCGCTTGTGGGCCCAGAACAGAAGGCCACCTTCAGGGGGCAAGTGGTCACCCACCCCCATCTTGTGTGAGGGCAGCAGGACACCCTGGGTTGCGGACTGGAAATCCTCTGCATTAACCCCTTCAATTCTATGAATCTAGCCTAGAGGACTTTTGTTTTTGCTACCCCTCTCTTCACTGGAAGGTCCCTGGGAGGAGGACTCCAGCAATTTTAAAACACAATATTAAAAAAAAAACCATTAAAAACAAAATCTCCATCTTCCCAGAGCCACCCTCAGTCACGGCTGCGTTAAAAGAGATACTGTGGTGCTGCCTATTGTGTATTAAATAAATGCACACTTCTCTTACAAGATGGATTCCTAGATCATTCAAGTGGGTTGTTATTTACGGATACAGATCTGGGGAAGATTTGCACCGTGTCCCTTCACATTGCAGGGGGTTGGACTAGATGATCCTCGGGGTCCATTCTATGAGAACATCAGAAGATCATTTGCTGGATCAGGCCAATGGCCCACCTAGCCCAGCCTCCTGTTCTCACAGTGGCAGACCAGATGCCTCTATTGGGAAACCAGCAAGCAGTATTCGAAAACACAAGAGCAACTCTCCCCTCCTGAGTTTTCCAGCAACGGGAGTCAGAAGCATCACTGCCTCCAACTGTTTTTGCGCACTAAAGACGCACAGCTGTGAATGCATTATACCTGTGTGTGCCTGTTCACACATGCTGCACTCCTGCCTCCCTCAGCATGGCGAGGCGTGGACATTTCCCTGCTGAGCCTCTGCCAGCTGCTTGGCCCTCCTTTGCCCCCACCCCTTGTCAGAATCCGTCCCCTGCCATCTCTCTCTCTCCTTCTGCCTTAATTGGTCTCCTTGCGGCCCACTTTGGATGTAGCGATTGGAGGACAGGCAGAGCGGCTTAGCAGGTCTTCATTACAGCCGCTGCTGCCAGAGCAGCTGGCAGGAGGGCGGCAGAGCGGAGCTGGGGGAGCCAGGCTGTGAGGGGGCTGGCAGGAGGCAGATGGCCAAGCAAGCTGGGCTCTGGCTGCGGGACAGGAGCTGCAAGGAGTCCTGGCAGGCACGCAGGCAGGCAGGCAGGCAGGCAAGAAGGCGCTCCCGTCCGATCTGGCAGACCCAGCCCGGCCTGTCGCTGGTCTTCCACCATCATCCCTGTCAAAGGCAGGACCCAATCCCAGACACAGGTGGGAATCTGGGCGCAGGGCAAACAAAGGACCCCAGCTGGCTCCCTCCAGGTTTCCCTGCCCACTGCCCACCCAGGCTTCCTGGGAGCCAAGAGGTGCTTCCAGCACCAGAATTGGATCCTAGAATCGTGGAGCTGGAAGGGACTCCCAAAGGTCATTTAGTCCAACTCCCTGCAATATAGGAATCGTTACTGAAGAGCGAGATCCAACCTCTGCTCTAAAATGTAGGAGAACCCGGCACCTTCCACGGTCACAGAACCAGGTTTTTCAGCAGAGGTAGGACAGCTGTGATTCCTGTGTTGCAGGTGGGTTGGCCTAGATGACCCTTGGAGGTCCCTCCCAACTCTATTATTTCTGCTCAGCCATGCTGCTCCCTGACAACTCCCAGACTCCTCCTGATCCAGCAGGAATCATTTTATTTTTACTTCATTTCACTTTTAATTGGTATACTGCCTTTCTCTTTTACTATAAATGAGGCGGTTTAAAAGCTGAAGAAACAACAGAATAAACAGCATAGATCACAAGCTTAATAACAATCTGATCCAATAGAAAAAAGTCACAATAACTTTAAAATGAACAACATATCAAATAAACCAATATTCAACAATCCATTAGAATATAACAGTAAACAATAAAATTAAATACAGTATCAGCAAACAATAAACAATTTACACTTATCAATTTACAATAAAGAATTACTAAAACATAATCAGTAAAAACAACAGCAAGTCACAATACATAAAATCCCACAAAATATACAAAACCATGTAAAATTGAGAAACGAGGGCACACATTAAAAAAATATGTAAGTATCCCTGAACTTCTCTTTTCTCTTCCCAACTGCTTCTGCTGTACTCAAAGTCATGGTCTTGGAGAGGCTCCCAGGGCGGGGGGGGGGGGCAAGGCAGGTGAGAAAAGCCATTGCCTGATGAACAGCAGAGGCTGCAGAGCCTCTCTCCCCCTTCTTGCTCTCCTTTGTGCCTCCAGGACAGGGTGCAGGGGCAACTGATCTAAATAAAAAAAAATGTCCAGTAGCACCTTAGAGACTAAGTAAGTTTGTTCTGGATTTATTTATTTCGACTGCATCAGACCAACACGCCTACCTACCTGAATCTGGGCAATCGACCATTGGGCTGGGTTGGGCTGGGCTAGACTGAGCTGGGTCCATGAACTGAGGATGAAAAGAAGCTCTGGGAAGCCTGGCTCCCCCCCCACCTCCCCCTGCCTCCTGGACAAGCCCCCCCCCCCCAGCCTCCTGAGCACTTCTGTTTGGGGAAGAGCAGGTGATGGGCTTATCGAAGGCAGACAGTTGCTAAGGGAAAGCTTTGCCTGTGGCTGTGTGTTGGCAGCAGCAGCAGCAGCAGCTGGGAGAGCAGGGCAGGTGCCCTTCACAGGAGAGCCCGCTGGCACCTGCCCTCTTGCACCATCTGACTGGCATCCGTCTGTCTCCGGAGACAAGGGGGGAGGGCGGCATCTGGTGGGGCGGAAAAAGGGGAATGTGCTGGCCCCAAGGGTTTGTCCATGAAGCGAGATCCAAATCCAGTCCTGGGTCTAGGGGTCCAAAGGAGGTCAATCCGGCAGGGAGCGAGGCAGGGAGCAGATCAAGGTCCAAGGCAGGTTCAGGCACAAGGTTGCAGGTTGAGCACACGCTTGCAACTAAGTTGCTCACGCAACTTGGGCTGGGTCTGGCTGGCTTTTATCTGGCCCTATGCTTAGGGCGGTCCCGATCCTCCGGAGACTCGCCTCTCCTCCGGGCCTGGAGGCGAGCACTCCTCCTGCAGACACTTAACTCCCTTCGCCTCTCTGCCCTGAGCCTCTGTAGCTCAGGAGAGGATGGTGGGTTACTGGACCCAGGGGATGCCTCAGCTTCCTCTGAAGAGGCTGGGAGTGGAGCACCTGCAGGCAATGGGTCCTCCCTCCCATCAGGAGCCAGAGCAGACTCTGCTGATGCCTGCACCTGGGGATCCAGCACAGGTGGGGATCCTTCAGGCTCAAGCCCTGGCCCCGGCTCAGCTGGTTCTGGAGGCGGGGAATCCCGTGCAGGCTGGGATCCCTCAGGTTCAGCATCAGAGTCTGACTCCCAGGCCATCACACCATCCCCCCTCCCAGGCCCCCCCCTCAACCGAGGGGCCGGACCAGGCTTGCTGGGGTAAGCTGCATGGAAATCACGGAGGCAGGCAGGTGCGTGGACGTTTTCCGCTGGTTCCCATGAACGATCCTCAGGCCCATACCCCTTCCAGTCGATGAGGTATTGGAGCTTCCCCCTGCGGTATCGTGAGTCGAGAATGCGCTCCACCTCGTACTCAGGCTCCCCCTCAACCAAAACTGGCTGCGGTCGTGGATTGTCTGGGTGGAACTCGTCGGGCGGGGCGACTGGACTAAGTAGGGACCGGTGGAACACTGGGTGAACCTTGAGCGATGGAGGTAACTGGAGGCGAAACGCCACCGGCGACACCTGCGCAGTGATGGTGAATGGGCCGGCAAACCGTGCATCCAGCTTTCGTGAGGGCCGAGAAGGATGCAGGTGACGGGTAGAGAGCCACACCCGATCGCCAACATGGAGTTCTGGCCCCTCCTGACGATGTCGGTCAGCCTGGGCCTTGTATGCGTCCTTGGCCTGGCGCAGTTGCTCCATCAATAATTGTTGCTGGGACTGAAGCTCCTGAAGCCAGTCTGTCACTGCGGGGACCGCGGAAGCTGGCAGCACGTCCGGGAACAAACGAGGATGGTAGCCGTAGGAGGCCTGGAACGGGGTCTGCTGGGTGGAGGCGTTCACTGCATTGTTGTAGGCGAACTCCGCCAATGGCAAGTGATCGACCCAGTCATCCTGCTGGAAACTGCAGTAACACCGGAGGTACTGCTCCAGCACCGCATTTGCCCGTTCCGTCTGGCCATCGGTCTGCGGGTGGTGGGCCGAAGATAGACAGACCTCCGTCCCAAGGGTCTGGTGCAGGGCTCGCCAGAAGTGGGATGTGAACTGGACGCCGCGGTCAGAAACCACACGCTCGGGCAGGCCATGCAGGCGGAAGATGTGCTGCAAGTACAGTTGAGCCGTTTCCTTAGCTGTGGGTATGGACGGGCAGGGGGCACAGTGCACCATCTTAGTGAAATGGTCCGTGAAAACCAGGAGGCAGGTACAGTGACGAGATGGGGGCAAGTCCACCACAAAGTCCAGCGAGACCGTGTGCCAGGGACGCGGTGGGACTGGTAATGGCTGGAGCAGACCGGGGGGTCGCCCGGTAGGACCCTTGGCCCGCCGGCAGACATCGCAACCAGCAACATAGCGTGCCACATCAGCCTTCAGGCGGGGCCACCAGAACTCCCGGCTTACCAGATGGGTGGTCCGGTACCGCCCAAAGTGCCCTGCTGCTGGGGCATCGTGGGACATCTGGAGAACCTCAGCCCGCAATGGTCCTGGTGGGATGTATAGACGACCCTGGTGCAGCAGTAGGCCCTGGTGCAGGGCCAGCCCCGGATATCGAGGGCATGACCCGTCAGACAGTTCCCGGAGCCGTTCCTGTGCCCAAGCGTCGACCCGTTGCTGTTCTCGCACCCGAGCCTGCAGCGGCTTGGCCTCCTGAGTGGCCAGGAATGCGGCTGGTGGTAAGATAGTCGTCGGTACTGCCTGCTGTACAGTGTCTGCGATGTCCTCAGGTTTCCGGGACAGGGCATCCGCTTTCCGGTTTTGGGAGCTAGGGATGTAGCGGATCCGGAACTGGAACCGGGAGAAAAACAGCGCCCACCGGATCTGCCTTTGGTTCAACTTGCGGGTGGTCTGGAGGTACTCCAGATTCCGGTGGTCCGTTCTCACTTCCACCGGGTGTCGTGCCCCCTCAAGATGATGGCGCCAGACCTCAAAGGCCACCTTGATGGCCAGTAGTTCCCGCTCCCACACGGTATAGTTACGCTCCGCCGGAAGGAGCTGCCGGGAGTAGTAAGCGCAGGGTAACAGTGGCGCATCGGGTCCGTGTTGCTGAGACAGGATGGCACCGAGAGCCGTACTGGAGGCATCAGTCTCCACCACGAAGGGACGAGAGGGATCAGGATGCTGTAAAATCGGCGCCCTCTGGAAACAGGCTTTCAACCCCTGAAATGCCACTTCCGCCTCCTCATCCCAGGAGAAGGGCGTCTTGGGGCGCAGCAGTCAGGTTAATGGGGTGGTGCGATGAGCATAATCTGCAATGAAGGTCCGGTAATAGTTGGCGAACCCTAGGAACCGCTGTAAGTCCTTGCGGTTCCGGGGCGCTGCCCACTCTCGAACCGCAGCCACCTTCCCAGGGTCCATCTGCACCCCGTCAGGGGAGAGTCGGTGTCCAAGGAAGTCTACTGACCGCTGGTGGAACTCGCACTTGCTGAGCTTGGCGTACAGTCGGTGCTCCCGCAAGCGCTGCAACACGGACCGAACATGACTCTCGTGACGGGCTGGGTCACGGGAATAAACCAGAATATCATCTAGGTACACCACCACGTATTTGTCTAGCAAGTCCTGGAACACGTGGTTGATGTACCGTTGAAACACGGCGGGCCCGTTGCATAATCCGAACGGCATAACCAGGTATTCAAACTGCCCATACCGGGTCCCGAATGCCATCTTCCACTCGTCCCCGGCACGGATCCGAATCAGGTTGTAGGCCCCTCGGAGGTCCAGTTTGGTGAACATCTGCGCCCCCTGCACCCGCTCCAGCAATTCTGCAATAAGGGGCAAGGGGTACCGGTCTGGGATGGTGATCTTATTCAGGGCCCGGTAGTCATGGCAGAGGCGAAGCTCCCCACACTTCTTCTTAACGAAGAGTACAGGAGCGGCAGTGGGTGAGGTAGAGGGTCTAATGAACCCGCGTTCCAGGTTCTTGCGAAGGAAGTCCTGCAAGGCTTCACGCTCTGGCTCCGAAAGAGAATATAAGCGGCTCACAGGCAGGGGCGCCCCAGGCTGTAGGTCTATGCCGCAGTCGAAGGACCGATGAGGCGGCAGCTTGTCTGCTCCCTGTTCCTCGAACACATCTAAATAGTCCTGGTACACAGCAGGGAGCGTTGACAAAGCCTGACCCATGGGGGCAGCTGCTACTAACTCGGACTGAGCATGGGAACCCGGGTCTGGGAAGCGTACAGTCCGATTGACCCAGTCGATCTGAACATTGTGCGACTCCAGCCAGTCCATCCCAAGCACCAGGGGAAACCGGGGCATGGTGGCAATGTCCAGGGTTCGCACCTCCCGGTGCTGCTGGTAGCACAGGACCAAGGGCTGGGTCTCCCGAGTAACAGCGCCCGAGCGTAGGAGCCGTCCGTCAATTGCCTCCACCTGTACTGGTTCCGGCTTGTTCTGAAGCGGCACCTGATGCTGAGTGGCGAAGGCAGAGTCCATATAGGAGTGGGTTGCCCCCGAATCCACCAGAGCGTGGGTGAGAATCCAGGGCCCACCGGGGGGGTATAGACGCACCGGTATCATGAGGTGTTGCAATTCCACTGGTGAGGGCCCATCATGCGATGCTTGGGACCCCAGGTAGCCTGGGCCATCGGCTACTGGGGTTGGCCGTTTTCCCTGCGGCTGGCGTTTCTCAGGGCAGGTTCGGGCGTAGTGTCCACTCCCACCGCAGTAGAGACACAGGTTCCCCTCCTGACGCCGAGTCTTTTCCGAGGGGGAGAGGCGAGGCCGCGCTGCCCCGAGCTGCATCGGCTCCTCCAATGACTCAGCTCTGGCCACGGAACTGCAGGGAAGCGCCGGCGCCGGGAGGCCGGAGTGCCGGCGGCCCCGGGCCTGGCGACGGTCCTCCAACCGATCGTCTATCTGCAGACTCCGTTGGATGAGGGCATCCAGTGTGGCAGGGCGATCCAACGTGGCCAGCTGATCCAGTATCTCGTCTGAAAGTCCCTCGAGATACTGGTCCCGCAGGGCAGAGTCGTTCCAGGTCAAGTCCTGCGCCAGCAGCCGAAATTCCGTGGCATAGGTGGCCACTGTGGACTTGCCCTGTTTCAACCGCCGAATTGCCCGATTGGCTTGACTCCCCTTCTGAGGGTTGGCGAACGTGGTTTCCAGATGATTGCAAAACCCCGTATAGTCTGTCAGCAAGGGGGAGTCTTGCCGGAGCAGCGGCAACGCCCACTTGGCCGCCTGGTCCTTCAGCAAGCTGATCAGGAAGTGCACCTTAGTGCGATCGTCAGGGAAATCCCGAGCTCGCCCCTGAATATACAGCTTGGCCTGGGCGAGAAACATGGGAAAGCTGGCTGGGGACCCATCAAATTTCTCTGGCAGGGCCACTGGGTACTTGCCAGGAGCTGGGGCGGCGGCTCCAGGAGCCAGTAAGGCATCCAAACGCTGCTGAAGCGCCGTAACCACATTGCTTAGCTGCTGCACGGTGTGGGTCAAGGCCTGGTTCTCCTGGGCCAATGCCACCAGCGCAGCCGCCTGGTCAGCCATGGCTACTAGTTCCTCCCGAACGCACCCCAGCGAAGGGGGAGTGCGGGTGTGGCGTGAGCAAACTGTGCTGGCCCCAAGGGTTTGTCCATGAAGCGAGGTCCAAATCCAGTCCTGGGTCTAGGGGTCCAAAGGAGGTCAATCCGGCAGGGAGCGAGGCAGGGAGCAGATCAAGGTCCAAGGCAGGTTCAGGCACAAGGTTGCAGGTTGAGCACACGCTTGCAACTAAGTTGCTCACGCAACTTGGGCTGGGTCTGGCTGGCTTTTATCTGGCCCTATGCTTAGGGCGGTCCCGATCCTCCGGAGACTCGCCTCTCCTCCGGGCCTGGAGGCGAGCACTCCTCCTGCAGACACTTAACTCCCTTCGCCTCTCTGCCCTGAGCCTCTGTAGCTCAGGAGAGGATGGTGGGTTACTGGACCCAGGGGATGCCTCAGCTTCCTCTGAAGAGGCTGGGAGTGGAGCACCTGCAGGCAATGGGTCCTCCCTCCCATCAGGAGCCAGAGCAGACTCTGCTGATGCCTGCACCTGGGGATCCAGCACAGGTGGGGATCCTTCAGGCTCAAGCCCTGGCCCCGGCTCAGCTGGTTCTGGAGGCGGGGAATCCCGTGCAGGCTGGGATCCCTCAGGTTCAGCATCAGAGTCTGACTCCCAGGCCATCACAGGGAACCTGAGAAGAGCCAGCTGCATCTGGCCAAAGGGGACCCATCTGGGGGAAGGAGGCGGTGGGCTCTACTTCCTTAGAGGTTGGATGGGCACTGTCTTGGATGCTTTAGTGGAGGTTCCTGCACTGCAGGGGGTTGGACTAGATGACCCTCGGGGTCTCTTCCTGGACCTGAGTGCGAAATCCCCTCCTGTATCTTCCAGCAACCTGCATTCATTTTTGCCTCTGACTGAGGAGGCACAGCACAACCATCCTGGCTAGTGGCCACCCAAAGCCCTCTCCTCCTCCAAGTTTTTTTTTCTAATTTGGCTAAGGCAGTGGCAGCTGCCAAGTGGAAGAGAGGCAACAGGGGCATCCGATTGCAGTGCCAGCTCCGCTAGGAGCTCTGCTCTCTGACGGCTGGCAGCCTTCTTCTTCTTCTTCTTCTTCTTCTTCTTCTTCTTCTTCTTCTTCTTCTTCTTCTTCTGCGATCATTCGTATCCAAGTAAGATTGTCTTCCATGAACATGGTTTTAACAATGAGTCTGTAGGTGACGCTGGAGGCCAATTCTGGATCCACACGTCTTTCCACAGTGGGGACATTGGTTTCTGGGTGGGAGTTGATCCCAGTGAGGGTTTGCCAAACATGCCTTCCTCTTAGCACATTTCTCCCTTGCGTCCTGAGTTCGAGCATCTGTTCTCCAGGCTGTTCTCCAATTGGAGCGCTCGCAGGCCAATGTTTCCCGGTTGTTGGTGTTTATACTACATTTATCTTACGGCTGGCAGCCAAACAGGCACTGTCTTGTATTGCAGGGGATAGACTATGGGTGGATCTACACACGGGTGGGGGGGGACATTATAATTAAGTCATAAATTAAATCATTATAAATAAATAAAAAAACGCAATGGAAGATCACATAGAATTTTTATTTTACTCTCTGGCACCATCTGGTGTTGCATGTTTTATAATATATTCCAAGCAGTGTTTCCTTACTAATGTAGCTGAGTCCTAAGTGATCCTTCCAACTCTACAATTCCATGATCCTGTAGGGACTCTCCTCTGAGACGTCACTCTCAGGTGAGGAAGGTCTGCTGCCAGAAGCAATAACTGCACACCTTTGGGCAAGAATTTAACAGTAAGCATCCTTACACATCTGTGACTATGGGACCCTTTTTATTGTGCAACTAGCTGCCCGGCCACGCGTTGCTGTGGTTTGTTTTTGCTTTTTTAAATTCTGACCCCGAAAGTATTCTGGAAGCTCCTGTTTTCATTCTTCCCTGTCCCTGTAGAGTAGGGTATTGCATCACTTGGGACTGTGTGTGTTCATCATGCGAAGTTGCGACGGTCATTTTAGGTGAGGGCAATTGGGAAATACTAAAATGCCTGTGAGTGTGCAGCGGCCATTTTAATTGAGGGCACTGGGCACTTTATGGAGGCCTACTGCGGGCCTTGCTCTGGTTTTTTTTTTACTGTAAAAGCGCACCCCCCCACAAACACCCCCTCCTCACAATTAACTGGCCCCATGCTCTACGCCATTAAAAAGAGCATTCTCCCCCACCCCAGTCCCAAAATTAAGCACCCCAGCGACAAAATCCCCTCAGAGCTGGTCTTACTCCCTGCGACCTCTCAGGCAGCCTTGGGCTTATTTCGCTCCCGCCTTTTTCCTCCCCCCTCTCTTCCGCAACTGCCCTGCCTCCCGCTCCGTCTTTTTTCCACATTTCCACTAAGCAGTTTGTGTCAGAAAGTCCTTGGGTGCTTACAGATGGCAGTTATAAAATGGTGGACGGGGTTTTCTTTTTGGCGCAGGTCTGATGACGTCAACAGGCAATCCGCCTTTCTATTGGATGCTGTTGGAGTCTTCATTCCTTTTGCTGGTGAGGTATAATAGGCGCGCCTTTATTTATTTTTTGCCTTTATTCTATATTTTAGGCATGACAGGTGTGGTTTTTTAAATTTTTATTATGCTATATCCTTCCTCGATGGTCATGTTACACTTTGTCCTAAATTTGATGCGCTTTGGTCCAGCGGTTACGGAGCAAGGTGCTGTCGCACGCGCACGCAATGGGAACATTTATATATATATATATAGATTAATGGGGTTGACCCAAGACATTTTAGCACCAGAGGGCAGCCACAAAATGGTGCCCCTCCCCACCAGCAAAGAAAGGGTGAATGAAAATCTACATCAGGAAGAAGGGGGAATAAAGATCAGCATTGGGTTCTGTTGCCCCCAGGGATCCTGCTGCCTGAGCCAGTTGCCTCACCTTGCCTCATGGGTGGGCTGGCCATGACATTCTGGATGGTTTCAATACTGTTTGCAGCTGCAAAGGTTTGGGGTAGACAGACTGCTTCGCTTCCAATCAGTGCATGTTCTGCAACGTCCTGTCGACATGGGTGGTTTTGTTTTTTTGTCCCACTTAGAATCATAGAATTGAGCAGTTGGAAGGGACCCCAAGGGTCATCCAGTCCACCCCCTGCACCTTTGGTTGTGCTGCAGCACAAAAATGCCCTAAAGAGGGCAAGAATGGAGTGGTCCTGGGGAAGCATAACAGGACAACCAAGAAAGCTGTGTGGACTGTGGCCTGTCCATTACAAATCTATCCCTGATTCACTGCCATTGTGTCAACTGGGCCTTTTGGGTGGTGGCTCCTCTGGTCCCCTGGCGTATTAGGCAGGTGCCGCCCCTGTTGCTTTTCCAGTGTCTATGGGAGACGCCTCCCCTCTCCTTCAACAAGCCTTTTAAGCGGAGGACATTCCCAGTCTGCAGTTGTTTCTACAGTGTTTCTATTGCTTAGCACTTGCTATTTGGTCTCCTTTGGAAGAAGGACAGGATATAAATTAAACAAAGACACAAATCCATGACATGTTGCAGAATGCGCTTGCAAACAAACAAACAAAAACACCCAGCCTGGAGCAAAGCTGTACAGGAAAAGCTTACATGGCGTGGAAGAGTCTTGCCTGGTGCAATGTGAAGAGATCTTCCTGGATAGACTGTCACATGATGCAACCCCCATCTCCGAGTGATGTGAGAGTCCAGGGGTCACAGGGTCTGTGTTCCCTCTGGGGACAATGAGGCACAGAGGGGTCTTTATGATTTACGGTTCTTTCACACATATATACAACCTGTGTCTAGATGGAGGGAGTGCACAGCATTCAAGAGGGTCCCATTGCTGCAGCCTCTGGTTCCAAGAGATCCTAAACACCGTGTCTGATTGCAAAAGGGGCACTTTTTCCTGTTTGCTGACCTCATTGCCTTCTGCAATTCTGCCCCTCTGGCCTTTCCCCTCTGCCATCTCTCAGGTCTGGAGGGGATTTCCCCATTTCTCTGTTAATGGCCTTCTTTATGAGTTAAGGACTTGCCATCATTGACCCTTGTTCGTCCAATGACCCCTAGCTCTTCCCAGCTGGCATGGCTCCTTAGCCTCAGCTAAATCCAGGGGTTTCCTGTTTGCCAAACCTCCATTAATTCGCTGTTTTACTAATTCCAGGCTATATGGCTAACTTGCACCCACAGACTCCAGCCCCCAAACTTATAACAATACAGTGTATTAACAGGGCTCAGCTGCTGTACTCCTTGGCAGCAGCCAAATGGAATATGTGAAAATGGCATGACTTTTGTAGAGCTATGCTGACATTTTTAAGTGTGTCTCCCCTTTTCCTTCTTTTCAGCTCATTTCTTATCTTTACAAAATCGAAAATTCTTTCTAGTAGCACCTTAGAGACCAACTGAGTTTGTTCCTGGTATGAGCTTTCGTGTGCATGCACACTTCTTTCTTATCTTTGTATTCCTTCTGTGAAGTATGAGATATGCTAGTCTTTCATATCATTTAAATCTAGGTAAAGGTAAAGGGACCCCTGACCGTTAGGTCCAGTCGTGTCCGACTCTGGGGTTGCAGCGCTCATCTCGCTTTACTGGCCGAGGGAGTCGGCATACAGCTTCCGGGTCATGACTAAGCCGCTTCTGGCAAACCAGAGCAGTGCACGGAAATGCCGTTTCCCTTCCCACTGGAGCGGTACCTATTTATCTACTTGCACTTTGACGTGCTTTCAGACTGCTAGGTGGGCAGGAGCTGGGAGTCTGGGACCGAGCAACGGGAGCTCACCCTGTCGTGGGGATTTGAACTGCTGACCTTCTGATCGGCAAGCCCTAGGCTCTGTGGTTTAACCCACAGCACCACCCGCATCCCTTCATTTAAATCTACTGTCCATCAAAATGTGATTCACCATTTCTCCCCTGTTGCGTTTTATTACTTTCTAAACTAAAATTTATAAAGAGTATTTAAAAAAAAAAAAAAAACCAGCCAGCCTGGAAGGGCCCCAATTCAATACCGCCCCCCGCCCCCCACTATTCCCGCCCTCCCCCGCATCCTTCTTTCCCGGCACTTCTCCTGCGGGACTCCAGGTGGCGCAGGGGCAAGCGCGCCTTCTTCAGATTGTGCTCTGGGGCTCGTTGCAAACCACTTTGAAACACAGAACTGCAGAGTTGGAAGGGGACCCCCAAAGCTCATCTAGTCCAACCCCTGGCCGCACAGGAATCAGAGCTAATATTGCCCCCCTGCCTTTTGCAGAGAGAGAGTTTCCCTCAAGAAAACCTTGGCCTTTCCTCACAAGCCCCTTCCTCTCTCCTCCACAGGGCCACATTTCAGCTCTCTCTTGCTCTTACTGTCTGTGCGTGACCCTTTTTGCCATTACACCTGTTACTTTGCTCCAGACGAATCACAGGGCCACCGTGGCAACCCTGGGAGACCAGGGTTTGAATCCTCTCCCAGCCATGAAGGCCCCCTTGGGCCAGCCACTGCCTTCTCTCCACTTAACCTACCTTGCAGGGCTGTTGTGAGGATTCAATGAGGAGCAAGAGAAGAACCACGTAGGTCATGAGCTCCTGGGAGAAAAATAAGGTGGGGTACAACAGCAGATGAAGCAAAGCCCCCCCCCGATCCCACACATCCCGCCTCTCATGCACCCCCCTGCCTTGCCCAGAGGTCCTTGTCCTTTTGTGTTTGGCTGAGGGAGCCAGGCAGGGCATTCCCCCTGGCAGGGTGTCCAGGATGTTTCTTGGCAAAGCTTATCCATTTCCCAGAAACCCTGAGGATCCCTGCCTCCTGCAGTGGGCAGGGCAGGAGGGGAAGGGCTGGCATCAGCTCTCCTGCCACCTCATCCATCAAACCCGCCTGCCCACGTTTCTGCTGCCACTGGCGCCCCTCCCCATCCCTGAACACTGTCCAGAAGTGAGGGGGGAACTCCCTGCCACTGGAGGCAGTCAGGGCCACCAACCTGGATGGCTTTGAAAGAGGACTGGGCAAATTCAGGAGGGGGCTATGGAGGGCTCCTAGCAGGAAGGCTGTGCCCTTCCTTCCTTCCTTCCTTCCTTGCAGCTGAAGGCAGCCATGCTTCTCAATATCAGTTGCTGCAAACCCCAGGAGGGGAGAGGGCTCTCCTGCTTGGATCCCCCTTGATGGTTATCACCTACAGAAATCTTGACGATAAAAAAAAATCAATATAGGAGAGAACTGGTTAACATTTGATGAGCTCTTAATAGAATCAGAAAAAGGATGGAAAATCAAACCATATGAGCAAGTGGCAAATAAATTGACAGGTTGGATACAATATTACCAGGTATATAATTTATTCAATGAAGAGAAAAGAAAGCACAATTTTGATACCAAAAAATCTAAATTCCAAATAGAAATATTGGAGGGAAATAGAAAATTGTTATCAAAAATGTATAATTATGTATTGGAATGGTATACCAAAGATGAAGTAAAAGAGGTCATGATAAAGTGGGCGATAGATCTGGGACATAACATACAGCTAGAAATGTGGGGAAAGCTGTGGAACCACCATATAAAATTTACGGCATGTACAATTCTGAAGGAGAACATAATGAAGATGATGTACCGTTGGTACTTGACACCGGTGAAATTAGCCAAAATGTATAAGAAAAGTAGTAAAAAATGCTGGAAATGTGATCTGAAAGAGGGTGATTTCTATCACATGTGGTGGATGTGTGATAAAGTTAGAGCTTATTGGGAGATAATATATAACGAGTTGAAGAAGATACTTCAATATACTTTCCCAAAAAAACCCGAGGCGTTTTTGCTAGGTTTGGTAGGTGAGGAAATTAGAGGGAAAGATCAAAGATTTTTCCTATATGCCACCACAGCGGCTAGAATTTTATTGGCACAAAATTGGAAATTGAAGGATTTACCAATGGTAGATGATTGGAGAATGAAATTATTGGAGTATTCGGAACTAGCGAGATTGACTGCAAGGATAAGAAACCAGAGAGACCAACAGGTTCAAGCTGACTGGAGTAAATTTTTGAAATATTTAGAAGTTTGTAATTATGTAAATCACTAACAGGTGTGATGAAATACTTGCAACCTATTAGAAAGAATGATTAAAGATAAAATATATATATATATGAGGTAGGATAGGCTGATAGGCAGTGACTGACCCAGTGAGCTGCATGGCCATGTGGACATTCGAACCCTGGTCTCCCAGGTCTGATCCAGCCCTCTAACCGCTGCACCACACTGCCTTTCCTTGGCCTCAGTCTTCCTGGAGAGGCGGCCAAGTGGATCTCCCAGCTCAGAGAGCTCTGCTACTCAGGGGCCACTGAGGAAAAGGCTCTGCTCCACACCTTCCAAGTCACAGAATAATAGATCTGCAGAGTTGGAGAGCACACTCAAGAGTCATCTAGTCCACCCCCTGCAAGATAGGAATCTCAGCTCAAGCATCCATGACAATGACCACCCAACCTCTGCTTAAAGGAAGGAAGGAAGGAAGGAGAGTCCACCACCTCCCCAAAGACTGTTCCACTGTCAAACCGCTCTTGCCACCAGAAAGTTCTTCCTGATGTTTAGTCACAATCTCCTTTCTTGTCACTTGAAACCAAGAGTTCAAGAAGAAAACAGCCTTGCTCCGTCTTCCATGTGACAGCCCTTTAGGAGTTCCTCAGGGAGTTGGGATTCCTGCATTGCAGGGCATTGGACTAGATGACCCTGAGGGGCACCTTCCAATTCTATGATTTTATGAGGGTCTTTTTTGGTGTGGGTGGGTGCTTGTTTATGAATCTATCATACAACCAACTTTACTGTATGCTTGTGAAACATGGACCACTAATAAACATCATCTCCAGCTCCTCAAAAGATTCCATCAACGGCGTCTCTGAAAAATTTTACACATCACTTGGGAAGACAGGTGAACTAATGCCAGTGTCCTGGAAGAAGCAAAGATCCTGAGTGTGGAAGCAATGATTCTTCAACTTCATCTTCATTGGACTGGTCACGTTGTGCGGATGCCTGATGATCGTCTTCCAAAGCAACTACTCTATTCCAAACTTCAAAATGGAAAGCGTGATGCTGGTGGTCAACAAAAGAGGTTTAAAGACTCTCTCTCAAGGCAAATCTTTAAAAATGTAGTATAAACACTGACAACTGGGAAACACTGGCTTGCGAGCGCTTCAGTTGGAGAACAGCGGCACTTGAACTGAGGATGAAAGGGAGAAACAGAAGGAAGGTATGCTTGGCAAACCCTCACCATGATCAACTCCCACCCAGAAACCTATGTCCCCACTGTGGAAGGACGTGTGGATCCAGAACTGGCCTCCACCGTCACTTATGGACTCACTGTTAAGACAGTGTTCATGGAAGACCATCTTCCTCACAACAAGGGATGCCAGAGAAGAGGTCTGGGGTGGAGGGGTGTTGTTTTCCACACGGTTGGGAGACTCAGAAGCCAGGGGGGCAAGTTGTCAGCATGTACTGAAGCTTTTGCACCACTGTGGACAACGCAGCACTTGCCCACTTGGGGCTTTTATTTGGATTCATAGAATCATAGAATTGTGGAGTTGGAAGAGATCCCGAAGAGCCATCTAGTCCAACCCCCTGCAATGCAGGAATCCCAACTCCCAGACGAATTCCTCTCTTGCTGCCAAATCCACGCAAACAGAGGCGAGAGCGTCCATCCTCAAAATCAAGCGGTCTGCTGGGATGTTGGATTAATTATTCGACTTTCCCGGCCTCTCTTCTTGCAGGTTAGAAGAGCCAGCCGGTCTCTCCTGCCCGACCACCTGTGGGCAGCGCCACCTGGCGGCCGCTGCTGGGGCTGCTCGGGGCGGGGAAAGGGGAGACCCCGCCCCCTGGCGGTCACCCTGCTGAGGCGCGCAGGTGCTGCTTCACCTGCCGGTTGCTCTGAATGAAAGGGCGGGGCGGGGGGAGGGGCTTGGGCAGGTTTAGGAGCTCCTCTTCCCCACACCCTTTTCCTCTTTTAGAAACGCGTGATCCAGAAGTGCTCTTGCAGACACGAGTTTTTTGCACGCGCTTTGGGGGAGAGGAATTGGGGCGCGTGTGTCCGGCGCTGCCTTTCTTCTCTCGCCTTGGAAAGGACTTTCGGAACTTAACCCGCCCCCCCCCCGCCCCACATCGCAGAAACGCCGAAAAGGGGCGGGAGGAGTCATGAGTGCTTCCTTGTGGTCCTGCCTCAACGGAAGAGATGATGGTGACAATCGCACGACCTCCTGCATCACAGCGACCCCGGGTGACCGCGCGAGTGTAAGTAGCACTCAGACATGAGACTTCATTGCTTTCTTGCCTTTCTCATCGCCCATCGTTCCTCCCAAGGAAGCCTGCATGATTCTTCACCCGCTCTCATAGAAGTGTAGGGCAGGGAGAGACTCCCAAGGGTCATCTAGCCCAACCCCCCCGCCATGCAGGAGTCACTGCTGAAGAATCCAAGGCAGGTGGCCACCAGGCCTCCGTTTAAAAACAGGAGAGGCCGCCACTTCCTGAGGGAGTCCATTCTACTGCCAAACAATTCTGTATCCTCACAACAACCTTGCAAGGGAAGGGAGATGGAGAGATCCTTCCTGGCCCAAGCCCCCCCCCCAGCTTTTGGGCTGAGCAGGGACTTGAACTGGTGGCTCCACAATCTGAATGTGGCGCAGAGTGTTGGGTTCCCTGCAAAGGAGATGCAAGCAGGAGGGCCAGCTGGCCAGAAAAAGGTGGCCCGGCCTGCTCTTGTGCCTTTAAGAGCAGCTTGCCTTGCAGTGGGGAAGGACTCCTGTTTGCACAGCAAGCTGAAAAGCTGGCAACTCTGCTTGAGCAGCAGGCCAGCAGTGGCTTCTTCCAGAGCCCTGTCTTTTTCGGAAACTAATTGGTTGCCTTTTTGCAGCTAATGAGGCAGGCAAAGCCATTTTAAAACCTTTTTTTTTCTTTTGGCAACACAACGTCACAGCTCAGTGTCTTCCTGTCTCAAAGGCCTGTTTGCAGCCCATTAGCCCAGGTGAAGCAGGTGCCAGGAGGAGGCAGGCCAGGCCAACACAGCCTGCCCTTCTGCTCAGGTAGGAAGGCAGCTTCTGCCACCATTGAGCAGCTGGAGAACTGGCGGTGGGGAGTCGAAGGATTGCTGGCAGCTCAAGGGGAACGGTAAGTCTGGAGAAGTTTCTGCCTTGCAGAGGGTTAGACTGGATGACCGTTAGTGGTCCCTCCCAACCTACAGTTCTGTGATGCTATGACTCTGAGGCAAGCCCCCTGATCTCTAGGAGGGAAGGGCATTGCAAACTGAAGGGGAGGCAAGAGAGGAAAGGTGGGGAAGAGGGGAAGAGGGAGAGCAGCACAGATTTGAACTGTGGAACTCCCTCCCACAGGAGGCAGGGATGGCCACCAATGTGGATGGGTGCAAAAGAGGATTGGACAAATTCATAGAGGAGGAGAGGGCGATCACAGGCTCCTAGCCAGCACAGTCCGGAAGCAGCAAGCTTCTGAAGCCCAGCAGCTGGAAACTGCAGGAGGGGAGAGGGCCACCTCTGCTTCCTGTGGCAGTGAGTTCCACAGTTTAACAATGTGGAAGGACTTCCTTTTCTGTGTCCTGAATCTCTCAACATTCATCTTCGCTAGATGGCCAGGAGTTTCAGTGCTATGGGCGAGGGAGAAAAACTTTTCTCTACCCGTTTTCTCCCTCCAGAAGGACGCCATGGCCAAGGGACCCCAAAGCCCCCAAAAGGTCAAGGAGAAGAGCAAGGCTGCCATTCTACCCCATCTCTCTCTCTCTCTCTCTTTCTCTCTCCTGGCCAATGTCATCAGCCAGGGCAGTTTCCGTGCCATGACTGGGCCTGAAGCCAGACTGAAACGGATCCAGCAGTTCAGTCTTCTCCAAGCATTAATTCGTAAGCAGGAATATGGATTCGTTAGGCAGGCGAACCATCATTACCCATTAATTTCCTTGCTTTATCTAGCCTACTTTGATGGGATGCAAGAGAAATGACTCGTCTTTGTATCCACAAACATTATTTAAGATTTATTTATTGGCATGCCTGCCTTTAGAGGTGGCCCTTCTCCTTGCTGCTGGGGGGGGGGGTTTGATGGTCACTCAGAGCATCTCAGGGCAACAGCTAAACCTTGTAATAGCGAAACATTACTAGGCCGTGAATTAAACTGCATCTGAGATTGCTGGCCTCAATTTTAGCAATGATCCAACTTTCACATAATTCAAAGGAAAGATCCTGTATTTCAATATATAATGTGGCTGCTGAAGCCAGTTGAACGACTTCTCCTTGTTTTAGGAACCTGCCCTTTAGATCAGTTGGTCTCAAATGTTGTTGTGGGTCCTGCCCAATAGGCGTAGCCAGGCTTCATGTTGGGGTGGGGCAGAACCTCAGTTAAGTATTTTTATTGATTTACTTGATAGCCCCCCCTTGGCTACGCCCATGCCCTGCCCCCTTGGCCCCCTAATCCCAGTGCCCCCTTCTCTACCTCATAAAAAGCATTATTCAGAACAGCCGCTTGCATGACCCACTAAGGAAGTTAATAATGCAATAAAATTCAAAGCACCAAGAATTAATTGCACATTTATTCAAAATCGAACTGAAATGCCTTTCCGGCAACTCTCTACTTACTCTGGGGTTATGTTCAAGGGATGGCACATAAAGCCAAAATCGTGAAGTCAAAACGCATTGGGTTCAGCGCTGGGTGGGATTGCCGAAACCTTTCCCCCCAGACGCCTGACCCCCTTTTAATGTTATTATTATTATTATTATTATTTATTTGCCAAGCATGTAAAGCTGAATGCACATGAGTTAAATGTGTGCCTGTTGCGAGTTACCTGTATTTAATTAATTCAACTAAATGGATGAACTGAGGGGTAGCTCAGCCGTTGGAGCACGAGACTCTTAATCTCAGGATCGTGGGTTTGAGCCAAAGATGCCTGTATTGCAGGAGGTTGGACTAGATGACCCTTGCTGTCTCTTTCAACTCTACAGTTCTCTGATTCTGTGAACTTGATCCAGGGAGTCTGGTACTCATCTATCCCTCCAGTGCCCCCTGCTTGGCTCTTAGGGCTCACCCAGACGCTGCTTGCCCCTCTGAAGCACCACCAGTAGATGGTTCCTCAGGCCGGATGGCTGGGAGGTCGCCTGCTCCTGATGGGGTTACGCTTCCTCTGAAGGAGCAGGTTCACAGCTTGGGGGTCCTCCTGGATCCTTTGCTGTCGCTCGAGGCTCAGGTGGCCTCAGTGGCCCAGAGTGCCTTCCACCATCTTCTGCTGGTGGCCCAGCTACGCCCCTATCTGGACAGGGATAGCCTAACTACTGTTGTCTATGCTCTGGTAACCTCAAGGTTAGATTACTGCAATGCGTTCTACGTAGGGCTGCCTCTGAAGACGGTTTGGAAACTTCATCTGGTGCAGAATTCAGCGGCCAGGTTGCTCACCGGAGCAAGACAGTTTGAGCATATTACGTACACAGATCCTGGCCCGACTGCACAGGCCCAATTCAAAGCGCTGGTTTTGACCTATAAAGCTTTTAATGGTTCAGGACCTCAAGGACCACCTTCCCCCAGATGCACTGCCCTGGACCCCGAGATCATTCTCTGAGGCTCTTCTTTGTGTGCCTTGACTGCGAGAGGCCTGGAGTGTGGCAACACAAGAAAGGGCCTTTTCTGTGGTGGCTCCCTGTTTGTGGGACGCTCTCCCCAAGGAGGCTCGCCTGGCCAGTGTTCGAAACTCCCACTGTTCTAGGCGCATTTTGCAACAGGAAAATTCATTAGCACTAGGGGTTTCTGAGCTCTGGGTGCAAATACTGTGTCTAAGATTTCAGATTAAAACTGCAGAGCAGAAGGAAAGGAGAACGTTTTTTTGCCTCCCCACTTCCAGCTACTCTCTGAAGACTGGAGAAGAGACCCTCTGAAGAATATTAGAGGGGTGGGCAGGGGAAGGACTAGACCATGTGAAAAATGAACATAAGATTTTAGCTGCAGTTCATTCATTTTCAGCTTTGTATTCTTGTTATAAAAAAGGCGTGTCTAGACGTTCTGCTGTTGCACCAGTAACCTCAGTCTAAGGTGGCATTTAGCTCCTAGCTTTCCTATCTCAGTTTCTAACACTGCTCCTGGCTCTTTCCCTACACATCCTTAGGCACCAGGCAGAAACATTCCTCTTCTCCCAGGCCTTTGGCTAATTGTACAATCTACAACCTTTAAAACAACAACAATTTATTATTTATACCCCGCCCATCTGGCTGGTTTTCCCCAGTCACTCTGGGCGGCTCCCAACAGAATATCAAAAACACAATACAACATCAAACATTTAAAAATTCCCTGATAGAGTTGCCTTCAGATGTCTTCTAAAAGTCAGATAGTTGTTTATTTCCTTGACATCTGATGGGAGGGCGCTCCACAGGGCAGGAGCCACCACCAAGAAGGCCCTCTGCCTGGTTTTTGTTTAGTAAAATGTTATCTATTTTTTGTGTTTTTATTTTGTATGCCACCCTGTGATCCTCGGATGAAGGGCAGTATGGAAATTTAATAAGTAAATAAATATCTAAAATAAATTGGGGACTCCAGCTGGCGTGAAGCTGGTTTGAGAACAATGCTTTAGCAGGGCTATCTTGCAATGAAGGCCAGGATCCGTGTGCCTTTGGGGTCATGCCCTGTGGAGACGGATCAGAAGCCCAGCAAGGGGCCTGGGGAGTAGGCTTCCTCTCTGCGCCTTATCTGGGTGCGCTGTGGGCCCAGCGCCAGTCCAAGGATCTGCCTCCATAGATCTGCCGGGTCATTTGATTTGCATTGGGCTGCATGCCAGGGGTGTCGTCAGTCTTTTGGTCTCCTTTGGAGGCCCCACCCCTTCACTAAATAGCAACTGGCCACTCTTTCGGAATTGCAGAAATAATGAAGATACGCAGGCAAAAATGGCTGCATGCAGTTCACTGAATCCCACTTAATAATAATTTAAAACTCGGATCTTACCTCTGCGCCGGCTCAGTTACTGTCTAGATATTGCAAGTCTCCTGTCTTGTCCAAGGCAGGCTCAGGCTAGTGCTCTAGGGAGCCTCCAGGGGGAGGGGACCCTTAAGCCCAGATTTTTTTGAGGGGGGGGGAGTAGCCAGAAAGTGGGTGTTCTGTCTGCCAAGCGGGCTGAGTGGCTCCCATCATTGGCACAAATCCAGCCCCTTGCCAGCTGCAGTTGGTAGGCACAACAGGAAAACAGGCTCTGCTCCCTGTTTTTATTGAGGGGCGTTGAGGAAGCCCCAGGCAGGGATCTAGGGGGGGGGGCAAGATGGGATGTGGGGACTCTCGTAACTGGAGAGAGATGACCCCCCCTTCCTTTGCCACCCAGACTAGGCTGCCCAGGGGCAGTGCCCAGGGGAGGGGATATGATGGCACCCCCTTGGTACTTCCAAGCAGCTCTGCCTTCCTCATCCAGTAAGCTCCCCCCCCCATTTCAATGCCTGGGGGGTTCCCCTCCCTCCTTCCTTCCCTGCGTGTTGCCTCCAGCGCTCCATATGTGGTTCCTCCCAAGGCTGAGGAAGGAAATGGAAGCAGAAAGCAAAGGTGTGGCTTCCTGTCTCCAACACTCTGTGAGAACAACAGGCGGCTTGATTTGGCCAGGCCAAGGTCAATGGGGCTGGGGAGGGGGCTTCCAAGATGCAAACACCCCCCCCCCACACACACACACCCCAATATCCTGCAAGCACCACACTCTGGCCCCCCTGAGCTCTGATGGTTGCTTGAGGCAAACCCCGTCTTTCTCTTGGACACCCACACCCACCATCTCCTGCCCACGTCCCACACATCAGGGGCTTTTTGGAATCCTAGAACAGTGGAGTTGGAAGGAACCGAAGCGGTCATCTAGCCCACCCCTGCAATGCAGGGATCGCAGCTAGAGAAAATGAAGCGAATTATCCAGGGGGCATGATGGAAGGGCAAAAAATCATGCCTGGCATGGAGAAAGTGGGCAGAGAGAAGTTCTCCCCATCTCCTAATGGCAGAGCGTGCGAACATCCCATGAAGCTGAAGGTCGGATGACTCAGGACAGACAAAAGCAAGACCTTCCTCTGTGTGTGGCCCATAGTTGGAACCACGGAACTCCCCTCCCCCCGCAGGAAGCAGGGACGGCTCTCTTCCTGGAAGCCCCCTTCCTTCTCAGAGGTGCTGGTCCAGGAATTGGGTGCTGACTCAGAGGCAATGTGACGGCACCCGGCTGCAGGATGTGCCCTCCCAGCCCTTGGATCACCACAATCCATCAGGGTTGCTCTTGAACATTCAAGATTCCCTTTTTCTGAACCTTTTCAGTAAAAATGCAGGGGAAAGTGATGGTTCTGTGGTGAGGCTGCCCTGGATGGAAGAGGAGGTGAGCCTCAGGACTTGCAGGGGTTGGACTGGATGACCCTTGGGGGTCCCTTCCAACCCGACAATCCTACGGTTCCTCCTTGTTGAGGTCCAGATGCCTGCACTGGGCAAGGTTCCTCTGAAGCAAGCACCCACCTGGTCAGTGCATGGACAGAGGCTGCCTGGCGCCCCCCTGGATGCTTCTCTGGGCTTCAGGAGGAAGAGGACCTGGCCCTTGGCATGCCAGGATGGGGCTCAGATTTCCCATAGGGAAATGAAAGGCAGCGCCCCTGTTCAGGGCCGAGGGGTTCCTTTTGCAGGTCACAACCTGCCTTTATTCCTGAATGGCCCTGGGAGCTGTGTTCGGATCAGAGAGTTGTTGGTAACCCAAAGGTCATCTAGCCCAACCCCATAGCCCCTCTTCAGGGCAGCCCTACCACAAAGCAGTCACGTTTTGGGGTGAAATCCAAAGGAGGCCCTTTGATCTCCCGTCATCATCTGCATTTTTACCAAAAATTGCATCACAAGAATCCCTGACGTGGCCATTCTGAGCTCCAGTTTGGGGTGGGGGGCTGAGAGGGTGAGACCCTCTCTGCTCCCCTTCCCCAGCCTGCCACCTGTTTTCTTCTGTCTCCCTCCTATCCTTCCCAACTGGCCTCGCAGCTTGGCATCCCGGCTCTTTGCTATTTGGGGAGGGGGGCTGCTAAATGTGTATCATTCTCTCCCCACTTTTGGAGGGAGCCCAACCCCCCAGGGCCCCACCGCCCCTTGTCCCAGCTTCGTCTGTCTGGGCGGATGGGGAAGGCGAGGCCATAATCCCACTCCTCCCCCCCCCCCGCTGTTCCCTTTCTCAGCAGGCAGGAAGAAAAGGGAGTTCCTGGCACCATCGACACATTGCTCCAGAGAGAGCCACTCTCTGCCAGGACTTGGTGCGCAGTGCCATGGGGAACTTGCCGGGGGCCCTTTCCCCCTCCCAGACCCACTTCTGGAGTCTTGACCTCTGCTCCAGGCATCGGGCGTCCATCGCAGAAGAAAGCGTCCCCTCCAAAAAGTGCAGGTGATAGCAGAAGGGGCCTCAGCCTAGAACCCAGAGGGCTGGCTGGCTGGCTGGGGGGGGGGGGGAGAGACTTTGGGAGCCACGTTTGTGGGTGGGAGAGGAGAGGACCTTCAGGGCATCCGGAAGGACTGTTGGGCAGTGTTGGGGGTTGAGGAAGTTGGGGACATCCAGCCTGGACAGGAGAAGATGGGCGGGTGATTGCAGAGCCATGTTTAAATATCTGGAAACCAAGCCTTGCAAGGAACAGTTGAGGGAGTTGGGTTTGTTTAGCTGGCAGAAGAGAAGATAGAGAGATGACATAGATTCATCGGATCATCAAGTTGCTGAGTTGCAAGGGACCCTGAGAGTCATCTCATCCAACCCCCTGTGATGCAGGAATCTCAACAAAATCCATCCAATATCCAGAACTGTTTGACAACAGAACAGACTCCTTTGGAAGGTGGCAGACTCTCCTTCCTTGGAGGTTTTTAAGCAGAGGTTGGATGGCCACCTGCCATGGATGCTTGAGCTGAGATTCCTGCATTGCAGGGGGTTGGACTGGATGGCAATTGGGGTCCCTTCTCTGATTCTATGAACCTCTGCTTAAAAGCCCCATCACCTCCTTACTGTCAGAAAGCTCTTCCTGATGTTTAGTCGGAATCTCTTTTCTTGTAACTTGAAGCCATGGCTTTGGGTCCTTCTCTCCAGAAGAGCAGAAGACAAGCTCAGGGGCGTCGCTGGGGAGGGGCGGTGGGGGCGGTACGCCCCCAGTGACAGGGTGAAAAGCGGCGGGTGGGGGTGACAAGCGGCGGCCCCTCTTGCCACGCCCACGCGCCACCGCTCCCTCCCTCACTCAGCAGCACCTGGAAGGGGTGCTTTCCGCTGCTTTTTTCGGCGGGGGGGGGTCGACCAGCGAGGGAGGGTGTCACGCTTGTCACCCCTCCTCGCTAGTCGACCCCCCCCGCCGAAAAAACCCGCGGGGGGGGGGCGGGGAAAGGAAGCAGAGCCGGGGCTTGAATGCAGAGCGCCGGCTCTGCTTCTTTTTTCCCCTTTCCGCCGCTTTTTTTTCGGCGGGGGGGGTCGACCAGCGAGGGAGGGTGTCACGCTTGTCACCCCTCCTCGCTAGTCGACCCCCCCCGCCGAAAAAACCCGCGGGGGGGGGCGGGGAAAGGAAGCAGAGCCGGGGCTTGAATGCAGAGCGCCGGCTCTGCTTCTTTTTTCCCCTTTCCGCCGCTTTTTTTTCGGCGGGGGGGGGGTCGACCAGCGAGGAGGGTGTCACGCTTGTCACCCCTCCTCGCTAGTCGACCCCCCCCCCCCGCCGAAAAAACCCGCGGGGGGGCGGGGAAAGGAAGCAGAGCCGGGGCTTGAATGCAGAGCGCCGGCTCTGCTTTTTTCCCCTTTCCACCGCTTTTTTTCGGCGGGGGGGGGGGTCGACCAGCGAGGAGGGTGTCACGCTTGTCACCCCTCCTCGTTAGTCGACCCCCCCCCGCCGAAAAAAACCCGCGGGGGGGGGGGCGGGGAAAGGAAGCAGAGCCGGGGCTTGAATGCAGAGCGCCGGCTCTGCTTCTTTTTCCCCCTTTCCGGCGCTTTTTTTTCGGCGGGGGGGGGGGGGTCGACTAGCGAGGAGGGTGTCACGCTTGTCACCCCTCCTCGCTAGTCGACCCCCCCCCCGCCGAAAAAAAGCCTCTGAAAGGGGGAAATTCCCCCTTTCTGCACCCACGTGCGTCGTGACGTCATGATGACGTCACGACGCACGCGTCGTGCCCCTCCCCCAGGGGGGTTCCTCTGCGCTGCCGCCGCCCCCAGCAGCGCAGAGGCTAGCAACGCCACTGGACAAGCTTTCTCCCTCTTCCATGTCACAGCCCTTGAGGTTTTTGAAGACGGCTCTCGTATCTCCTCTCGGTCTTCATATATGTGAAGGGCTCTCATGCAGAAGACGCAGCAAGCTTGCTTTCTCCTGCTCCAGAAGGGAGCATCCAAACGGATGGATTGAAACGGCAAGGAAGGGAATTTTGAGTTAACATTAGTGTTACCGGACAATTAGGAAGGATTTTCTGGGGGTTTGGGTTGTCTGACAGTGACATGGACTCCCTTGAATGATGGTTGGCTCTTCTTCCTTGGAGGCTTTTAAAGAGAGGTTGGCTGGCCATCGATCTTTCCAGGATTCTTTAGCTGGGAATCCTGCATTGCAGGGGGCTGGACTAGTTGACCCTTGGGTCCCCTTCCAAACATACAATTGTATGATTCTATGGACTTTGCTGGGGTCAAGCCAGATGGGGTGCCTTCGAGGGAGAGAAGGTGTCCTGAGTTCCTCTGCTGGCATCATGTCAGACGCTTTCCCCTAGAGCACCAGAGGGACTTCCCGGACTTCCAAGGTGGGCTTTCCTCCCATGCCAGGTGTTCCCAGGGTTGCCGCTTGGCCTGATGCAGCTTGGCTTGATTGCTTGTTTGACTCTGAGACCTGTAGTGTTGGAAGGAACCCCAAAGGTCATCCAGTCTGCCCATCCTGCAATGCAAAAATTGCAGCTGGGGAATCCCTGACAGGTGCCCCCCCACCTCTGCTTAAAACCCTCCCCATTCACAGATTCCCCCCCCCCCCCTTTTAAGCACGCTGGCCTGATCTTTGGGCCTCCCTTTGGACTTGTCCCATCGAATCCTCATCCCACCCTTGTGGGAATGGGCTGGGCTAAGTGACAGGCACCTGCCCAGAGCCCACATCCCGTTTTCTGCACTGGCAGGTGCTGTGCTGCTCTGGGTGGCACAAGGTCTCCCTGTGTGGATGAGCAGCCTTCCCTCTGGAGGGGGCCTGGACTAGGTGTCCTTTGTAATTCCCCCTGCCTCCTTTCCCCTGCCATTGTTCTGGGCCCCCAAGTCAACTATTCTCCCCACCCCCAGATCAGACTGCCTTGCCTTCCCCTGTCCCAGCATTGGGGTCCCTCTCTGACTCTCCCTTTTTTCTGGGGCCCTTCACATTTGGGGACCTGGGTTTGGGGGCATCATCTCAGGGTTAGCTTGCACATTGGGGGGGGGGTTCATGTCTTCCCCTGCTTTTGGAGTTGACCTACCTGGAATGCTTTAGTTGTGGTTCCCGCCTTGCAGGGGGTTGGGCTAGATGACCCTTGGGGGTCCCTCCCAGCTCTACAGTTCTGTGATTCTCTGGTTCCAGCTGCCCAGTTGTCCACCCAGCTGACCGCCCCGCCGAACCCCCCAAGTACACCCGGCTGAAGAACTGGCAGACAGGCTCCATCCTCTATGACACTCTCAATGCCCAGACCTTGCAGGTGAGGCCTCTGAGGTGGAGTGGGGGGGGGAGGTGGGGAGCTCCCCTCCCTTGGGTTCCTCAGCCAGCCAGCTGGCAGATGGCTGCCTTGAGTAGCTGATGCTGCTCGCCTCTGTGACCACTACGCCAGTGTGGTGTAGTGGTTAAGAGCGGTAGACTCGTAATCTGGGGAACCGGGTTCGTGTCTCTGCTCCTCCACATGCAGCTGCTGGGTGACCTTGGGCTAGTCTCACTTCTCTGAAGTCTCTCAGCCCCACTCACCTCACAGAGTGTTTGTTGTGGGGGAGGAAGGGAAAGGAGAATGTTAGCCGCTTTGAGACTCCTTCAGGTAGTGATAAAGCGGGATATCAAATCCAAACTCTTCTTCTTCTTCTTCTTCTTCTTCTTCTTCTCTGCCCCTGTGGAAAACTTCCCACCCCCAGCCAGAATCCCGAGGAAGTGAGTCAACAAGTTGCCACCTTCTGTGTGTCCCCCCCCCTTCCAAATATACGTAAGAACAGGGCTGGCCCAAGACATCTTTGCAACCGAGCCAAAAAGGAAGGAGGGGCAGAGCTCCATTGGTCACCAGTGGGGAAACCAGTCAGTCTTGAAGTGGGAGCCAAAGGTGGTGAAGGGGGGAAGGGCACCCGGTGGGTGCAGAGCCCAGGAGACCCCAGCAGGCAGCCCCACCATTTCCTCCCTGCAGGTGGAAGGAGGCCAGCAATGCCCCAGAGACCACTGTAGAGGCAGCATGGGGGGGGGGAAGAGAAGGAGGAAACCGATCTGGCCTTCACAACCACAGTGGGCGATGCAGTCCATCCAGGCCGGATCAGCTGCCCCCGAGGATCCTGCCCCTTTGCCTTGCCTTGTGGGTGGGTCAGCCCTGCATAAGAACAGAAGAAGAGCATGCCGGATCAGGCCCAAGGGGGCCCCTCTAGCCCAGCTTCCTTTTCACATAGGTGAACCAGATGGCCAAAGGGAAGCCCGCATGTGGGATCCAAGCCTGAGAGCAACTCTCTCCCCTCCTGGGGTTTCCAGCACCAGGGATGCAGAAACATGGGCGCTTCCACCAGAGCCCAGCCATGGGGGCTACTTGCCATTGGTACCCCCTCCTCTTTTAAAGCCATCCAAGTTGTCGGCCATTCCCGCCTCCTGGGGAAGTGAGTTCCATAGTTTAACTGGGCGCTGCCTAAAGAAGGACTTTCCTTGGTCTGTCCTGAACCTTCCAGCCCTCAGCTTGCTTGCATGTCCACAAGTTCTAGTCTTATGAGAGAGGGAGGAAAGCTCTTTTCGTCCCGCTTTCTCTATGCCAGGCATAATTTTACAAACTTCTTCCTCTCCTTTTCTCCAAACTGAAAAGTCCCAAGCACTGCTGCCTTCCTTCCTAGGGGAGTCACTCCACCCCCTGGACCATCTGGGCTGCTTTTTTTCAAATCGTTTCCAACTCTTCCTTGTCCTTTTGGTACTGAAGGTGACCAGATGTTCTGGAACTCCCAGGCCCCATATAATCCCAGAGCACCTGGGCTGATGAAAGCCCCCCCCCCATCTGGGGGTCCACAGGTTCCCCTGCCTAGCTTCAGGGGCCAACCAGTCTTCTGTGTCAGCAGCGAGGGGAGAAGCTGGTCAGGAGATGGATGTTTCAGCTGGGAAGGGGAGTCTCCCAGTGGGGCTGGGGAGTGAAGAGCCTTTGCAGCTGCAGCCCCTTCTCCCTCTTTCTCTGCAGAATGTGCCATGCAATGAGAGGCGCTGCCTAGGCTCCATCATGTTCCCCAAGCAGATGTGTGCTGCTTCGGAGGGCCCCCGCCCCATGGAAGAGCTCCTGCCCCTGGCACAGGACTTCATTAACCTCTACTATCACTCCATGAAACGGTGAGTCTCTGGGAGCCTTGCTCAGCCACATCTCTGGTGGGTGGGGGCAGTGGGTGCCATGGCGAAGCTGCGCCCAGACCTGGCTCTTGAGGCTCCCTTCAGTCAATGTGGGGCCTGGCCCACATCCTAGCATTCTCCTGGTGGGCTCTTGCCCCCCCAGCCAGCCACCTTGCCTGGAATGGCAATCCGCTGACCACTTACAGAATCCAGACATTGTTCTCCAAGCCTGGCATTTCTGTGTTCTGTTATCCTTTTTCCTACTTCGGACCTGACTTGGGGCGAGTTTTGTACGTTCCTGTGAAATGCAATTGCAGCATTGCCTGGTTTGGAGCTTGCAGGGTGCAGTTAAGGCTTTTCAGGACTCATGCTCCATTAGTTAGTAGCTTCCTGTTTTTTCAGCCACAAAGGAGATTTGTTTTTTTAGTTAGTAGATTCCTGTTTGCAGCTTTCATTGCTTCCCATTTAGCATTGTAAGAGCATTCTGGATAAATAGCCTCTTTGTTGCTTCTTACGTGCTCAGGAAAGAAGCCTTAATTACTGTCTCTTCGTTAACTAAAATCAATCTCGTTGGGGAACAGGAACTAAGAAATGGGTCATTAAGAGATTTGTGAGCAATGCTGTAGCTGAATGAAACAAGAAGCGATAAGAGCAAAAGTTGCAAGGTGGAAGCTTTTAACAAACATTGCAGGAGACTTTTGCTGAAAAGGACTTAGTTCTGCATGTAGAAGGATCTTGGCCGTGGGGCAGGGTGCCACCGGATAGCAGAGCATTATATCAAGTGCAGTTTGGCATCGTGGTGGTGATTCCACTCACAGCTAATGGTTGGGAAGCAGTCTAAGAAATGTGATGTGGAAGCAGCCCAGATTCCCTTGCAGAGTTCACTCCTGATGATCCAACCCCAGCCGTAAACCTCCTCTGCCATGGCTTTCCCCAGGTGGTTCTTGGGTAAAAAATTAAGAAGTATCAAACACCTCCCTCCCCAGCTCTCACGAAGGCTGGTCTGTGGGAACATGGAGTTCCCCAATGCCTGCGCCCCACACTCTTCTCCTCCCACCTGCTTCCAAACGCCACTGTCTAGTCACAGAGATTTCCACCCATCCTAAAATAACAACTGTGCATGACATTCTCCATGATGAAAGAGGTGTGAGTCAATAGTCCCTGAGCCTGGACGGAGTGCAGTGTCCCAGGGTTAGCACCCCTTGGATTACTTACGGGGGGGGCATCCCTGTGGCTACTTGCTCACCAGTTGGAATGTGCAGAAGGCGGGGCTCTCTCTCTCCATCTCCTAAGAAGGCCTCCTCCACCCAGCGGCTTACTCCTGAGTAGCCCCCTTTGTGACGCAGGGAGACAAGTCTGGGAGGGGGAGGGGGCACCCCTTCTGGGCCCCAGGGAGCTGATCTTTGCCTTCACTCCTTTGTTCTCTGCAGGACTCCTGACTTGGGTGGATGTTATCTGAGGGCTTTTCCTCTCTGAGCTGTTTCTTCCTGTCCCCCCCAGAAGCCTCTGATGTCAGGAGCAAACTTTTCTCTCGCCTGCTGCCCCCCCCCCTTGCAAAAACATTCAGATGCCTCCTGAAACCTTTATCTCGCCTGCAGAATGGAAAGCTGTGTGCTTGTCCTTTGCAGCAGAGCAAACTCCCATTCGTCTGGCAGCAGAATCTGTCCCCCCCCCACACACACACACTTTGACCTTGTCCGCCTGGTTCGGCTGCTTGGGAAAATCCAGCTTTTGGGGGATGGAAGAAAATGAGCGGCAGGAGAGCCTGGTGGCTAATATTGGGGGTGGGGTCAGCCCAGATTGTGCTTCAACTGGTTCCTTGCCAGATGTACCCCCAAGGAGGCCAAGAGCGCCATTTCCCCTTTTGGGTCCCCCAGCAATTTGCCTCTCCAGGTGGGGCTGATCCTGGAGGCCATAAATAGCCCCCCATGGGGAGGGGCCATGATGGCTCTGCCCTGCCTCTGGGGTCAGAAACAGGGATGCTTCTGGGTACCAGTGGCTGGAAAGTGCAGGAGGGGAGAGAGTTTTTGTGCTCAGATCCTGGTTGCGAGCTTCCTGGGTGGCCTCTGTGCAAAGAGGATGCTGGACTAGATGGGCTCTGTTAAGGGAAAATAGAACTCGGGGTTCCCTAAGGGTTTCCCAACTTTGTCAGGATTTGGTGCTGTGGGTTCAAATCTGTCCGGTTCAAGCAAGAGACACCTGCCAAGTTAGCGAAGCCAAACAGCAGCAATGAAGCCTGATTGTTTATTGTTGCAACGAGGTTCCAACTTCCAAGCAGGCAAAGAAGAAGAACCCAAAACAAAAGCTTACATCCACTTTCAAAAGTTTCCAGAGTTTCCAATATTACATGTCAAGAAGCATCATAGAAATGTCAGAGAATGAGGTTTGGGGACAGGCAGAAATCTGCAGACGTGTCTCCTGTCCCTCAAGGCAGCAATTATAAAAAAGTGTTTCCATTCCCTTTGTTCTCTGGATTCAGTTGCCCCATCTATTCCTGCTTCCCCTGGTGAACCCCTGCCTGGGATGGAGGTCCCTACATGTAGTGTGAGGGGGGTGGGCTTCTCTCTGGCTCTTTGTGCCAGGGAGATTGCCCTATCTGCTGCTCGCCAAGTCTTCTTCCCTGTGCAATCTCTTCATCATCTTTGAAACTAAAGAAAGCCATTTGTTTGGCTATTTTGGTGAATTTCTGTTTTTCAGGTTATGGGATTTCCTTGCCTTATTCTGATAAGTGGCTCTAGGTGTTAGTTCCTGGGGGGTTGAATGGGTGCAGTGTGTGTGTGTGCGCGCGCGCGCGTACACACACACACACACACGGTTTCAAGTCCCTGTAATGCTTCTGATGTGTTGGTTGGGAACACCCCCTGTGCCCGTAAGAGGCCCGCTTTGGCCTGATCCAGGACATTCTCTGGATGTTCTTAGGCTCTAGCACCATGGCAGAGCCCCTGCCTTGCATGCAGAAGGACCCAGGTTCAACCACCTGCTGGCAGTGTCTCCAGGCAGGGCTGAGGGAGACTCCCTGCCTGAAACCCGGGAGAGAGCCACTGCTCCGCCCCCTCGATCATTTGAGGGGCCCTTTTCAGAACCTTTTCCAACTCTCCAATAACCTTTTTGAGATGAGGTGACCAGAACCGGACCCAGTACTCCAAGGGCAGTGGCACCGTAGATTTGTGCATTGAAGGTGTTGGCCTGATGCAGGGAGTTCCAAAGGGTATTGGTGACACTGCAATAGAAGATGGTGTTCTTACAGGTGTGGAATGGGCATCACGAGTTGCTGGTAGTGGTGCCAGTTCCGCCCCTTGAAGTGGTTGGGGGGGTGCATGTGGGGCAGGATGATCTTGAGGGGGTAGAGGGAGTCCGAAACGGAGGCTGCGGAAGGTGGCTGTCGGTTCTCGTCTGAGTTGGGGGGCCTTGGGAAGAGCAGGCTGTGGGGCAGGTGGGGAGGCAGATGGAGCCCCAACAGCTGGCCACCCTGGAACATGCTGCCGCACCTGAGCCCCTCCCCCCCACCCCATGTCTCCGCAGCTCCGAATCCCAGGCCCACCTGCAGCGCCTCCAGGAGGTAGAGCAGCAGATTGTGGAGACAGGCACCTACCAGCTGCTGCAGGCAGAGCTGATCTTTGGGGCCAAGCACGCCTGGCGCAACGCCTCCCGCTGCCTGGGCCGGATCCAGTGGAACAAGCTGCAGGTGCGTCCTGGGGTGTGGAAGCAGCAGGGACCCCTGAGCTAGGATGGCCCTTCGGGGGGGGGCGCTTCTCTTGCATAGCCTTCATCCCTCTGCCCCCCAGCCCTGGACATTTTGGGTGCTTGGGGAGTCAGGTCCCCTCAGCATCTTCTGTGCTCCTTCCCGGGATCCAGATGTGCTGCTCTCTTGGCCCCATGCAGATGTTTCGGCCTTTGGTCCTGGCATCTTGGCAGGAGGAGGTGAGATTGTGACCCTTGCCCATCCGCCTGGCACCTGACCCTTTGACCTTGCTTGTTCTCTCCCCTCCAGGTGTTTGACGCCCGAGATTGTGCCAGCGCCCAGGAGATGTTCACCTCCCTCTGCACCCACATCAACTATGCCACCAACCGCGGAAACCTCCGGTGAGGGACCCCTTTTGCTTCCCTCCGTGCTGCCAGGTGCCCAGGGGACTCAGCCTTTGCTGGGAGGGGCTGCTGCAGTTTCTCCTCCCTGGCAGGATGACGGTGGCACGGCTGATGCTGCCAGTTTGAGCTGAGCACTCTGCTTTTCTCCCACAGCTCAGCCATCACCATCTTCCCGAACCGGGTAGCCGGCCGGGGCGACTTCCGCGTCTGGAACCAGCAGCTGATCCGCTATGCAGGCTACGCGCAGCCAGATGGCACCACCCTGGGAGACCCGGCCAACGTGGATTTCACAGAGGTGAGAAGTGGCTTGTGGGCATCTCCTCTTCCACCCCCAACCAGGACCATTCACAGCTCCTACCATTTGAGGCTCCATTCACAATATTCATTTGTTTGTTTCATAATAATATATATTGCCTGATCTGGAGGCAGGGGCGTAGCAAGGTAAATTGGTACCCGGGGGCAAAAAAATTTTTTGTCACCCCTCCCAGTGGCATAGGAAGGTCAGGTGGTACCCGGTGCAGAAAATTTCTTGTCACCCCCTATTGATTCCCCCCCTGCAAAAATGGTTTTATGTTATTTCATATTTTCTCACAATGGAAAAATAACAAGTAATAATAATAATAAACTTTTATTTATATCCCGCCCTCCCCGGTCGAAGTCGGGTTCAGGGTGGCTAACATCGGATATATAACATTGGTATAAAATCAAACAATAATTAAATAACCTCCTAAAACCATCTCAAAATCAAATTAAAGTCTAATTAGATGGCTTTCCACATGGTTAGGGTTGGGAACAGTAAGTGCTCCACTGAACTGAAATTTCAGCCTTCACGACATAGGAAAACAGCCAAGTAAACAGCTATTTTGGTGGAGGAGGGTCAAGATATTAACCAGTATGCATGAAATTTCATATATAGATATATAATTCCTAGTATAGTAAGATAAGACCATCGGAGCAGGCATTTTCAAAAAGAAAAAGTTTTTTATGAACCGCCCTAGTAGGTCAGTAATTGTTCCTTGATAACTTGTCACCCCCCTCCATTATGGAACGTGGGGGAGACCGCCCCCTACGCCCCCCCTGCTATGCCCCTGTCTGGAGGCTGCAGTCAGTGCAGGATGCTGCAGCACAATTGCTGACGGGAGCGAGGCCTCGGGGCCACATCACCTCTTTGCAGCTCAGAGATCTGCACCAGTTGCCCCTTTGCAAGCAGGCCAAGGCCAAGGCATTGCTATGTGTGTATCTAAAGCAGAGCTTTCCAAAGTCTGTCGCCACACATTTGTGTGTTGGCTGCAGTGTGTAGTTGTGTCCTGCAATATGTGTCCATATCTCATAAGGCATTAGTTTAACCTCCGGTTTGCTAGTAAAACTGAATTACTGTGTTGCGAAATGATGCATGTCATAAAATTGCGCCACCAACATAGAACGTTTGAAAAGCTCTGATCTAGAGCCCATATGTGCCACTTGATTGGCAAAACTGCCACTGTTACCTGTTCCTCATTTGTAAAAACTCAGTATTTTATTGTGGCAGCAGCTGCACTTTGGAACTCCCTGCCTTTTGATACCAAGCAGACGCCTTCACAGTACTCTTTTTGGCACCTCCAAAAACATTTTTGTTTTGACAAGTCTGTGTAGTGGTACAGCAATAAAATTGCTAGCACATTTGCAAAGCTAATCAGGGTCTGATATGGTTTCAAATTGCATGGGGGACCACATGCTGAGATTCCTGCCTTGCAGGGGGTTGAGCTAGATGACCCTCAGGGTCCCTTCCAGCTTTATGATTGTGATTTAGAAAGTTGATGTGAATTTTAATCTGCCTTGTGTGTTTTCTTTTAACTTTTTGATTGCCTTAAATGATCATTGCTGATTTTTCTTAGTGACAATTTTATTGTTTTGTCTTTTTTTTTTTTTTGCAAACCGCTTTGAGGTTTTCTATTTACAATCAAGTGGTGTATAAATTTTATGCAATAAACCAACAGAATTATCAAACAAAGTAAGTTGCCCATCTGGGTGCTTTCTACACCCCTCCAAAACCCATGGACAGCTCTTTCTGCCGTTTTAGGGGGGGCCCTCAGGGAGTCTCTTGCCTACTAGTCTCTTCCCCCCCCCCAGGTCTGCGTTCAGTACGGCTGGCGGCCCCCCGGCGGGCGCTTTGACATCCTCCCCCTGCTGCTGCAGGCACCTGACGAGGACCCTGAAATCTTTCCCCTGCCAGGGGAGCTGGTCCTGGAGGTCCCCATCTGCCACCCCACGTGAGTGCCAGGAAAGGGGGTGGCACTGGGTGTGGGGAGGGGGGACGTGGATCCCCCTCCTGACCTGTAGGGGGGGGAGTGGTGGCAGCGCTCTTGCCATTTGCAATGGTTGTCCCAAAAGGCTGCCGAGGACTTTCATGGAATCATAGAATTGTGGAGTTGGAAGAGACCCCCAGGGGTCATCTAGTCCAACCCCTGCAAGGCAGGAATCGCAGCTCCCCCTTCTGACACCTGCCTTCCTCTTTCAGGCTAAAGTGGTTCAAGGATCTGGGTCTCCGCTGGTACGCCCTCCCTGCAGTGGCAAACATGCTCCTGGAGATCGGGGGCCTGGAGTTCCCAGCGGCCCCCTTCAGTGGCTGGTATGTCGGCTGTGAGATCGGCATGAGGAACTTCTGTGACTCCCAGCGCTACAACCTCCTGCAGGTAGAGGTCAGCCAGGGGGAAGCCCCCCTGCCCTGGCCCCCTTCCTCCCCCCTGCACCCCCTGCCATGACTGATAAAGAACACAAGAAGATTCAACTGGCCCATCTGGTCCAGCATGCTGTTCTCACAGGGGCCAAATACCCATAGGAACCTAGGAATCTAGATAGACTGCCTCTGGTGCTGGAGGTTTCACTCATAACAACATAAGGAGACCTGGCTGGAGCAGGCTGATGGCTCATCTGGTGCAGCATCCTGTTTTCACAGTAGCCAACCTGAACGCGCAAGCCGGATCTGAGCCCAATTCTCCTCCCCTGCAGCTCCAGAAGCATTTCTGTCTCCAGCTGTGGAGGGCAGGGCAGGGCCACCATTGCCAGGAGTCACTGGGATTTGAGCAGGCTGGTATTTGAGCAGGCTGGTTGGTTTTATTAGGTTGGTGAGGGAATATGCTAACTAGATTTTATCCCTCTAGAGACCCACAGGTGTGGGTTGAGACAAGGAGACAATGTGGCTGCAAATACAGAGCTTTTGGAGACTCTCCCACGAGAGAAAGTTCTCTCAGTAGAGTTTAAATCTCATATTAAGCAGCTGAATTGAAAGCACAGGAAATGGGCATTAGGCTGATCTCCCCCTTTAGTTTTCCCGTTTATCAAAAAACAGGCTACAGACTGAAAAGTAAGTTTAAAACATACAGTTTAATCCAGCATTTGTGCAACAACAGCAGTAAAAAGTAATGCAGGTAGAATACTTGACTTTGCAGCAAAAACAGCTTCAGGCATGTGCCTAAGGCTGGAGAAAGCAGAGAGATGTCAGCTCCCTTGGATGGTTGAGGAGAAAAGAGAGAGAAAAAGAACAGGAACTACTTCTTCCCTTCTTCCCTCCCAGGAAAGGAGGGGAAGTGACATCACACAGAGCCTTCTCTACCAATTACATTTCTATGGTCTGAGCCAGCCTATCAGCAATGCAGCTCTATGGTCTTAACCCCCTCAGCTGCTAACTAGCAAAAATATGCCTTATGAGATTGGATGGTGCGTCTTCCACGCAGGTGGCATAAAGGTGCTGCCCCCCCAACCGAAATGTGTCTTTGCAGGAGGTGGCTGAGGAGATGGGGCTGGACACCCAGACGACCTCCTCCCTCTGGAAGGACAAGGCGGCTGTGGAGATGAATGTGGCCATTTTGCACAGTTTCCAGGTGATGGATTGGGTGTGGGGACAAGGGAGTGAGGTGCAGGTGGGGAGGGGAGGAGGAGGAAAGGAGGAAGACAGCTTGCTGGGAATTCACCCCCCACCCGCCCCCCTTCCTGGGTAAGAGCATAAGACTAGATGACTCTTGGGGTCTCTTGCAGCTCTATAAATTCTGTGGTTTTATGATTCTGTGATCAGCTTCATGGGATGTCTGCAAGTTCTGGTGCCAGGAGATGGGGAGGAAACCTTTCCTGTCTCCACTTTTTTCATGACAGGCATACTTTTACAAGCATACTACTTTGTCGCCTATTTCTTCCTTTTTCTCTATACGAAAATATCCCAAACACTGCCACCTTTCCTCCTAGGGGATTCCCCGAGAGATGGGGGATTCCCTGGGCTTTGGGCCTTTTTGGAGGAGAGGGTGGACCTTACTGAGAATGGCGGCTGCCTCCTGAACTCAGCGTGGATTGAGCTCCCCCCTGTGGTGGGTCCCCAGGTCCACACAGCCAGGAGGTGGAGAAACACTGAGGAAGAAAGCCGCCTTCACTTACTCTTCCCTCCAGAGTGCCAGGCAGTGGGGGCGCAGAATGGGAGAGTTGGAAGGGGACCCCCAAGGGCCATGTAGTCCAACCCCTGCAATGCAGGAATTGCAACCCCCCCCCACAGCCTTACCAGGAGATGCTGGTGCTGCCCCCACCAGGGATTGGACCCGGGACCCTCTGCAGTGCCCCCCTGCCTGGGTGAAAGGGGGCTGGGGTACGGCTTCCCCACCTTCCCCTGACCTTGCCTCTTTCCTGCAGCTGGCCAAGGTGACCATTGTGGACCACCACGCCATTGCTGACTCCTTCATGAAGCACCTGGAGAACGAACAGCGCCTGCGCGGGGGCTGCCCCTCGGACTGGGTCTGGCTGGTGCCCCCCATCTCCGGCAGCCTTTCCCCCGTCTTCCACCAGGAGCTGGTGAACTACCAGCTCTCTCCTCTCTTCCGATACCAGGTGAGACCAATGGGGAGGTGCTGCCTGCTCTCTGGGTGGCAAAGGGGTGCAGAGCGGAGGAGTTTATGCCCAGATGCTCCTCCTACAGTCATCTCCATGATATCATCTCCATGGGCACCAAAATGCCAGCTCACATCTCCCCCACCCGTTGAACCAGGATCCTTGTCCTTTTTAGGGGAGATCTGTTGCTGGTAACCATTAATGATATATACATTTTTGCATAAAGTTCTTTAGCATTTCATTTTAGTGTATATGTAAAACAGAGAGAATATTTATAGCAACAGTTAGAAATTAAAATATGGAAAACAAAATGATAAAATAGAATAGCAAGGTTCAAGTAAAGAATGTCAGTGTGATCCAAATATCGAGTCGAGTTCCAGATTCGCCAGTATATGCCCTAAAAGGAATGCCAAATCCTATAAAATCAAGAAAAAAATCACAATAGATGCTAGGAGAGGATATATTTATTAGATATATCCTTCCTCCCCCACGTTTGTGAGTTCAGCAGAGTGCTTCCCTTTGCAACTTAAAAGGAAGGTTATTGTGGGTTTTCTGTACAGACACACAAATAGATATAGATATAGATGCACTAAGCCCACAACTTACGCACATTTTACTACTTGTTCACATTCAACTTTATGCTTGCGGCAAAATAAAACAAAACGGGGGGCAGGCATCCAGGAAAAAATATTTTGGCAATTCTGCCTGCTGTTGCGCCCAATGTGTTTTCACTAAATGCAATTTTGGCTTTAGACACAATCCCCAGAACAGGACCTGCGTAAGTTGCAAGCATACTGTATGTATATGAATAAATTATATATACAAAGAATGCAAGGCTGTTGTCACCCTGCAGTTTGCTTGGCTGCCATTGGGGGCGCTGCTAGCTGCAGTGTTACAATGGACTCCTGAGAGCTGCTTTGCGAAAGAACCTTTTTTTTTCTGGGGTGGGAGGGAGGCGTTTCAAGGCTTGAGACCCCTGTCCCTCTTCCTGCTTCCTAATTCCCATGCTGTTCCCACAGAGCGACCCCTGGAAAACCTACATCCCCAAAGGGACCACTGTCACCCGAAAGAAGACCTTCAAGGAGATTGCCAAGTAGGTCCTTGCGGGGGGAGGAAGTGGGTCGCATCCTTGGAGAAGGGGGAGCGCAGGGAGCGAATCATTCCATCAGCACAGAGAGTGTGTTGCAGCTTCTGCCTAAAGGCTCTCAGCCATGCCCTAGAATAAGAATTGTAGAGTTGCAAGGGGGCCGCAAGGGTCATCTAGTCCAACCCCCTACAATGTGGGAATCGCTGTTTCTTTAGAGCTCTGAGGCAGGACTAGGGTGGGCGGCAGCTTAGGGGGGGCACATAATTCCAAGCCCTTCTCTGAAGAAACAGGGGCAGGAACTTGCTTCTAGCACCTCCTCAGAAATCCTCCTGGTTGCTTTGAATGCTCGGAGCATGTGCAGAGTGCAGCATGGCCCCAGAAGAGGCCATCTCTGGCCCAGATGCCTTTGGACAAAGCGGTGGAGCCTCCATGCTCAGAGGCAAGATACCTCTCAGCAGCAGCGCAGGCAGCTTTTGCGACTGGGCCCTCAGATGAATAGTGCAAATAAGTAACAATCCAGGAGGGCAATGATCCGCTGAGGCACGGGAAGGGTTGTGGCTCGGTGGCAGGACATCTGCTTGGCATGCAGAAGGTCCCAGGTTCGATCCCTGCTGGCATCTGCAGGTCATTGGGAGAGGCTCCCCTGCCCGAAATCCCGGAGAGCCTCTGCTGTCCGAAATCCCGGAGAGCCTCTGCTGTCAGTCACTGCAGGCAGCCTGGTCTTGTGTCTTTATACTGCGAACCCCCTGAGATCTGTGGATGAAGCGTGGGACACAAATTTAATAGAATAATCCAATCAATCAATCAATCAATCAATCAATCAATTAATAATGCTGTTCTGCTTGGCTCTGCCTGTCCAGGCCTGGGGAAGTTTCCCCCTTCCGCCCATTGTCCTGCTGGGCCTGAGTCCTCCTGCTCTCTTCCCACCCCTCCTGCAGAGCGGTCAAGATCTCAGCCAAGTTGATGGGCCACGTGATGGCCAAGCGGGTCAAGGCCACGATCCTGTACGCCTCCGAGACGGGGAAGTCGCAGGCCTACGCCCTGAAGCTGAAGCAGCTCTTCAAAGGCTCCTTTGCCCCCCAGGTGGGCTCAGAGCATGGCAGCGGGTGGGGGCTCATGGCCGCTTTCCCTCCTGATGCCCACAGAGCACATGAAGTGAGGCGACGCTCCCCCCCCCCAAGGTGGCAAGGAGTTCCCCAGGCTGTGTGTGCCAGCAGTGGCGTGTTTCTTGCCCCGTGATTGGCCAGGCTCATGGTGGAACTGGAGTGTGTGTCTTGTGTCTTGTGTGGTGTGGGTGTGTGAGGCACTTCAGGCTCTCTGCTCTTTGCATTGAAGGCAATAATTCATATGGGTGGGGGGGATCAAGGTCAATCTTGCTGAATCAGGCCAGTGGTCCACCTGGTCCAGCCTTCTCACAGTCACCAAATACCCCAAGAACCTAGGAATCAAGATAGACTGCCTCTGGTGCTGGAGGTTTCACTCATAAGAAGACCTGGAGGGTCCATTAAAAACAGAAGAGCCTGGCCAAAGGGTCCCCACCTGGTGCAGCATCCTGTTCTCACAGGCGCCCCAAGGGGATACCCACAAGCAGGATCCAAGCCCAGGAGCACGACTTTGGGAATACAACATTTGGTGCCCCCAGCTAAATATTTCTTCTTTCCACAATAATTCCTTCTGGTACAGTTTCCTTTTATGGAACTTCTCAGTGGGTACCTGTACAAATATAGATTTTTCTTATTTATTCTTATTATTTTGCATGCGCCCCCCCCCTCATCCAGCCCGGTTCCCAGCAGTTGATGCTTGGAGCATCGCTGTCTCCAGATGCAGCAGGCAGAGCAGAGCAGAGCCCTCCTGGCTCAAGGTCTCCAGGGGGCTCACAAGCTGCCCCTGCCCTTTGGGGGGCAATGGGGGTGGGAGCACTTGAGAGCGCCCTTCACCCTCCTGACCCCCCTGTCGCTTCCCTGCAGGTGGTCTGCATGGACGAATACGACGTTGTTTCCTTGGAGCATGAGACCCTCGTCCTGGTGGTGACCAGCACCTTTGGCAACGGAGACCCCCCCGAGAATGGCGAGGTGATGCTGCCTTCTCCCCCTTTTCGCTGAGACTCCCAAGTGGGGCTGAGAGTCCAAAGCTCTCTCTCAACCTGGCACTCTTGGCATGGACTGGAACCCAAGTCCAGATCTGTTGGGTGGCTGGTTGGGCTGTCACCTATCAGGGATTTTCTCACTGCAATTCCTGCAGGGGGGGGGGGCTAGAAGACCCTAGGGGGTCCCTTACAACGCTGCCATTCTAAGGCTGGTCCATTTGCACCTGTGGAGCCCCTTAAAATGCCGGCTGTGTGGAGCAGCTGCAGGTGTCCCGTTTGCCCTGGCGAAAGCCGGCCCCGAGGGGGTGGTAGTGTCCCCTGGGGGCTGGTGGGATTCCCCAGGGGACACAAAGAGGTGGCTGGAGGTGTAAACGACCATCAGACTTCGAAAGCTGGTGTCTCCAGATAAAGCTCCTTTGTTCTGTTGAATAAATAAAACTAAGTGCTTTTAATTGGATTTTGAATAGATGTGCAATTAATTGTTCCTCTTCTGAATTTTATTGTGTTTTTATGCAAACCGCTGTTCTGATTAAGTCTTTTTTGTAGGGTGGGGGGCACTGGAGATGCGCTGAGGACCTGGGACAGCGCCATTTGTAGAGCAGCACTCTTAATCTCAGGGTCACGAGTTTGAGTCCCCCATTGAGGCAAAAGACTCCTGCATTGCAAGGGGTTGGACTGGATGACCCTCATGGTCCCTTCCAACTCTATGATGGGACCTAGGGGGTGGGTGGTGGCCTCCTGAAAATCGGGGTACCACTCAGTGCTGGGCTGACTTAGGTCTGGTCTGCCCCCCCTGAAGTGAATTGACATTGAAAGCATGTATACTAAAGCAAATTCAAATGCAGAACATACAGGCTGAGATAAAATTCTCCATTTAGAATCAGAGTTGGCAGGGATCCCCAAAGGTCCTCTAGTCCAACCCCCTGTGGTGCAGGAAGCAGAGCTTGAAGAATCCCTGGCCTCTGCTTAAAAACCCTCCTGTGAGGTTTCAAAAAGGCAATGGAAATTGAGTCTGGCTGATCTATGTAGGGTCAGGGGGCTCCAAAAGGTTGGAGTGGCCACAGGAAAGGCCTGATCCTGGCTGCCTATGGAAGAGACTCCTGAGGAGGCAGAGGGCAGGGAGCCAGAAGAGATGGCACCTTCATGGCCCACTTCAGGGCAGGCGACCCGGTTGCTCTTTCCCAAGGCTTGGGGCTGATGGACGCCCTTTTCAGTGGGTTGTGGGAGGGAGGAATTGGGTTTGTGGTTGTTTTTACTACGTAGTTTGTGGTCATTTATGGTGTGAACTGCCCTGGGAGCTAAACAAATGTAGTAGTAGTAGTAGTAGTAAGTAGTAGTTATTACTACTACAACAACAACGATAATAATAGATGAGCTGGTCCTTCTCCGATTGGATCTCTCATGAGCAGAGCCTGGAATTTGTGGCACAATTATTGTTCTTCTGAACATCTGGCCAAATGTTCTCCTTTTCACCACCGTTGCACCTCCCCTCTCTGAGCAGAATTGAGCCCTGGCACCTCTTTCTGGTGAACCGCCTTTAGACCTTCGGGTATAGGGTGGTATATAAATTCCGTCAATAATAAAGACCACCTGCTTGGATTGGGTCCTCATTTGGTTGCCTCCCTGCCTTTCTTTCTCTCCCCCTGCAGAGATTTGCCCGAGCTCTGATGGAGATGTCCTGCCCTTACCTTGCAGACTCTGAGCCTGAACTACAAAAGTAAGTCCTACCCGGAGGAAGCTCAGCTTTCCTCCTTTTCCTCTTCCTCTCCTGCGGATCCAGACCCTCCTCCCCACAATCTCGCTTGGCCTTTTCCCTCTCTTGCAAGTTATTTAAAGGCAGCAACTTGGAGGTGGTTGTGACTTTGCAGCCAGGCGCACTCTGAGTCTCGGAGGTTACAGTGCCAGGTTGGCCTTACTTGTGGATCTGCCAGGATTTGGCTGCCCTCTCCACCCTGCAAGAGAGTCAAAGGGTCTTCCAGACCTTCAGGGTTTGCTCCCGGCCTCTGGATGTCTCTTTCCTTTAACCTGAAAGTTGCCTCTTTGAACTCCCTCCCCCCCCCCACGACCTCGACTTGGTGTCTTTCTGCCTGGAGGAAAGGGCACCCCTTCCTTTGATGCCTGCCCTCATTACTGTCATCATCTACGTAGCTAATTAACTTTGCTGCCCATGGGGGAAACAGCTCAGATTGGCGCCTGGACCCGGGTATGGGATGAGGCCAGCTGCATCAAGCTGCCAGGGAACATTGCAGATGAAAGGCACTTTTGGCCTCACCCTGCCCCCCACCCCGACACGGAGCCCCCTCTGTGCAGCTGGTCCCAGGTCCTGGCTTGCCACCAGCTGAAAGTGTCTCTTAGCCCCAAGGAAGGGCTGGGGCCCCCCGAAGCCAGAGTGATCTCTGTCCCTGGGTGCACGTGGCACAAGATGCTTGGGAAAGCCTTTCTGCTTAAGAGCATAAGAAGAGCCTGCAGGATCAGGCCAAAGGAGACCCATCTGGTCCAGCATCCTCTTCTCCCAGTGATGAGAAGGCAAGAATGACACCTCCCAGCTTCCCAGCTTTGACACCTCCCTGGAAAGAAAAGGAAAGCAGTGCTTAGGGGGCCCATTGTCTTGCCAAATGCAAGGTGGCTCTTTTAAAAATTAAAGGCTGTTCTCAGCCATCAAAGAGCAGAACAAGAGATAGAGAGGGGAAGTAAACAGAGGCAGGAAGAGATGGCCATGCTACATCACTGTCTCCTCAAAGTACAGTGGACCCTCTGGATACGGATTTAATTCGTTCCCGAAAAGTCCGTAACCAGAGGCGCTGCTTCTATGCACGTGAGCGCATGCACAAGTGGCGAAACCCGGAAAAATACTTCTGGGTTTGCTGCTTTCGCAACCCAAAGATTATGTATCCAGAGAGGTATGTAAAGTGAGGGACAACTGTACAAATATCTTCCGGAAAAGATTGCCCATACACCCATCTAGTCAGAGAATCATGGGGTGCCCCCAAGGGAAACCTGCAAGAGCAGCCCCCTCTCCTCCCAGGGTTTCCTGTGGAGACAGCCCAGTTTGGGGGGGGGCTGGGGGTGGTGCTTGCTGCCCCCTTCTCCTCTCTCTCCCTGCAGGAGCTACAAGATGCGCTTCAACAGCATTTCCCAATCCGACGCCTCAGTATCTGCGTGGAAGACCAAGAGGAGGGCGTCCAGCAACACAGACAGCGCAGGGGCCCTGGGGACCCTCCGGTAAGGTGCCCAGGAAGGAGGGAGGGTTGGATCCTGCTCCCTCAGAGAGCAGAGCCCTGCAGGCAGGGCAGGTGGGGATCCTGCTTCTGGGGCAGGAGGCACAGAGGAAGGGGAGCTTCTACGGAGGCCCTTCGGGTGCAGCAGCCATGCCTCGCCCAGTCCCCCAGCGGGACTTGCCACCTGCCATCTCCCTGCACCTTTATCAGGTCAGCCACCAAGATCCCCTGCAGTTCCCTAGCAGCAGCCAAGCAATGGCACAAATGCCTGGCTGGGCAGCAGAACCTCCTTTTTGGTGGGAGCCATTGCAAAGGCCAGGATCATCCTTGGCAAAACCTGCATTTTCCTCCTCCTCCTACTTGGCAGAAGCCAAGCCATCATCTCCCCCACCACTCACCTTCTCTCCCCCCCCCCCAGCCCTTGAGATGCAAATGTACCAAATGCCTCTGACCCTATAGCCAGGGTGGCTAGAAGCCCTCTCCTCCCCTCCCCTTGCCCTCTGAGCTGAAGCCCAGGGCAGCTGGTTCCCTGAAGAGCAAAGCCACTTTGTGCTGAAATGCCAGGAAGCTGAAGCGACAAAAGGACTTTACAGCTGTAGGAGGGCTGATGCTGAGTTGACCACAGGAAAATCGATGTTGTCGTGACTGGGTTTTAATGGGCTGAGTTCAGGAGGTCCAGACCAATCTTAAATTTTAATATGGCCTGTATTGAATTAAACAGTTTTGTTTTGTTTTATTGTCCCATTCTTTACCCTAAGCTCTTGGGACAGAGCAAGTTTATTGGCTGTTTATTAGTGGAAGGAGGAGCCAAATTCATGAAAATTGGAAAGAAAAAGGCTGTGTGGGTTTTGTAACTGAGTGAGATTGTGCCAAAAGGCTGCCAGGTGGAACTCAGCCCATTCCAAAGATGCAGTAAAAGCTGTTGGGTGGTGGGATGGGCTCCATTGGAAGGCGGACAGCTGTCCTTCATTGGAGATTTTAAAGCAGAGATTAGATGGCCACCTGCCAGGATACTGAACTGTGGTTCCTGCATTGCAGGGGGTTGGACTAGATGAGCCTTGGGGGTCCCTTCCAACTCTAGGATTCTGTGACTTGCTTAGCATAGTCCCGCTGAGCTGCAGGCTCTTTCTGGCTGGCCTTGGAGGTGCCCCAGCTGACAAAGGACCTCTTGACTACCTGGATAGGGGGAGGGGACAGAGCCTGGCCCCCCAGCCCTGCCCCCCTCTCACCCTACCTTCCTCCTCCTCCTTTCCAGGTTTGCCGTCTTTGGGCTGGGCTCCCGGGCCTACCTGCACTTCTGTGCCTTTGCCCATGCCGTGGACACACGCCTGGAGGAGCTGGGGGGCGAGCGCATTCTCCCCATGGGCGAGGGGGATGAGCTCTGCGGCCAGGAGGAGTCCTTCCGCATCTGGGCCATGGACGTCTTTAAGGTGGCTGCCCTGCAAGGGGGGCGTTGTGTGTATTGGGGGGGCAGGGGGCGCTTTGGGAGTCAAGAGCAACAATTGCTCTGCAAGCTCTGGAGTAAGCTGCTTGAGGCTCCAAAGGAGTCATTTATTTATTTATCATGAAATGTATATGCCTCTTGAATTGTTAAAACAAAAACAAAAAATAATGAAAAAGATAAAACCATATTATTTTATTTTTTTGCAAAACTTTGAAACAAAATAGAATTTATTATTTATACCCTGCCCATCTGGCTGGGTTTCCCCAGCCACTCTGGGCGGCTTCCAACAAAATATTAAAAGCACAATAAAACATCAGGGGGTTTGGGCTGGGGGTTCATCAGTATTGCAGATGATAACCAGCTCTACCTCCCTTTCAAATCAGAACCAGTGAAGGCGGTGAAGGTCCTGTGTGAGTGCCTGGAGGCGGTTGGAGGATGTATGGCAGCTAACAGATTGAGGTTGAATACTGACAAGACAGAAGCACTGTTTTGGGGGGGACAGGGAGGGCGGGTGTGGGGGACTCCCTGGTCCTGAATGGGGTAACTGTGTCTCGAAGGACCAGGTGCACAGCCTGGGAGTCATTTTGGACTCTCAGCTGTCCATGGAGGCGCAGGTTAATTCTGTGTCCAGGGCAGCTGTCTACCAGCTCCATCTGATACGCAGGCTGACACCCTCCATGCCCGCAGACTGTCTCACCAGAGTGGTGCATGCTCTAGTTATCTCCCGCTTGGACTACTGTAATGCATTCTACATGGAGCTACCTTTGAAGGTGACCCGGAAACTGCAATTAATCCAGAATGCGGCAGCTAGACTGGGGACTGGGAGTGGCCGCCGGGACCACATAACACCGGTCCTGAGAGATCTACATTGGCTCCCAGTACGTTTCCGAGCACAATTCAAAGTGTTGGTGCTGACCTTTAAAGCCCTAAACGGCCTCGGTCCAGTATATCTGAAGGAGCATCTCCACCCCCATCAATCTACCCGGACACTGAGGTCCAGCGCCGAGGGCCTTCTGGTGGTTCCCTCACTGTGAGAAGCAAAGCTACAGGGAACCAGGCAGAGAGCCTTTTCGGTAGTGGCGCCCGCCCTGTGGAACACCCTCCCATCAGAGGTCAAGGAGATAAACAACTACCTGACATTCATAAAATACCTGAAGGCAGCACTGTTTAGGGAAGTTTTTAATCTGTGATATTTTAAAGTATTTTAATATTTGTTGGAAGCCGCCCAGAGTGGCTGGGGAGACCCAGCCAGATGGGCGGGGCACAAATAATAAATTATTACTATTATTATTACTATTATTATTATTTATTATCAAACATTAAAAACTTCCCTAAACAGGGCTACTTTCAGGTGTCTTCTAAAAGTCAGATAGTTTCCTTAACATCTAATGGGAGGGCGTTTCACAGGGCAGGTGCCACTACCAAGAAGGCCCTCTGCCTGGTTCCCTGTAACCTCACTTCTCACACTAAAATATAAAGCACTAAAACAGATTAAAATTAGCATCTGGAAAGGTTTGTCTGTACAAGACCATACTGTATTTAAATAAATTCCTTGGATGGTCAGTGCAGCCCAAGAGCAGCAAGATTGTCTTGATCATTTAACAGGCCAGCTTTATTCTTTGTGGAAATCCTGACTGGGTCTCTGGGTCCCTAGCCGGCTGCCCTTACGTTGCCCCACAGACAAATCCAGGAGGCAGGGGGCTCTGGGGGGCTCCTTGCCAAGATGGCTGAGCTCTGCCTCTCCAGTCGGAGGCAGCAGTGCTTTTGAATGCCAGTTGCTGGAAAGCGCAGGAGGGGAGAGTTGCTCTTGGGTTGGAAAAGAAATCCCGCTTGCAGGTTTCCCAGACCTTTTGGATATATTGAGTTGCTAGAGATGCCCCCTCCCTTTATTGCAAGCCCCTCCCCCTTTTGCAAGCCCCTCCCCTTTCAGATCCTCCTTGGAGGGGCTGCTGCAGGTTGAATGGATGCTGAGCTTTGCTGGCCGGGAGTGTGGGGTGCTGGTGCCACCTGATGGTCAGCTGGGGAATGGCACCACCTGCTTGGCTGTGGTGGAAGCCCCTTCCCTCCCCCCCACTACTTTGCCCCTCCATGTTGAGCAGAGGGAGAAGGTGCCCCATCCCTGCCAGCCCCACAGCTGCAATGTTCCTCTTCCCCACCTTCCCTGGTCTCATCCAAGTGGCCAGTTGTGTCCAGGGCCGTCTTAAGGATATCCGGCGCTGTGGTTCAAAGATCCCTCCGGCGGCGCCCCGACTCCCCACGTTCACCTTTTTACAGTGCTGTCTGCAGCTTTGCATGGCTGAAGGGGCCCCAAAATTAAAAAGTAAAAAAAAATTTTTTTTTTTTTAAAAAACCCCAAACCCAGACACTTCATGTAAAATGCACAAATCTACCTGGATGGGCATGCTGGCCCCAAAAAGAGGACATGTCTGGGAAACCCTGGACGTATGGCAACCCTACTTTTTGTGTGTGTGATGTAAAGTTCATCAGATTTGTTTTTCCTTTGCGCAGCCACATTGGGGGAAAGGGTGACCAAGAAGCCAGAGCAGAATGCTTCCCTCTCCTTGAGGGTTTTATATTCCCCACCCAGGTTAATAGCATGAATCTGGCTGCCAGAACAGGTTTACTCAGTCAGTGAAGCTTCTTCAGTTCTGTAATGGTGTTGCTTACACCCAAGTAAATGTTCCCTAGATCCTTCCAATATAGGTTGGGAGCAAGCCTTCTTGGGGTCAATCATGAGGCTTTGCTTATAAGTATATGTGCGCTTAGGATTGTGTGGGTTTACTCAAGAGTAAGTCTCATTGAGTGTATACGGCTATTGCAGCATTTCAAACAGTTCTTTTGTTCATTCAGGAGCAAGAGTGCAAACTTAATCCCATTTATTTGAATTCAGTAGGATTTTCTTCTGTGTAAATAACACTTGCTTTACGCATTGACACACGTCTACTTGCCTTGCCTACCCTCTCACTTAGTAGGTCACTTGCCTGGCGACCATTTGCCCAATGGGACTTACTTCAAATTAAGTGGGTTTATGACAACTGCAAACAACTGCTGCGGCCTCTGTTAAGTTCTGAGAATGCTGAAACATTTTCAGATTTATTCTCTGTACAGTACATTATACAGAAGGCAAATTGACATAAAGAGAGGACAGATAGAGGGAAAGAAAGGCATCCACAGAAGGTGACAAAAAACGGAGGGGAGGCAGGAAAGGGAGAGGAGACTCAGTTCCTCAGGTAATGAGAACCTGAGTAAACCCTAATCAAATGGGCAAATCCTAGACGTGTCTAGGGTGGCAAGGTCTATTTGTTTGAGTAAAACTTATTCTCGTGCAAACTTTAATATTTCAGTGCTGTGAGTGAAAATGGCTTTGTGGTTTTAAAAATCAAATGGCAAGTTGATGTTGCCATTTTTTGTTCATTTTGATTCCGTGCAAGTTGATGTCATGAGGGGGCAAATTAAAGAGATAGAGAAGGTGGCACGAGGCGGAAGAAAATGAGCAAAATGAAAAGGAAAGTGAGAGGGGGATAAAAAGGAAAGGCCAGCCAGTGAAAGGAAGGAGAAGAAGCAGGAGGGGGGCTCAGAGAAGGAGGGGGCTGCTGTTGCGCAGAGGCTTCTGGCGAGGAAAGCGCTTTTCGCTCCCGCCTCGAGGGTCTCCGGCGCCCCTCCCCACCTTCAAGGCGGCTTTGTTGGAGGCGCAGCGAGCGGCGTAGGGTGGCTCGGCTGGGCTGAGCAGGTGGGGGCACCGAGGGAGGCAGCTGCAGCTCCTCCTCCACCGCAGCCTCGCTTCAGGCGCCCCTGCCGGGAAAGGAGCGAAGCAGGCGAGGCGGGCGCGTAGTGTGCCTCCTTGGTGCGCTCCTTGGCACAGGGCGCCACTCAGCCCAACGGGAAAGACGCCCCTGGTTGTGTCCTGCATTGCAGGGGGATGGGCTAGATGACCCTTGGGGTTCCCCCCAGCTCCACAATCCTGCGCCCTCCCCAGAGAGCGAGTCCCTCCTGACCCTCGTCTCCCCACAGGCCGCCTGCGACACTTTCTGCGTGGACTCCCAGGTGGTCGGCACAGAGGTCTTCAACAGCCCCTGTCACTGGAAGCGCAGTCGCTTCCGCCTGGTGGTTCACCCGGCGGCCCTGGATCTCCTGCCAGGTATGTGTCGTGTGGTGGATCATGGCCTTCTGCTGCGCCAAGCGGATGCCCTTCTGCTAGTGCTCAGCCCAGGGACCAGCCCTGCCCTCGCTTACCCCAAAGATGGTGCATCTTCCCCTCCGCTGACCCTTGTGGAAGCAGAATGCCAGGTCGGGGGTCTGCAAGGATCTGTGCCTGAGACATAGCTGCACCTCGTAGGTTGCCCGTTAGTGTTAAAAAAAAAAAAAGTCAGCAGAAAAGGGGGCACAGGTGTGGCATGTGGAAGGTTTTTGACCAGCAATGCAGTTTTTCCAGCAAAGCTAATTTTGGGGGGCATCTTATTAACCAGAGTGTGATGACTTGCACATCCCCATCAAAGTTGTGAAGCCTTGTATGTAAGCAGAACGCCCTAGCAGAGGGCATCAGAAGAGCTTAGCTGGGGAGGGGGGTTCTTCTCCAACGCAATTGCCTTGAAGCTAAGGCCTGTCTTTTCTTCCACACCCCAGAGAAGCCCCCTTACTTTGGGCTCTGCCACCCTGCCCCCATGCCAGGGGTGGACATTGATAATACGGCAGCCTGGGTAAACGTAAAGGGACCCCTGACCATTAGGTCCAGTCGTGGACGACTCTGGGGTTGCGGCATTCATCTCGCTTTACAGGCCAAGGGAGCCAGTGTTTGTCTGCAGGTGGTTTTCCTGGTCATGTGGCCAGCATGACTAAGCCGCTTTTGGCGAACCAGAGCAGCGCACGGAAACGCCGTTTACCTTCCCGCCGGAGCAGTACCTATTTATCTACTTGCACTTTGGCGTGCTTTCGAGCTGCTAGGTTGGCAGGAGCAGGGACTGAGCAAAAGGAGCTCACCCCATCGTGGGGATTCGAACTGCCGACCTTCTGATCAGCAAGCCCTAGGCTCAGTGGTTTAACCCACAGCGCCACAGCAGCCTAAGTGAGGACAAAACTTGGTGCCACTTGCTAAATGTTTCTTATTTTCACAATAATTGCTTCAGGTACAGTAGCTTTCTTCTGGATCTTCTCATTTGGGTACCCATATAAATGAAGGTGGAGGTTGTTGCTATTATTATTATTAGACAGAGAAACCAGTAGGAGAACACTTCAATCTCCCAGGACATTCTATAAAAGATCTCAAAGTAGCTGTCTTAATACAAAGAAATTTCAGAAATAGACTGGAAAGAGAAGTGGCTGAATTGCAACTAATCACCAAACTTAAAACCATGGAGAAACCTGGTTTGAACAAAGACATTGGATTCTTATCTCATTATACATAACAAAGCCATCTTTAGCCATCTCACCCCTTGCCTTTCCCTGCAAGACTAATTGCAGCCGTTTAGAGTCGTCAACAGGTTTTCCACACTTATCAGCCTATCACCCATTCCCACCACCCTTCTTAGTAATACCCCTCCCCACTCCCCCACTATATTTAAGGATCTGGTGACTTCTGTTTCAGTGTATCTGAAGAAGTGTGCATGCACACGAAAGCTCATACCAGGAACAAACTCAGTTGGTCTCTAAGGTGCTACTAGAAAGAATTTTCGATTTTGTTTTTATTATTATTATTATTATTAATTTTGCACTCCCTTGGCTCAGCACCCTGTGCGAGGGAACCCACTGCCTGTGCCCCCACCCCAAGGGTCCTGAGGGGTCCTCCAGTCAGAGCTTAATGCCTCTAAGCAGAGGTGGGGGGCTGACAGCCCAGAAACCCTGTGAGGAAGTGGGGACAAGTTGTTCTATCATGTGGGGCAGGGAGGCACATCTTCAGAAGCCCCACTTCAGGGTTTCTTGGCACGGCCTCCCACATTTTGCTTCCTTGTCCCCCATGGAGACCTTTCTCCCCACTCCACTGCCAAATTTGGAAAAGCAAAGCTTGAAACATCTCCCTGCCACCACCTTGAGCCTTTGGGTTTCTCCCCCTTCAGGCCTGACCCTCGTCCACAAGCGCAATGTCGTTCCATCCCACATCCTCTCAGTCAAGAACCTGCAGAGCCCAGAATCCAGGTGAGAGGCAAAACAGGACAGCTGGAGCTCGCCCCAATTCTGCAACCCCAGGAGGCGGGCGCTTCCCCCTCTTACAGCCCACAGCCAAGGGGGCCTGATTTCCACCAGCATTTGGGGTTGGGGGGTCCACTGCCTTCCTGCGGGGCTGACTGCTCTTCTCCTTTCCCCCATTGCAGCCGCTCCACCATCCTGGTGCAGCTGCAGACGGGTGACCAGCCAGAGCTGGCCTACCAGCCGGGGGACCACGTGGGCATCTTCCCCGCCAACAACGTAGAGCTGGTGGATGCCATCCTGCAGCGAGTGGAGGACCCGCCCCCTGCCAACGAGGCTGTCACCGTGGAAACCTTGGAAGCGGGAGAGAGTGAGTGGCCACCTGCTCTGCTGGGGGTGTGTGCAGGGACTGAGGCCCAGCCATGGGGTGGGTGTTGTGGGGCAAAGAAGGGTGCCTTCTCCTAGGGCCCGGACCAGGGTGCTGCCTTTCCAGTCCTGTAACTTTTTATACTGTAGTTGGTCTGCTTTATTTCTGGTTATTTTTTCACTGGGTTTACACACACACACACACTGAAGAAAGATTGAGAATCAAATCTGTCAATTAAGATTTAAACCTCCTATTCCACATGTGAGGGAGAAATATGAGTAAACAGGCTAAGAAGACCTTTTAGCAAAGAAAAAACACTTGGGCGCTTTGCAGTTTACTAGAAGCTAGGAATTAAGTCAAATACACCTTTTTGTCTCTGTTTATTTGTGGTCTGCTGACCTTTCCCCTCTTTGTCCCCATTGCTAAGAGCAAAACACACATTTTTGTTAGATAAATGAAAAGGTTTACTTACATTTCAATGCAGGCAGCAAATACATCCCTCCTCTGCACACCTTCCAGCTTGTCAGTGCTCTTCTTAAATTGCGGCGCCCAGAGCTGGACATGGGATTCCAGGTTGGCCACTGTGGACTAGTAGGGCCCTTGACCTGATCCTGCAGGTTCTCCTTACGGTTTTTAGGTGTCTAGATGAGCCAGTATGAGCTCACCAGTAATGCACTGATACTCTGTCAGTGATGCATTGCAGGAATGCAATCCCTGCCGCAGCTCCTCTTTGCAGACAAATGCTTGGGTGGCTACAGTGAGCAAACTGGATTAGGCTCCTTGAGGTGGGAGGGGGAGGTGCCCTGCGAGTGGACGCTTGTTCCTCCTCATATCCTCCAGAAGTGGCTGCTACCCCCTCCTTCTCCCTTTCTCTGCTGTTGAATGCCCTCCTGTCATGGATGTTTTAGCTGTGATCCCTGCCTTGCAGGAGGTTGGCCTAGATGATCCTTGGAGGTCCCTTTCAACTCAACCATTCTAACATTCTGTGGTGGTGAAACCTGACTAAAAGCCTTTTGAGCTGCTTGGCAGCTGGAAATTCCTGCGACCGCTGAGTCTCTGCCTCCTGCTTCTCCTCCTCCTCAGGCCCGAAGCGCTTGTGGGTCCCCAGCCCCCGCCTGCCCCCCTGCACACTGCGCCAGGCGCTCACCTTCTTCCTGGACCTCACAACACCCCCCAGCGCCCAACTGCTCCAGATCCTGTCCACGCTGGCAGAAGACCCGGCTGAGAGGGAGAAACTGCAGCGGCTGGGAGAGGTAGGGGGCTGGGGAAGAGCGGGTGGATATAGGTATTCTTCCCTTCCCATCACAGGGCCTTGAAGCGGGGTGGGGGTGGGGTTGTGCATTATTGACCCATTTATCTCTAACACACACACACAGAGCACGCCCTGCGGAACTCCCTCCCACATGAGATTAGACACCCTCTCCATGACTAAGCCTTTCTTGTTCCAGCAGGTGTTTTAATCTATTTCAATTCCACCCCACCTATTCATACAAGCAGCTCAAGGGGGCAGACAGGGCTGTTCTTCCCATCCTTACTTAATCCCCACCACAACCCTGAGAGGTAGGCTAGGCTGGGACTGGCCTAAGGTCATCCAGGGAGCTTCACTGCCGAGTGGTGGGTGGAGTTTGAACCTCATCTCTCCCAGGCCTGATACTCTAACCCAGGGGTCAGCAAACGTTTTCAGCAGGGGGCCAGTCCACTGTCCCTCAGACCTTATGGGGGGCCGGACTATATTTTGAAAAATAAATAAATGAACGAATTCCTATGCCCCACAAATAACCCAGAGGTGCATTTTAAATAAAAGGACACATTCTACTCATGTAAAAACATGCAGATTCCCAGACCGTCTGTGGCCCAGATTTAGAAAGCGATTGGACCGCATCCGGCCCCTGGGCCTTAGCTTGGGGACCCCCTGCTCTAACCGCTAAGCCTCACTGCCTCTCCATGTCCTCCTTGGGGCGGGGCTCCTCCTTTTCCACCTCTCTGCTCTTAACCCTGCAGGACTCCCTCCTGTACGAGGAGTGGAAGTGGTTCCGCTGCCCCACCCTGGAGGAGGTGCTGCAGGAGTTCCCCTCGGTGCCGCTGCCGCCCTCGCTGCTCCTCACCCAGCTGCCCCTGCTCAAACCACGCTACTACTCCCTCAGCTCGGCGCCCAGCGCCCACCCAGGGGAGATGCACCTCACGGTGGCCGTGCTCAACTACCACAGCCAAAGTGAGTTTTTTTGGGGGGGAAGGGCTGAGTGGCATTGCAGGGGGTTGGGCCAGATGGCCCTTGGGGTCCCTTCCAACTCCACAATCTTGTGATTCTAAGGGGACAGTGAGAGTCACAGGGGTGACCTTGGCCACCTGGGGAGGGGGAATGCAGTCTCATGGGGGGGGGGGTGCCATCTGATGGGGGGTGGGGAGGGGAAACTCGCAGGCAGCCTCTCATTTTGCTCCCCCCTCTCCCCCGCTTTGCTCCAGATGGCAAGGGTCCCCTTCACTTTGGCGTCTGTTCCACGTGGCTTTCAAAGCTGGCTCCTGGCGAGATGGTGCCGGTTTTCGTCCGAGGGTAAGGGGTGTTGGGGGGGGTGGGGGGGTTGAGCTTGGACCTTGAAGGAGCAGCTCTATCCAAACGTTCCCTCTGGCCTTAGCAAGGCTTCCCAGAGGAAGGGAGCAAAACTCCCCACCTGCTCTCCCAGAAAAAGAGGCAACATGAAAGGAGTTCACACGATTGAGCCGCCAGAAAGTGGGCAGAGAAGAATTTCTCCCCTGCTCTCGTGGACGCCCCACAAAGAAAGCACTTCTTCACATGTTACACCCACAACACAGAGTTGGACTGTGGAACTCCCTCCCCCAACCCTCCTCCTCCATCTCCTCCATGAATTTTTCCAATCCTCTTTTAAAGCCAGCCAGGTTGGTGGTGGTTGCTGCCTCCTGTGGCAGGGAGTTCCGTCATCTGTGATGCGTGGGAAAGCCCTTCCTTTTTGCCTGGGCTGAATCTTCCAGTGTTCAGCTTCTGGGCTCCACTCCTGTCACGCACCAGGCAAGTGACTCTTGGTGTCTCTGCCCCACACAGCGCCCCAAACTTCCAGCTGCCCCAGGACCCCGCAGCCCCCTGCATCCTGGTGGGGCCTGGCACCGGCATCGCCCCCTTCCGGAGCTTTTGGCAGCAGCGGCTGCACAGCCTGGAGGCTGAAGGTAGGTCAGGGGGGCCGGGGAAGCTTTGGGCTGGGGGCAGCGTGCCTTTGCCTCTCCCAGCCCTGACCCCCTCCTGCCCCACAGGGCTCCCCCCAGGCGAGATGACGCTGGTCTTTGGCTGCCGCAGCTCCCGCTACGACCATATCTACAAGGAGGAGGTGCAGGAGGCACAGCAGAAAGGGGTCCTCAGCCGCGTCCTCACCTGCTTCTCCCGCGACCCAGATTACCCCAAGGTAATAATATGGGGATGGGGGGGATGCTAAGGAATGAACCTTGGAGCAGCCTCCCGTCTCCAGCCAGTGGCCCATCTGGTCCAGCAGCCTCTTCTCACACTGGCTGGACAGTTGCCTGTGGGAAACCTGCAAGGAGAGCAGCCCTGTCCTCCTGGGGCTTCCAGCCACCGGCATTCAGAAGCATGGCTGCCTCTCCTCTTTCAGAGGCACCGAGGTTGGTGGCCGCCCTTTCTCCTGCAGGACAACTTCCTTTTACCTGCCCTGCATCTTCCAACCTTCAGCTTCATTGGAAGTCCACTAGTTATATAGTCCAGGCAAACTTCAGAAAAAAACAAACCGCTGGAACCTGGGCAAAATTGCAACATAAACGCTATTAATGGCATTTTTATGAGAATTGGGTGTAGAATAACATAAAAAATTAGACAAAATTAAATGACAGGAACACTGTGAAATCGTGATTTCAAAATGGCCGACCTGCTGTATCAATTGTATTGTATTTCGATTAGTTTTCTAAACTTAATTGTGTGTATCCTATGTTTTTTAATTGTTACCAAATGTCAGGGAAAATAATACAAAGTTGTCATTGATCTAGTTATTAGGCTACATAATTTCTGTATTTAAATGTTTGCTAAAAACAACAAAGTGAAAGCAATGGTACATTGAAACAAGGTCACAATAAGGTGCTTGAACCAGAACTTTTATTATGTATTACAAATAACGAAAGCAGACATCAGTCATCCATATCATCTTCTATATCAGAACAATGTTCAATCAACAACACATTTTCACAACCAATGGTCTGGCACTGACCACAAGCTGTTGAACATGGAAAACTATTTTTTTTTGCACGTGCAACGGAATGTACAACAACCAGTGGTGCAGTTACAGTGGATAACTTTCAAAAGACTTTCAGGTGCAGGGGCCATGTCTGACATCACAGGGTGAAGCTGGTTGTCCTCCTTTATAATCCAACCCGTCATTAGGTTGTAAACCCTCTTTGTGGCATGACCATTCCATTATCTGGTAATATGATCGAAAACTATGGAATTTTGTTGCAGATGTAGTTGGTGGTAGACGTTCTGGTGCAACGAAAGAGTTTGCTGATGTTACTTTGTCCACTAGTATGCAATGTCATAATGTTCCAAGGGTATCATCAACTTTTCCACCAAAAAGTATAACCATCGCCTTCTGACCAGCATCTTCTATATTGATATGTAACTGATCTTTCAAACAAAATGCCGATGCTAATTCACGAAGTCGATTATCTGCGATAAGTTTGTTGAAACATTTGCCTTTTCCTATCCCAAATACTCTGGATGTGCTGTCACAGCCTGTAAAGGCGTGGAGGAAAAGAAGATAGTTGCAGGTCTCTGCGCCCAGTATCATTCTACAAGCAAGAATGTCAAATGTGTGGTTTGGATTTTTTCCTTGTTTATCACTACGAAAATACAAATTAAATTCCGTTTGATGGTTAGCATGGTACAGGAGTAGAATCAATAAATCGGAATCTTCTCCAATCACAGTAGTTTGGAACTGAGGTGATGCCCCACAATTTCAACACCAGCATCTCCTTCACCTAGTACAACAGTGCATCCTTGTCTCTTCAAATGTTCAGCTATGAGAAGAATGATTCGCTGTTTGTTACTTTCATTGGAAAGAAAGTTGTCTTGTTTTAATATGAATTTAGTTTGCGGAGAGAAGTGTACTTCAGGGCTAGAGAACATAGATTTCTGACATTTGTGAGTCATATCTTTAATGGATGGGATGTTTTCATAGCTGTCAAAGACAATAATAGCTTTCCCATAATGACGAGTTGTAAAATTCGCATAAGAACATGCTATGTCATCATACCTGTTGTCTGTGTCCATGGAGCATAGACAGCATCTTAAAAAGCAGAGACATCACCTTGCCGACAAAGGTCCGTATAGTTAAAGCTATGGTTTTCCCAGTAGTAATGTATGGAAGTGAGAGCTGGACCATCAAGAAGGCTGATCGCTGAAGAATTGATGCTTTTGGTGCTGGAGGAGACTCTTGAGAGTCCCATGGACTGCAAGAAGATCAAACCTATTCATTCTTAAAGAAATCAGCCCTGAGTGCTCACTGGAAGGACAGATCCTGAAGTTGAGGCTCCAGTACTTTGGCCACCTCATGAGAAGACTCCCTGGAAAAGACCCTGATGTTGGGAAAGATGGAGGGCACAAGGAGAAGGGGATGACAGAGGATGAGATGGTTGGACAGTGTTCTCACAGCTACCAACATGAGTCTGACCAAACTGCAGGAGGCAGTGTTGGATAGGGGTGTCTGGCGTGCTCTGGTCCATGGGGTCACGAAGAGTTGGACACGACTGAATGACTGAACAACAACAAATGTCATCATACGTTTCATGCTTCTTCCATTTAAGGCAATGCAGCAGCGGACCACCATCTAACACAAATTGATCACTTCTTGGAACGTATTCGGTACTACAACTATTCTGTTTCTGCATCACATATTTTTTGATAACATGTACTATCTGTGGCTTGTCAGCCTTCCTGGGTATAGAGCATGATTTGAACAATGAAGGTGGGTATGAGCACAATTCATACTGCAGCACTTCTTCCAAATTTAGTTTGCCTGTGTTAACAATGTCCAATAGCCTTTGAAACAGCAATGCTGGGTCAATCGTTCTTTCATCATCTCCAGGAATTTTCAGTGCAGCAGAGAACGCTAATGTTTTAACTTTGTCAGAACGCTTACATTTATATGCAAAAACTTCTTGGTCAATAAGTTTAGCTACAATGACCTTACCAACTTCTTGCAATTCATGCACATTAACATTTGCCAAATCTGCAGTTACACCTGTTACAATATTACGCAGACTTGACTCGGGTGTAAATGGCGAGAATGCTTGCAACTTGCACAATACCAGTTGTGAATCACTTTTGTCTCTAATCAGCCTTGCACTAGATAGTTCCTTGTGTTGTTCACTTGATGAATATGACACATTGGTAAACTCCAGCATAGCTAGATTATACCCTGACAATACAGGCAATGATAAAGACCAAACTGCTCTCTGAATGCCAGTCAATCCACTTCCTCTGGTCAAACCCCCTGTAGTTTTAAGAGAGCGCATCAGACATTGTTCGATTACTAAGTCAGAACCCAATCCTGCCCAGTACCGTTCACTTCTGCGTATCACATGAAATCCTTTTTCAAACATTGCAGAAATAGTTGCATTTGTTGTTGGCAACAGAATTATATTCTGCAAATATAGGTATGCTGATTTCAAGTAATTATGGTGACCCGCAGCTGTGAAAATGGGTAGACACTGATTTATGGCATCAATATGCATTTTCCATGAACCAGTTCTATCTGCTGTGATGAGTTTTCTAGCAAGATCAACCATATTTTGATACTCAAGCCATAGTTTACTTGTTGCTGAGTTTGCTTTCAGTTTGCTCTTCTTTGCATCCAATGCACAGCTTATGTGTATCATAGTCTGTGAAGAATCCACTTCTATAGTTTTGTTACAGGACACTAGTGAATCATACAGTGCAGAAGCTTCTTTTAAGACCTGGGGGAATTCTGAATGATCGTCAATTTTCTGCGACATTATTTCAGCACTTAAGCATGAATCGAGAGTCAAATGTCCACGAAAAGCTCTTGATACTGATTTCCCATTTAACATATGCACTACTGTATTTTCCCCATAAATCTCTTCGAGGATTTCTTTAAGGCCCGATCCTGCCATGAGTGTACCAATGGCCCCAAGAAGATTCATGAAAGTATGAAAGGAACCAAGCAATAGAATGATGTCCTTGAGAGCACTACCATCACATGATGAATGAACTATTTGTGATGCTTTCCAAAAGAGTGGCTGATCAAATGTTATGATAGTTGGTATATTGTGCTTAAGAGCTAAATCTCGTAGGTATGTTAAGGTAGACAGGATGCAAGTCATTTCAGTGGGCTTCATATCAATAATAGGTAGGAAAAGTACTGATGATTTCTCAACTTTCTGGTTGTTTTGGTTATTATGTATTAAGTGCATCATTCCAGACCAGCCAGGCATTGGTTGTTCAAAGTTCCTTGACAGTTTCCACAGCAGATCTACTTTGACATTTATGGGATAGATATCAGGCAATATTTTAAACTTAATGCCTCTGAGAGTACTGGATGCAAATTCATGAATGTTGATAGATGCAGCAGCTTTTAAGTCACAGCTCAATATATTATTTCTTGGAATACAACGAGAAAAGGTTTTTGCTGGGGTTATTGCTGCTATCATCCCCATACCATGGAATGTGTTCTCACCATTCAGTGTAAGAATATTGTGATCAATATTGTCCGCAGCTAGAAGAACGTGACTGTTTTCAACATTTTCTAATATATCAATAATTAAAAACACATATTTCGAAATACAATACAATTGATACAGCAGGTCGGCCATTTTGAAATCACGATTTCAGTGTTCCTGTCATTTAATTTTGTCTAATTTTTTATATGTTATTCTACACCCAGTTCTCATAAAAATGCCATTAATAGTGTTTATGTTGCAATTTTGCCCAGGTCATTTTGTATATTGACCGGACTAATAGCGTTGTAAGAGATGGAGAAAAAAATCCCCTTTCTGCTTTCTCCAGGCTCTGCATAATTTTATAAACTTCTCTCCCTGCCTCCTGTGGGAGGGAGTTCCACAGTTTAACTCCTCCTCTGCCGTCCAGTCTGTTCTGGGCCAGGAGGGCCAAGGCAGCCTCCACAGAACAAGGCTAGCAGCCAATGGGGACCACTTCCAATCCGCTTTAATTGCAAGAAACAAGATTCCTGCAAAACGCGAAGACCTTTCTGGCAGTCAGAGCTGTTTGGCAGCGGAATGGTTTCCCTTGGGAGGTGGGTGGCCTCTCCTTCCTTGAAGGTTTTTAAGCAGAGGTTGGAGGGCCCTCTGTTGGGGATTCTTGAGCTGTGATCCCTAACTTGCAGGGGGTGGGACCACTAGATGATCCCCTTGGATCCCTTCCAACTCTACAGTTCTATCATTATCAGGCTGTTCTGTGTCAGGAAGGCTAAAGGCAGCCTCTGTAAAACCAGGCTGGCCAAGGAGGCCAGTCCAGTTCTAGCACCCTCCCCCCAAAATGGGGGGCTCTGGGTGGGCAGATGGCAGCCACCCCCATCCAGGCAGACATGGGGGGGGGGTTGGAGGGGACAGAAGGCGATTCATGCCTGTGCTTTGGCAGCCCTGATCCCAGATCCCCAAGCAGCAGCAGCCGCAGTTCCTCAGCAGAGAGGGAGTGGCACTCTGTATTATGACGGACCTGGTTTTCCCTTTTCCCGCAGACATACGTTCAGGACCTGCTGCGCCTGGAGCTGCCCAGCTATGTCCATGAGGTCCTTTGCCAGAGGGGGGGCCACATGTACGTCTGTGGGGATGTCACCATGGCAACGGGGGTCCTGCAGACCGTCCAGCAGATCCTGGCCAAGGAGGGCGGCATGACGCTGGCGGAGGCCGGGGACAAGATCAGTGAACTCCAGGTGAGGGAGGAAGGGAAGCTGCCCCCCAGTCAGACCCCAGCAATGGAGGCAGAGAGCCCTCAGCTTCCCAGGGCAGGGTCTTATGGGGGTGGCCCCCTTGGGTCACAGCAAATGCACCAGCAGCACTGAATTGTGGGGCACCTTGAAACAGTCGGCAGCTGCCCTCCTTCCCTGCAGCACTGGGGGCTGGACCAGATGACCCTTGGGGGTCCCTTCCAACTCCATGTTTCTATGAAGTGCCCGGGGGGGGGGGGCGTGTCTGCGTGTGTAGGATCTGACACTGCCTCTTTCTCTCCCAGGACCAGAACCGCTACCACGAGGACATCTTTGGCCTGACCTTCCGCACGCAAGAGGTGGCCTCGCTCATCCGCAGCCAGTCCATCTCCCAGCAGAAGCGCCAGTCCTTGCTCAGCCTTTCCCCGTCCCTCTGAGACCCTCGCAGCTCCAGATCCTGCCATTAAAAGCCTTGTTTTCCCCCCTGCCCTGCTCTGTGGCACCTGCGCACTCCTTTCTCCAAAGAGGGGAGGGTCTTAGAAGAGCAGCTCTCGCCTCCTGAGGTTTCCAGGAGCATCACTGCCTCCAACTGGGGATGCAGGGCCCAGCCAGCCTGGCCAGGAGCCCCTCAACAGCCCTCTCCTCCTCCTCCTCCATGAATTTGCTCTTTTCTAACGGCATCCCTGCCTCCGGGAAGTTCCATCGTTTTAACACTGCACTGCATGAACAAGTCCTTCCATTTATCTCTCCTGGACCTTCTGCTTTCAGCATTTTTTGAACTGTGAGGGATGTGTCATGGCAGAAGCAGACAAGGTATCCAAACTCCTGTGCCCAAGCAGACAGAGCCCAGGCTAGCCTGAAAGCCAGGCTCTTTCCTCCTAAAATAATTGTAACCCCTGTGGAAAATGAAGGCACCATCTGGCAGAGTCTGCAGGTTGTAAGAATAGAAGCCTTAGGCCAGAGGTGAAAGGGCAGCGCAGGGGGTTGGACTAGATGACACTTTGGGGTCCCTTTCAACTCAACAGTTCTAGGAAAGGGGACTCAGCCCCTTCTAAGTACCTTCACAGCCCTTATTTCCCGTCCCCCACCCTGCTTGGGGGCTTTCTCTTGCCCTATAATCCAGGAGCATGCCCTGACATCACAGCTTAACATAGCCAATCGGAACCAGCTACCTGCCGCCTTCCCTGAAGAGCCACTTGGAGCTTTCAAGGGGGAGGGAGCAGCCCCCCAATCCCACAGCCCCTCCTTCAAATCCCCATTGCCCCAGAGGAGGTGAAAGGATTCTGCCGCCTATAGGAACCGAATCTCTTGTTAGCCACATCTGTAAACATTTATTTGTCCCCAAAGTGTCCTGAGCTGGAGCCCCCTGCCCCTGGGGGCTACTTTGCAAGAGGGAGGGGGCACAGCGCAAGTCATGTAGCAGCAGAGGAAGGCAGGGAGAAGGGGGGGGCATTTGGCTCCAGCCATCCTCTCATTGACCTTAGGAACCCTATAGCTCTATGAGTAGCACCGGGCAGGGCCTGATCCGGCCCATAGCTTATTCACCCCCGCGGAGGGCACACACCCAAAGCCAGGAAGGGGGGGGGTCCCCATCTCCCGTCGAGAGTCCACAGCCAGCCGAGGGCAGACATCAGGCACATTCCCACTCCTGCTCCTTTTCTGGCCGGCCATGCTCCGGGGGGGGGGGGGGGGAGTCCAGCAAGTCACCAGCAGCAGCCATCACCTAGAGTGGGAAAACAGGCAGGGTTAGGCTGGGGGGGCTGGACCCCAGGTACCAAACCCTTATGCAAGGCAAGCAGGATGGGCCATGGGGTCAGGCCCATCTAGTCCAGGCTCCTGCAGCCACAGGGGCCAACCAGAGGCAAGCAGGACCTGAGCACAAAAGGGCCCCCCCTCCAGTTCCCAGAGCATGGCTGCTTCTGGAGGCAGAGCAGAGCCATCCTGGCTCCTAGCCTCCTTCGCTCTCCTCAGCTGAGAGAGCTTCACTGGCCGAGTGTGAGAGAGACTCTTAACCTCAGGGTCATGGGCAAAAGAGTCCTGCCCTGCAGGGGGTTGGGCTAGATGACCCTCGCGACCCCTTCCAACTCTGCCATTCTAGGATTCTATGCTGATTCCTCCAGGATTTATCCGATTCCCCTTTAACACCATCCAAGTCCGTGGCCATGACACCCCAGGGAAGGAAATGCGTCTGAACAAAGCCAGCCTCCCAGAGCTGCTGGCCCTCTCTGCAGACACACAGAAAAAATGGGCGGGGGGGGGGCCTGAAAAAAAAAGCAAGGCGACTTTCCCCCACCATGAGGCCTTGGAGTGTGTGGCTGAGCTCTGCAGAGTCCCCTTTGAGCTCGGGTGAAGCCCCACGGAGGGAGGCTGTGGGTCAGAGAGCAGGGGGGAAAGAGACTCACGTCAAGAGGAGGGGGGGCAGTGGGAAGGGCAAGGGCGGCTGCTAGCTCTTCTCCCTCTGCTGCTGCTGCTGCTGCTGCTGCGCCTGAGACTCTTCCTCTTCTTCCTCTTCCCAGCCCCCAAGGATTAGATCCTGGCTGCGCACATGCGAAGAGGGCCTGGGGGAAGCTGCAGGGCGGAGAAGGCAATGAGCGGGGGACCAACATGAGATTTGTATTAAATCTGTATCCCGCCCTATCTCAGGGCAGTTCTTTCTTCCTCTTCCTCGCTCCCCCAGGGGGCAGGTAAATATTACACTCCAGGAGCCACAGGCAGGAGCCCCAGATAGTTTTGCACCTTGGCCATGCAGGGAGGGCCACTGGCGGGCAAGCAACCCCCTAACCCCCGCCTGGGGCAGGGAAAGGGCAGACGGCCCTTCAGGTGGGGTGGGCCATTGGGATCCAGCCCCCCAGACCTGCTTCAGCCCCCTACTTGGCCTTCTGCACTCAGGGACACTCAACTCGGCCATGGCTGCTTTGACAAGGAAACGGCTCTCGCCCTGGAGCAGACCAAGCCTCCTTTCCATGTCGCAAACAGACTCCTCCATGCTGGGCAACATGTCCTTTCCAGCCCCCACTAAGGGACACCTCCAGAGGCATCGCCTGGCTCTCCAGCCAGGAGCATCGGCAGGGAGGAATCCTGGGGAAAGCGCCCCCAGGGAAGACACCCCTGGAAGGGAAGGAAGCCCCTCCAGTGTGGCGCTACCAGTGCCCCCAGGGGCAAGAGGGGAGGCTCTCACCTGCTTGTGCCAGGGGCTGCGAGGGCGAGCGTGGCGACGTCTGATGCTGCTGCTGCTGCTGGTGGTGAAGCTGGAGGAGAGATGGAAGTCAGGAGGGCGCCACAGCCTGTGAGGGTGGCCGGCTGCGGGGTGGGCATACTGGGTCCCTGGGGGATCTCACCCAGGACCAAGCACCCTCAGCCAGGGATCCCACACAGGTGAGACCCAGGAATGCGCTGGCCCCGCCCCACCACCCAGGAGACACAGGAAGCATAGAGCTGGAAGGGATCTCCAGGGGCCATCTAGCCCAACCCCCTGCCGTGTAGGAAGACAATGCTGCTTTCCCACTGCCCACCCCCGGCCAACCACTCACCTCATGCATGTAAATGGCGTGCAGACTCATCTCGGCTGAGGCAAACTCAGAGAGCAGCACTGAGCGGCTGAGGGGCCCTGGGCGCGTCTCAGGTGGGGCAACACTGGAGGGGCACAGAAAGGCAGGGACCCATTGGCACACTGGCTGCAAGAAGCAGGGACTGAGCAGAGGGCAGCCACAAGGCCCTCCCCACCAAGACCAGGTGGCAGAAGGAACCGCTTTAGAGAGAGAGCAGAAAAGCACAGGGAGCTGGGAGAGGAAAAGAGGCGGGAGAAAAGGAGGAGAGAAATGGGAAACCCAGCCGGACCCCCAAGGATGAAATCAAGAGGCAGGTGGACAGAGAAATCCGGAGGGGGTGGCAAGGCTGAAAGAGAACGGGGTGGGGGACAGCAGGCGCAGAGGCCCAATGGAGCCCCCCAGGGTCTCTTTCCAGCTCCCCACCGGCTCCCTCCTTCCCTATCTGGGAGTCAGAGCACCGGGGCCAAGCAGTCCTGGGCCTTACCCAGCACCGCCCTCCTTGTGCCCAAGCACATGGCCTGGGCCCCAGACCAGCCAGGTCTCCCGTCTCCCTACCTGTCTCCGGGGAGGGTGCTGTCGCTCTGGTAGACGGCGTTCTCGCCCCGCCGGGGCAGCTGTGAGCAGGAGAGGGAAGCCAGGATGCTGGCAGCTGCCCCGGCTGCGCTGCCCGGCTGCCCAAAGCGGCTCCTCTCTGCCTGGGATGCCAGACCGCCACTTCCCGCTGCCAGGACAGGGTGGGCCAGGACACTGGCCAAGAGGGCCTCCGGCTGCAGGAGGGAGATGCGGTTAGAGGGAGCACCAGGAGGGTTAAAGGGGGGGGGGGCCTCAGGATCCCAGAGATGGCTCCCTCCCCCGGTCCCCAGGACTCACCACGGTGCAGGGTCCCTCGTCTGACAGGAAGGAGGCGCCCAGGGGGGCCTCAGCCAAGAGGCGCTGGGCAGGTGGCGCGTGGGCCGCATCCTGCTGCACCTTCTCCTTGAGGTGCCCAATGAAGAGGGAGCTCTCAGGGGGAGGCTGCCAGCGCGGGTTGGTGATGGCGAAGTGGACGAGGGAGAGCTCTGTCTTGCCGTTCTCTGCCTGCTGGTAGACGGAGGCCTCTGTCCGGCCCTGGGACAACCACTGCAGGGCGGGGGGAGAGAAAGCAAGTCAGGGAGGATGTGGGCGCAGGGAAGAGCCCTCCTCTCGCTCGCTCGCTCGCTCTCTCATGACCCTGAATTCAGTGGGGAAGGGGATGGCAATAATGGGAAGGACTTTCTCCCGCAGGAGGACAGCGTGGCCACCAACCTGCGTGGTCCGAAGGCTGCCAGGCTCTGCCCGCCACAGCTGGAGGCAGTAAATATTTCTGGATCCCAGTTGCTGGAAACAGCAGGATGGGAGGGGGCTCTTGGGCCTCTAGCTCGGTATGGTCTGACTCTGACTGGCAGCAGATTGAGTCTGCCCCAGTCCTACCTGGAGATGCCACAGGGGTGGGGGGTATCTGCTCTAACCACTGAGCCATGTACCCCCCATGTCAGCTCAAACGTATCTGTAAGGGGAAGAATAGGTCCGAGAGAGGGGAATGGGAGTCCAGCAGAAGTGGGGGCTTGGCTGCAGGAGAGAAGCCCGGAAGTCCTCTAGTTGGCCCTGGGCATGTCACACTCCCAGTTTCAGTCTCCCTGCCTGTAAAATGGGGCTGCTGTGTGAGACGAGGATTGCCAGTGGGTATCATCGTGTTATTTATTGCATTTACCTCCCACCTTTTTCTCCAAGGAGCCCAAGGGGGCAACATGGTCCCCCCCCACACACACACACTGCTTAAACAACCCTGCAAAGGAGGTGAGGCTGAGAGGCAGAGACTGGCCAAGGTCACCCAGTGAGCTTCATGGCCAAGTGGGGATTTGAACCCTGGGCTCTCTCAGGTGCTAGCCTGGTGCTCTAACCACCATGCCACACTGGCTCTCATGGGGGGGGGGGCCTCCATCCCACCCCCTGTAGCATTTCAGAATAATTCCACCCAGAAACAAGAAACTGAAATGCCTGCCCCCAAACTAGACCACTGACTGGATGCAGGGACGGCACAGGGTCACACGGCTGCTGGCAAATAGGCCTTAGCGCTTTAAATCTCCACCCCCCCATACCTGCGGGTTGCCATGGTTGCGGATGTCCAGCTGGGCAAAGGAGCAGATGTCCCCGACCCCCACCACCTCGACCGAGAAGTTGCGGAAGAAGTCGATGATGTCCAGGGCTTTGGCGCGAAGGGCGAAGATGAGCAGGAAGGGCGTCACAATGGGGCTCAGCAGCTCCTCCAGGATGAAGACCTGGGGGCACAGGGGGTGTCAGCTCCAGAGGTCTCCCCTCCCCAAAACCCACCCTGGCATGCGGGATGAGAGGCTACGGGGCTCCATCCCAGGAGAGCTAAGAAACAGAGCTGCCAGATCCTGACCTGTCCCTCTTCCCTCCTGTGCCATGCCCTCTTCCCCACTGTACGCCTGCGGGTAGCACTACCTCCCACCCTTGGTGGGCACCCAGAGAGGCCTTCTTGGTGGTGGCTGCTCCCAGGCAACTCTGGAACTCCCTGCCTGGAGAAGCCAGACAGGCGCCCTCCTCGCTGTCCATCCTGGTTCCAACTGGACTTTGAGAACTGACCATTTGTGAGGAAAGGACTGGTGCTGGCATGTCTTGATTGCTGAGGCCTGTGCTCTTAGCACAAGTTTTAAATATTACCATAGTTTTAATTATAGGTAAAGGTACCCTGACCGTTGGGTCTCAGTCAGGGATGACTCGGGGGTTGCGGCGCTCATCTGGCTCTATAGGCTCTATAGGCGTTTCTCTGCAGACATCTTCCGGGTCATGTGACCAGCATGACTAAGCCGCTTCTGGCGAACCAGAGCAGCGCACGGAAACACTGTTTACCTTCCTGCCGGAGCGGTACCTATTTATCTACTTGCACTTGACGTGCTTTCAAACTGCTAGGTGGGCAGGAGCAGGGACCGAGCAACGGGAGCTCCCCCTGTCGCGGGGGTTCGAACTGCCAATCTTCTGATCAGCAAGCCCTAGGCTCTGTGGTTTAGACCACAGCACCACCCACGTCACCAGCTTTAATTATTTTAATGATTAATTACATTTACATTAATTACATTTATGTTTCTAGCTAATATTTTGCCTATAGCTAATGTCTTTCGCTTTTGCTATCTGTGTAAGTCGCCTTGAGTCTCAGACTGTGAAAAAAACAAGATATAAAGAAATATTAACAGCAGCTACTTGAGAGTCCCATGGACTGCAAGAAGATCAAACCTATCCATTCTCAAAGAAATCAGCCCTGAGTGCTCACTAGAAGGACAGATCCTGAAGTTGAGGCTCCAGTACTTTGGCCACCTCATGAGAAGAGAAGACTCCCTAGAAAAGACCCTGATGTTGGGAAAGATGGAGGGCACAAGGAGAAGGGGACGACAGAGGACGAGATGGTTGGACAGTGTTCTCGAAGCTACTAACATGAGTTTGGCCAAACTGCGAGAGGCAGTGAAGGATAGGCATGCCTGGCGTGCTCTGGTCCATGGGGTCACGAAGAGTCGGACACGACTGAACGACTGAACAACAACAACAACAACTGACTGACTGCATGTAAGCTGCTCTGAGAGCCTTTCTGGGTGAACAGCAGGCTACAAATCCTCTAGAAATTAAAAATAAAGACCTCCTGCCCACTCACCGCCTTGTACTGAAAGAGCTGGGCCAGCTCCTCCCGCGTCTCTGCCTTGTGGGCATTGCCCTGCCAGTGGTCAGGCATGTAGTGAATGTGCGCCAGGACACACTGCAGCAGCTGCTCTGGGCACCACACCAGGTGCTCGTCCGGGATGAAGGACCTGCAGGGAGGGGGAGACGGGTCGTCAGCACCCAGGAAGACCAGCCCCAAACACCCTCCCCCATGAATTGGGGACATCAAGGTGGGGGGGGGGCGCCCCACAGGGGAAGATGTCCAGCACCTGGTGAAAGGAGCCTTCCTGCACCCCTCCATGGTTACTCCAGCGCCACCAGGATTTGCTATCTTGGTGGTGGCAGAAGGTGGAGGTTTGAAGGCAACCTGCCAGGAGGTTGAGCTGGATGACCCTTGGGGGTCCCTTCTGACTTGACCATTTAACAAAATTCTGTTACCCACTGAAAATATAGGGTTGCACTCACCTAAGCAGACCCACTGAAATTAACAGATGTGACTGTGGTCCATCCATTTCAATGGATCTACTCTGAATAAAACTTAGCCAACTACAACCCCTGAAATACACTTGTGCTCAACGCAAGAAGAACCTGGGATCTGGCGAGGGATCCGTGCCAGGCGCCCCCATTCCGCAGGGCAGAGGAGGCCAAACCAGAGAGAGGCCTGTATGCTGGAGACCTCCAGCCCAGCAATTTCACACTGGAGATCCTTCGTTAGGACACCCCAGATGTAGCAGGCCTATTATGGGGCTGGATTTTATCTAAGGGCAGAAATCACAGCTGAAGACTTGCCGGGGTTTCCCTTTGAAGCCCAGCCCATACCTTGGGCCCCGGAGACCTTGATGGGCTAAAACTCCCAGCAGCTCCGGCCGCCAGCCTGGCCACAGGGACAAGGGGAACAGGAGATGGGCTTCAGCAGCAGGAGGGGGAAGGTCGCATCAGGTGGGTCTTCCGGTCCTGCCCCAGTGCCTAAAGACGAGAGGCCTGGCTCTCTGGAGGGCCACATCCGCCCTCCTGACCCACCTGGCGATGGTGACAATGACCCCCAGGAGGGTGATGGCTGTGAGGATGTGCTGCACGGTGAGGACGTCCTCGTCGTAGACGGTGAGGGCGATGAGGACGGCCAGGAGGGAGCCTGCGAAGAAGCAGACGTTCCTGGCCAGCAGGGCCAGCAGGGGGCTGGCAAAGGAGTTCATGTACTTGGAGGCGGGCTTGTAGCCGCGGCTCAGGCGCGCCTGCAGCTCGTGGTCCAGCTCGTTGAAGTGGCGCAGGTAGAGGCGGCCAAAGAGGGACCAGCGGCGTGCGCCCAGGCTGCCCGGCTCCCTCTTGAGCACCTCCGTGTAGCTGAAGAAGGCGTACAGCACCTGCCACACCAGGATGAAGGGGCACAGCAGCAGGTTGGCCAGGCCCAGCAGCACCATGCCTCGCCCCAGGCGCCGCGCCAGCTCCAGCCGGGCCCCCGCCCGCTTGTACTGGGGCTGCAGGCTCCACTTGCCCTGGAAGAGGGAGCCTGGCCCCCAGAAGAAGAGCAGCTCCAGGTTGTACTTGAGGCCCTGCGTCAGGAAGATGGCCTCGCCCAGCAGCGGCAGGCGGAAGCGCACGGGCAGCAGCGCCTTGTTCACCATGGCCACAAGGTAGTTCTTGAAGCGCAGGACGCGGTGGTGGATGTCCAGCTCGCTCAGCTCCCGCTTGTGGACGCACATCGGCTGTTCCCGCTGCAGAGAGATCAGCCGCGCCTGCACCTCCTGCCAGCTGCAGTTGCACAGCTCGTCCTGCGGGGGGTGCAAAAGAGAGGGAGACTCAGCAGGCTCCTTCTGGGCCCACTTTTAAACACCTGCCAGGCCTAGGCAGGAAATTAAGACCCACCCACCCACCACCATGGGTTTTTATTGCTGTAAACTGCTTTCATATATTCTTTTCAGGACACAGCAGGAAGCAAATGTTTTTTATAAACAGAAATGAATGAATGGATGAACAGACCTCCCTACAGGCACTCCAGCTTGCTAAAGTGGGGCTTAGGAAGTTGTAGCTCCTGCTCAGCTCAGAATTAAACAGGCAGCCACCGCAGGATTAGGCCCCCCTGCTTCACATCTGATTCACAAAGGATCTCTGCTTAAGGCCATAGAGGCCACTTAGTCCAACCTCCCTCCCTCCCTCCCTCCCTCAAGGAAGAGACAAAAATGACATTCACCCCCCCCCCCAAAAGATCAGCCTACAGAGTGAAATCCAGAAGCTGGATTTCAGTTTTGCAAAGAAGGCATCTCCTGAGGACTCTCCCCCAAATCAGGCTGCTATCCCTTGGGGAGGCGAACCCCAACCTGCTTACTGGGTCTCTGACCATCAGGACCCAAAGAGGGAGAGAGGAGGGAACCCTCCTTCACCCCTCAAGTCCCGCCTGCGACTCCTTATTCCACCGACAACATTGCCCCCAAGGCAGCAAGGAAACACACAGATGCTCAAGCACGAGGTGCTTAGGAACTGTGCACCTCACAGGAACGGCCCTGCTCAGTCAGGTGGGAGGGAAGACCCCCCCCCCACACACACACCTTAAGGATTCAGCTGTTATTTGGAAGACAGAGACTGTCCCCTTTTGCTATTGGCAGAAATGCAGGCGTCTTTGTTGCAATGAAATTCTATTTAAGCTGTTGGGCCCAGACATGCAGGAGCGATCTGGGGGGTGGGATGTCAGCAGCCTCTGGGAGCAGCCAAAGGAGGCGTCAGAGGGGAGGTAATGGGGGGATAAAGGAGAGGGGGGCTCCTGAGGAACAAGGGGGGTCCTTGCTGCACCCACCGCCCCCTCTGTGCTGGGAGGTTTTGAATGTTAGAGGTTGCTTGTTGGCTGAAGCATCCCAGTCATATGGGTTGCATATAAATAGTAATAAACTTCTTGCTCGCTCGCTCACCGAGGGGATCTTGAGGGCCTTGGTGTAGAAGGTGCGGATCTCCCAGTAGCCCAAGAGGCTGCAGAGGACTTTCACCAGGCGGTAGACCCAGAAGGTGGCAGCCATCACCAGCAGGAAGATGATCCAGCCGCTGGAACGGATCCTGCAGGGAGGGGGGGCACCAGGGAGGGTCAGCCGAGGACAAGGGGAGGGAGACCCCAAGCAGGACCCAGGCGCGAGAGCAACACTCTCCCCAACCAGCCTGCAGGCACTGGCAGCAGCATCCTCTGAGCTCTAAGCTGGGGAAAGTCTTATGGCTGTTGGGGAGGGACTCCTCCCCTGCAAGGAACCTTGGCTGTGTTGCACTAGGTCGCACTGGATTCATCAACCTGGATTAACTCTGACCCTTTGCTAAGAAGAGTGTGTGCATACGTACATACAGGTGCATAGAACCATAAAGTTCGAAGGGACCCCCAAGGGCTATCTAGTCCAACCCATATCTATCTATACTTCATAAAATTTCCACACTGTGTAAAAACAAAACAAAAAAAAAACAAAAATCTCAAAGCTGTTCACAAAAAGATAAAACAATAAAACCCAGAAAAGCACATAACATACAAGAGCTAAATCATTAAACTTTCCTAAACAGGAACGTTTTCAGCAGGTGCCAAAAGGAATACTGTGAGTCAAGAGGCAGGGAGTTCCAAAGCATCTCCCTAACTGGGCCTCTCCCCCACCTGGCTGGGAAGGAGGTTTGGGGCTCCCGAGGGCCTAAAGGGGGCCAACCCGTTCCTCGCAGTGGGGCCTCTTCTCCCCCCGCCCGCCACTCACCTCTGGGCGCACTGAGGCGTGGGCAGGATGGCATCTGGCAGCGTCACCTTGTTCCTCTCGGGGAGGGCACCCCCTCCATGGCGAGTGTGATTGACAGGCCGGTTGGCAAAGAGCACGTCGTACTCCACACAGCACAGCAGGAAGGTGGTGAAGGTGACCACAAACAGAAACTGCCTGGGGGGAGAGGAGCCAAGGGAGGTCAGGAGAGCCCCCTCTGCACAGGCCCACCCCTCAGCCTGCAGGAGGCCCAGCCACAGTCACAGAGTTGGAAAGGACTCCCAGGGCACATCTGGGCCAACCTGCCTGCAATGCAACACGCTCCCTGGTGGGGCCCTTTGCTCAGGCACACACACAGCCGCCGTGGGGTCTCCCTCTCATCCCCTGCCCTGGAGGAGACCCCTGGGCCTCCCCACTCCCAGCTGTGGACGGAGAAGGCACCTCCATGCTCCCTGCAGCCTGGAGACGAGAAGACCGAGAGGTAATGAGGGCTCCCTCCAAATATCTGAATCCCGGCTGTGTGGAAGATGATCAGGCTTGTTTCCTGGTGGACTCTCCTTCTTGGGATGTTTTTAAGCAGAGTCTGGATGGGAATCTTAAGCCACAATTCCTGCATTGCAGGGGGTTGGACTAGATGATCCTTGGGGACCCCTTCCCACTCTATGAAGATAGGTCCCAGAGCGAAGAGACAGGAGGGTGGGCAGATGCTCCCCACTTGGAAGCAGCCCTGCCACAAATGCCCACCAGCTCCCTCCTCCCCCCAGGGCCGAGCAATGAGTTTTGGGGTACTTACACCAGCTCAAAGACATCAGAGAGCATCATGCAGGCAAAGCCGTTCTTTTGGTGGAAATGGTAGATGTGCAGGATCTGTTAAGGAAAACCACTCTGCTATGCCTTGCCTTGAAGACCCCCCCTGCAGCCGCCTGGAAAAGAGGGGACCCCAGCACATAGTACCCCCTTCCCCCGGGATTCCAGATGCCTTCTGGGGCTGCTGAGCCCCACGTGCTCCTCCAGCCCTACACGGGGAGGGAAATGTGCTTTGCTCGTGCTCAGAGCTGCTCCCTAGCTGCTGGGAAGTCCTTGTAGCACATTCACGCCAACTCTGGCCCAGCGGAGCGGCCTTCACGAGGGAGAAGCCCAAGAACCAGGAAGGATATTTTGGTGAAGAAGTTGTCCAAGTTTTTGATGTGATGCCAGGAATCTGCAGAGGAGGAAAGAGTGAGAAGCGGGGCTTGGCTGAAAGGACCCCCCCCCCCGGCTGCCCCCTGCCCTCCCAGGGCTTGGGGAGGGGTACCTTTAAGCCCCTCTGTGACGTGCACCAGCAACTCCTTCTCATCCTCAGGGGGAGAGTCTTCCTCTTCGTAGTCTGGGAGGCGATGATAATCGCCATAGTGGCTCCCACTGACCTCCATGGGGTTCACTGAGCTGTCCGGCTCCCGTCAGACCCTGATTGGGACACAGGGAGAAGGGGGCAGATTCTCATTACTGTTGCCTTTCTATCCCACTTTCCCCCCTCCAAGGAGCTCCAGGTTGTGTGCAGAGTTCTCTGTCTCCCCATTTCCTCCAGTAGTTTAGGCTGAGAGGCAGCCACCGGCCTCCTGAGTCACAAGCACAAGGCCATCTCCAGGACACTTGGGGAGGGGCAGCCCCCCCCCCATTCCAGCCGAGGGTCGCCAGGGACCACTCCCCCCTAGCCAGCATTGGGGCTGTGGTCAGGGAGAGTGGGGAGACTTGGCTGAAGTGGGGCAGGGGGTCCCAGGAGGGGAAACTGGGTGATGACCACTTGATTGATTTTGGGAAGAAGAACAGGGAAGTTTTTAGGTAACCATCAGTAGAAAGCAGGTGGGAGACTTTGGGCCCGTTTCTCCTCCTCTTTCTCATTTTGTTTGTATGCCACTTTTCCATAGTTAAAGCAACATGCCAAGAATTACATACTCACAAACATTACAAAAGTTATAAATGAGTAAAACACATCAAAAAGCACACAACCAAATTGAAACAATTTCCACATAAATCAAAATAAGATCTAAAAATGCAGATACAAAAATTCAAAGAATCATAGAACAGTAGAGGTGGAAGGGACCCTAGTTGGACTAGGGTCATCTAGTCCAACCCCCTACAATGCAGGAATCTCCAGTAAAGCAGCCATGCCAAGAGGCACCCCCTTCCTCTGCCTAACACAGGCATAGGCAACCTTCGGCTCTCCAGATGTTTTGGCCTACAACTCCCATGATCCCTAGCTAACAGGACCAGTGATCAGGGATGATGGGAATTGTAGTCCGAAACATCTGGAGAGCCGAAGGTTGCTGACCCCTGGCCTAACAGCTCTTCCTGTGGCTCTGGATGGTAAGGAAAAGGGGGGAACCTGAGAACTGGGGGTGAAACAGCAAAGAGGGAGAAAGGAGCAGAGCCAGCAGAAACAAGAGAGCAGGTCTCCCCAAGAAGGGGGGACCCGGCTGGCTGGTGCTTCAGAAACAAGAGAGTCCAGGGGAAGGAGGGTCTTGCCAGCTGACAGGCTGGCCAGGAAAGAGAGAGGGTGAGGATTTATTTACTTCCCGTCCTTCAGCCCAAGGTCTCAAGGTTGCAACTTTAAAAGACTGCATTGAAAACAGTTAAACAACTTGCCCTCAGAGAGATACGGTGGGTCCTAAATACATACACCTCAAGTGTCAAAGGTCAGGGTGAAAGAGGTGCGCCTTAGCATCCTCCAGAAGCTGTACAGTGGGAAGGAGTGCTGCAGCTTAGGGGCTGCCACAGAGAAGACCCTTTCGTGGGGCACCTGCTATCCCAAGCCTCTGAGGGCGGAGGAACAACCGACCAGGCCCCCTCTACTGATCTCAGTGCCCAAGAGGGTCTGTAGGGAAGGAGGCGGGTTGGGGCCTGGGCTGTCCGAATACTAGTTTGCCAGGCTTGGTGTTTGGCAAGGGACAGGGAGGAAAGGGGTGAGAAGGCTGGGTGGAGAGGAGGTCTCTTGGGCAGCCTGCTAAGGTGAGAAGCATCTCTCCTATTCTCAGGCGGGGCTTGAACATTAACAAAGAAAACAAGGACAGTAAATCCTGTCTGCTGAGGGTTTGAGAAACAGGTTATGACTTTTCAGGTGAGATGGGGTGGGGGTGGGGAGAGTAACTTGATCTCTTGGGCTTTGCTGGCCAAAGCCTCTATTGAAACCTGGATAGCAATTGCAGGGAGCGGCTGAGGGGGAAGGCATGGCCTTGCTTAAGAGTCCTAGAAGGAGCCTGGCATTCCCTTGTTTACTTTTTGCAAATGACAGAAATTGACAGGAGAAAGGAGGCAAGGAATTTCCCTGGGTCTGCCTGAGCGCTGTGATGGGGGTCCCTCTTCACAACTCCAGGCCAATATCTAGCTTCCCTTTTCATGCCGAGGCTTGCCTGGGCAAAACCTGGCTCTTTCCTTTTAGGGCACTTCCAAACAAGCAGTGCTTGGTGCGCTCTGCTTGCCAGGGCCTAGATCCAGCCCTCCATGCGGAAGACCCATTCCCTCTCACACACTACACACCCGGTCACCTGCAGAGGCCAGGAATGCCCTGGATCCAGTCCATCTGCCTTGCTCCATTTCCTGCCACTCGCTGAGTCACTTCCCAGCAGGGTGGATTTGATTTAAATCAAACTGATTTAAATCACGATTTAAATCACTAGTCAGTAAGGCTTGATTTAAATCACAGTTTTCTACGTAAAGACTAATTCTTGCTGGTATAACTTTAATATGCAAGTAGATGAAGATTTTTAGAATAACAACTTTTCATATTAGTTTTTTATCCCCAGTTTAATAGGTTAATCATTCATATTTGGACAACTTTTCTATTGTACTTAGGAAGGAGAAAAATAATCATTACCTTAATAACAATTTAAATAGATTTATTAGATCCATTCCACTCCAAACAATCAGAAAAATATTGTTTCTATTCTATTCACTGAACTTCTTAAAACTTAACACTGAAGGGGTTGATTCTGTATTTATAGGTTTGTAGAACAATAGGATTAAGGTCTTTTTCTCAACTCATGTTATAACATTTTTGCTGTGAAGAAGAAGCATGTGATCTCTGCTGAGTCAAATTCAGTTTTGAGAACTGCAAAAGTAAACCAAGCATCTGTGATAATATCTTGTAGGCAGAGAAACTGCCCAATAATCATACAAAAACCTCTGGAAGAGCATAAATGACATTGTAAATGGATTAATGGAATTTATTTACCAAAAAAAATAAACATATACAGCCTTATTCTACATAATTAAAAAAACTAATCTTTATTTCATGATTGAATAACCTTTGGATGGTAATATATTTTCACCAAAAAGCATTTTGTTTTAAAAAATCCGATTTAAATTAAAAAATCCGATTTAAATAAAAAACAATCTGATTTTTTTTTATTAAAAAATCATTTATTTTGATCCACCCTGCTTCCCAGCCATCCCAAGGCCACCCTCTCACAACCTGGCGCCTTCCAGCTGCTTTGTGCTACAACTCCCACCAGCCCCAGCCAGCACACCTGGGCTGCTCCAGGTGAAGCTCCAGCAGGGTGGATGCACCCCCCCCCCACAGGGCAATGAAGGGAGAAGAGGGAGCTCGGCTTCATGGTTCTCCAAGATACCAACACAGAGGACAAAGCAAGAAGCTCAAGCAGAGATAAACACAAGTGTGTGTGTGTCCCCCTGTTGCACCCCAAGAGTCTCTGCTTGTCCCCTCCTCCAGGGGCATCCCTCCCACTCCTCAGGAAGCCCCCTTGGACCAGGAAAGACTCTTGGGCCCCAGGCCCAGCCCTGCCTGCTCCAAGCTGCCAGAGACTTGGCACCTTGTGGCCACAAGATTGTAGCGGCTGGATCGGAATTGCCATCCAAAGCGTCGTGGGGACACCAGGTTGAAGAATACTGTCCCCCCTATGCCCCCCCCCAGCCAAGAGAGCTCCACCCCCCCCACACACACACAATTACTGGCAAGAAAGTGACAGCTGTCCCACCCTCTCAGGGCTCCCTGCCTCCCCCAAACCGTGCCTTTACCGCTGCCCAAGAGAGATCTGCTTGGGGTGTCTGGGGGATCCACCAGTGTTGATGTCCGGCAAGAAAAACAGCCCTTTCCTGCTCGCCTTGCAAGAGCCCTGAGTCACCCAGGAGACGGCTCAGGGCAGCGGCTCAGAGGCTCAGAACCAGGGGGGAAAGCAGGCGGGACCAGGATTCAGCCCCCAGCCGGCCCAACGTCAGCCCTGGTGGGGTCTCCTCTGCACGGGATGGGCTTCTCTCCTATCCCACCATATGGAGGCAGGGCCGGGGGGGGGGAGGCACCAGGGCAGGGCTAAAAATACCCAGGGCAGCAAATTCATAAACAACCCAGGACCGGGTAAACATGCTGTACAACTGGCAGGACGCCACCCGGGTGAGTCTTAAGGAAGCGGGGGGGGGGGAGTGAGTCACTGGCAGGCACTCTGCATCCCCACTAGGCCTCACAGCCCCCCCTCAAAAAAAGAAAGAGACGCTCCTCCATGGCACCCCCTCCCCCCCCCAAACCCCTTCGAGGAGCGCTGAGGCCACGGCTGGCCTGCTCGGAGCCAGAGGTGCCTCGTCTCCCCTCCTGGATCTTGGGCTGCAGGCGGAGGGGCCGGGACTGAACCCTCCAAGACTCCCCCGCCTTGCAGACACATGCAATAACTGGAATAATTAGCAATAACAGGGGACCCCCCCCCCCTTCGTCCGGCTGCGTCCCGAGGGAGCCTGACCTGGGCTTTCCTCTCGCTTTCTCCGCCCTAGGGCTCCGCGGCGGCGGCGGCGGCTCCTCCCGGGACGGGCTCTGTTGCTCCTGCTGCCATCGCCGCGTGCGGCCCGAGGAGGCTCTTCCGGGGCTGGCGCGGGCCGCCTGCCAGCTGTTTCGCCCGGCGCGGCTCCGCTTCTCGAGAGGGGCTCCGGGTGGGGGGGGGGCGGAGTTGGGGCTCAGCGGCCGCAGGAGGGGAGCCGGTGGTCCGGCAGAGCGGCGGGGCAGCGGCGGCGCATCCCGGGCGGGGACGTGGCCTGGCGGCGGCGGCGCTGCACCCCTTTCCCCGCCCGCGCGAGTCACAGCTTGGCGGTCCGGCTTCGGCGGCCGGACATGGCTCTCCCCGCTGCCGCCCTCGCTTCTCCGGGCGCGGAGGCAGGAGGCAGGGGACGCGCCGCGCGGCTCCTCGTGGCTCCGCCCACCCGGCGCCAGCCCCGCTCCCGCCCCCTTTCGCGCGGCCGCGCGGGGCATTGTGGGTCGGCGTCGTTGGCGGCGGTTCCAACATGGCGGGCGCGGGGCTCCTGTGAGGAGAGGGAGGACAGGGACGCAGCGGCGGCGCCCGCTACCGCCATGTTGGCGCGGCTGCTACTGCAGCTCCCGCGGGCGGGGCCGCTCTCCGGGGGCCGCGGCGGCGCGTCCTACTGCTGCTGGTGGGCCCCGGGGCGGGCGGCCAAGAGACGGCCTTTCCGGGCCTTGCTCGTTGCCAGGTAACCGTCGCCCGCGCGGGGCAGGCCGGGAGCGCCTCGCCTGAGCCGCGTTTGGGGGGCTTGTTGTCTTCCGCGGGAGGAGCAGCCTGGTGGCTGGAGTCCGCGCCCGCCTCGGCCTCCCGCGCAGCACGCTGGGAAGTGAAGTCCGCGGCCTGCCTGTGGAGCCCGTCTGCCTCCCCCCAGCGGACGCTGGGAAACGGAGTCCTCGCGCCCTGCCGGCCCTTTGGCCCGAGGGCGTCCGGCTCGTGGGCGGGGCAGATTCAAAAAGGGGGCGGGGAGACAGAGCAAGCGGCCTCCTTCGCCAAGAAGCCTCGCACATGAGTCTGGCACGGCGCATGTGCGAAGCTAGGAGCCAGCAGTCCCGAGCAAAGCGCCTTTGCAGAGCTCTCCACCTTCCCCAGTAGCTCCTCCCAGAGGCCCTTGGCAGGTGCAAGAGTTATTCAAAATTTCAGACGTAAAAGCATTTTAAAGATAATTGCAGTGAACACGAACCTAAAGAGATCAAAACACACCAACACCCCCCTTCTTCTAGATAGAAAGGTAAAGGTACCCCGGACAGTTGCGAATGACTCTGGGGTTGCGGCGCTCATTTCACTTTACTGGCCGAGGGAGCCGACGTTTGTCTGCAGACAGTTTTTCCGGGTTTTTCCGGGTCATGTGGCCAGCATGACTAAGCTGCTTCTGGCGAAACCAGAGCAGTGCATGGAAGCGCTGTTTACCTTCCCGCTGGAGCAGTACTTATTTATCTACTTGCATTTTGACGTGTTTTCGAACTGCTAGGTGGGCAGGAGCTGGGACTGAGCAACAGGAGCTGATCGGCAAGCCCTAGGCTCAGTGGTTTAGACCAGTGTTTTTCAACCTTTTTTGGGCAAAGGCACACTTGTTTCATGAAAAAAATCACAAGGCACACCACCATTAGAAAATGTTAAAAAATTTAACTCTGTGCCTATATTGACTATATATAAAGTAATTCTCTTGAATAGGAATCAAATAAACAAAATTTTCCCACGGCACACCAGGCAACATCTCGCGGCACACTAGTGTGCTGCGGAACAGTGGTTGAAAAACACTGGTTTAGACCACAGCGCCACCCGTGTCCCTTCTTCTAGATAGGCTTCCTGAAAAAGCCTGGTGGAATAGAAAGATACTTGTCCCCTGGTTGAATATTTAGCCTTTGCTTCCACCTAAGATCTCAGGGTGGCAAATGGAGGAGGGATTCCCATCTGGCATCCTCCTGGCTAGGGGCCGTCTAGGCCTAACTAAGCTGTCCTGGTCCAGTTGCAGGCTCCCAAAGCAGAGAAAAGGACATGCCGCAGGGGTGTGCATCCAGGGTTCCTACATCCAGCCCAAAGGCCTTTGTGAACCAGTCTGACTTTCCCTGCCTTGTAGTGCCAGGTTTGGTGGACTCGGCCAAGCCACTTCTCTTGAGGAGAAAGTGTGGTCCTGGGGATGGAGAGCAATGGTCTTGCCAGGGATTCCCTAAGTGTCCTGGGGTGAGTTGTCCCAGTGACCCCTCAGCTTCATTTTCTCACCTGAGAATAACAATACTGTAACTTGTGGATTTCTTAGGATTACATTTTTCTGATTGCTATGGCATTCAGGGGATCGTATGGTCTTTGGAAGCAAACTGCTCTGTCAGTCAAAAGCCCTACCTAGTGGTGTCTTCTTCAGCCATTGACCTGAATTGAGATGACTGGCTTTCTTTTCCTCCTCTCCTCGCAGGTACTGGGGCAGCCATGCCAGGTTCTCATGCTTCCTGCGGGCTCCCAACCGCTTGGCCAAGCCATTCCCAGCCATGCTGCTGCTCTTGCCCCGCAGCCTCCTCCCACTGGGCCGGGTGGCTGCCTTCTTGGCAGGGCCAGCCTTCTTGGGACTGGGGGCGGGCTTCAGGCGGGCCTTCTGCCAGGAGGTCCAAAGGATTGAAGTGGTGTGTGTCCCCCCACCTGTGGACAAGGAGCCAGACTTTAACTGGGCCATGTTCTGGAAGTTCCTGCGCCCACAGCTGCTGGCACTGATCGCAGCAGTCTTGGTGAGAATCCCCTTCCTTTTCTCCCATTGAAGGGGGGCAGTTGTGGCCTGTGCAAATGATGGGCAAGGGTGTGGTCAAATTTTTGAGGGTGCGCACACGTGCCCAGACCAACAAGCACACCTGTGCAAAGGCTGACAAAGTCAGAAAGAAATGAAGCCCAAAGAAAGGTGTGTAATGTGGGAAGCAGCAGAAAACCCCAGGCTGACAGTTTGGACTAGAGGGTGAAATAACCCCAGGCACAAATTGTGTAGTGTGACATTTCTGAGTCCAGCTGACTTTCCTCACCTTGCTTCTTCCCCTGCCTTCAGTTTGCCTTGGGAGCCGCAATGCTTAACATCCAGATCCCACTGCTATTGGGCAAGATGGTGAATGTGGTGGCGCAGCACATGCGTGTGGCCGATTATATCCGTGTGGCGCGTCGACCTGCCCTGCGCCTGTTGAGTGTCTATGGCCTCCAGGTGGGTGCTAGAGAGGATGTTTCTGGGTAGTGGCTGTTTGGCTCTAAGCTCAAGTGCATTTGGGGTCCTCAGGGTGGATTTGTGTGGGGAGATGAGGGGACTGATGTGCATATAAACAACCAGGAGTCTTGTGGCACCTTAGAGACTAGCATATTGTGCATAGGTTTTCATGGACTCAAGCCCTCTTCTTCACATGCATGAAGCGAAATCCTAGCAGGTATTTAAGGGATAAAATTATAAGGTAAGAGTTGAGTGACAGTATATGCCCTCATGTAATGAGTACCCATTTAAGCATTTATTTTTTACAGTGTTTTTATAAATGCAAATATCTTGTTTTATGCTGGTCTGTGACCGAATAAAGTATATTCATTCGAGTGACAGTGAGATGCATAAAGTGCAGGTAGTGATAATTAGAGCTTAGATGTATGTTAATTTTGACTTGGCATTGCCAAGTCAAAGGGCAGGGAACCATTCACAAGAAACCCCCATAGACACAACACAGATAGTCTGGCACCGGTCAAGGTGTTTAATTTCATTTATTCATTTATTTATTCATTTATTCATTCTCTAACCCTTCACCCTAATGTCCCAGGGAAGGTTATAACATAAAACACATTAAAAATTGTTTAAAACATTTTACAATCACAAAAGGAGGTGGATCACGTCAAGTGTCAAAATCCACAAGGTAAAGAAGTGTGTCTTCAGCATTCGCCAGAAGCTGTATGATGAAGGTACCAGACACACCTCTGTGGGAACATAGTTTCACAGCTTAGGCGCTGTCACAGAGAAGGCCTTCTCCTCTGAGGGTGGGGGATCTCTCTCTGGATCTCTGCACCCAGAAGGGTCAGTAGGGAAGTAGGCTGTCTTTCAGATATTTGGGGCCTGAGTTGTTTAGCTCTTTAAACACTAACAGCTAATTAACAACTGTAGTGTGATAAAAATCATTTGTCTTGGTTTTGCACTCAAGTGATGTTGTGCATCTCACCCCACCCCCTTCTACAATTTTTCAGGGGTTGATGACATTCGGGTATATCCTGCTTCTCTCCTGGATTGGGGAGAGGGTGGCCAATAGGATGCGCAAGCAGCTTTTTTCTTCCTTCCTCAGGTAACTGGCCTGGGGGTGGGGGAAGGGTTGCTGCAGGGTGGGATGGGTGGGTGAAAGAGAGAGAGAAGGGTGGAACTTGAGATACATCCAGGGGCTTGAGCTATTCAAAACCAGAGGAGTGGAGTGACTTGCCACCCTCTTCCCTAAGGCAGGAGGTGGCCTTCTTTGATGCCAACCAGACGGGGCAGCTGGTGAATCGCCTGACCACGGACATCCAGGAGTTCAAGTCCTCCTTCAAGCTTGTCATCTCTCAGGTGTGGGGACTGGGCTGGTTCAAAGCTGGGCCTGGATTTCCTGGGGTGGGGTGGGGACTTGACTAATGTATGCAATGTTTTCCATGGGGAGGTGAGTCTGATGTGGGGCCAAGGGCTCTTTCCTTATTAGCATGTTTCTCTCTTCTTCTCCACCCCCCCCCCCCGCTCCTTAGGGCTTGCGCAGCCTCACCCAGACTGTGGGCTGCTTTGTGACTCTCTACTTGATCTCACCCAAGCTGACGGGAATGCTGGTGGTGGTGATGCCCATTTTGGTGGGGGCTGGGGCCTACATTGGTGGCTCTCTGCGCAAGCTTTCACGCAAAGCCCAAGAACAGGTAAGAGGCTCTGCCAGTGTGCAGTGTGGGTACTGAAGCCCCACCCAGGCCATTGAAGCCCCCCCAAGGCCCCCCCCCAATACTTTCTGGTCTGTGACTGAGCTCCTTTATTCTCCATAATGGCTTTCTAGAATTCTGCTTCATGTCGTTGCTTCTCTTTTGCTGGATTCAGCCAATTATTCTAGGTGAATGAGCTGCTTTTGTGTGCTGCCCGCCCCCACCCCCTCTACCAACCTCAGAGTGGCAGACTGGAGCTACGGTGGTTATTTGCAAACGAGAGAGTTCTGATCTCCCCATGTCAGCAAATTATCCTGCCTGCCCCACATTATCATGGGTTCTTTTCCGGAGTAGCTCCTGCCTTTCCCTCCCTCCCTCCCTCCCTCCCATTTTAAAAATGCATTCCTTTGTAGAGTGTCCTTTCCTTGCAGTGCATCTGACTGGAACTGATTCCTGGAGTTAGCCAAGCCAGGAGCCTCCAGATCTGCTCCTGAAGCTTGCTGACCCCCACAGTGACTTCTGCTTCTTTCCTGACTGCAGGTGGCCAAGGCCACAGCAGTGGCCAATGAGGCTTTGGGCAACGTCCGGACGGTGCGGGCCTTCGCCATGGAACCCAAAGAACTCGAGTGAGTCCCTCTCTCCTGGACTGGAAGGGGCCAGCTTTGAGATTACCACTCCCTCAAAATCCTTGAGGGGAACCCAATATGTTGGTAGTCCTCCCTACTCCCACCCCAAGGTGGGGAATGCTAGTTGCTCCCTTTCCTGAGTGTGGCATATAGCCATCCCATAACTTGGAGGTCCTCTCCCTGCTTCAGTCCTCTTCTGCTGGCACTCTGCAGGTCTTCCAGTCTTCTCCCAAAACTGCTGGCCTGAGCTGCTTTCTCTGTCCCTTGCAGGCAGTATGGAGCAGAGGTGGATCAAGCTAGTCACCTCAACATGAAGCTGGGGCTGGGCATTGCCTTCTTCCAGGGGCTCTCCAACGTGGCCCTGAACTGTGAGTGGTGCTGGGGGGCCACTGATGAATCTTTGGGCTGTGACTTCACTGTGACGCAGTGGCTCTCTCCCTTGCTCTGCCCTTTCTGGGACAGCATGGAGGTTGCTGGAGCAAATGCAGTTTAAACCTCATATGTCCTGAGAACACGCAGTCGCTCACTCAATAAAAATGAACCCCCCCCCCCACTTTTCATAAGTTTCCCTAACACAGCTTTTGCTAACCTGGTGCCCTCCAGATGGCTAGGACTGATGGGATTTGTACTTCAAAATATCTGGAGAGCATCAAGTGGGCAAAGGCTAACTGAACCGTCCCACCACCTCCACCTGCTGCCATCTTGTTTTCTCCCCCAGGTATTGTGCTAGGTACCATCTTTGTAGGCGGCACCCTCCTGGCTGGGGAAGAGATGACACCGGGCGACCTCATGTCCTTCTTGGTGTCCTCGCAGACTGTGCAAAGGTAAGGCCCTAGCAGGCCTCCCATGTGCCCCAGTGGCTGATCAGAGACTCCCCACCCCCATCCCCACCATGTGTTCCATCCTTTGCCCTGACAAACTCCCTGCTTGTGTTCCTCTAGGTCCCTGGCCAGCATGTCCATCCTGTTTGGGCAGGTACGTGGGGGGAGGCTGCAGGGTGTGGAGGGCATGTGGGGGCCTCCTCCTCCCCCACAATAACTGGACACAAGCTAAAATGCACCCAAGCTTTGTGAAAGGTGGTGGAGCAGTTCATGGGGATGTGGCCAAAGCTGCCGTGCTCCTGGCAGCTGAGCATGGAGGGGACTGGGTTCCCTGAGAAGCCTTCTCGCAACCTGTGGCTGTTGATCTCCTCCAGGTGGTGCGCGGGATGAGCGCTGCAGCCCGCGTGTTTGAATACATGACTTTTCCACCAGAGACCGGGGTCTGTGATAAAGAGCAGCTTGCCTGCAGCATGCTGAGCGGGCGCATTGAGTTCCATGATGTCACCTTCAGGTGAGACCTGGCTGTAGGAGGTGGGTCAGCAGACCTCTCAGGAATGGATGTGCTCTTGTGCACAGGATCTGGAAAAAGACAGCACAAAATTTATAGTACACAGACAAACTTGTTTTTCACTTGTCATTCCAGGCATTTTGTTTATTTTGTAAAAGCTTAGTGGTTGGAGGCAGGATGCTTCTGAATCCCAGGTCCCAGAAACCACAGGAGGGGAGAGGGCTCTTGTGCTCAGGTCCTGCTTGAGTGTTCCTCACACGCCTCTGGTTGGCCACTGTGAGAACAGGATGCTGGAGTAGAGTAGATGGGCCCCTTTGGCCTGATTCCTCAGACTCCTCCCAGTCACTCAAAAAAATCCCTTCTGAAGCTTATCAAGCTTTCCTCTGCAGCCACACAAGCAAGCAACTTGCTAAAACTTTTCATTTAGCAAAAGATTTTCAGGGAGCAAACTCCCATTGCCAGATATGAGGCACTGCAGTGGTGAGATGTGATCATCTGCTCCTGCAATATGCTCAGCCCTTCCTGTGCACAGGCACACCCCCCCCCCTTCTGCTCTCCTTTCTCCTGCTCCACCACCTCAAGGGTCCCGCTCAGTTGCCCTGGTGAAGCCTCCCTACTCTGGGATTGGCTCCTGCGCCAACCCTACCCTCATCTCTTTGTGTTAGTCTCTGGGCTAACCATAGAGTTGGTCCACCTCAAGGCCTGATCTCTTTCTTCTGTTCCCAGCTATCCCACCCGGCTAGGCGCCAAGGTCCTGCAAAACTTTTCCCTCACCATCCCTGCTAACAAGACAGTGGCTATTGTGGGGCCGTCTGGAGGAGGTAAGCGTGTCTCTCTTTCCCCTCAGGGCCAGGTCAACAAAGGCTTTACCACGTTTTGACTTCCCTGCCTGCTGGAGTGGTAGAGTGTGTCTGTGTTTCTTGGGCTCCTCCCGAGATCTCGATCAGTGAGCTCTTAATATCGCTTAAGATGGAACTAGCCATTTGGTCATACCATAATCCGGACTCCTTTCTCAAGTGCCTCTAAGGCTCCTTTCCCAGAGTCGGTTGTAAATCCTTTTGTGAGATGCTTCCTCCTCACACATTGCCCACCTTGGTTGAATTTCACATTCCCAGATGGGTCCACCTGTGTCCTGTGTTTCTTGAAAACTTGACAACTCATTCACCATGTGCTGCTTCATTTGAGTAATGGCCAAATGCCCCACTAACCTCTTCTGCTGATCCTGACTGAATAGTGCCAGATCCTGGTCTCATGGCAGTCTTCCTATTCCTGCCCACTAGTGCCATCTGGCAACCAAAGTGCCAGCAAAGCGGGGGGGGGGGGGGAACGCTCTGCATGGCCTGGGGAAGGAGCATTCAGTGACTTCTATTTCTTCTGCCCAGGGAAGTCTACTGTGGCAGCCCTTTTGGAGCGGTTCTATGAGCCCTCGGAGGGTGCAATCTTTCTGGATGGCCGGGATATCTGCACTCTTGATCCCACCTGGCTCCGTGGGGACATCATTGGCTACATTAACCAGGTGAGAGATGTGGGTGGAGTGGAGGTGCTGGTGGCTGAAGAGTGGAGTGGAATAGAGAAATCACCTGCAGAAGACTGAAAGCAGTGGAGTATTTTTCTAAGATGAAAAAAGGGGGCAAACAGAAGGGGATGCTGCATGCAGTCCCAGATCATGGGGAGAGAGGAAGCAGCCTTCCCCCCCCCCAAACCATTAGGACAGTGAACCTGATTAGCAGAGAACCATAAGAAAGAGATTCTTTCTTTAAGTGGCATGCAATTAACGTATAGAATTGAGTGTTACTGGCTAGTGTGGTGGCCACCAACCTAGATCTTTTTTTTTAAAAAGGGTTGGTTTCTTTTTCATAGGATATTTTTCTTTGACTGTTGATTGTGATAGCTGAAGATTTATTTATTTATTCATTGCATTTCAGAATTTATAGATAACTGCACATTCAGAGCATACCAGAGTGAAATTGTGCATTCAGAGAATATCAGGATGCAGAAACTGAATATAAAACATAATATAGATAATAAAACAGTATTAAAAAACAAGGATTGAAAGCTATAGGGCTACTGTGGGAATGGGACCTCCCTGCTCAGCAGCAGCTACCAGCATGTGGTGGGGATGGCTGCCTCTGCTGTGCAGTCTGCTTAGTGGCTCTCCGGACCAACTGGTGGTCATGGGACATGGGAGTAGCTGGCCACATCCAGCACCAGCCTGCTGCAGCAAGGCAGTGCTGGTGGTTTTAAAGAAGATGTCTTGAACTGGAGTAAGAACATGAATGATCTCGAGGTAGGAGGTGCTGGTGTTTTTGCTGAGGCGACAACAGCAGCAGTTGTGGGAGATGTTTTCCTTGGGCTCAAGCTTCTCCCTGCGTCTTGAGGCTTCACTCCTCCTCCTCTTCCTCCTCCCCAGGAGCCTGTGCTGTTCAGCACAAGCATAATGGAGAACATCCGCTTCGGCAAGCCTTGCGCATCGGATGCTGAGATCTACGCCGCTGCTCGCCTCGCCAATGCGGATGAATTCATCCGCAGCTTTCCAGACGGCTACAACACTGTTGTGGGTGAGTCAAAGCAAAGGGGTGGGATGGGTGGCAGGCTGGGTAATGTGACTGCTATTAGAGGTGTGTTGTTAGACAAATCTCTCCCTGCCTTCCCACAGCAGAGGTATTAAGCTAACGGTTTGCAGTAGGAACCTACTATAATTAGGTAAAGGGGAGTCTGTGACCACTTAATCCTCACTCAAAGGAGCTAAGTAAGGATTAGACACTTTCAGAACAAAACTAGAACTTTTATTGGTTTACACTCAGTAAGGTTCGAGCTTTGTGGTTACTTTTCTGAAAGGCACAACACTTTTGTTTCAAACAAACACTCTTTACAAATATATTTAAGATCTTCCATAATTTCATGCTGCAAATCTGTCACTGGACAGTTAAATTATTTCTAGGACGGCTGTTGTCTTACATTACCTGGAAAAGACTCCTAGCCCCTTCTGGAATCCTAACCTTCCCCTTGGTAGACAGAACCTTCTCTGCCCACAGACAATCCCTATCTGTATCTGAGAGCCCATTCACTCTGACAGACAAACCTTTCTGAGTCTATTCAGATAGCCAGAGACACCCTTCCTTCCACCCACCCACCCACCCAGACAGAAAGTCCTTTTCTCTAATCCCAGGTCCCTGTCTAACCCATAGGCAGTTCTTGTCTGGTTCTTAAACTGACGGCATTAAAAAAAAATTACTCTCTCCCTGATTGACGGAACTACTTGCCAGCTTCCACCATAGGGTGGGCATCAAGGTTTTGAGAAAATGTTTGTGGAGTGGGGCAAGAGTCCTGATTTGGATCCTCTTAAACCTGGCAACCTCTCCTGGTTGTTCCACAGACTCCTCCTACTCCTCTTTCTTCTTGCATCTTTTTTTTCTGAACTCAGGCTGCAGTTCCCCTCCAGCCTCGGCACAAGGCAGATTTTGTTGTGCTTTATTCCACATTCTTTTTGAAAAGTTCAGCAAAATGACTGGGTTCACAAACACATTTAGAAGACAAGGTAGAGGGATTGGAAGTGCATCCTCGAGGTAACACATTCTGGGGCTATTTTGTGGCAATTATTTTCATCTCTGTAGATTTCTGACTGCCAGATTTGGTGTGACTTGGTGCCAGATTCAGGCCTTGGCCACGAGGTTTTCCCATGATGCTACAACCTCCTATAGGATGGAAGAGGGCACATCTCCAGGGGAGTGTGCTGTGGAGAGGGAAACAAGAGGGGCCACGTCAAGAGGACACGCTTAGTTGTCCTGGCTGTCTGCTTCCCCTTCATCTCTCCCCTCTATGTTCTCTCTCCCATCCCAGGTGAGCGTGGGGTGACATTGTCTGGGGGGCAGAAGCAGCGAGTGGCCATTGCCCGGGCCCTCATCAAGAACCCCAAAGTGCTGATCTTGGATGAGGCCACGAGCGCCCTGGATGCGGAGTCGGAGCATGTGGTGCAAGAAGCCCTGGACCGTGCAGTGGCTGGCCGCACTGTGCTGGTCATTGCCCATCGTCTCAGCACGGTGAAGGATGCAGACCTCATTGTGGTGCTGTCAAAGGGCCACGTGGCTGAGGTGAGGCGGCAGACAGCCTTGACGGCAGTCCTGGGAGGAGTGGGGAGTTGTGGTGAACACTTAGGGCCTCTCCCAGCTTGGGAAAGAACAAAGGGGGGACCTGCTAATGAGAACTGGATTTGGGGGCACTTTGTGGATTTCAGCATCCTTGGGCCCCAGACCAATGCAGCTGGGCATTCCTAAACCCATTGATTTCTCTGGGCTTACAAAGGTTAATAGATAAATATCTTACCAGTAATTCTGGAACTCATTGCTGCAGGATGTGTTAATAGCAGAATGCAAACTTCTCCACCTTCACTCAACACCAGCCTAAACAAGTGGTACAGAGTTTGAAACTCCTGTAGCCAGATGTGCAGCTCCTTCCCACAGTGTGCTGCTAGATGGAGAAGGACTGCAGTGCTCACCTCTAGCCTGCACTCTCTGGGAGCAGCAGACCATGAAGCTGAACTCTGGGCCCCATCCCCTTCCTGAGAAACCCACTTTGTTAGTTTGCTGCCCCCTTCTGGCACCTGCAATTTAAGCAGGCACTGTGCCATCTGTCCCACTGTGGCAGCAACTCAGGCCGTTGAGAGAGGCCTTTCCTGTCCCTGCCAAGTGTGACTGTGTGCTACTGTTGCTTACACATACATGGTTATTGAGAATAACGTTTGCCAAAAGTGAAGGACAAGGTGTACGGAAGTTCTGTGACAGTTTTGTTCAACATTCAGGTGTATACAAAAACAACAGAATAAGCCTTCAGACCTGCAGATCTTTCTCAAGTTTGCTGTACCAAAGCAACACCTATTGGGAGTGGAAACTGATTGAGCCTTAAAGAAATAGAATAAAATTTGCTAATAAATTATAAAACAGCAATTTCATGCTGGAGTCCCGGTTCATTTATAGAAACATTTATGTACCACTTTTCTTCCTGAAGGCATTTTACAGCAATTTAAATATTACTACAATTAATTAAGTGAGGATTAAAACAAGTCCTAATGAAACAGGCAGAACAGGCAATATTAAAATGCACTAAATGCTTGGTGTAACAAAAAATCTCTTGACTTCCATGCTAGAGGACATGATAGAAGGGGCCAATCTAAGCTCCTCTTACTCTTTGTAGGAGAATGGTGCTTGTGTCGTATTGACTGGTAGGAACTATGCAGCTCTTGGCACTTCTGTTGACTTTGGGGGACTGGAAAGTGCTGCTCATTTCCTGATCTCCCTGTTTCTCTCCTTCCAGTCCGGGACACACACGGAGCTACTACGGAAGGGTGGCATCTACGCAGAATTGATCCGACGCCAAACCAAAGATGGAGTCTGAAGCAGGAAAGCTTGTTTTGTTGCCCTCGAGGAAGTATTACTGCCTGATCTGCCCCCATTTCATTCAGGAGCTTATTGAGATTCTGATGCAATCCCAGAATTGGTTTGCAGGGGTGCAGAGGGCCAAGTCCAGAGCCTGTTGCCCTGGAATCTGTCTAGTGTTATAAAATACCCCCACCAACTCTGCCAGAGTCCCAGCACTAAACAGAGCTTTATGTAATTTAAACTTGTATTTCAAATACAGTATTTTTGCATTTGGATGGTGTGTCTGAAGTGTTTTTAGCTGCCTCGAAACTTTGGCTTTATTAGGCCTCATCCAGCCTCCAAGCACTGATTCAGGATGAGGAGGCATCCAGGTCCCTGGTCAACCTGTCCTCACGCTTTCCTGCAGCTGCTAGGTTGCAGAATATGGGACTTTTTAGTTTATAGAACAAGCAAGTGAGAAGAGATGTGATAGAAGTTGATAAAATTTTGCATGGCATGGAGAATGGATCAGTTTCCGCTTCTCTCATGGCATGAGAACTTGTGGACATGCAGTGGAGCTGAATTTTGGGAAATTGAGGAAATAAAAGAAAGTCATTCACACAGCACATACTTAAACTATGGAACTTGTTCCTCCAGGGGGCAGTGGTGGCCACCAACTTGGGTGGCTTTGTGCAAATTCGTGGCCATTTGAAGGCTCCTCGCCAGGATGGCTCTGCTCTGTCTCCACAGTCAGGCAGCAATGCTTCTGTGAAAACCCAGGAGGGGAGAGGGCCTGGGGCTCTGGTTCAGCTCGCTGGTTTCCCACAGGCATGCAGTTGGCCACTGGGAGAAGAGGCTGCTGGACTAGAGGGGCCATTGGCCCAATCTGGCAGGCTATTCTCCTATTCTTGTGTCAAATAGCACAAGAGATCACAAGAGAAGGATGACAGCTGTGGGAAGACACCGATTCCTGGTGCGGTTTGAAGAAAAACCAACAATGGCTCCACTTGTTGGTGTCCATCAAGGAAGGCTGCAAGCGCTTGGGGGGCAGATGTCCTGCTCCGGAGGGAGACTTTCCTTGAGACCGGCTCGGAAGCCTTTCCCAACCCTTTCTGGCCACTATCTTCTTGCGGGAAGGGGCTCCGAAGGACCCCCAGCTGGGCCGGGCGGCGAGCAGCCAGCGGAAGGTCCCGACTCTCTCCCGGCCGGACTCCTCTGCCCTCTCGCCTCGGGCTCCGGAGCCCAGCAGCCCGAAGGCGACCACCGAGCGCCGCGCTCCCTCCGGCCGGGTCTCCGAGGGGGCAGGACTCCAAGTCCCGTCGTGCACCGCGGCTGGGGCGGGGCCTGAACGGCCAAGGAGCGTGACTGCGACCTCCCCGGGAAGCGAGAAGGGAGACGCCGCCGCCGCCGAAGGAGCCCCCGCAGCCCGAGCCATGGAGGGAGGCAGGGAGGGGGCTCGGTGATCCCTCCCCCAGGTGGGTCCCTTCCGCCCTCTGCATGGGGCAGCAGCCCCTCTGCCACCACCCCCCGGAGTCACACAAGGGGAAGAGGGGCGCCCCCTCCCCACCCAGCCCTCCGGGGGGGGGCGGCGGGCTGGACCGATCGGCGGCTGACCCCCCCCACCCTGGGGCTTGACCCCCCGCCGCCTCTGCCCCCCGCAACGCCCCCTCCCTTCCCCTCCCCCCGTGGGTGTCGCGGGCGGGGGCGGCCTCAGAACAAAGGCGGCCCCGGATCCCGGCGGGGTCGCGCCGCCAGAGAGCCGGGCGGGGTGGGGGGCGCAGGAGGGCAGCAGCCTGGGCACCCCACGCCCACCCCGCCCCAAGGGCGCCGGGCGCAGCCAGCCCGTGACAGCCGCCGCCGCCGCCGGGTGAAGGGAGGAGGGGGCGGGGTCAGCGACTGCCGGGCGCGGCGGGCGGGGTCGGGGCTTCGCTGTCGCCCTTGGCGGCGGCTGGGCACATACCGGTACCTGCTGCTGCTTCCAGGGCTGAAGAAGCGGGGCTCATCTCTTGCACAGCCCTCCTCATGCCCCCCAAATTTGGCAGGAGTTCTCTTCCTGCCCTGCAAACACTTCAAAATCTATTTCAAGCCAGTCAAGGATCTCAGCCTGCAAGTGGATTTTGACATTCTTCCAGGCAAGCAGGTTAAGGGCACAAGGGGCGGGCAGAGTTTGCACACAGGTCCCAAGCAATACATTGCATGTGCGTGGAATCTGCAGCCAGCATATTGGGTGCAGGACTTAATCGATTTGGAATAAAAAGGTGTGAGAGAGTAGAACAACCTAGCCAAGGCCTTTGCTTGGCAAGTGGGTCCGTTTTGCCCACGTGAAGATTAATAAATATCTCTCCTGACACAGATGCCCCTCTGCCTGTAGGGCCACATTTGACACATTACATGGGACAAATCTGAGTTTGCAACTGGAAGATGCTTTCAGTTGGGATGTTTGCATTTTCAGGTTCACACCAAAAACTTCAGTTTGCAAACAGCCTCTTAAAAGCAGAGGAGAGGGTTGTGATCTGGGGGTGTCCCCCTGTGTCAGAGGCCCTTTTGCTGGCTCATCCACCCCTTGCAAGTCAGCCCCCCTCCCCCAGGCCTTTGCCAGCAGCTGTGACCTTGAAAGATGCGGGTTCAAGTGCCATTTTGGGTGCACACCCAAGATCATGTCTCCTGGGAGCTGGATTGTTTGTGCCTGTTAAATCTGTATTGTTGCATTTATAAGAAGAGGTTGTTGGTTATTCTGAAATTAATCTGGAATAGAAAGGCATGCTTTTTCGTGTGCACCCCCTTTGTCTCCTATCAGGATGCTGCTTGACCTTTTTGAGCAAGGGTAAGTTGAGAGAGGAAGAAAGGGGGGGGAGGGTAAACCTCACGTGAAGGAATGGGTGTCTTAGGGTGGCCCCACTGCTTGGTTTCTTTATTCATTTTATTTATTTAATAAAATTTATACAGCGCTTCATTGTTAAAAGAAGAAACAACAACTCTCAAAGGTTTACAAAAAGATAAAGCAAAAGTATCCATAAGGAAAAATGACAACAATAATGGAAAACTTTCAAAAAGTTAAAATGACAATAATTGAAAACAGATTAAAGTTATCATCACCTTCTTAAGTAACTAGGTAGGCTTGTCTAAACAATGATGGTTTCAGCAGGCACCTGCCTGGTGTCAAGAGGCAGGGAGTTCCACAGTGTGGGTGCTGGCACACTACAAGATTGAATTCTTACAAATGCAGAGCAGGGATTATGTGGCCCCTGTAACAGTTCCAGTTCAGTTGATCAGAGCAGGATGTCTTTTGCAGCCCAGTTACAAAATGTGGGGTGCTGATCGCAGTGCCTGCTTGTTGTAATCTGCCATGTAGGATTTAGCTAAGATTCCTGCCTCGTAGGGGGTTGGACTGGATGACCTCAGGACCCTCCCAACTCTGCACTTCTATGATTCTATCTTGCAGGTGCTTCAAGGACACTCAGACCTGTTTTCCCGTGGGAGGTGCAAAAGGATGGCAGAAGGGGTCCAAATGCAGAGGGAGGTGATGCTGGAAAATTGCAAGCCAGTGGCCCCCCTGGGTGAGGACAATCCCCTCTTTTCTCTCTTTATCAAAGATAGTTTTTTGGGGGGGGAGCTGGGGGTGTCTGCTGCGTGAAGAGCTCAGGGTCCGAGGCACCCGCTCTGCACAGACACATAGACTAGCAAAGTTCAGTAAAGTTTTGCTGACATGCAGTCTGGCCACTAAAATGGGTCCAGGAAGAGCAGGGAGTGGATCAGAAAGGGAGGATAAATTGGATGCCCATTTGAATAAAGCTCTCCTTAGTGGGGAAGTTAAGGTGTGGCGGTTGGGGGGGGACAGGGTGGGAAGGAAGGGGAATGGCCTCTTTGACAATCCATCTTTATCCAACTCTAAGATCCCCACACACATCCCAACCCCCCCTACACACTATATTTAAAATCAAAAGAATATTGTATTTAATTTATAGTGAAATTGGGGGGGGGGGGGGGGCGTTATGTGTGAATGTAACCAAAAAGGGAGGAACCAAATAAACCACCTGTGACTTGTTGTCACAGACCCATCCTGGCTCTTCTGATATACAGTTCCCTTAGTTTTAAGAGGGATTTTACTATTTCTACAGATTTCCAAGGGTGGGGAGTTGCAATGTCATTCCCCCCCCCCTTCTTGAGTTGGACAAAGTCCTTCAACATGGGCGATGTATTTATAAAATTTATAAAATATATACACAACTTGATTGTTAAAAAAATAAAACAAATTCAAAGCAGTTTACAATTCAGAGAAAAAAATTAAATTATCAGTAGGAAAAAATAACAATAATTTAAGACGTTCTAAAAGCTGGATGGTGGGGTCTGAACTTGGGCTTAGTGCAGACCAGAGTTGGCTACCATTTGAGGGCCCATCAGCCCCGTCCACAAAATGCTCAACCCGAGTTAGTGGCTCCCTTCACACGCTCGTGGTGTGTCTGGGTGTACACCTTGTTGGCCTGAGTTTGGGTGAAGGTGTGCAGGAGACACAACCCCCCCTTCACCTTACACAAAGGTACGCTTGCAATGTGCTCGTTTTGTACACTTGGGTTGTCTTTATGAGGCGCAGGGCCTGTATCTCCTGGGGGGAGGGGCGACCAGTTGCCAACAAGCGTCACTCAATACTTAGATTTGTGGGTTTCTTTCTTTGGTGGCTTTTGCGACCCCTTTATTTGAATGCTGACTAACCAAACCTTCCAGCTGTGAGCTGCTTTGTGCAATAGGTGCAGTGCAGGTGTTTTATGATACATCAGTGGGAAAATCTGCATTCAGAGTCACAAGGGAGCAGCTGCCTTGGAGAGACTTTTGGGACTCTGGAGGTGTCTGTTTTAGACCACAAACCAACAAGAAAAGAGGATTCCCCTTCTCCCCTTCTCCCTCCCCTTGTCCTACATTGGAGGGTCGTCTTCTTCTTTTAGCCCCTTTAAACCCGGTTGCTAAAGAGAAATGGAAGGCCTTGGCCTCTCCTTTTAGCACTGCTTTGGGCCTGTAAGGAGTCAAAGCCATGTTTTGGTTAAGCGTCAAGACCCGGCAGATTCCGCAGGGTGAATGTGGATTGAATCTGCTTTGCAGAGTGCCCAAGGGAGGCCTGACTCTGCACGGATTAGGCTTCCAGGCCTGACAAGGGACTGAAGCCGGCCTAGTGCTGGGCTCCCTCCATGGCCCAGGCCGGGACCCCAGCCGGTTGCCATGGAGACAGCCTTCTCTTCCTTGCAGAGGGAATGGAGGGGGCCTGGCTTCCTCCCTTGCAGGAACTGCCCTCACCCTGGAAGGCAGGGGGTTCTTTGCCCCCTCATGGGTGCCCAGACCCAGCAAGGCGGGAGCTTGGCCTGACTGCCACTCGTTCATGGCCCCTTTGGAGATGCCATGGCTCGAAGCAAGGAAGTCTCATGGGGCAGGAGGCCCAGCTGCACTCCTGCTTCCACATGGAAGGAGCCAGGGGGCAGCTCAGGGCTTTTGCGTCCTGTTTTCAGGCCAGGAGGCTGGGCTTGAATGTCTGCTGAGGACAGCCTGGCCTCTGTGGGCGTTTTGAGGACAGAGGAAAGCATCACATGCCCTGTTAGGTGTTTGGCCCATCTTTCCTATAAAGGAAGGTCGCAGCATTTGGGACTTTTCAGTTTAGAGAATAGGAAACGGAGAGGCAACACGATAGTGGTTTGTAAAATGATGTGTGGCCTGGGGAAAGTGGAGAGAGGAAAGTTTTTCTGTCTCTCGTCACATGAGAAATCGTGGACATCCAAGGAAGCTGAATGTTGGGATTTCCAGGACAGATGAAGAAAGTCCTTTACACTGTACTGTGAATCTGTGGAACTGTCCGCCTCAGGAGCCAGGGATGGCCACCAACCTGGATGGCTTTAAAAGAACACTGGACAAATTCACATAGGACAGGGCCCTCAATGGCCACTAGCTATGATGGCTCTTCTTTGCCAGCATGGTCAGACACATTTGAAAACCCACAAATAAACAGCTTGGCACCTGGGGGGCGTTTGCCTGGCATGGCTGGAGGCAGAGATTTCTGGTGACTCACTGCCTGGTGACTGATGCTGGCAGGTTCACACATCCTGGTGGTTGCTCAATGATGTGGGGTGAATAAGGGCAGGTGTGACCTTGCTCCCCAGGTGGGAAAGCTATAAGGGAGAGGAAGAGGCAGGTGGACAGACAAGCAGACGGATGGAAGCAGAGCTCTGAGGGCTGCTAGGGGTGAAAGGGGCAACTAGCCCCTCAGAAAGGAAAGGGGTGAGTGAGTTGGCCGGCGGGGGATGATGAAGGGAGAGGGGAGGTGTGTGGGAAAGAGGGTCAGGAAGTGCTTGGTTAATGGAAGGGAAGGGGCTGGGGGTGGGGCTTCACCTGCCCTGGGCATCTCTGTACATCATCCAGCCCCCTGTCCCGTCCAGTGGGATACAGAATCTTTGTGTGGCCCCAAAGCCAAAGTCTGATATTTCCCTTTGTGGAGTGCTTCTCTGTCAGCCAGTCAGAGCTGTTTGGCAGCGAAACGGACTCCCTCAGAAGGTGGCTGACTCTCCTTTCTTGGAGGTTCCCCCAACAGGTTGGGTCGCCGTCCATGAGGGATTCTTGAGCTGAGATTCCTGCATTGCAGGGGGTTGGCCTAGATGACCCTCAGGATCCCTTCCAACTCAACCCCCCCCCCCCGATCGATGGCTTCTCCTTGCTCTTTGGGACCCAGGCAGCCCCCCTTCATCCTTGGAGGAAAGGCCTGTCTGTCAAGAACAAACCGGGACACGTTGGTTTCCACCTTTGGGGTGCTTCCTCCAGGCAGTCTCTTTCTGTGCTGCAGCTGAGCTTTGTGGCATTAAATGCCCAGCATGGAAGTCATCCTGGGGAATTTGTAGGCTGGGGAAGAGGCCCTTCCCTGCTTCAGGCTGATGTGCGGCCCTCGCTGTGTGTGCATGAACATGCTCATCATGCACCTGGACATGCACGCAAAGTGATGCATCCCATCAGGATTTGGAAGTGCTGTGAACATCCGTCCCCCCTTCTAGAGCTTCCTTCCAGATGCCCTTGAATCCCTTGCAAGAGGAGGAGGACTGAAAACTCCCCATGACTTTCTTGCAGGATTTACCTGCATTGAGAAATGCATTGTGATGGGTTGCATAAAGAGTGAGGTGCAGAAGCTGCGCCCAGAGAAAGAGGGCCGACTTCGAGTGTGTTCACACATTCTGAGTGGCTTTCATTGGCGCTGCCAAAGGAGCGCGTGAGTCACTGGGAATGGAGCCTCTGAGCCCCTCCTCACTTGAGGCACTTGCCTGAAGGCGCCCGGGGTGACTCATCCAGAGGCTTCACATGTCCCAGGGAAGGAGCAAGCTTCACCTCCAGCCAAAGCAGAGAAAGGTGTGCAGCCCACAAAGAATTCCTGCACTGCAAGGGGTTGTGCTAGATGGCCCTTGGGGTCCCTTCCGGGTCTACAATTCTGTGAAGCCCAAAAGGTATGGAGGGTGCCAGGGTGGCAAAAGCCTGGCCTACAGAAGCAGCAGCATCATTTGCCCCATGTACAGTCAGCCTCTGGAGTGGAGTCCCTAAGACTGTTGGATGGCGCCTTGCATGCCTCCTTCCAGCAACTCCTGCAGCCCGGCTGGTGCCCAACATCTTGCTCTGCTTTCTTTTGGACCCCATCAACCAGGCCAACTCGGGGATTTGGGCAGCCCAGGACTTCCATGCACAATGCCATGGGGTGCGCCCCAGGGAGGTCACTTCAGTGAAGCTTGCTTGACTTCTTGGAGCACTCCATTCTGTCTTGAGACAACAACACATCACCATTCATATTTATTAAATTTATATGCTGCTCTTCCCCTTAAGATTACAGGGCAGTTCACAACGTAAGTTAAATGTCCAGCCTGCCATTCTCACAGGTGCCAACCACATGTCTCAGTGGGAAGAAGCCCACAGAAGGGCAGGAAGGTCACTGCAGCAACTGTGTGAGTTCCCTACAGACTGGAGGCAGGCAAATGTTGTCCCCATCTTCAAAAAGGGAAAGGAAGACCCAGGTAACTACTGACCGGTGAGCTTGACATCAACCAGGGAAGGTCCTAGAATAGATTATTCAACACTCGGTCTGTGAGCATTTAGAAAAAGATGCTGTGATTACTAAGACCCAGCATGGGTTTCTCAGAAATAAGTCGTGCCAGACCAATCTGATTTCTTTCTTTTTTTGATGGAATTACAAACTTGGTGGATCAGGGGAATGCTGTGGACAGAGTGTATCTTGATTTCAGTAAGGCTTTGGACAAAGTCCCCCATGATATTCTTGCGAGGGAACTGGTAAAATGTGGGTTGAATGAGGTAACCATTAGGTGGATTTGTAGCTGCGTGGCCATGAAGCTCCCTAGGGGTTCCTTTAGAAACCAGTCATTGCCTCTCAGCCCAGCCTACCTTGCAGGGTTGCTGTGGGGATCAAACAGGAGGAAGGAGAACTATGCACTCCGCCTTGAGCTCCTTGGAGACACAGGTAGGATATAAATGCAATGACTCAATGGGGACAGCTGTTCCCAGCCTTCTCTTTCGGAAAGGGAATGCATGCACCACCAACTTGGGCAACCGCCTGGATGTGAGTCAGGCATCCAGAGGCCAAGTAACACCTTTGGGAGCCAAGTCGGAAGGGGTTTTACCTGCTGCACACTGACACCGGGCTTCCTCCAGGCACGCTTGAGGAGCAGAGGTTGCCAGGCCAGACACCCTTGGGATAAAGCAGCCCAGAACAAGCAGAAGTTTCCTTCTGCTCCTTTGGGGGCATCACAGGCAGGGGGGGCTGCCTCCTCCTCCTCCTCACAGGGGCTTTTGCTGCCTGGGTGAGAGCTGCTGAAGTCGGCACTTAGGGGGCAGATGTGCTGGGACAGTCTGTGGGTCTGGATAGTGGTTGTGGGGGAGGCAGAGGGCCAAGTCCAAGCCCTGGCACTGCCAGGAGCCAGGCAGAGACGCCTCCTGCTGCACATGGGGTTCAGCTGGGCTCCCTCTGGGTTTGAGATGGGATTGGCCAGCAGTCACTTCTCCACCCCACTTTTACGCGGCAGCTGCACAATCCTCCTTTGCGTGGTGCCCAGCTAAACTGTGGACCTCCCTCCTGCAGGACACAGTGAGGACCACTGACCTCTGTGGCTTAAAAGAGGGTTAAACAAATCCATGGAAGAGAAGAGGGCTCTGGGCGACTCCTCCCTAGGGCGGCTCTGCTCTGCCTCCCCAGCCATGGGCAGCAATGGCTTCTGAATCCCAGGAGGGGAGAGTTGCTCTTGTGCTCAGTCCTTCTTGTGGATTTCCCATCTGGTTGGCCCCTGAGGGAACAGGAGGCTGGACCAGACATGCCCCTGGCCTCATCCAGCAGGCTTTCCTTATGTGGAACTCCAGGTCCAGAGGCAGGGAGGGTTATTTGTCCCCCTTTGACCTGATCCAGCCAGGCTCTGGGGGTTCTGAGGCTCCCACCGCCTCTGCCTTATGAGAATGACTTTGCAGGACGTGTGGAAAGGTGCTGATCCTCTCCTAATCTCTGGAGGCATCAGCACAGGAGGAGTTGCATCTGGGTTGAAACTCAGGCTGTGGAGCAGAGAGGTGAACGAGACTCAGCCCTGAGTCAGGAGTGAGTCAGGAGAGCTGGAAACCCCAGTAGGACAGAAGACCCCCCCCCCTGCAGCACTGCACTTACTGCAACCCTCGAAGGGGAGGCTGTTGGCTTCCTTGTGGTGCAATCTGGTGACAGTCACATGGCTTTTATAATGAAGCGGGGGGGGGGGCAATGCAGGCGGCTCAGATGCCCCTTTGTCCATCTCTGGCATCAGGACAAACGCTCCGGGCCTGGGGTGTCAGTCTGGGAGAGCTGCCGGGCTGTGAGGGGGTGAGGTGCTCTTTGAGGGGCATTGGGCACCTCCGGTTGCCCTGCTTTTGAGGTGGGGCTCTTGGGTGCCAATGTCAACTCAGCTGCAGACATTCATTTCCTCAGGGGCCCAGAGTCATAGGCTTGTAGAGATGCAAGGGACCCTGAGGGTCATCCAGTCCAACCCCCTGCAATGCAGGAACTGTGGCTCCAGTGCTTCCCGGAGTGCCGTACCAACACTTGCACACCCTTCTCCAGAGACCTGCCTGTGCAAAGACAGAGGTGACAGCAGCAGAATAATGGCCTCTGCTCTGGGTCTCAGAAGGATGGCTGCTGTTTGCGCATGGGCAGGGTGGTGTAGAGTCAGCCTGCACACACCCAGGATTGCTGCAATAGCAAGTGTTGAGTTGAGTCTTTGCACCCCAAAGGGGGACTAGGGAGCGGCTAGGGATGTCAGCAGGGCCGTCTTAAGAAGATCGGCCGCCCTGGCGCGGCTATCCCTCCAGCGCCCCCACCATGCCGCCTCTCCGCCGCCTCCCTCCTGCGCTTGCCGCCCCTTGGGAGGGGGGTGGACGAGCGGGGGATGAGGGGCGTGGCGCTGGAGCGGTGCAGGGCTCTGCGCGCCCTTCCAGCGCTTCCGGGAAGGGAGGCGAGGGTGGCCGGCTCGCGCTCCCGCATGGCGCAGCGCAGCCAGGCAGCTCGCGCTGCGCCGGGCAGCTGGAGGGCGTGGCGTGGCTGGCCAGCTCCCTTGCTCCGCTGGGCAGTCGGAGGGCGCTGCCGGCAGGCGCTGCCAGCAGGGCTGGAGGGCGCCACCAGCCCCAATGGATGAGACGGCTCTGGATGTCAGCTTCAAAGTGCCCTCATTTTCCATGGGAAGAACCTCTTGGGGTCGGGGTGTGCTGTGTGAAGTGCCCTGGTGGCAGGGCAGGCAGGAACCCCCCTTCTCTGCAGAGTAACTGGGAAGAGTCCCACCACCACCACACTACATGGGACATCTCATTTATTTTCTTTTTATGCATAAATCATTTCTTAATAAACCAAAGACAGAGCACAAAGAGATGCAGTCACAGCAGGCTGAAAGCCGCCTTAGGTTGGATGTGATCCTTGAGCTTGTTTTCCCAAACTGTTCCTCCCCCAATACCCATTCCCCCCCCCATGAACCTGTTAGGCTGGTTTGCACATTTTCTTTTGTAATTTAGCTAAATCATAATTACTCAGGACCTAGTTTTCTCAACGCATTCGGACATAGCAGGAGATGTGCTCCCCAACCCGAATTTTTAGCTGTTGTAATCTTAGCAGCAGTTAGAAGGTTAGACACTATTTATTGATCATTTTCTGGAATAACATCTTTTGGATGTTAGATTTTAGAAGCCCCAAGGCAAAGCTGGTGGCTTGCGGATAAGCTTCCACCCAGCACCTCTCTCTTTGGAAACATACTACTGGTTGGAGCCCCCCATTTGTTTGGTTGTTTATTGTTTATTACATTTGCACCCCACTTTTCCTCAGGGAGGTCAAGGTGCTGTATAGAGGTATCCTCCTCCCCATTGTATCCTCACAATGACCCTGCGAGGGAGGTTTGGCTGAGAGGCAGGGACAGGACTCAAGGTCACCCTCAGCCAGCTTCCTGGCCGAGGGGGATTTGAACCCTGGTCTCTCCCAGTCTGACTTGGGAGAGACCAGGGTTCAAATGGCAGGGGGTTGGACTGGATGGCCCTTGTGGTCTTTTCCAACTCTATGATTCTGTGACCTGCTAACCACTATGCAACGCTGCTTACAGAGAAGTGTCGTGTGGCGGAACTCTCAGCTGACACACCTTCAAGAAAAGGACAAGCCATGTGGTGGAGGGAGAGCCAGGATCAGGATCGAGTGGTGGGGGTCGCAGGGACCCAGAATGTTGTTTTCTTCCACTTCCAAGAAGCTGCTAGCTGGCCACAATTTGGTTCAGGCTGCAGACGTTGACCCCCAGGGTTAGAAACTCAGATATGTAAGCTAATTGCCAAATGGTACCTTAAACCTCAGTTGTGGTCACCACAATGGAATGCCTAGGCATCATTTTTTCATCTGTGAATCCCCCCTCCCCCATTTCTGTACCATTTTATATTTTAAAGGAAAAATCTCCCAGTGCTTTACAACACATTGAAACATCAAATAAAACCATCCAGAACAAAATGAAACCAAAAAATCAAGCTTCAAGGAGAATATTTCAGATCCTTCTCTAAGTGACATTTTGCTTTCCCCATATTTATTTGGGTACTTCATTTATAGAGCTTCCCCACAGCAGAAGAACTCCAGGAAGGCAGTGTGGGGTGGTGGTGAGAATGTCGGATGAGGACCTGGGAGATCAGGGTTCGAATCCCCACTCGTTCCTGAAGCTCACTGGGTGACCTTAGAGTCAGTTGCAGCCTGTTAGCCTATCTCACAGGGTTGTTGTAGGGATAAACTCAGGAGGGGCATGAACCATGTTCTCCTTGGGAGATAAATGCAGTGAATAAGCTTTTCTGCTCATCTGATTAAGAAAGCTGGAGGTGCCTGGGGAATTTTGAGCACTGCTGACCCTGCTTCTTTCTTCTTGGCAGACTCTGCATCCACCAAAGATGCAGCCGCCTCTGACCTTGAGGAGGAGGAAGAGGATGAGCAGGAACAAGGGGAGGCCAACTGGGTGATGGAGGATGACATGTATGTCGGGGAGCCCCCTGGCGAGAGAGAGGCAGCTTTCGCTGACCCCCCTGCGCAGGACGAACCAGGCAAAGGAGCCTCCAGCAGCAGCAGCAGCAGCAGCCCAGGTACCACTTTGGGGCGTCCTTGGAGCCTGGGCTGAATGCAAGGGGCAAAAGGAAAAAGCCACTTCTCAGATGAGAGCCTCCCACACTTTGGGGGATGCATAAACCCATCCCTGTGCCCCACCCCGGCCCTATTAAATGCATTATTCAGAACAGTGCTTTACACCAAGGAAAATTACAACAATGAATTTCACAACAGGAACAATTAATTGCTCATTTATTCCAAACCCAATTAAAATCATTAATGTTATTCATTTCATTTCTATATATTGGTAAGCCACCTTGAGTCCCTGTCAGGGGAAAAGGCAGGGTCTCAATAAATATATAATAAATATAAAACAATGAAGTTGTACCTTGGAAATTGAATGGAATCCGTTCCGAAAGTCTTTTCAACTTCCAAAACATTCGGAAACCAAAGCGCGGCTTCTGATTGGCTGTAGGAAGCTCCTGCAGCCAATTGGAAGCTGCAGAAGCCCCGTTGGACATCCAGCTTCCAAAAATAGTTCCCAAACCAGAACAGTCACTTCCAGGTTTGTGGCGTTCGGGAGCAGAAACGTTCAAGAACTAAGCTGTTAGAAAACCAAGGAATGGCTGTATAAGCACTTATTTGTAACAAATAACATTCAAAATGGTTTACAACCTACATTAAAATGTTCCGAAATAAAACATCAAATATAAAATATACATTCTGAGGGTTGTTGTTGTTGTTTTACAATAAGGTAAAGGTAAAGGGACCCCTGACCATTAGGTCCAGTCACGGATGACTCTGGGGTTGTGGAGCTCATCTCGCTTTACTGGCCGAGGGAGCCGGCGTACAGCTTCCGGGTCATGTGGCCAGCATGACAAAGCCACTTCTGGAGAACCAGAACAGCGCACGTAAACGCTGTTTACCTTCCCGCCAGTGCGGTACCTATTTGTCTACTTGCACTTTGATGTGCTTTTGAACTGCTAGGGCTCAGGGACCGAGCAACGGGAGCTCACCCCATCGCGGGGATTTGAACCGCTGACCTTCTGATCACCAAGCCCAAGGCTCAGTGGTTTAGACCACAGCGCCACCTGCATCCCTGCTTTTACAATAAAGTGTATAATTTTAATGAAATAAATAAATGAATGAAATGGAAGCGTCTTGGAGCAATGCTGGACCAAATTGCAAGCGTGCTTCCCTGCCTGAACCCCCTCATTGGGCAGCCCTGGCTCCACTGCAGGGTCACATCATGCCTGCTCTGCCATTGTAAGAACCTGATCTTGTAGTGCGGATCTTTTACACTTTGGAACTCCCTGCCTGTTGACTTCCAGCAAGCGCTTTCGCTGTGCTCCTTTCCGCGCCTGCTAAAAAACATCCCTGTTTTAGATAAGCCTGCCCAGATGTTCAGGAAGCCGATGGGAGTTTTAATCTGTTTTGAGTCTGTTGTTTTAGCTTTTCCAAAGTCTCTGATGGTTGTTATGAGTTCCTCTCACTGGTAAAGTATTGTTTTATCTCTTTTTTTGGTCAAACACTTTGAGGTTCTTCCTTTTTAACTGCGAAAATCTTACGGAAGAAATGACTCATCAGAGCAGCCCTCTCCCTCCACTTCGGGTTGCCATACATCCAGAATTTCCTGGACTAATCCAGAATACAAATCAGCAAAATGTCCGGAAAATCCAATGTTGGCAGTGTTGGTTTTGCACAAAAAAAGCTCAACAACTGTTTTGTCCGGATTTTCACTTTTTGAAATATGGCAATCCTATCTCCGCTTGCTCTTTAGACTGCAAAGGCCCCTCCTGGATGTCCCCCCGCCCTCCAGAGCTGCCTGGCGCCTGGCGGGGCCTCTGCACCTGGGAGTGCTGGCACCAACGAGTCCTGGAGCTCCTAGAGCAGGAGCAGGCGGCCAAGAGCCCCCCGCGGGTTGCTCAGGTGAGCAGAGGGAGTGGGCAGTGGGGTCCTTGGCAGGAGGGAGGGGGAATAAGCAAAAGATATCCCTTGCCAAGAGATATCTCTTATATGGAATAGGAAATTCTTTCCAGTAGCACCTTAGAGACCAACTGAGTTTGTTCTTGGTATGAGCTTTCGTGTGCATGCACACTTCTTCAGATAGTGTGGAAGTGAGAGCTAGACCATAAAGAAGGCTGATCGCTGAAGAATTGATGCTTTTGAATTACAGTGGTACCTCTGGTTACGTACTTAATTCGTTCCAGAGGTCCGTTCTTAACCTGAAACTGTTCTTAACCTGAAGCACCACTTTAGCTAATGGGACCTCCCACTGCCGCTTGCGCCACCAGAGCACGATTTCTGTCCTTATCCTGAAGCAAAGTTCTTAACCTGAAGCATTATTTCTGGGTTAGTGGAGTATGTAACCTGCAGCGTATGTAACCTGAGGTACCACTGTATGGTGCTGGAGGAGACTCTTGAGAGTCCCATGGACTGCAAGAAGATCAAACCTCTCCATTCTGAAGGAAATCAGCCCTGAGTGCTCACTGGAAGGACAGATCCTGAAGCTGAGGCTCCAAGACTTTGGCCACCTCATGAGAAGAGAAGACTCCCTAGAAAAGACCCTGATGTTGGGAAAGATGGAGGGCACAAGGAGAAGGGGACGACAGAGGACAAGATGGTTGGACAGTCTTCTCAGTGACCAACATGAGTCTGACCAAACTGCAGGAGGCACTGGAAGACAGGAGGGCCTGGCGGGCTCGGGTCCATGGGATCACGATGAGTCGGACATGACTAAACTACTAAACAACAACAATCTAAACTAAACTACTAAACAAGAACAACAATCCCTTGCCAGTTGCTGGAAGCCACCGGAGGGGAGAAGGAGACTCTTGTGGGTTTCCTGTAATGGGCCCCCAGTCGGCCCCTGTGAGAATAGGATGCTGGACTAGACATGCCATTGGCCTGACTCAGCAGGGCTCTTCCTCTCTTCTTATGGAGCCTCCAGTTCCAGAGGCAATCTGTCTGGGCTCCTAGGTTCTTTGGGGAGTTTTTCCTGCTGAGAACAGGAGGCTGGCTAGAGGTGCTCCCTTTGGCCTGATCCTGCAGCCCTGTCCAGGGCAGGGCAGGACGGGAAGCACTGGTGGGGATGCAGGGAGCTTCCTCCGGAGCAGGACTGGGGCCGCTGGCCTCTCCCACGGCCGGCACCCTGGGCGGGTGGGATTTCTCTGTGCCAGTCTCTGCAGAGTGTTGCCTGCACTGTCTCTTCCTCCTTTGGGGGCTGCCTTTCTCTTTTTGTGAACGGCGCCCTCTCCTGTTGGTGTGGGATCTTTGCGGGACAGCTGCCAAAGCACCCTGCAGCAGACAAGCCTTGGCTGTCCTGCCGCTGCACTTCCTCCCCTTGGGGAGGAACCCCTCTCTCTGTGCATGCTGCCTCGCTCCGGATGTTGGGGACACTCAGCCCAAGCTCTGAGCTGCCACATTCTCCCCACTCCTCTGGAAGAGGTTTATTTTCAGGGGGTGGGCAAAGGGTGCTGGCTCCCTTGATACCGAGCAGGATGCGGCCTGCTTTCCTTCCAGGTGACGTTTGAGGACGTGGCTGTCTACTTCTCACCTGAAGAGTGGGCCCAGCTGACGGCGTGGCAGAAGGACCTGTACTGGGACGTGATGAAGGAGAACCATGACCTGGTGGCCTCGCTGGGTGAGGGTCCCCCTTGGAAGGGGAGGCAGCGGCTCTCTGGGGTGGGGTGGGGGTGATGGCGGACCCTTCAAGTCAAATCAGACAAGTTTCACTGGTGATCCACTGGATCCCTTGAACTTCTGGCTTTGCCCCACCATCACCAGCTGAAGGCTCTTTGTCCTCCCTTCCCTTTCCACCTCCACAAGGTCCAGCCTCCTCCTGAGGCCTCTCCTAGCTAACCCTGGCTTGACATGGGCAGTGTCTCTGAGGGCTGATATGCAACGTGGCAGCTTCAAAGGGGGATGAGGCACATGGCCTCCCTAGCCATGACCATTAGGTGGAGCCTCCATGTCCTACGGCAGTCTTCCTGTGAGTGCCAGATGCTGGGAGATGTGAGGAGGGCTGTTGCCTTCACGCTTTGCTGCTCAGAGAGGGCACTTGGCTGGGCTCTGCTCCGCGAGACCCAGGGGGCTGGGCTGGATGGGGCCCTGCTCTGATCCAGCCACCAGGCTCCTCTTCCTCCTTTTTGGCAAGAGTCCCCTCTCAGGGTGGTGGCAGACCTCCGTTGCAGGGGGCTGGACTAGATGTCCCTTGGCGATCCCTTCTGACTATGCTTCTATGCCCAAACTCTTTCTCTGTGGCCAGGAAGGCCTGAGGCAAATCTCCTCTGACCATTGCCACGGGGAGACCAGTTAGGGGCCCTCCCCCTGCTTTCTTGCTCCTCCAGACATGCCACACCCACCCCACATCTTCCCCCTTCAGGCCCTTGGCTCACCCTTGTGGCGCCCAAGTCTTTCCCACAGGTGGTGACTTTTCCACTTTCTCTCCCTCGCATGCAGCACCTGCACGTGACCCCAAGCCAGAGGTCTTGGGCCGGATAGAGCAAGGGGAGGCCCCTCCTTCCGAGGCCCCCATGGAGGAAAAACAGGAAGAGGCTCCCCGAGTGCCCAGCCCAGGTGAGTCCCTCAAGGGGTGAAGGTCCTGACTGAGTCCTGCCTTGAAGGGGGTTGGGCTAGATGGCCCTTGGGGGTCTCTTCAAACTCTATGACTTCGTGAGCAGCAAATGTGGCCATTGCTGAACCCGATGCCTCTCAGTTGGCATCAGTTGGCGACCTGAAGGGGACAGATCCTGGTGCGCATGTTGGTTGGGCTGCTCTGCAGCTGCTCTGGGCTAGCTATGGAGAGCAGCGAGCGTGAATCCTTATCTGGAGCTCCTTCTCCTTTGTGCATCCGCAGGAGAAGCCCATTGACAGGCAGGCAAGTCAGGGGTTGGCATGGAGTTTGGGGGGGGGCTCTTACCCCCAGGGTTACACCACCCCTGAGGCGTGGCTCCTTATCCAAGACCAGCAGGGATCAGAGGAAGCTGCTTTACATTGGTCTGTGGAGCTCAGGATTGCCTACACTGGCTGGCAGCAATCCCTGACAGAGTTTTGCTATCGTGCCCATCCTGCTGTGACCCTCAGTGACGTCCAGCTGAGCTTCAGAGTTTCCTCCTCCTTGCCGTTGTCAGCCTTTCCCAGCATTTATGGTGTAGAAACCTCCGTGCAAATTCTGTGTGAACAGTTTATTGCCTCAGGACAACTCAAACCCATGAGGGGCATAGAGTTAAGAGGTGCTGGCGCATCCAGGACTGCTCTCCTAAGTGCAGCAACCCGAGGAAGAGATCCAGATCCAGCTCGATATTCCATACTCCACACGCAATGCTGACGGCTGCCTTGGCTTTAGACACACCAATGCACATACACACATTCTTGGCAAATAAAAAATCCTTCCAATAGCACCTTAGAGACCAACTAAGTTTGTTCTTGGTATGAGCTTTCATGTTCATCTGAAGAAGTGTGCATGCACCTGAAAGCTCATACCAAGAACAAACTTAGTTGGTCTCTAAGGTGCTATTGGAAGGAATTTTTTTATTTTTTATTTTGTTTTGACTATGGCAGACCAACACAGCTATCTACCTGTAACATTCTTGGCAGAAAGGGAGTGAGGACAAATCATGCCAGAGGCCTGTGGCCTTGAGCTGCTTCAGACAGCCCCCCACAGCTGGCATCCTGAACACAAACCAGATGTTGGGGAAGAGCAACTCAAGACCCAGACCCAGCAGCTAGGGCCATTTTGCACATACACCCAAATTTCACCAGCAACGCCTCTCCAGGGTTTCAGGTTCAGGGGAGTTTCCTCAGCCTTTTCTGGAGAAGCTTCCGGGGGTTTAACTTGGGACCTTTTACACACAGAGCAAGTGCTCCGTCAGAGAGTTAGGGCTTCTCTCCAAGCACAGTGGCCTGTCCTGTGTGCCTTGGGGGTGACTCTCTCCTGCTTCCCTTACACACACACCCCGGCAAGGTGGCTCTGGCTGAAGCTGGCTGGCAGTGGCAGGACTTGCCCCCAGCCCCTCCCCCCTCTCCCCCTGGATGGCAGTGGCAAAGACAGTCCCTTCCCCTGGAGACTTTGGGGTTCACTCCTCCAGCATTAAATTTAGACACAGCTTGATTGTAAGAGAGCAAACAAACTTCAAAGCAGTTTACAAAAAAGATAAGCCCATAAAATGATTGTGAAGAAAAATTAACATGGATCCCTTCATGGATCACTGCCTTGTCGTGGCGAAGGGGCTTGAATTACTCAGGCAAGCTATGGACAGGTCAAGATGGACAGGTCATAGCGGAGAGTTTGGACCAAACGTGATCCACCTGGAGAAGGAACTGGCAAGCCGCTCCAGTATCCCTGCCAAGAAAACTCCATGGACAAAGACAACAGGCATATAAAAGATATGACGCTGGAAGATGAGCCCCTCAGGTCGGAAGGCGTCCAACTTGCTACTGGGGAAGAGCGGAGGACAAGTACAAGTAGATCCAGAGCTGATGAAGCGGCTGGGCCAAAGCCGAAAGGACGCTCAGTTGTGGATATGCCTGGAAGCGAAAGGAAAGTCCAATGCTGTAAAGAAAAGTATTGCATAGGAACCTGGAATGTAAGAACCATGAACCTTGGTAAGCTGGATGTGGTAAAAAATGAGATGGCAAGAATAAACATTGACATCCTAGGCATCAGTGAACTAAAATGGACAGGAATGGGCGAATTCAGTTCGGATGACTATCATATCTACTACTGTGGGCAGGAATCCCGTAAAAGAAATGGAGTGGCCCTCATAGTCAACAAAAGAGTGGCGAAAGCTGTACTGGGATGCAACTTCAAAAATGATAGAATGATCTCGATACGAATCCAAGGCAGTCCTTTTAACATCACAGTAATCCAAGTTTATGCACCAACTACCAGTGCTGAAGAAACCGAAATTGATCAATTCTATGAAGACTTACAACACCTTATAGAAATGACACCAAAGAAGGATGTTCTTCTCATTATAGGGGATTGGAATGCTAAAGTAGGAAGTCAAGAGATAAAAGGAACAACTGGCAAGTTTGGCCTTGGAGATCAAAATGAAGCAGGGCAAAGGCTAATAGAGTTCTGTCAAGAGAACAAGCTGGTCATCACAAACACTCTTTTCCAACAACACAAGAGACGACTCTACACATGGACATCACCAGATGGGCAACATCGAAATCAGATTGATTATATTCTCTGCAGCCAAAGATGGAGAAGCTCTATACACTCAGCAAAAACAAGACCTGGAGCTGACTGTGGCTCAGATCATCAGCTCCTTATAGCAAAATTCCAGCTTAAACTGAAGAAAGTAGGAAAAACCACTGGGCCAGTAAGATTCAATCTAAATCAAATTCCTTATGAATACACAGTTGAAGTGAAGAACAGGTTCAAGGATTTAGATTTGGTGGATAGAGTACCTGAAGAACTGTGGATGGAGGCTCGTAACATTATACAGGAGACAGCAACGAAAACCATCCCAATGAAAAAGAAATGCAAGAAAGCAAAGTGGCTGACCAATGAGGCCTTACAAATAGCGGGGGAGAGAAGACAAGCAAAATGCGAAGGAGATCGTGAAAGATACAGGAAATTGAATGCAGATTTCCAAAGAATAGCAAGGAGAGACAAGAGGGCCTTTCTAAACGAGCAATGCAAAGAAATAGAGGAAAATAACAGAATGGGAAAAACCAGAGATTTATTCAAGAAAATTGGAGATATGAAAGGAACATTTCGTACAAAGATTACCACAATTAAGGACAAAAGTGGAAAGGACCTAACAGAAGCAGAAGACATCAAGAAGAGGTGGCAAGAATACACAGAGGAATTATACCAGAAAGATATGGAGGTCTCATACACCCCAGGAAATGTGGTTGCTGACCTTGAGCCAGACATCCTGGAGAGTGAAGTCAAATGGGCCTTAGAAAGCCTTGCTAACAACAAGGCCAGTGGAAGTGATGATATTCCAGCTGAACTATTTAAAATTTTAAAAGAGGATGCTGTTAAGGTGCTGCACTCAATATGCCAGCAAGTTTGGAAAACTCAGCAGTGGCCAGAGGATTGGAGAAGATCAGTCTACATCCCAATCCCAAAGAAGGGCAGTGCCAAAGAATGCTCCAACTACCGCACAATTGCACTCATTTCACACGCTAGCAAGGTTATGCTTAAAATTCTACAAGGCAGGCTTAAGCAGTATGTGGACCGAGAACTCCCAGAAGTGCAAGCTGGATTTCGAAGGGGCAGAGGAACCAGAGACCAAATTGCAAACATGCGCTGGATTATGGAGAAAGCCAGAGAGTTCCAGAAAAACATCTACTTCTGCTTCATTGATTATGCAAAAGCATTTGACTGTGTCGACCACAGCAAACTATGGCAAGTTCTTAAAGAAATGGGAGTGCCGGATCACCTCATTTGCCTCCTGAGAAATCTGTATGTGGGACAAGAAGCTACAGTTAGAACTGGATATGGAACAACTGATTGGTTCAAAATTGGGAAAGGAGTACGACAAGGCTGTATATTGTCTCCCTGCTTATTTAACTTATATGCAGAATACATCATGCGAAAGGCTGGACTGGATGAATCCCCAACCGGAATTAAGATTGCCGGAAAAAATATCAACAACCTCAGATATGCTGATGATACTACCTTGATGGCAGAAAGTGAGGAAGAATTGAAGAACCTTTTAATGAGGGTGAAAGAAGAGAGCGCAAAATATGGTCTGAAGCTCAACATCAAAAAAACTAAGATCATGGCCACTGGTCCCATCACCTCCTGGCAAATAGAAGGGGAAGAAATGGAGGCAGTGAGAGATTTCACTTTCTTGGGTTCCATGATCACTGCAGATGGTGACAGCAGTCACGAAATCAGAAGACGCCTGCTTCTTGGGAGAAAAGCAATGACAAACCTAGACAGCATCTTAAAAAGCAAAGACATCACCTTGCCGACAAAGGTCCGTATAGTTAAAGCTATGGTTTTCCCAGTAGTAATGTACGGAAGTGAGAGCTGGACCATAAAGAAGGCTGATCGCCGTAGAATTGATGCTTTTGAATTATGGTGCTGGAGGAGACTCTTGAGAGTCCCGTGGACTGCAAGAAGATCAAACCTATCCATTCTCAAAGAAATCAGCCCTGAGTACTCACTAGAAGGACAGATCCTGAAGTTGAGGCTCCAGTACTTTGGCCACCTCATGAGAAGAGAAGAATCCCTAGAAAAGACCCTGATGTTGGGAAAGATGGAGGGCACAAGGAGAAGGGGACGACAGAGGATGAGATGGTTGGACAGTGTTCTTGAAGCTACTAACATGAGTTTGGCCAAACTGCGAGAGGCAGTGAAGGATAGGCGTGCCTGGCGTCCTCTGGTCCATGGGGTCACGAAGAGTCGGACACGACTGAACGACTGAACAACAACAAGACGTTTGAAAACGGAAAATAACACTAGAATTGAAGCTCATGCCAGCATTCTAAGCACCTGGTTGGCTTGTCTAAACAGGATTTTTTTTAGCAGGTTCTGAAAGGGAAAAAGGCAAGTACCTGCCTAGTGTCAATAGGTAGGGAGTTCCAAAGGGCAGTTGCTGCCACACTAAACAATCAAGTTCTTACAGATGCAGAAAAGGTCTTAGGTGGCACCTGGAACTGTGCCAGTTCCTCTGATCAAAGCGGTCAAGTGGCATCTGTGGGGTCAGACGATCTCCTAGGGAGACAGGTTCCAAGTTGTTATGGGACACCAATAGTAGCTCTAGGAATTCTCTTTCCATCCCTAGTCCTTAAAAACAGGTAGGTGCAATTTAACTCTACTTTCTAAGGTTCCGTTGAGCTACTGACATTCTCCTTCCCCCTCCCCCTCTCTCCTGGGTGCAGGTTCTGGGGCTAAGTGGCAGCTGGAGGTCAGGAGAGGACCAGGTGTGGAGCATCCCTGCAGCATGACTCAGCCAGAAAAAGCCAAGACAGACACTCTGAGTGAGTGGCACCAGAAGGCTTTCCAAGGCAGCATGCAATGGTGGTGCCAGGAGGCCTGTTTCAGCTCTGGGGCCCCACTGGGACTGTGCTGGGACTTGGTGGCAGAGGCCCTGCCTTGCAGGAAGAAGGTCCAGGGTTCAAGCCCTGCTGGCATCTCTAGGAAGGGCTGGGAGAGAGACCCTGCTGAAACCCTGGAGAGCCATTGCTGCTGGTCAGCAGGCCATCCTGGGCTAGATGGGCCAAGCATCTGACTCGGTACAAGGCATGTGTCCCCTCTCCACCCTGGGGGTGTCTCCCTGCCCTCCTGGGAGGGGGTGGCTCTGGGTGATTCAGGCTGGCCAGAAAGGAGTTGGGGAAGGAGCACAGGAACACAAAGGGGGAGCTCTCTGCAAATGGGGGGGGGCTACTTGGGTTGCAGGTGAGTTTCTCCAGGGACACAGAGGGTCTCTGCCTCCCTCCGGAGCAAGGCTGCTTGTGCCCCTTTGTGACTTGAAATGGGGTGGTCCGAAATGGGCAGAGTAGATTTTCACGGAGGTTGCAGCCACTGGGCGACCTGCAGGAGCCATCACTAATAATAATAATAATAATGGTTTCCCCAGCCACTCTGGGCGGCTTCCAACAGAATGTTAAAATACAATAATCTATTAAACATTAAAAGGTTGCCTTAGTGACCTTTTATTTCTTTCCCTAGCCCCCCACCCGCCTGTTTCTTTGCTGGGGAACCTTGAGCTTCCCAGCTTGGGGTCCACCGTCTTTCCTAGCCCTGGCATATAGTCATCGTGCCATGTCACTGTTCATTTATATGTCACCTGTTGGCCTAAAATGACACCTTGGGGCAAAGCAGACAATGCAAACACAACTACAAACATACTGATGCAAACACAACAGAAATCAAATGAAATCTTGTCTCAAAAGTATTAAAATACATCTGTTTTCCTTCCCCAAAGGCCACAGATCATTCCCTTAAAGTCCTTAAAGAGCAACTCCTGGCTTGAAGGGTCCCAGGCAGGGTGGGGGCAAGGCGGGGGCATGGCTGGCACTCCGGTCTCTCACCTGTATTGACCTGCCCTTTGTCCTCCTTCCCCAGCTGACGCCAAGCCCCACATCAAGTGTGAGGAGCAGCAGGGGGACCCCCAGGGGCCGGCCCCCCACCACTGCAAGGACTGCAACCGCAGTTTCCCTGAGCGGGACGCCCTGATTTCCCACGTCCTGCGCACCCACTTTGGCGAGCGAGCACTGCCTTGCTCGCAGTGCGGAAAGTTCTTTGGCAGCGACAGCAGCCTGGCGGCCCACCAGAGCACCCACTGCCTGGAGCGAGTCTTCACCTGCATCGACTGCAAGAGCAACTTTGTCTATGAGGAGCAGGAGGCGGCCCGGATCCACGCCCAGCTGGCCCTGGGGAAGCTTTTCAAGTGCTTTGGCTGCAGCTGCAAGATCGCCGCCCTCCTGGCCAGAGACCAGAAGCCAGACACACAGGAGGGCTGCCCCCCCTTTGGGCAGCTGGATGCCACCTTCTACAGGTGAGGAGTCTGGGATTTGCGGGTAGGGATCCTCCATAGTCATGGAGTCAGGGATCACCTCCAGGCATCTCTGACCTGAGAAATTCATCTTTTGGGTTTTTAAAATAAAAAGCTCCTGAACGTGGAGGTTGGCTTCAAGGTTCCTGGCCTTTAGTCATTTTCTTCCCAGCCCTCCTCCATCCAAGGGCCAAAACTAACAAGACTGAATTTCAAAAGCGACAAATGTCAGGTTCTGCAATTAGGCAGGATGTACCAGATGTGCAGATATAGGATGGGGGACACCTGGCTTACTAGCAATACATGTGAAAAGGATCTAGGGGTCTTGGTGGACCACAAGCTTAACATGAGTCTACAGTGTGATGCAGCAGCAAAAAACAAACACACCAATGCTATTCTGGGCTGCATCAACAGAAGTCTAGTGTCCAGATCAAGGGAAGTCATAGTCCGGCTCTCTTTTGCCTTGCTCAGACAATCACCTGGAATACTGTGTCCAGTTTTGGGCAGAACAATTTAAGAAGGATGCTGACAAGCTGGAATGTGTGAGGAGGAGGGCAACCAAGACGATCAGGGGTCTAGAAGCCAAGCCTTATGAGGAGCGGTTGAAGGAGATGGGTATGTTTAGCCTGGAAAAGAGGAGTGAGAGGAGATACAGAATCTTAGAGCTGGAAGGGACCCAAGGGTCATGTAGCCCCCTGGGGAGAGCCATCTTCAAATATCTCCATGGCTGTCACAGGGAAGAAGGAGCAAGCTTGTTTTCTCCTGCTCTGGGTGGCAGGATCCAAACCAATGGATTCAAGATCTGTTCCACAGTGGAAGGATCTCCCTTATGAGATGGTGGACTCTCCTTCCTTGGAGGTGTTTAAGCAGAGCTTGGGTGGCCACCTGTCAGGGATGCTTTAGCTGTGATTCCTGCATTGCCAGGGGTTGGCCTGGGTGATCCCGGGGGCCCCTTCCAACCCCTTCATTCTGCCTCACTGCCCCCCTCTCCCTTTTGTCCCTCAGCCGCCAGCGCGCAATGGAGCAGGTCCGCCAGCGGGCCGCCCACTGGACCACCTCGGAGACCAAGGCCTTTGTGGAGCTGTGGGGGGACGACCGCGTCCAGACGGCCCTCTTCGACAACTATCGCAATGAGGTGCAGTACAAGCGGCTGTCAGACAAGATGCGGAAGATGGGCTTCCACCGCAACCTGGAACAATGCCGCCAGCGGGCCAAGGACCTGCGCAGGGGCTTCAAGGAGATCCAGGACGGCAACCTGCACTCCAACCGGGCGCGCCAGACCATGCCCTTCTTTGCCCTCCTGGACCGCTTCCTGTTGATGAGCCGGGGGCTGGTGGTGCCCAAGGTGTGCCTCAACAGGACCAAGCAGAGGGGGCGCAAGGGCAGGGGGCGCAGAGAGGGGCCCCAGGGAGAAGCCCCCTTCCTGCTCACCCTGCCCGCCCAGCACCCCAACATGCGGGACCTGACGCTGCAGGAGCAGGATCCGTACCTCCATGCACTGGCACTCCCCGACTTCCACCTGCAGAGCCGCTTCCCAAGCCAGTATCGCCAGGGGGCCAGCCTCCATGGCTACCAGCTGCCGGCCCCCGGCCAGGACCCCCCGGCCAATGCTGTGGGGCTGCCGGGCTGCCCGCTGGACGGGCAAGACAAGGACTCGCCCGCCCTGCAACTGGCAGACTTCTCCCTGCGGCCGCAGGACCCAGACGCCTCCCTCGCCATGGAGTCCTGCCGGGCAGCCGCTCGAAGCCAGAGCCAGGACATGGTGCTGAGTCCCATCAATGGGCTTTCAGCCACCAGCAGCCTCTGGTCAGAGATCGCCAGCATGACTACTACGGAGAACCCCACTGGTGTGGCAGCCCCAGGAAGCGCCCAGCGTGAGTATTAGCTTATTGGTTTATTTATTCCCTCACAGTATTTACAGCCTGCCCTTCACTGAGCGTTTTCCATCCCAGAGCAAAGTAGTAAAAATAAACACAGAAGCACAATATACAAAGCTTCCCCAGGGCCAGCTGGGCATGGATCCGGGCCGCAAAGGAGGGTAATTGCACATAGCTAATATACTATCCAATTTAAGTCTTTGATACGAAAGAAAAGGGCGACCCCAGCTGGACTGGAAAATAATTGCAACTATAAAAAAGCTTTGAGAATTGAAATACACAGGGGGGAGATTAGGAAAGAGCAGCTCCGACTGTAACAACAGCCACAATCTCAGGCAAGGAGGGAGAAGGTAAAGCCACAGCAGAACTCATCATATACAGGGATACCTGTGAAGAGATCCAGGATTTGAAACTCCAAAGCCAAGAGAGAAAAATAACAGTGATCTCATTGTGGGAGTTTACTATAGACCCCCAAGCCAAACTGAGGACACAGATGATGCCTTCCTGGAACTGATGGCCAAGCATTCAAAAGGAAGTGAGATAGTACTAATGGGGGATTTCAACTACCCTGATATTTGTTGGATGTCAAACTCAGCCAAGAGCATAAGGTCGAACAGATTCCTCACTGGCCTTGCAGACAATTTCATTGTCCAGAAAGTGGGAGAAGCAACAAGAGGATCAGCCATTTTAGATCTGGTCCTAACCAATAGTGATGACCTGGTTAGTGGGGTAGAAGTGGCAGGATCATTAGGTGGGAGTGACCATGCTCTACTGGAGTTTATTATACAGCGGAAAGGAGCAACCAAGCATACTAAGACTCAAATTCTAGACTTTAAGAAAGCTGACTTCAGAAAACTTAGGGAAATGCTGGGTGAAATCCCATGGACAGAAATACTAAAAGGGAAGGGAGTTCATGATGGTTGGGAGCTTGTTAAAAGGGAGATATTAAAAGCACAACTTCAGGCAATACCAGTGAGACAGAAACATGGAAGGTGCCTAAAGAAGCCAGGGTGGCTATCTGAAGAACTTTTAAATGAGTTAAGATTTAATTGAGTTAAGATAACCTGATATCATTTTTTGACAGAATTACAAGCCTGGTAGATGAAGGGAATGCTGTGGATATAGCCTATCTTGATTTCAGCAAGGCCTTTGACAAGGTGCCCCATGATATTCTTGTAAAGAAGCTGGTAAAATGTGGGCTAGACAATGCTACCATTCAGTGGATTTGTAACTGGCTGACTGACCGAACCCAAAGGGCGCTCATCAATGGCTCCTCTTCATCCTGGAGAGAAGTGACTAGTGGGGTGCCACAGGGTTCTGTCTTGGGCCCAGTCTTATTCAACATCTTCATCAATGACTTGGATGATGGGCTTGAGGGCATCCTGATCAAGTTTGCAGATGACACCAAATTGGGAGGGGTGGCTAATACCCCAGAGGACGGGATCACACTTCAAAATGACCTTAACAGATTAGACAACTGGGCCAAAGCAAACAAGATGAATTTTAACAAGGAGAAATGTAAAGTACTACACTTGGGCAAAAAAAAAGAAAGGCACAAATACAGGATGGGTGACACCTGGCTTGAGAGCAGTACATGTGAAAAGGATCTAGGAGTCTTGGTAGACCACAAACTTGACATGAGTCAACAGTGTGATGCAGCAGCTAAAAAAGCCAATGCAATTCTGGGCTGCATCAATAGGAGTATAGCGTCTATATCAAGGGAAGTAATAGTACCACTATATTTTGCTCTGGTCAGACCTCACCTGGAATACTGTCAAAACAAAATCGAAAATTCTTTCTAGTAGCACCTTAGAGACCAACTGAGTTTGTTCCTGGTATGAGCTTTCGTGTGCATGCACACTTCTTCAGATATGTTATAAGAAAACTGGTGTATGAAGTATGGGACAAATACAAAAAATTATTAGAACACAAAACACCATGGTGGCCCTCTCCACTTGAAGCAATATTGGTGGAAAAAAAGGAATAGGAGAAATGATTGGCCAACATATAAATAATTATTAAAAGTAGCTCAAGATTTAAAATTAAGGAGGTTTGAAGATATAAGGGAATTAGTAACTAAGTGGTTGCAATATCACCAACTTAATAAAGTGTTTTAGATGTACAAAAAGAAGGGTTTTTTTAAAATAAAACCTCCCAGTTTGAAAGGGAATTGTTAGAAAATAAAATTAATTTTTAAAATGTATAAACTTTTATTAGATTGGCAAACAAAAGATGAACAGGTCAAATTATCCACTGGGCAAAGGATTTTGGTTATAATATTGAATCAGCAGCATCGGAGAGACTATGAACGAAGAATTAAAATTTACAGTTTGTTACGCTTTGAAGGAGAACTATATGAAAACATCATATCGTTGGTATTTGACTCCTAGTAAATTAGCTAAAATGTATAAATCAAAGTCTAAAACATGCTGGAAATGTAAAGAGAAAGAGGATACTTTTCATCACATGTGGTGGTCATGTTAGATGATAAAAGACTCTTGGGAAATAATATATAATGAATTGAAAAAAATGTTGAAAATAACTTTTTATAAGAAACCAGAAGCTTTTCTTTTAGGTATTATAGGCCCAGAGATCCCGAAGGACCAGATGAAACTATTCATGCACAAATTCTGTTAGCTCAGAAATTGAAAGTGTCATGTATTCTACTCAATATTGATCGAAGGCAGAACTCCAACAAATAGTTAGCAGAGTAAAAACTTAAACGCATTGCAGGATTCCCAAAAAATAGACCAAAGGCAATTAATGTTTATTTCATCCAGCAGAGCTTTACTGCTGCTGAAGGCAAATGAGCATCATGGTCACAAATCCAATACATTCAGGATTGGCACTGTCCATCAGAAATCCAGTTGCAGTAGGCTTAACTTAAATTCTCAAAAACTTAACACTAAGCATACTGTGTTCAGAACAGCACACAGCTGGAAAGAGAGATAGAAAAGGGTGAAACCAAGACTCCTTCTGGTCTTACTTTTATAGTCAGCATGACCTTGACTGAAAGAGATAACAGAACCAGTTTAAGGCAGCTGTACTCAGCTTCTCTGAAGGAATAACCCAAACATCAGGAACCTTCTGCTTGTTTCTTTCACACAGAGAAACTTCCAGAACCCTCTTGAATTAATTAGAATAGGAAAGAACTCTACACATCAGATCAATACTTTCTGCAGTAAGAACTGCAAACTGACAGAAAGATGGTACAACTCTGACCAAGGAAGAGAGGCAAATAAAATTGATGAACTATGCCAAGATGGCAAAACTTACAGAAAGAATTAGAAACCAGGAAGAGGCAGTCTTTAATAAAGAATGGGGAAAGTTTGAAAAACTATTGTAAACAATTACACACATTGGTAGGATTGACAAAAATTTGAACTATGGAATGATAAAGGATTTATAAGAATAGAGTTATGAAAGAGATGCAGAGGGGAAAATAATTGTATTAAGATCCACAATTTGGGGGGGGGGAGTCAAAGGGGATTATATGTTTATGTTTTTATTTCACTTGTATGTGTAAAATATAAAATGCAAAAATAAAATAAGGGTCCAGCAAAAGCACCTTTATGGTGTCAATAGTGCTGCCACACTAAAAGATCCGAGTTCTTACAAAGGTGGAATGAGTATTAGGTGGCACCTGCCCCCTTCCCGTTCTGCCATATAGGGCAGGGCTATTTCGCAGAAACCAGATGATAAAGCACAAATATAAATATTTAGAAAGCAACTCATGCCTCTCTTTTTCTTCCTTCCACCCCCATCAGCCTGGCACCCTGGGAAGGCCCCCAGCTCCTCTGCAAAGCGGATGCGTGACCTCCGCTTGCGCCGCAGGAGGCAGCGGGCCGCCATGGCACGGGTGCTGCTGGGCGCCAGCTACCGCCCTAATGACCGGACAGTGTGGAGCAAGACGCAGAAGACGGACTGGTGGGACAACCTGGTGGCTGGGCCAGCCAATGACAGCGAGTGGGTGCGCTACTTCCGCATGTCGCGGGAGGCGGTGCTGGAGTTGGTGGAGAGGCTGCGCCCAGTGCTGCAGCGCGAGGACACCAACATGCGGGCTGCCATCCCCGTCGACAAGCGTGTGGCGCTCACGCTCTGGAAGCTGGCCACCTCGGACAGTTACCGCTCGGTGGCCAACCAGTTTGGTGTGGGCGTGTCGACCGCCTCGGTCATCGTCATGGAGGTGTGTGAGGCCATTCACGACGTCCTGCTGCAGCACGTGGTCCACCTGGGGGATGCCCAGGCTGTCATGGAGGGCTTTGAGCAGCTTGGCTTCCCCAACTGCATTGGCGCCGTGGACGAGACCCACATCCCCATCCTGTGCTCACCACACGGCGCGTCGGCCTACATCAACGGCAAGGGGCTGGTCTCCATGGTGCTGCAGGCCCTGGTCGACAGCACAGGGCGCTTCATGGACGTCTATGCTGGCTGGTCGGGCGGCCTGCAGGACTCGGGCCTGCCGTGGGGCTCCCCGCTCTTTGAGCGCATGGAGAAGGGCACCTTTGGCCCCCAGACCACCACAGAGATTGAGGGTGTGGCCGTGGGACCCGTCCTGCTGGGGGGTCCTGCCTGCCCCCTGCGGCCATGGCTGATGAAGCCGTACACAGATGCCCCGGAGGGCCCCCGGCAGCGCTTCAACCTGTTGCTGGGCAAGTGCCGCATGGCCGTCACTTACGCCTTTGAGCGTCTCAAGGGCCGCTGGCGCTGCCTCCTCAAGCGCCTGGACGTGGCGGAGAAGAACGTCCCGCTGGTCATCATCGCCTGCTGCATCCTGCACAACATCTGTGAGAGCCGCAACGAGGCCATGCAGGAGGGCTGGGAGGAGGGCATGGACTATGCCGACCTGCCCTCGGCAGAGGGCCACGCCAACACCTTCTTGGACGTGGAAGAAGGGGCTGGGGAGGCACACAGCGTCCGTGCGGCCTACTGCGAATTCTTCGAGAAGAGGCGGCAGGCAGAGGAGCTCTGAAGGGCGCTGTGCGTTGTGTGTGAGGACACCCCCTTCCCCACCCCGATCTGTGGGTGTTGCTGAGAAGAGGGGCGGACAGAAACTCAGGCTAACTCAGGTTACAATTCTCTTCCGTGACTTCACAGGGGGACAACGTCCAGGGGTCCCCCTCGGTGAAGTCCGCCTGCTTACCGGTTGCACTGTTTTGACCTTTTATAAACCTTTTATAAAAATTGGCTTAGTAGCAAGTTTTCACCCTGGACCTCAATAAATCCTTGTTCTTCTTGAAAGGAATTTGGTGGGCGTGTCTTAAATGTGAAATTTCTCAGGTTTCCCCAGTCGTGAGCACAAGAAACACATGGGCAGGGGGAGGGGCGCACAGTGAAGGGACAAGTTCAATAGGGTGTGCTGATTTTTACAACAAAATTGTAATGACTTGGGAATTCAAGAGATTTCTTGGTTAAATTAATATAACTTAGTTTTGCTTGGTAAGTAAACTGTGTGTAAGATGGCATGGACATCATTAAAATGACTGCAGTTATTTTATATTAATATTTTTACTTTTATTTATTAACACTATTCATTTTTAGCATAACCAGACACTTTCAAAAGGTAAAATTAAAATTACAGCATTTGGTTTTCCAAAAGCAGTTGATGTGCTTTTTAATCAAATGTAGATTTGCCAAGCTAAACGTTATATAGTCACAAACTTAAGGAATTTGAATTCCTCACGCCCAGAAACATATTTTTAAGACCGCTCACTGAAGAAATTTGCAAAAAATAAGTCCCACCCCATAAAACGGCTTGCCCTAGCTCAGGCTGGGAACTCTTGCCCAAGTGCTGTATGTCCACTTCTGCCCCTGGCAAGCATCCACCCACCTTTGGGTTTCCCAGGAAGACCCTTGTTGCCCCCTCCTCCCCAAAGCCCAGGCCTGCAGTTGTCATCAGCGACGAGAGGTTCTGCTGCTTCAGTTCCATGGTGCACCCATGCCAGAGTTTGCCAAGCTCTCTTGCCCAGAGGTCTGCCCCTGAAGTCCCCTGCACATTTTCTAGAGCAGGGTGGAGAACCAGTGGCTCTCCAGATGACAGACTACAATTCCCATCATCCCTGACCATCAGCCAGTGTTTGAACTGAGGGGAGCTGAGTAACATCTGGAGAACCACTGGTTAGGCATCTGATTCTCACATATGAGGGAAATGGGGGCACCATAGTTAGGAGGGCTCCTCTCCTTGTTGCCCATCAGTGCAGCCAGCTTGTCCTCCTGTTAATTTCTGTGATTTCTGCCCATTCTTCATACTCAAGAGTGCCTCTGAGCATGTGAGGGGTGTCTTCCCCTCAGCAATTACAATTATTCCTGACACCTGTTTTTCAGTGTTTTTCAACCTGTCTCAGAGAAGTCCTGCTATGGGGCACTGGAGGAGGAGCTAGCAGCAGCAGATGCTCCAGAAAGGGAGAGTTGTAAGGTAGAAGAGAACCAATTTCTGCCTCCTCAGCCAGACTTGGAGAAAAGAGACCTTGCTCTATCATTCTGGCCTTAGCCAAAGAAGTGACTGGTCTTTGGGTCTGGTTGGGCAGAGAGCAGCTGGGTAATGATCCAACGCTCGTCTAACCAGCAAAGAGGATGCAGGCACATCCTGTTGCATCAGTGAGCATCTTCACTCTGCGTGCATTTTGCCCCTGAATGGTCCTTGAAGGCACTGTGGCAAGACCTTTGTTGCAGCAAGAAAATCTCTCACCGGTGTACCATTAATGTTCAAGGGATGCTGCGCTTGGGTAGCTATAACAATCGAGGTGGGTACAATTTCCCTACTGCTAAACATTGAGGAAAAGCACCTTCTCAGCAGCTAAGCACAGAGGAGCCTGCATCCATGCTGTCATTAACTTTCCACAACCAGTGCTTCCAGCTGTCCCTAGTAGAATGCCACTATGACAGCAGTTGCCAGCCCTCTTTGCACACCCGGTGAGGCAAAATCACCACTAACCAGGTCAAGGTTTGGAGGGGAATTACAGTATCTAGCTATAAAAATCTAATAAATAAAGGAGAGAACAATCAAGCAAATATTTGAGATCAATATTACCTGGCTGCTTCAAGAAGAGGCAAAGAGTCGCTGCTGTATCTGTGGCCATTCTGGCAAAGGAGACTTGCCTTGCCCTAAGGCAAGCTGTGGGTACAATGAAAGGGCCACCGCAGACTCTGAAGGGAGGTGCAGGGACACCCAGCAACACCTTTATGTGAACGATGGATACCTAAGACTAAAGCAAAACTGGCTGGGATTCTGCCACAAAATTTTTGCCTCCCGTTTCTGAAGATGGTGCACAATCCTTAAACCTGACGAAGGGTTCTCTTTGGAGCACCTATATCAAATGATAAGTATGGACAGTCTGGAATCCAGCAAAACTAGTGTTAAGAGAATAAAGGATTTTACTAACATTGTCCAGTTTTCAATCCCTATTCTGTTTTGTCTCATAACTGTATGATGTTGACAGCAAAGGAGGGAGAAAGGAAAGGAAATGCAAGGAAGAGACTAATGGTTTGGTGTGTTTTCCCTTATTGACACACAGTCACAGAATATGAAGGCAGCCTGCATATACTGTGGTGGTGGAGAGAGACATCTAGCTGTGACCTGCTTCTAAAAGAAAGGAAACCAAGGTAGACTTCACGCCACCTCAGGAAGCCTCTGGCCTTGCCCAGAGTTCCCACTGCAAAGGAGCAAAAGATCAATGGGAAGCTATACTGAACCGTGCTGATCTAGTTTCCTTCTGGTTATCCCAAAAAATAATTCCAAACACATTAAGATACCTGGGAATGTCCCCAACAGTCATAAGTTCAAAGAATATTTGGGGAAACTACAAGAGAGACTATGAAACAGGCCCAAGGCAAGCGTGAGTGTACAATTGCAGAGTTGGAAGGAACCCAAGGCAGCATCTAGTCCAGCCCCCTGCAACGGAACACTCTAAAAGAAGCACATGGGTTTGAATCCATCTCTCCAAAAGACTGAGGCAGGGAAGTTACCATGGCACTCTTTATTTAGGAACAGAAAACCCTCCCTCTCCCCCGCACCATGCCCTGGAATTTTCCCCATTCTCTTGGCATGCTGCATCTGCCATCTATACAGCATGCCAATCGCCTTGAAAAATTCCAACTGGAGGAGTTCCAGGCACCCTCCAAGCCAAGTCTCCAGGGACGGAAAGGAAAGTTTTCTCCCAGAGAGAGATCCTTTGCTCTGCCTCCTTCACTGCAATCCACAGCCCTGGAGGCTTCTGGAAGCTGCGTGTGAAAGCACAGGCCCAGTCTGTGCTCACTTCTTCTTCTGTACATGGGCACAGTCATACTTTCCCCGCACAACCTTGAGCTTGACCCCTGGCAGGTCCTGCGTCCTCCCGCCCTCCACCAGGACGATGCTATGCTCCTGCAGGTTGTGCCCTTCGCCCGGGATAAAGCAGATGGCCTCCTTGCCATTGCTGAGCCGCACACGGGCACACTTGCGGTTGGCCGAGTTGGGCTTCTTTGGCTTGCGGATCATGGTCTTCAGCACCACCCCTTTGAGCTGGGGGCAGCCACTGGTGGGGCCAGGCTTTGGCGGAGGCAGCTTGGGGCGGCCTTTGCGGTGCATCTGGTTGAGAGTGGCCATAGGACAGCTTGGGGGTGGCAGCACTGGCCAGGGTGGTGGAATGAAGCTGCGAGGGAGGGCAGCAGCTCCTGGCAAAACAAAAATAGAAAGGATCAGGAAAGGGCCACCCAAATGATCAAGGGGATGGAGAGACTCCCCTAGGAAGAAAGACTGTGGCAATTGGGGCCTCTTAGCTTAGGTGAGTAAGAGGCAACATGGCAGAAGTTTATAAAGTTATGTCCGGCATAGATAGAGTGGATGGAGAAAAGCGTCTCTCTTTCTCCTTAGGAACTCATGGACATGCAATGAAGCTAAATGTTAGAAGATTCAGGACAGATAAAAGGGAGACGTTTTTCACGCAGGGCAGTTAAACTGTGGAACTTGCTCCTACAGGAAGCAGTGATGACCACCAACTTAAGACAAATTTACAAAGGAGGAGAGGACTATTGATGATGGCTGTGCTCTGCCTCCATGGTCAGAAGTAGCAATGCTTCCAAATACCAGTTTCTGGGAACCCCAGGTGGAAATAGCGTTGCTCTTGTGCTCGTATCCTGCACCTTGTTTTTGCATAATGGGCACCTGTTGGTGACTGTGAGGACAGGATGCTGGACTGGATGGGGCCCCATTGTCCTGGTCCAGCAAGGCTCTCCTTGGGTTCTTAACATTATCTGAGAGGGCACCCTGCCCTACACCTGACCCTCACCATGTGCCCAGTGTCAGGCAGGGGTGTGCTGACAGGGGTGTGACTGACGTACCACTCGCAGAAATGCCCTTATGGAGTCCACGGTTCTCTTTTCAAAGACTTGACATTGGGGAGGGGGGCAAACACCCCCCACACACACACACACACCTTCCCAGCCCCCCTCCCGCATAGGGAGCAGCTGCCCTCTATGCCCTCCGAGAGGAAGGGGCCTGGCTCCCCCAGGCCATGAGGTGTTTTTTGGGTTTGATATCCCGCTTTATCACTACCCGAAGGAGTCTCAGAGCGGCTCACATTCTCCTTTCCCTTCCTCCCCCACAACAAACACTCTGTGAGGTGAGTGGGGCTGAGAGACTTCAGAGAAGTGTGACTTGCCCAAGGTCACCCAGCAGCTGCATGTGGAGGACGGTTCCACCGTTCTTAACCACTACACCACACTGTCACTCTACATGCACACTGGTGCATGGAGCAGGGCAAGAGGCTCCTGGCTCTGAGCGACTCTCATGGCAGCCACCTACCCCAGCGCAGAGGAGCCGCCAGCACCCTCAGCAGCCCAGCAGGAGCCATCTTGCGCAGACGCCCCGAGTCTCTCTCGCTCACAGGGACCTGCAGAAACGAAGGAAGGTCGGAGGTCAGGGGAGGGTTTTATTTGGGGGGGGGGAGAGTTGAGATCCCTTCCAGGGTCACGTGCCATTGGTGGGCGGGGCAGCGAGGGACAGTCTTCACGCCCCCCCCCCCGTCCCGCTCGCTCTCCTGGGGCGGGGAAGCGAGGCAGGACTTCCGAGGGGCGCGGCCTGGCGACAGCCCTGAGGGCCGCATTGAGAGGTTTGGAGGCCCCCCCCCCCAAGCAGGTTCTGAGCGGGGAGAGGAGGCAGCCTAGCGCGACCTTCTTCCGCCTGAGCCAGCAGGACCCTCCCGTCTCCGCCACCCCTTGGAGGGAGGGAAAGGGGTCGCTCACTTCACCGAAACTCCGCCGCTACCGCCACGCCGGCCCCGGGAAGGAAGCGCACGGGCCGCGTCCTCCGACTGGCCAAGGGCACCGCCCCGCAAGCGTCTCCTCTTCCGATTGGGCGACGAGGCGAGAGGGCCACGCCTCTCTTCTCATTGGGCGAAAGAGGCGGCGCCCCCCCGTGACACCCCAGAGAGGAGTCAGCTGCTCTACGTTGATTGGCCGCAAGGGCCGGACGGAGGCGAGAAGGGACGGAGCCTGAAAAGGAAGGAAAGGATTGCCGGAGGGAGAACTTCCGGTGTCAACGACAGAGCCCCCCCCCCTCCTGCATTGCACTGACTGTGACCACTCTCTTGGTCGATGTTGGCAGCAAAGCGCCGCCGACTCTGTAGTGCCGGAAGTGACCATAGAGTCCATGGCGGGAATCTTCTTTCTGTGCCGTAGAGCGGTTCCGCCATAGAGCTTGTCTATCCTTGGGCGCGTGCGCAGGGCGCTCTCGCGCGCTCTCCATCAAGCTGAGAATTGACGCTCATTTTCCCGACATCCCAAGTGAGCAAAGCGGTTTTATTTGCTTGTCAGGATGTAGTGAGCTGGAGGTGAAGCTGCGGAGATTTGTAATTATTTATTTGCTTTTAAATTGTTTTTAGTTTTGATTTTTAAAAATGATTTTGTTGCATGGTTTAAAAAAAAAAATATTTTAAATGTAAACTGCTTTGAGAGATTTTGTGCTTTAGCAGTACATAAATACTTTTACTGATCGCCGAAGAATTGATGCTTTTGAATTATGGTGCTGGAGGAGACTCTTGAGAGTCCCATGGACTGCAAAAAGATCAAACATATCCATCCTTAAAGAAATCAGCCCTGAGTGCTCACTGGAAGGACAGATCCTGAAGTTGAGGCTCCAGTACTTTGGCCACCTCATGTGTTATGTACTGAGTTTAATAGGATCCAAACTGCAGCAGTCTGATTGGTGCTAGAACAATAGGATTGAGATTGCAGCAGTCTGACTGGTCCCAGAACAATAGGATTGAGATTGCAGCAGTCTGATTGGTCCCAGAACAATAGGATTGAGATTGCAGCAGTCTGATTGGTCCGCAGGAGCCACCCAATCCAGCTCCAGGTGGAAGTGAATCCGCACTCCGATTGGCATACAGGAGTATCCCGGAATTAGCCAATCACGTGGGGCCCATTGTGTAAATAGTGTATATAAAGCAAACGTTTTGGGGAAACTGCATTCCTCCTCACTACTATGAGCTGAATAAAGAGCATGAAATTCACACTTGACTCCGAGTATATTTCACTGGCGACGAGGATGGGATCCCACTGAGCTGACTGCCACACACAGCACCGCAGCAACGCCACCTGCCGCACAGCTGCCTCGCACTGTGTATCCAGGCTTCAGCTCCGGGTCCTAAGGAACTCAAGATGGCAACGGACAGCAGCTTCTCGCCGTTCAACCCAGCATCAGGAGACTGGGAAGGATACGCCACCCGTTTCACCTTTCTTCTAGAAGCTAAAGGGGTCACCAACGATGCCAAGAAGAGGGCGATATTCTTCAGCATCTGCGGAGAGGAGACATTCGAAATTGCCCGGGCTCTCCTTGCTCCTGATGATGTTGCTACCGTTCCTTACAAAACAATAGTGGAACGGCTGAAGGGGCACTTCTCGCCACAGCCCTCAGTGGTGGCTCGTCGAAATGCCTTCTATGCAAAGCGGCAAGCCCCTGGGGAAACCATAACGGGGTTTGTGACCTCCCTCCGCCAAGCCGCTCGGTTCTGCAACTTCTCAGAGTTGGAGAACATGCTGCGTGACCGCCTCGTCGGTGGCTTGAGGGACGAGAAGCTGCAACGACGCCTCTATGCCAAGAAGGACCTAACGTTTGATAGGGAAATTTACCAGCCATCACCTTCCCCCACCGCTATGCCTCCCCGGTAGCGAGTGCGGGACTCGTAAAAATCGCTAACGCCCGACGATGAGCGGGCATTCTTTCCCCTCTTTTCCTGCCATCCCCTTCACCTTACAAGTCGCACAAGCACCACATAAAACCCTCGCGATGAAGGGTTCCCCAAAACCCCAAATCTGCGTTCCGAAAAGCCCCTGGAAAAGCGCTCCTGTCAAACAGCGCTCCGTACACGCTCCATTTTCTCAATGAACGGCAAACCCACCAATCAGGAGCGTGCATTCAGCTCAGCCTGCAAAATGGAACGTTCAGCTCAGCTACTGTGATTCAATCATCACCTTCACGCTTGACTGAGCGCTAAGTGGGTATTGACAGGCTCCCTGCTGCGAGAACAATGGAACTGAAACCAAAATGTATCCAGTTTGGGAAACTATTAATTATAAACTGTTACAATGTTGCAAGTGGACTTATTTAGAATGTGGGTGGCCAGTTTGACAGCTCAAACGTTAAATAACATGAAAAATCAATATCTCAGCAATGCAGTATCCGATCTGCTTGGTTCGGGTGTCTATCTGCTCCTTATAAAATAACCTTCCTAACCCCTCGGTCCCCGCCATCCTCCGATCATCAGAAGTATATTATTTCGATACTGTATAATTTTTGGACTCTCAACTCAGTGGCCTCCATAATCCCTTAAGCAGCGAGTCACGTCCTCATCCTGCTGCAAGAGGAAATGCACCCCTCCCGGTAATCCATCTGAGCACCCATCCATCAGTTACCATGGCAGCAGACATCCTCCTAGGAGTTTTCTATTGTTCTTCCCCAGTGGAAACTTTCGATCTGTATTACACCCACCCTAGGTCCATTCACCAGTTCCTGCCATCCTTCCTGATATGTAAAACTTGTTTTTCCTATATGTAAATCCCACTAGAACCTCCTCTCCCTCCTCCCATCTCTGACGTTTCTGTGATGTATTTCGCTATGTATTCTGGGCTATCGCGGGAACTTTTAAAAGTCCAGGGCACCCTTTGTTCGGGGTTCGGATCCTCCTGAACCTTGTTGCGCAATAAACTCCTTTGCTTTTGCTCCAATCTCCGGCTGGTCTCCATTACCTCCGCAGTGAACCATGGGCTTCCTCCGTAGGACCGGGAGCTGAGCAGCCTCGACCCGGTAATTTCCGTAACACGTTCCAGGTCGCTCTGGAGGAAGCCCTGGCAACAGAAGCCACCGAGAGGTCAATGCAAGAGGCACGGCCAAGCGTGCCGTCCCAACCAAGGGTCCACCACGAGGACCTCATCGATGACTCAGGATCCGACAGGGAGGAGGTGCACAGAGTACAGCAGCACACTCAAGCAGTGCACACACCACAGCTATTCACACTTGACTCCGAGTATATTTCATCATGAGAAGATAAGACTCCCTGGAAAAGACCCTGATGTTGGGAAAGATGGAGGGCACAAGGAGAAGGGGACGACAGAGGATGAGATGGTTGGACAGTGTTCTCGAAGCGACTGGCATGAGTTTGGCCAAACTGCGGGAGGCAGTGAAAGATAGGCGTGCCTGGCATGCTCTGGTCCATGGGGTCACGAAGAGTCGGACACAACTGAACGACTGAACAACAACAACAAAATACTTTTACCACACAGTTAACGGGGCACAGCTTCCATCCTGTTATGGAAAAGTCCAAGTGCGAGGCTACTCAGCCACCAACGGAGGAAAGTAAAACATGGAGTTTATTGCACAACAAGGTTCGAGTATAAACTGAACACTAGAACAGGGTGACACGGGTTTTTAAAACTCCCCCCCCCCATATCCCAAGATACAGTTCGGAAAATGTCATTCCTACATCACTACTACATAAGCAAAACGTCAGAAAAGGGGCGGTAAGGGGAGAGTTCATACATAATTAGCATAGGGGTAAACAAGATTAACATAAGGAATGTTGAAGAAGACCATCTCGAGCACCTACTGGGAAGGGAACAGTGGAATCCTAGTCTGCCCTGGCCTGACGCACCACTAAGCCCTATGGGAAAGGCAGCTCTGACTGTAAAGTTCCTTTGTTTTACCATGGAGTGTGTGCAGGTGCCTACCTCTGTGTTTTAGGATCCCCCACATGCCTGGATGGTTGCCATTTGGGCTCCTGGGAGTTTAGGATTGTGTTGTAAGTGACCAGCGCACTCTCTTGGCAACTGGGAGAAGTTCAGAGAGAGGACATGGCACCCTTACACTCCAAAGGTGCAGCTTGCATTGAAGAATGCTGAGGCCTTGGTCTGTGGACCTTTTAAAAAGTTTTCCTGCATACCTGGTTTCCTGCCATCTGTGGCTGCAGGAATGAGTGGGAGGGCGGTGGCAGCAAGTACAGCACTGCAGGACTGTTGTGCTTAAGTTGGAGGGGAAAGGGCGAGAACCTTCTCTTTGGAGCCCCTCTCTTGTCATGGTTGCCAACAAAGAGAAATGCTGTGTAAAAAGTATTTGAAGTGGGAAAGAGGCAAAGGTGAAACAGAAAAGTTAAGATTTTTTTTTGAGGGGGAGGAATTGCAAAGCCTTTTTAGTTAAGAGCAAGGAAAAGGAAGGAGAGACATCAACAAATACAAACGCAGTTGGAAGGGTTGGAGATGGGGAAGAAAATTGCGGTCACACGTGCAAATCCCTGTCCACGGTGCCCACCCCTTCCACCAAAAACATGAGACGAGACCAAGGTATGGGTTCGAATTGGCCACAACTTTATTAATTTCAGAAGTGGGAGAACTTGGCATAGGCCTTGGCAGGCAACCCTCTCAGCCCGAGAGCTGAGGATATGCAGGATGAAGAGGCACAGTGGGTGGGGACTGTAAAGCACACACTTACACAGCATGCCCAGCCACTGGCCCCGGTTCGGGAGTTTGACCTGTGCGCCGCCTCCAAGAGGTCAGGGACTCCCGAATTTTGCCCTCTAACGGGCCTCGCACGCGCCGCCGCTTGGGAAGAGGAGCATGGCCGCTCCCTTCCCCCAGATGATAGACTAAAGGCAGCCTTGCCAAGGCCTAACTCCGCCAAAGTTGTGACGAAATGCTGCGGGGGAGGCAAAACCTGCCAATGCAGGGAAAATTCCTTCCCGGTCCCGAATACGGCAACCATCTATGACCACAGCAGCGCCCGCTGACCTGCAACGCAAGAAGTTAACCTGCAAACAAAGAATTATTGACTTGAAGACCGGAACCTACCGCAGCGACTATAAAGAGAAAGTTGAGTTAATTAGAGGGAGGGGGGGTGGGTGAACCTGCGGGAGAGAAACGAAAAGGGGGGAAATCTGGCGGCTCTGCCGCTTTTACCTGGCCCTTGACCCCGCCCCCCGGCCTCTGTCCTTTGTCCCATCCTGGCCGGAGGCCGGTCAAGGGCTGACCTGACCCAAGGGGAGTGGAACCTGCCCAGGTGATCCCGCCCGGTGCCGCAAACACCGCCCACCTGGGAAGGGAGGGCGGGAATTGCGGTCACACGTGCAAATCCCTGTCCACGGTGCCCACCCCTTCCACCAAAAACATGAGACGAGACCAAGGTATGGGTTCGAATTGGCCACAACTTTATTAATTTCAGAAGTGGGAGAACTTGGCATAGGCCTTGGCAGGCAACCTTCTCAGCCCGAGAGCTGAGGATATGCAGGATGAAGAGGCACAGTGGGTGGGGACTGTAAAGCACACACTTACACAGCATGCCCAGCCACTGGCCCCGGTTCGGGAGTTTGACCTGTGCGCCGCCTCCAAGAGGTCAGGGACTCCCGAATTTTGCCCTCTAACGGGCCTCGCACGCGCCGCCGCTTGGGAAGAGGAGCATGGCCGCTCCCTTCCCCCAGATGATAGACTAAAGGCAGCCTTGCCAAGGCCTAACTCCGCCACCCGAGGCCCCGCAGGGGCCTCGCCGCCAAGCAATCCCACGACCGAGAACCCATACTCCCACACTGCTATTAAGTCCTGCTTAATTCCTGTTCAAGAGTGCCTGACGCAAGTCGCGCAGCCATATATCATTGCCAACAGATGTCAAATGTACTCCATCGTCCCTGAAAATGCCTGGTGCGTCCGCCCGAATGGTGGGGTGTGGAATGGTGAAGCCCCCAACTAGCCGCATGAAATTTCTTATGGCTCTGTTGATCTTTTCAACTGCATGATTAATACGGGAGGGGTTAGGAACCCCCCTCCATCGCAGGCGGGGGAGTAAGTACGACCAGCCGATTGTCATCGCTGGGTACAATGCATGCAGTTGCGAGATATCCGCCTTGGCCGCCAGGACCAACTCAATTCCCTTTTGTTCCACCAGGTCATTTTCCCCCAGCTGTAAGATCAAGACTTCCGGGGGGCCATACCTCGCAGCAGTCCTGCTAATCAGGGGCATCAGGCCCTGCCAACGCATGCCCCGGTGGCCCATCCAGTAAACGCGTACCTTGGGGTGGATGTTAAGGTTGCGTCCCCCATCGTGTAGCCAGGCCTGCTCCGCCGCCCAGTGCACGATACTGTGTCCTACCACCCAGATCTTCGTGGTGGGCAAACCTGCAATAAATAAAATTAAATTGCAAGGGTTAGGGTGGAGGAGCTAGGACGGATGTAGGTTTTGTACGCCGATGAACGCCAACGCCCTAGCGCCTTAATGTGCGCTGGGTCCCAACCCTGGGCTGCTGCAGAAGTGGCGGCTCCAATACGGAAGGAATGACCGGAGTATCCTTGGGGGTCAGCTCCACAGGCCGCTAAGACTTTTCGCAGGACTGCTGTGAACTGAAATCGTGAAAGAGGGCGTAAATTGGCATGTACAAGAAACGGGCCGCTGCACTGGGGCCGGACCCTGAAGAAGCGGCGTGTGTCCCGGTAAGGGCAGGGCCCCCTTTGCTCGGCTTGGGTAAGTGACAGTGTGACCCCTTTACGTAACTGGTCGGTTTTTGACGCCCTGATTTTAATCTTTACCAGAGGCCCTACAAACTTAATGTCCGAGACTGCCAATCCCGCTTGCAAGCCCAAACATTCCCCGATACGCAGGGCGCCAAAAAAGGCGAGGGAAAAAGCGGCCCGGAATAGGCGTGCTTCGAAGTTTGACCAGCATATTTCTGGCAATTTTTCCCACATTACTTGAAGGATGTCGAAAGTAATGGGCTTCCTGCCATCCTGGCGCGGCGGAATGATGCGCCGCCAACCCGCCATCAGCTTCTTGACGTGGAAGCTGTCGCAAGGGTCCAGCCAACGAAGGAATTTACAGAAGAAGGAAATCGCTGCCCTGTAAAGCAACAGGGTTTTTATGGCGAGGCCCTTGCGTTTTTGGCAGACTAAGAATTGAAGGACCTCTTCTTCTGACGCGCGCCGTGTTGAAGAGCCGCGAAAAAGCCCGAAAGCATGCCAGGCTCGGGAATAGGAACGCCTGGTGGAGGGAGCTAAAGCTGATAATACTCCCTGCTTCACTTCTCGTTTCCAATTTCCCACAGATTGTCCGGGAAGGGGTCTGGGTTTTGGGCCGCCTCTGGCGCTAGCTCTCGAAAACGCTCCATCTGGAAACGAGATAAAGCATCAGCGATGTTGTTATCAAGACCAGGTATGAAACGGGCTGTGAAGGATATATTATACCGGAGGCACTCCAGCACGAACAGGCGCAGCACTCTTATTACCCTGTCGGACTTCGAAAATTGCCTGGCTATAACTCTTACCACTGCTTGATTGTCCGACCAGAAGCAGACCCTGGAGTTTTCAAGGTGGGTTCCCCAAAGGTGAATGGCCACTAGAATAGGGAAGAACTCAAGGAAGGTTAGATCGCGCGTGATACCAGCTGCATGCCACGCAGAAGGCCATGGTTGGGCACACCAATGGCCCTTGAAAAACACGCCAAAACCAAAACGACCGGAGGCATCCGAATGAACCTGTAAGTCTACACCAGGGTTGAGGGTCTTCTGCCAGAATGAAACCCCGTTATAATCTTGCAAGAATGCCAGCCACGTCTTCACGTCGTCCTTAATTTGCCTTGTCACCCTGATGTAATGGTGCGGGGCTCTCCCCCCAGCCGTGAGTCGAGCCAGGCGTGCACAGAAGGCCCGCCCAGGCGCGACTACCCTACATGCGAAGTTGAGATGACCCATGAGGGATTGGATCTGCCGAAGGGTTGCCTTTTTAACCTCCAACATTGCCTCCAGCAACGCTATTAAGGAATCAAGTTTGGACTGCGGGAGGCGCGATGTTTGCTGACGTGTATCCAGCTCAATACCCAGGTAGCAAAGGATAGTGGAGGGGCCCTCAGTCTTGTCAGCAGCCAAAGGAATACCAAGGTCTGAAGCCAGACGCGTGAATGCAGCGAGAGATTGAGCGCAATCGGGAGAATCCGGGGGCCCCATAAACAAAAAGTCATCCAAGTAATGGGTCACATAAGGTGAGCCAGATACTGTTTTCATGGCCCATTCGATGAAGGTACTAAAGGTTTCGAAGGCTGCACAGGCCACTGAACAACCCATCGGCATGGCTTTGTCAAAATACCAGCCGTCCCTAAATTTAAAACCCAAAAGCCAGAAGTCCTCTGGATGGACCGGGAGCAGCCGGAAGGCTGACTCGATGTCACATTTTGCCAGCATAGCCCCGGGGCCTAAGTCCCTGATGATTCTTATGGCCACGTCTATAGAAGCATATTTTACTGAGCAATGCTCTCGTGGTATGGCCTCGTTTACCGACCCACCCCTAGGATATGACAGGTTGTGTATCATGCGATATTCACCGGGAATTTTCTTGGGCACGATGCCAAGTGGGGAAACGATAAACTTATCGAAAGGGGGGGGGCGGGGAACGGCCCGGCCACCCTGCCCAAGCGGCGCTCTTTCTCAATTTTGTTCGCCGCTACGAGGGGCATTTCCCTTACCGACTTTAGATTGGGAGGAGTTCTGGAGACAGGTGAATTGGAGACAGGGATGCGGAAACCATCGCGGAACCCGGCTTCCAAGAAGTCGGCAGCGGCCCTGTTGGGGTAAGCTCGTAAAAGGGGTAACATTGCTGAAAGGCAGACCGGGGTTGGGGCAAGGGAGGAAAAAACCTCATTTCTTGGCAGTGGCCTTGTCCTGCTTGGAGCCCGATTCTCTCGCACCACCCTTGTTGTCACTGGATCCGTTCCCTGAACCCGACTTCCGAAAGCCACGAAAAAGCGGCTTCACCTTAAAACACCTGGTGCGAGAGTGAGAACCGCCGCAGCGTTCGCATACATGGTCGAAGCGGCACCTGTCCCTGTTACACGACCCATTATTAAACTCCCAGCAAGTTGTGTTGGTCACCCGCCGGACTTTGTATGGTTGCTTACCTGACCTGGCTCCAGAGGCCTTCTTTTCAAAGTGAGGAGCCACAGTTTCTGACCAGATATCACTATCTTTGATATCCCAACGTGAATTAGGGTCCGCGGCTGCCCTCTCGCGAAACTCTTCGTCATAAGCTAAGGCTGCCTCATCACCCGCCATTTTCCTGGCTTTTAGAATGATGGCTAGGTAGTTGATCAGATGCCAGGCCCTGTCCGGATATGCGGCTGAAACCAGCCCCATGTAGGCTGTGTATGCAATAAGCCAATTATCAAAGGTCCTGTCAATCTCCACAGCTTTTTCTTTTTTACGGCGCGATTCTGGCTTAAACTTTGTGCTGCGATTGACAGCTGGGGAAAGCAATGCAAATATATCCACAAACTCCCCATTTAGGATGCGTTTGCGAATGTTCTTTTTAAACTTAATGCCAGGTGGCTGATCCGTACGCTTAAAATTAGAAGCACGGACCCTCCCTTTCGCATCCTGCCCATCCTCTCCCCATGGCCCACTGGCACCAAAGGCACGGCGATGACGCCGGGTGCGACGTTCCCAAATCCAACTGGGGAGGCCCGGAGCCTTGCGTGTAGTGACCCAGTACCCTTTACAACGCTCCTCAGACTCACTGCTGGAGAAATCAGACGTACCTGAAAGACCTGAAGAGTCTGAAGTGTCCGATGTGTCCCTCTGGCGCTTACGCCCGTGCCTCCTTGATTTGCGTGATCTCTTCTTCCTGCGATGTGTTCTGCGCGAATCCGGGCTGGAGGAGCTGTCAGATGAACTAGACACTGGGGACCTATGCCTGCGCCTGCCCTCCCTGGAGCGACGGCGAGGGGACCTAGACCTATCTAAGCGCCGCTTAGCGCGGGCCAGGCGGCGCTGCAAAATGCCGCACTGACGCTCCCAATCCGGCGCCTCTACGTCAGTGGACAAGGAGTCGCTGCTCTCCGTAACCATATCCTGCGTGGGGCGGGCCTTGCGAGGTTTGGCACCAGAGGTAGAAGGGCCATCAGATGGGTCGCCTTTTGCTTTCGTCTTTTTTAATACTAGCTTCATGGGGGGGACCTTCCTGCCAGAAGACAAGGCCCTTTTCTTAATCCTGTTCGCCGCTTTCATGGTATTACTCGGGGTGCCCTTCGCCTTGAGGGTGCCCTGCGCGACCTCAGCCTGAGACATGCTGCACTTAATGCAATGGGAATGCTAGAATTATTTCTATTAATCAACTTTGCAGCTAACTGCTACTTTTTTTTTTTTTTTTTTTTGGACAGGGGTGGGTTAAATGACAGAACCACACAAACCTAACTGCGCATACACACTGACTGGGAGAGAAGAAAATAACCGGTTAGCCCATACACTCAAAATACGCCAACCACAATACGCAATGCACCATCAAGAAGGGAAGAAAATGAGTCATTTTCCGGGTTCACTGCCCATCTTGGGCACCAATTGGCCCTTCCCTGAAGCATTGCCATCCATTCGGCCCGATCCCCTGGGGCTCCCGCCGCCACCAGGCCCAGCGGGAAGCCCCCAGCAACGGCGGCGGCAGCAGCGCATCGCGCCCGCCGCCCTTCCTTCGGCCGCCATGCGGCCCGATCCCCTGGGGCTCCCGCCGGCAGCCAGGCCCAGCGGGAAGCCCCCCAGCAGCGGCAGCGCATTGCGCCCGCCGCCCTCTCCTCAGCCGCCATGCGGCCCGATCCCCGGGGGCTCCCGCCGGCAGCCAGGCCCAGCGGGAAGCCCCCCAGCAGCGGCAGCGGCGGCAGCGCATTGCGCCCGCCGCCCTCTCCTCGGCCGCCATGCGGCCCGATCCCCGGGGGCTCCCGCCGGCAGCCAGGCCCAGCGGGAAGCCCCCCAGCGACGACAGCGCATTGCGCCCGCCGCCCTCTCCTCGGCCGCCATGCGGCCCGATCCCGGGGGGTTCCCGCCGGCAGCCAGGCCCAGCGGGAAGCCCCCCCAGCAACAGCAGCGGCGGCAGCGCATTGCGCCCGCCGCCCTCTCCTCGGCCGCCATGCGGCCCGATCCCCGGGGGCTCCCGCCGGCAGCCAGGCCCAGCGGGAAGCCCCCCAGCAGCAGCAGCGGCGGCAGCGCATTGCGCCCGCCGCCCTCTCCTCGGCCGCCATGCGGCCCGATCCCCGGGGGCTCCCGCCGGCAGCCAGGCCCAGCGGGAAGCCCCCCAGCAGCGGCAGCGGCGGGAGCGCATTGCGCCCGCCGCCCTCTCCTCGGCCGCCATGCGGCCCGATCCCCGGGGGCTCCCGCCGGCAGCCAGGCCCAGCGGGAAGCCCCCCCAGCAACAGCAGCGGCGGCAGCGCATCGCGCCCGCCGCCATCCCTACGGCCGCCATGCGGCCCGATCCTGGCCTGCTCCCGGGCTCCCGCGGCCCTCCAGGCCCAGCGAGAGGCCCCAGACACGAGTGGCGGCGACGGCAGGGCTCCGAGCCCCCCCGTGCCGGCCGCATCCATTTTTTGCCGGCTAGCGGCCTGCCCCGGGCTCCCGCAGCCCTCCAGGCCCAGCGGGAGGCCCCGGACACGAGCGGCGGCGACGGCAGGGCTCCGAGCCCCCCCGTGCCGGCCGCATCCATTTTTTTGCCGGCTAGCGGCCTGCCCCGGGCTCCCGCGGCCCTCCCGGCCCAGCGGGAGGCCCCAGACACGAGCGGCGGCGACGGCAGGGCTCCGAGCCCCCCCGTGCCGGCCGCATCCATTTTTTGCCGGCTAGCGGCCTGCCCCGGGCTCCCGCGGCCCTCCAGGCCCAGCGGGAGGCCCCGGACACGAGCGGCGGCGACGGCAGGGCTCCGAGCCCCCCCGTGCCGGCCGCATCCATTTTTTGCCGGCTAGCGGCCTGCCCCGGGCTCCCGCAGCCCTCCCGGCCCAGCGGGAGGCCCCGGACACGAGCGGCGGCGACGGCAGGGCTCCGAGCCCCCCCGTGCCGGCCGCATCCATTTTGGCCGGCTAGCGGCCTGCTCCTGGGCTCCCGCGGTCCGCCAGGAGGCCCCAGCAACCAGCGAAGGCGACTGCAGGACCCTGGGCCCTCCATGTCGCCAGCATCACTTCGGCCGCCGACGCGGCCTGATCCCGGGCTCCCGCCGCACCCCCAGGTCCAGCGGGAGGCCCCTTATTGCAAGCAGCGGCGGCAGAAGGGCCCTGAGCCCTTGCTTGCCGCCGCCAATGAAGCGGGCCCGATCATCCAGATCCTGGCCCTCCAACTCAACTCAAGCTTACCTCACTTCCTGGAGACGCTCCTGGACCCTGGATGCACCTGGTAAGATGAACCTGCGGGAGAGAAACGAAAAGGGGGGAAATCTGGCGGCTCTGCCGCTTTTACCTGGCCCTTGACCCCGCCCCCCGGCCTCTGTCCTTTGTCCCATCCTGGCCGGAGGCCGGTCAAGGGCTGACCTGACCCAAGGGGAGTGGAACCTGCCCAGGTGATCCCGCCCGGTGCCGCAAACACCGCCCACCTGGGAAGGGAGGGCGGGAATTACCATGGAAAGGGAAGGAAATAGAGCTGCTGAAGTTAAAAAATGAGGTTACAAATCTAGCAGGCTGTGATTTGGAATCTGGATCAGCAGATGCAGCTTAATCTGTGGGTTGCATCTTCGTCCTTTCCATGCACATATAATATAATAATAATAATAATTTATTACTTATACCCTGCCCATCTGGCTGGGTTTCCCCAGCCACTCTGGGCGGCTTCCAACAAATATTAAAATACATTAAAATGTCACAGATTAAAAACTTCCCTAAACAGAGCTGCCTTCAGATATTTTCTAAATGTCAGGTAGTTGTACCTCTTTGACCTCTGATAGGAGGGCGTTCCACAGGGCGGACGCCACTACCGAGAAGGCCCTCTGCCTGGTTCCATGTAGCTTTGCTTCTTGCCATGAGGGAACCGCCAGAAGGCCCTTAGCACTGGATCTCAGTGTAAAAGTGTAGAAATTAATTCTAAACTGTTAAGGAAGGCATATGGCATACTTTTAGAATGGGAAACTAAAGATGAGGAAGTTAAATCAGTAATGATTAAATGGATGCAGGATATAGGGCATAACATACAATTTGATGATTGGACAAAACTTTGGAAAGTGGATTTGAAATTTACAGATTGTATGTTGTTAAAAAAAACAGGTGGTATGTTACACCAACAAAATTGGCAAGAATGTATAAAACTGAACAGAAATACTGTTGGAAGTGTAAAGAAGGGGAAGGTACCTTTTATCATACATGGTGGGAATGTAGGAATATCCAAATCTTTGGGGAAATGATATATAATGAATTGGAAAAAAATATTTAAAATGACTTTTACAAAAAACCCGGAATCTTTTCTGATAGGAATTTTGGGACAACCACTGAAAGAAAAATGAACATTGTTTATGTATGCGACAACAGCAGCAAGAATCTTGATAGCACAGAATTGGAAGACTGGAGAAATAGCATCAAAGGAACAATGGCAAGAGAAGTTGATGAATTATACAGAGTTGCCAAAGTTCATAGAATCATAGAGTTGGAAGAGACCACAAGGGCCATCCAGTCCAACCCCCTGCCAAGCAGGAAACACCATCAAAGCATTCCAGACAGATGGCTGTCAAGCCTCCGCTTAAAGACCTCCAAAGAAGGAGACTCCACCACACTCCTTGGTAGCAAATTCCACTGCCGAACAGCTCTGTCAGGAAGTTCTTCCTCATGTTTAGGTGGAATCTTCTTTCTTGTAGTTTGAATCAATTGCTCCGTGTCCGCTTCTCTGGAGCAGCAGAAAACAACCTTTCACCCTCCTCTATATGACATCCTTTTATATATTTGAACATGGCTATCATATCACCCCTTAACCTTCGCTTCTCCAGGCTAAACATACCCAGCTCCCTAAGCCGTTCCTCATAAGGCATTGTTTCCAGGCCTTTGACCATTTTGGTTGCCATCCTCTGGACATGTTCCAGCTTGTCAGTATCCTTCTTGAACTGTGGTGCCCAGAACTGGACACAGTATTTCAGGTGAGGTCTGACCAGAGCAGAATACAGTGGTACTATTACTTCCCTTGATTTAGATGCTATACTCCTATTGATGCAGCCCAGAATTGCATTGGCTTTTTTAGCTGCTGCATCACACTGTTGACTCATGTCAAGTTTATGGTCTACCAAGACTCCTAGATCCTTTTCACATGTACTGCTCTCAAGCCAGGTGTCACCCATCCTGTATTTGTGCCTTTCATTTTTTTTGCCCAAGTGTAGTACTTTGCATTTCTCCCTGTTAAAATTCATCTTGTTTGCTCTGGCCCAGTTCTCTAATCTGTTAAGGTCATTTTGAAGTGTGATCATGTCCTCTGGGCTATTAGCCACCCCTCCCAATTTGGTGTCATCTGCAAACTTGATCAGGATGCCCTCAAGCCCATCATCCAAGTCATTGATAAAGATGTTGAATAAGACTAGGCCCAAGACAGAACCCTGTGGCACCCCACTAGTTACTTCTCTCCAGGATGAAGAGGAGCCATTCATGAGCACCCTTTGGGTTCAGTCAGTTAGCCAGTTACAAATCCACTGAATGGTAGCATTGTCTAGCCCACATTTTACCAGCTTCTTTACAAGAACATCATGGGGCACCTTGTCAAAGGCCTTGCTGGAATCAAGATAGGCTACATCCACAGCGTTCCCTTCATCTACCAGGCTTGTAATTCTGTCAAAAAATGAGATCAGATTGGTCTGATATGACTTATTTTTCATGCTGACTTTTAGTGATCACAGCGTTCCTTTCTAGGTGCTCACAGTTCTTTAGATAGCCATCCTGGCTTCTTTAGGCACCTTCCATGTTTTCGTTTCATTGGTACTGCTTGAGGTTGTGCTTTTAATATCTCCCTTTTAGCAAACTCCCATCCATCATGAACTCCCTTCCCTTTTAGTATTACTGACCATGGGATCACACCCAGCGTTTCCCTAAATTTTTTTAAGTCGGCTTTCTTAAAGTCTAGAATTTGAGTCTTAGTATGCTTGGTTGCTCCTTTCCACTGTATAATAAACTCCAGTAGAGCATGATCACTCCCACCTAATGATCCTGCCACTTCTACCCCCTTACCAAGTCATCACTATTGGTTAAGACCAGATCTAAAATGGCTGATCCTCTTGTTGCTTCTCCCACTTTCTGGACAATGAAATTGTCTGCAAGGCCAGTGAGGAATCTGTTCAACCTTGTGCTCTTGGCTGAGTTTGACTTCCAACAAATATCAGGATAGTTGAAATCCCCCATTACTACTATCTCACTTCCTTTTGAATGCTTGGTCATCTGTTCCAGGACAGCATCATCTGTGTCCTCAGTTTGGCTTTGGGATCTGTAGTAAACTCCCACAATGTGATCACTGTTATTTTTCTCTCCCTTAATTTTGACCCAGATACTCTCAGTTTGGCTTTGAAGTTTTAAATCCTGGATCTCTTCACAGGTATAC